>NC_088912.1:74399894-75024894 GCF_963576675.1 Euphorbia lathyris
CATAACTTTGAAACAATAAGTGGCCTGATGTGTTACGAACGAGGTCTTGATTCTATCCGAGGGCTCCATAGGGATTTGATGATAACTAGACTTTACATCAGTAAAGGAATACATTGCGTGACCGGCAGTTCCATCTACAAGCATGTCTATGCACGGTAGAGGATAATTATCTTTGGGGCAAGCTTTATTAAGATCTGTGAAATCGATGCACATACGATAAGACCCGCCAGCTTTCTTGACTAGTACGACGTTCGCCAACCACTGGGTATACAACACCACCTCGATGGCATCCGCCTTTTGGAGCTTGGCGATTTCATCCTCAATCACTTTTTGCCTTTCCGGACCATGGTTTCTCCTCTTCTGAGCCACAGGAACCGCGTTTTTGTCAATGTTGAGTTTATGGGTGATCACGTCTGGGCTAATCCCGGGGAGTACTTCATCCTTCCACGCGAAAACATCTTCAGTTTCGCCAAGTACTTTGGTGATTGCGTCTCTGATCTCACCTTGTAGACTTTTAGCTATTCGCACCTGCTTCCCATCCGCCACATGGTACATTTCGGTTTCCCCCAAAGCCATTGTGACGCGTTCCTCCTCATCCTCCTCCTTAGATTGAGGGCGAATCATTAAGGATGCAGAATATGTCTCTTGGGCCACTTTTTGACAACCTTTGACCATCATGCATCCCTTGACCGTGGGAATGTAGAGTGTTAAATGGCGAATGGAGATAAGAGCTGCAACTTCGGAGATAAAAGGTCGTCCAAGGATAACATTGTAAGTTAATTGTCCATCTAAGATTGAAAACTCCAAATCTTCTCTCCAAACTTGATCATCCCCAGTAAGCTCGCAGTCCAAAGTAACCTGACCTTTCGTCTGAATGGTATGACCAGTTACTCCTAAAATATCGACCACAGTTGGTTCTACCCGGACAGGATCAATTTTGAGTTTAGCGAATGCTCCTCGCGTAATGATGTTACATGAACTTCCCGTATCAATCATTACTCGCCTTATTTCCCAACCTTCAACCCTCATGGTGACAACCAGTGCGTCCGCATGGGGTGCAATCTTCTGACCTGTATCTGAAAAAGGGCGGTTTAATGACATTCTCTCAAGGGTGGTCATCCTTGCCTTCTTTGTCGTTGGCTGATAACCAGGTCCGCCAGCTATGACGTTAATTATGTTTTTTCTCTTCCTTTTCGTCGAGTCCTCCTTGAGTCTATCATCTTCTCTTCCTTCTATTTGGATAAATCGTGATTATGTGTGTTGCTGTCATAATTGCCTCACCCCAAAATCTAGTTGAAACCCCAGATTGAAATAATAAAGCCCTTGCCACTTCCAATAAATGCCTATGTTTCCTCTCTATAACCCCGTTTTGTTGAGGTGTATAGGGACAACTCTTTTGGTGCATAATACCAAGGTCTTTAAACACCTTTTGACACTTTGAACTAATGAATTCTGTGCCATTGTCACTCCTAATGACTTTGACTGTGATTGTGAATTGATTCTGGACTAGAAGAAGAAACTTTTGTAATGCTTCACTCACTTCTGTTTTAGATTGCAACAAAATAGTCCATAATGCTTTTGAGTAATCATCCACAATTGTCAAGATAAATCTAGCACCAGTAGTAGAAGTTTTGTGATATGGACCCCATATATCAATATGTAACAAATCAAACACTTTATTAGAAACTGAAGTACTCATTGGAAATGCAGTTCTGTGTTGTTTTGCCAAAGGGCAAATTTCACAATGTTTCTTACATTCTTTACAATCCAAATCACTAATGTGCTTCAATTTCTTCCAAGAGACATGACCCAGTCTATAGTGCCATATTAGGTCAATATCTATATCAAAACAACTAACTGCAGTAGCTACATGGTTTTTATTCAGAAATTGCTGCATGATTTCTGGCTGGAATGACTTCTTTGTAAGCAAATATAGTCCATTCTCCAAGAAACCAATAGCCAATACCTCCTTAGTCTTCTGGTCCTGTAATATGCAGTGTCCAGGTTGAAAATTCACAATAACATCTGTTTCTTTTAACAATTGTCCCACTGAAAGTAAATTGAACTTGAAAGAAGGAGCATGCAACACATTCTTTATCTGTAATTTATCAGAAAAATTGACTATTTCTGAATGTGTAATTCTCTTGCTACTGCCATCTGGTATTGTGACCATTCTACCAACTGTTAATTTTGTGCATTTCTCAAATAATTCAATGTTAATGCACATGTGACATGTAGCCCCTGAATCTATGATCCATGTATCATTACTTAATGGATGCATTGAATAAGTAAGTGAGTACACATTACCTGCAAATCCAGAAAAACAAGCAGCACTAGCCATGTCATTTGTATATTTGTTATTCATCATGAACTTCTTGAATTCTCTCTGCATCATCTGAGAAAACATTGCTGAGTGATCCTCCTCAAATTCTTCATTGTGATCAGAACTGGTAGCCAAGTGAGCCTGAGAATTGGATTTCTTTCCCCCTCCCTTTTTCTTTCCAGTCTTGAACCATTCAGGGTAACCTTTTAATTTGAAACAATTATCTTTAAGATGTCCAGGCTTTTTGCAGTGTGAACAAACCATATCCTCTTTTGATGTTGAAGCAAGATTAGCAACTTCAAACTTTTCTGTGCCAGTTCCTACATTCTGCTTTTGCCTTTCCATTTTCTGGATCATGGCATAAGCTTTGTTGACAGACGGTAATGGATCCATCATCAGGATCTGATCACGAGCAGAGTCATAGACATCGTTTAATCCCATTAAAAATTGCATCAAGTGTTGTGCTTCCACCATTGCCAACATTTGCTTCACAACTGCAATGTTACCACAAACACAAACTGGAATTGGGTTTAATTCTGCCAAGTCTTCCCAAAGTTTCTTCATTTGTGTATAATAGATACAAACAGATGAATTTTCTTGAGCAAGATTACTCAAATTCTTCTGGATTTGGTAAATCAATGGGCCATTAGATTCGCCAAATCTCTGCTCCAATTCAAGCCACAATTCACGAGCTGTTTTACAGTAAAGGAAAGATTCGACAAGATCCTTTGATATAGCACCAAAGATCCAGGATAGAACCATATTATCTGTTTTCTTCCATTTCTTGTACAGATCGGAGCCAATTGGTGGTTGAATATTATCTTCCATTACAAATTCCAACTTATCCTTTGCAATTAAACCTACTTTCATCGCACGAATCCAAGATAAGTAATTGTTGGAGTTTAGAGGAGCACTAACCAGTGATAATCCAGGATTATCTGAATTTTGCAAATCCATAAAGGACAATTGCTGATTTCCAGAACCATGAGTGTTATCATTCCTTTCTCCAGAATTCTCTGTATTTGTCATCGTTGTAGGATCTACTTCACGATCTACTTCGAATTCTTCTTCACGATCTACTCTGAATTCTTCTTCAATTTCTGCTTCGATTTCTTCTTCGTTGAACAGATCAGCAAATGAATTTTGATTGCGATTGCGTTTCTGAGTCTTGTTTTGCTTCTTTACCATCTATCTTCTTAATACGGAAATGCGGAAAAAAAATCTCAGGAACTATGCGTTTCTGAGCTCTGATACCATCTTACGAATGTTGAAAACATGAAGAAGATAAAGATGGAAGTGAAAGTTATTATTGAAATCAAGAAGCTGTTTACAGAAAAGAATTACAGAAAAAATGTAGTAATTACAAATGCTAGCAGTTGCTCTTTTTATACAATAGAAATAACAAACTCTAAACAGCAATTGTAACTAATTGTAACAAGTGGATGAGCTGTAATCTTCTGTGACTGATTCACTGAAGTAAAATGAATCTGTTTTCTCAACAGATGTTCTTCTTCTTCGCCGATGGATTAGAGCAGCAAGCCAGTAAGGTCCTAAAATCAGGCGCCGGAAGATGCATAAACTGCGGCTCCATGGCTGATCTAGTTGAATATGATAATGTTCTGAAGATCTTCTTTGTTCCCGTCTGGAAATGGCCTGGTAAAGATCCTGCTATGTACTGTAATAATTGTAAATTCATGTTTCCTAATTTTTTTTCTCTGTCGCCGCCTTCAAAGCCCGATTCAGTGACTTCCTCTGTCGTTTCGGAGAGCTTGCGATGTCGTTTCTGTGATCAGGTTGTGGAGTCTCGGTTCAGATTCTGTCCTTTTTGTGGTTCTTCTCTGTAATTGGGTTCATTATAATTGCTCTTTCTGATGTAATAAAAGTGATTTCTGAATTCCTCTTTTTTTTAATAAGATAATTTAAGAACAAAATTGGTGAATGTGCCAAATGATTTTCTAGAAAAATAATATTCCTTGAAAATGTAGAATTTCCATTGATATAATGTCTACTATGATACAACAGAGATTTAGAGAGAGGAGCTAGAGAGAGGAGTTAGAGAGAGAGAGGGGAGAGAGACTTAGAGAGAGAAGATTTAGAGAGAGAAAGGGAAAGAGAGAGATGGAGAAAAATTGGAGGAAGGAAGAAGACAATGGCATTTTAGTAATTATACAAGGATAAAGGGTATTTTTATAATTTCATAAGGAGTGGGCCCCACTTTTTATAATGGGTAGAATGCAAATAATGATGTGGCACGTTGACTTTGAGTTGACCGGTCACAATTACCGGGTGTACACTTTAGTGAGAGGTCATCTGAAGTTTGTACACTTTAGTGTGCAAAATTAAAGGTTGTACACCAAAGTGTGAAAACAGGTAAAGGTTGTATACCACGTATGTAATTTACCCCAAAATAGCCATATTTTTTGAAATAGTAGTTAACGGTAAAATATCAAAAAGAACCAATTAAGTTAATAAGTAAAGAAAATATTAAGTTAGGAATTCATAATAACTTAATAAACAATTAAGTTAAGAATTAAAGAAAGTATTGGACAGCAAAAGAAAAAGAAAAAAAAACAGGAATTCATAAAAAGAAAATGAATGAGAGAGGGGGAGTTGAGGGTAATAATAAGAATTCAATTTCAGGAGAGATCTTATCTAGGGATTTAGGCTTCAAATCAAATATTTGGGGATTTTACAGATTTACTCGGACAAAATGAATGAGAGAGGGAGAGTTGAGGGTATAATTATAATTTTCCTTTTATTCCTTCTAAAGCAAACGGCGTAGTTCCATGTTAAAAAAAATAAACAATTTTACAATTATACCCTCACATATCATCTTCTTCCTCTCGATGTAGTTTTCAAGTTCCAGCAGCTTTCTTCCTTCTGCAACATTGGGGGCAAAGCTCAAATCTTCAATTTTTTTTACAGGGATATTATTTATTTATAGATCTCAGTGGGGGCAAGTGCCCCCATTGCCCCCACTGTAGATTCGTCCCTGACAAAAATATCCTCATGCATTTAATTAAAGTGTAACTAGAATTGTGTTGTTCAAAATAACAGTAGATGTCGAATTATCAGCAAAAACTAAACTATTAGGACGAACAAATAGAAATAGAAATTCAGGGAGCCAAAGGAAATTTGGCAGTTGGAAAAAAAAAGTGTAATAAATGCAAAAGATGAACCAAATACAAATCTGTTTTGTTACGTTTAACCTCCATCTCACTTGAGGCTTTTCACACTAAGATTAGAATCAATAGGATAGAATAGAAGAAAATACAAATCTTAGGCTCTGTTTGATAACAATAAAAATCACTAAAATTAATAGATTAAGCACTTATTTAGTTTAAGTGTGTTTGATAATGATTTTTTATTAACCACTTAAATTATTCAATTAAGCTACATATCACTTATTTTGTTAAGTCAAAATATTTAACTTAAAATTTTAAGTTAAACATTATCAACTAATATTTTAATATTCAGCACTTATTTTTAATATTTATCAAACACTTATATCATTTAATAATTTCAGCACTTATAATACACTTAAAATTCAGTATGGAACTTAAGCATATTGTTGTGGTGAAAGTGACTTTTGGCATTGTCTATGCTGTTTGATAAAACTGAAAATTAAGTGCTAAAAAAATAAATACTGAATTTTAAATGTTGAATATTATAAGTGCTGAAATTATTAAATAATACAAGTGTTTGATAAATATTAAAAATAAGTGTTGAATATTAAAATATTAGTTGATAATGTTTAATTTAAAATTTTAAGTTAAATATTTTGACTTGTCAAATTAAGTGATATGTAACTTAATTAAATAATTTAAGTGGTTAATAAAAAAACCATTATCAAACACACTTAAACTAAATAAGTGTTTAATCTATTAATTTAAGTGATTTTTGTTGTTAAAAAGACTTTTATTAACTAAAGAGGATCCTACAATGATGAAACCTAAAGCGACAGGGGAAGGGAGATCGTCGTCGTCGGGAAGGGGTGATGCGGGCGGCCAATCGGAGCAGGGTTGGGTGGATCGGTCTGCGGTGAAGGGGCTGGACTCGGATCCAGGGTCGGACGGGCTGGTGGAGGATGGGGAAGGGAGATCGGCGGTTGTGGTTGGGAGATCGGTGGTTTCACCGAGGGACAGGAGAAGGAGTGGCGTTCGCGTGAGGGAGAGATCGAGGGAGCGGGGTTGGCCGGATCGGGAAGGGGTGATGTGTCGGATCTGGCGGGGATCTTGGTAGGCGGTGGGGAGTTAGGGGCGGATCGGGACCGGGGGAGGAAGGCCAGGGCTTCGACGCTCGGGTCAGGGGGAAAAGGCCAGGCGGTTGCTGGGAGTTGGGGTGCACCGGTTTCTGCTGCGGGGGGGGGGGGGCAGGATGGGGGCTCCGATAAGGGGAATAGGGAGATACGGCCTCTTGGCCCTGGGGCGCAGGCCATGCCTGTTTTGCAAGCTACGCAGGCCGCGCAGTTTACGCAGGCGCGCAGACCGTACAGGCCGCGTTTGCTGCGCAGGCCACGCAGGCCGCACAAGCGGCTCAAGAAGCTAGTTTAGCCGGGGGGCTAGCATCAAGTTCGGTTTTAGTTAATGTGGGCAATCCTTGCCAAGGGGAAAGTGAGGTTGGGAGGTTTGTTACGGAAACCGGGGAATACGGTTAATAATTCCGCCGTGGTGAACTGTCTTGGGAAATCATCTTGGAGAGATAAGGTATTAGGGGTGAATGAGGAAGATCCCATGATGGAAGTTGATAGTAGCGAGGATGTCTCTGAGGAGGACTTTTCGGACTCTGATGTTGAGGAGGATGGTGAGCAGGAGGACCCGTTGTGTCCGGTGATCCGTCTTACATCTGAAGACAAACGCATCTTTAGATCAAAATGGAAATTATCCTTAATTGTTACTGTTCTTGGGAAAAGAATAAGCTTTAAATATTTTGCTCAGAGGATCCAAGCTCAATGGGCAAATAAAGGGAAGGTTACCATTACGGACCTGGAGAATGACTATTATGTCATCAAATTTACTAGGGCAGAGGATTTTAACAAAGTTGTCAATGGTGGTCCTTATATCATTTCCAATCATGTGTTGGCGTTGAAACCTTGGGTCCTAAATTTTGACCCTCATGATTGTTTTGTGAACAGGATCCTCACTTGGGTTAGATTCCCAGGTCTTCCCATTGAATACTATAATGAAAAATTCCTTAATAAAATTGGTGGCCTGGTTGGGAAAGTCCACCATGTTGATAAAACTACCGTTGGGGTAGAGAGGGGCAAGTTTGCTAGGGTATGTATAGACATTGATCTTGCTAAGCCTCTTCTGTCCAAATTCAGTGTTAAATATAAAATTATTCATATTGAATATGAAGGGATTCACAATATTTGCTTTGAATGTGGCATGTTTGGTCATACTTTTGAGGGTTGTCCAAAGAGGAGGAAGGAAGGGGAAGAGGTGGTGGTGCCTATCATAGATAGAGCTGAGGTAAGTCAAAGTGAAGGGAAGAATTTTGGCCCTTGGATGCTGGCCAAAAGGTCAGTCAGACGGAGGCCACATGTTGTTGCTACCCGGAACCAACATACAGATATCAGTAAGGAGTTGCACTCTCTGCAGATTAATCCTGAGATGAAGGTCAGGCCCCCTGATATCAAGACTGGTGCTGAGGGTGCTTCAACATCCGGGTCAGGATCGAGATTTGGTGTCCTGTCTCTTGATGTTGGTCAGGATCCAGCCTTATCTAATGAGCATATGGAGTTAAGCATGCCAGGCCTGGAATTGGCCGAGCCTGCTTCCATCCTAGGTGACTCTATTAACCCTCTTTTCGATTCTAAAGTTGTTGCCAAGGAGAATTCCCAGGTCATTGGCCCAACAAGTAGAATGATGACCAAAGGGAATGAAGCTCAGGGGGGATCCCTGGATCTGGCAACCCGAAGGATGAAGGAGACAAATGAGGTTAGTATTCCTATTCTTAGTGGTGATCCTGGGATTGGGAAATCAATGGGGATTTTTAAACCTAGCTTGAAAAAGCCAAAGGGTAAACAAAAAAGCATCCAAAATTCTTTGGCTCTATCAGAGAAGAGGGGACCTGTGGGTACCTCGGTGAGGCTCTCAGGAGCCCCTAGTAAATACCTGGCTTAGGTAGGTTGGTGCGGTTAGTTTTCCTCCTTTCGATGGACTTGTTGTGTTGGAATGTTAGGGGTGCGGCTAGCAAAGCTACCCGTGTCCATATTAATGATCTTATTAAACAGTTTAACCCTTCGTGTTTTGCTTTATTGGAAACTAAGATTAGTGGAGAGAATGCAGATGAGGTGGTTAAAAAGTTTAAGAATTGGAGGTGTGTTAGATCGGAGGCAACTGGCCGGGCTGGTGGGATTTGGCTTTTCTGGAGGCCAGATCGGATTCATTTTGATATTATTAGTATCGATAAGCAATTCATTCACTGTCAAGTGAGAATTTCCGGTAATACTCCCTTCTTGACTACGATTGTGTATGCTGACCCTATCTTAGCCAATCATAAACGGCTTTGGGAGGTTCTCTTTTCTATGAGTGTCAGCATCTCTGAACCCTGGTTTATTGCGGGTGACTTTAATGATATCGCCTTTATGAGTGACCAGAGAGGGGGTTCCAATCATTATGTTAATCGCTGCCTTCACCACAAGAATAATATGGATTTATGTGGGCTTTCCGATCTGGGGGCTGTTGGTCCCTTATAACGTTACAAGTATAGTTCCAAGGGGGGGTTAGGAACTATTTAAAAAATTTTAAGCTAGGGCAGACTTCTTTTTCGTGAGAAAAAGGTTTGGACAGTGACGCTGAGTGAATAGAAAGATACTGGCTTAGTCAACTAGTGACTAGGTCAGTTTCTTTACTTGAGTCAGGAGATAGCACTTAGAGTCTATTCCTGAGCTCAGATATTCAATGCGCACAACTCAGCTTGACCTCTTTACTTGGTCAGTTTTTGTTTAAGCAAGCAATAAATATATAAAGGAGTTAAAGGTTAGAAATATGTTACTCAGCAGATTTATCCAGGTTCGGCCTCCAAGCCTACGTCCTGTCCCCGGAACACGTTCCGAGATTTCGAATTCTCTACTGAGCTCTTTAACGGTAGAGCATCAAACCTTTTACAATCTTAGCAACTGAGTATAACAAGAGTACCTTCCTCTATACCTCTACTCAATCCTAATCTCTCGCTGAGTACTATAACCGAGTACTCAGCCTCTCCTTTCTAATCTCTAGAAATGATAAGTGTTTGTCCTAAACAATGATTGCTAAGACACCTTAGATGATTGAATAATCACTCTAGACTTTTACACAAAAGATATGAAATTTAGTGTAAGATTGCTTTGCTTTTTGCTTGCAGAACTTTGTGTAGAAATTTGGTCAGCGTAATGGCTTGATCAAGTTCTGTGTTGAATGAAGAAACTGATGGCACTATTTATAGAGACGTCTGAGGCATCGGTCATTTCGAATTTCGAAATAACCGTTGGAGGGAAACGGCTTCCTATCGTTGTCATCCTGACTTGCTCAGAACTCTCGGCCAATCAGATTTGAGTATCTTCTATCTTCGGTCAGCTTTTGGTCAGCTTGGCAGAATGTCTCTCCATTTATGGTAATGTCAACTAGACAGCATACTGTGTCTTCTGAACTTTACCCAAAGTGGAAATACTTTGTCTGGAAGTTGTTCTTAGCCAGCTGCTGTCTTGTACTGTTTGTCGAATCAACTCAACAGCTTCGTCCCGAAGTTGTTCCACGAAGGTCTTCTAGATCCTTCTTCCGCTGAGCTGCGTTTTGTACATAACGACAGCGTTTTGACATACGCGGGCCGAGTTGTCTTAAACTGTTTGACTTGGGCTTTGACTTCCGTATTGGGCTTGGGCCTTTTAATCTTGTGTCTTATAAACAATTTAACTCAACATTGAACAAACACATTAGTAGAATAAATCAAAGCATTTAAACTTAGTGTGTTTAGAATATGTTTTTAATTATACTTAAACAATTTTGTCAAATCAAAATTATGTGGAAAGGTGTTTCAATAAACTCCCCCATTTTGATGTTGGCAAAACTATTCAGCGAAGAACTCAGTATTGAGCTCCCCCATAATAGTTGACCTAATATATCTTAGCAAACTCCCCCGTAAGGGTTGAGCTACTGACTTAGTTTTACTTTAAACATTTGAAGGTTTAATCGAGTAAGTCTAAGGTTAGTTTTCAGATATAGGTCAGCTCATGGAACATATTCTATTTTACTCAGTGTTTAAGCGGAAGTTATAGCATTCAGAGGGCGCTGAGTAATTTGTTGTTCAATGAGTTTTATAAGACAATGTTATATAAACATACAAGTCAATGTCAAACATGTTATCAGCATTGGGTACAATCAGCAAGTTTTATAAGCATTAAACATGGTTGAGTTTGGTACACTTTCAATTTTTATTTATCTTGGCTACCATCCATTTCATATTTCTATATTTCGTACAATTTTGCTTTATTTCGTATAATTTTTCGTATTTTATCAATTTTTGCACCAATGAGGACATGGTCCAATTTAAGTATGGGAGGAGATATTGCATATATCATTTTACTGTTAGTACGAATAAATGCAAAAAGAACAATATTTATAAATGCAACACTTGTTTTATGCAAATGCAACATATATTGCAACACAATTTATTAAACATTATTTTTCATAACGTTACATTTTTATATGTTTAAACTATATTTAACATATGATTATTTTTTTAGGTTATCATTATCGGTAGAAATAATATTTCTATACGGGTAATATTTTCAAATTTTTCACAAATCTCCGATACGATTTTAAGTAAAATTGTCTCGAGTGAATGTATTTAGTTAAATAAAAAATTCTTTATTCAATCTCTGTTTTATATCATGAAATCATGATACAATAAATCTTATTTTAAATTTTCAATTAGGTTTATAGGCATTAAATTGAAATAACAATTTTAGCTCGGTTTGATTTCGTCTTACATTAACACCAATTGAAGTTTTTAAGGAAACTTTAGCCATAATACATGTTGAATTTTAAGTCAATAGAGGATGAATGTGCTATCTTTCTTTTTCCCAATTTACAATTATATTTCATATTAATTAATCAATTAGTTGAATTCTTAACTTTTGGCCACGATTGAGACCAACCTGATCACAATCGAGGTATGAAAGGGAAGAATAATTAAGTACCGTTTACTTTTGGCCACGGTTGCGACCACCCTTATCACAATCGAGGTATGGAAGGAACGTTTAAAAAAAATAAGCGTGTATAAGTTTAAAGTAACGATTGCGTCCACCCATGGCATGGTCGGTACCTCTTAAGCAAACACAAAGTAATAAAATACGTATAAAGTTACGATCAAAGCCACCCTTATCTCGGGCGTAACTAAGCAATAATTATCCTAAGTACTTATTTAAATAAATAATATTTCTCATATATTATTTTAGGTTTGGGAAAGGAAATTTTGTGCTTTGAAATGCCTTGAGACGAAAGACTCAATAACATGAGTGCTTATATCGTCCCGAATGCTTCAATTCAAAATTGGAAATACAAGACAAATGATATATCGTATATTATACTCAGTTAGTTTAATGTTTTGCGTATAAATTTGCCATGCGAAGTTAGTTTTTTCGGCTTAACTAATTTAAAAAGGAATACAAAGATATATGTTTTATTTTCATAAAGAGATTAGTTTAAGAATAAATTCAGTGAAATTTTGCTCGGGACTAGCAAAAGATTAAGTGTGGAGATTTGTTAAGCCCAAAATATACCTAAAATATTATCAATAATTACATCAATATTGCTACGAATTTATGCTATTTATAACTGTTTGGAAAGCTTTTACTCTCGAATATGTTTCTTTCTTGTAAGGTACGTAAATATTTGGTAAAATCCAAATAGGAACGAAAATAGCTCAAAAATAGAAGAAAAACCTTACAAAAGGAGTCAAAAACAACAAAGATCAATTACACCAAAACGAGGACAAAGACGAAGTCAGAAACAGAGAAAAATGCAAATTCTCAACAGAGAATCCAAAATTCTCGGTAGAGAATTTGGGGCCGCGACAGGGAATCTCAAATTCTCGGTCGCGACACGCCCTTTCGTCCGAAGGCTGAAAAATCACTTCCTCATTCTCGGCAGAGAATTTCCATTCTCGGTAAGAGCAGAAATTCTGCCAAGTACAATGAACACATGTTAAAATCCAAGAAACGCGTTCGTTCGGGTGGATAAAGACGTCCTTTCACAACGGACACGACTCTCCACAACGGATACGTCTCTTCACAACGGACACGACACTTCAATCAAGACTCTTCAACATCTATAAATAAAGAGTTGATGGAGAGTTGAAGATATAATGTTATATGTGTAGAAGAAAGAGATTAGTGTAGAATTTATGCAGAAATTCCGAATCAAGTGATTCAGAAGTTAGATTTCGATTCTATAAAAAAGCAATATGATGTACACACATTGTTTACAAAATAATAACAAATTCAGTAGCGTTTAGACATTGTTCCAGCTTAGTTTACATTTTGGTAGTGGACCGACCCAGTCTCTATTACGAAGATTCAGCGAGAAGATTGAGTAGAGGATTCGCCCCTGAGCCTGACAAACTCTAACGAAACCCAAGGAAATGATTGACAACCCGTTCACTTGCACACCGTCGAAGAATTCAATGCTCCATGTTCTCTGTAAACTTGTATCAATTTATATTTCATCTAAAAAAGTCCGTTCTATTCGATAGATTTTTATGCAGCACTTATGGTAACCAATCCACTAAATTGACTGCTGGTGTTTTCATTAAAACGTATTTAATCCAAAATCTTTACAAGGAAACTTTGTTGAACACTTAGGCAAATTATTATCTCGAAAGAGTTTTAATTTGATTAAGGGCAATTTATCCCGAAAGAGTTTTGTCGCGTTCAAAGCCAATTAATTAGAGGTTCCGTCATTTATTTCATCTTTATAATTCGTACAAAGTTTAAAGTTGTTTTCTTTGCTTAATGCAAACAAATATACTTGTTTACTTTTCTAAAGTACTAAAACGTTCCTGTTTTGCAAATTCATTTTTAATCAGATACTTTCTAACATCTTCACATTCTAATCTAATTCTTATTCTAGCAATTTCAAAATCAAAACCGATTAAAACGATTTTCCCATATTATAAACCTAAAAGTAAATTTAACCGATTATAAATAAGTTTTGTTAAAAAACGTTCCCTGTGGGATCGATATCTTTTATTACTACAAGCGTATACCGTGCACTTGCGGAAATCGCCCAACAGCTTTATACTTATCAAACTTTCTGTAAGGCTTCTTAGAATATTTGTCATTCTTTCTGAACAGCCTTTTCATCTTCCTTGTGAACATAGCCATCTCCTCATCATCTGTTGAGCTCCCATCAGTGGAGTCAGCTTTCATGACAAGAGATTTCTGCTTCTTGTCTTCAGACTTTTCCTTCACCTCGAAGTTTTTCATTGATATCTCATGGGTCAGCAACGAGCCGATGAGTTCGTCATATTTGTAGGTGGTTAAGTCCTGAGCTTCCTCAACAGCGGTCTTCTTTGCTTGCCAGTCTTTAGGAAGACTCCTGAGTATCTTTTTGACTTGTTCTTCCTCAGTGAAGATCTTCCCAAGTCTCTTGAGCTCATTGATGATGTTGGTAAACCTTGCATTCATGTCAGATATACCCTCATCATTGTTCATTTTGAACAGCTCGTACAGTCTCATCTGCTGGTTCACCTTGGACTCCTTTACTTTATTGGTTCCTTCGTAAGTGACCACCAGCTTCTTCCAGATCTCTTGCGCCGACTCATAACCTGAGATTTTATTATATTCTGCAGCATCGAGTGCACAGTGAAGCATATTTATAGCCGAAGCATGATTTTTTAGCTTCTTGAGATCATCCTATGTCCATTTGGCCTCAGCTTTAATAACTGTTTGGCCAGCCACAACTTCGACAGGTACAAATGGACCTTGGACTATGGATAGCCAGGCACTCATATTTGTAGCCTGAATGAAATTTTTCATCCTATTCTTCCAGAAGGTGTAGTTAGACCCGAAGAATAAGGGAGGCCGAGTAATGGACAGCCCCTCAGGTAAGATCTGAGTTGTTTGGTTTCCTGGGAGAAACCGAGTGCTGTTTTCGCCCATAGTGGGGATCAGCTCAAGGTGGTTAAACCTTTTACAGTGAGCTTTTAAGCTCTGATACCACTTGTTGGTCCCTTATAACGTTACAAGTATAGTTCCAAGGGGGGGTTAGGAACTATTTAAAAAATTTTAAGCTAGGGCAGACTTCTTTTTCGTGAGAAAAAGGTTTGGATAGCGGCGCTGAGTGAATAGCAAGATACTGGCTTAGTCAACTAGTGACTAGGTCAGTTTCTTTACTTGAGTCAGGAGATAGCACTTAGAGTCTATTCCTGAGCTCAGATATTCAATGCGCACAAGTCAGCTTGACCTCTTTACTTGGTCAGTTTTTGTTTAAGCAAGAAATAAATATATAAAGGAGTTAAAGGTTAGAAATATGTTACTCAACAGATTTATCCAGGTTCGGCCTCCAAGCCTACGTCCTGTCCCCAAAACACGTTCCGAGATTTCGAATTCTCTACTGAGCTCTTTAACGGTAGAGCATCAAACCTTTTACAATCTTAGCAACTGAGTATAACAAGAGTACCTTCCTCTATACCTCTACTCAATCCTAATCTCTCGCTGAGTACTATAACCGAGTACTCAGCCTCTCCTTTTTAATCTCTAGAAATAATAAGTGTTTGTCCTAAACAATGATTGCTAAGACACCTTAGATGATTGAATAATCACTCTAGACTTTTACACAAAAGATATGAAATTTAGTGTAAGATTGCTTTGCTTTTTGCTTGCAGAACTTTGCGTAGAAATTTGGTCAGCGTAATGGCTTGATCAAGTTCTGTGTTGAATGAAGCAACTGATGGCACTATTTATAGAGACGTCTGAGGCATCGGTCATTTCGAATTTCGAAATAACCGTTGGAGGGAAACGACTTCCTATCGTTGTCATCCTGACTTGCTCAGAACTCTCGGCCAATCAGATTTGAGTATCTTCTGTCTTCGGTCAGCTTTTGGTCAGCTTGGCAGAATGTCTCTCCATTTATGGTAATGTCAACTAGACAGCATACTGTGTCTTCTGAACTTTACCCAAAGTGGAAATACTTTGTCTAGAAGTTGTTCTTAGCCAGCTGCTGTCTTGTACTGTTTGTCGAATCAACTCAGCAGCTTCGTCCCGAAGTTGTTCCACGAAGGTCTTCTAGATCCTTCTTCCAGTGAGCTGCGTTTTGTACATAACGACAGCGTTTTGACATACGCGGGCCGAGTTGCCTTAAACTGTTTGACTTGGGCTTTGACTTCCGTATTGGGCTTGGGCCTTTTAATCTTGTGTCTTATAAACAATTTAACTCAACATTGAACAAACACATTAGTAGAATAAATCAAAGCATTTAAACTTAGTGTGTTTAGAATATGTTTTTAATTATACTTAAACAATTTTGTCAAATCAAAATTATGTGGAAAGGTGTTTCAATAAACTCCCCCATTTTGATGTTGGCAAAACTATTCAGCGAAGAACTCAGTATTGAGCTCCCCCATAATAGTTGACCTAATATATCTTAGCAAACTCCCCCGTAAGGGTTGAGCTACTGACTTAGTTTTACTTTAAACATTTGAAGGTTTAATCGAGTAAGTCTAAGGTTAGTTTTCAGATATAGGTCAGCTCATGGAACATATTCTATTTTACTCAGTGTTTAAGCGGAAGTTATAGCATTCAGAGGGCGCTGAGTAATTTGTTGTTCAATGAGTTTTATAAGACAATGTTATATAAACATACAAGTCAATGTCAAACATGTTATCAGCATTGGGTACAATCAGCAAGTTTTATAAGCATTAAACATGGTTGATGTAATTGAAGATACATAATGATTTAATACTCAGCATCATAGATAATAACTCATAACTCAATTTTTGGATAAACAGATGCAGGTATTGATATTACTAGAAGTAGTCAGTGTTTACAGCAAAAGAAAGAAAAACATAACACATAGAGACTACAAACATAGCATAACTGAGCTAGCCTAATTTCTATTTCTTTCTCTTTTGTTTGGACTGACTATGCTCATGCTGTGTTCTAGCTTGTTCTTTCTCCCCCGTTTTGTCAGCATCGGGAGGAGGAATCCTAAAGGCGTCGGTTAAGACGGCTCTGGTCAGTTCTGTAGACAGCTCCTTAAGTCTATCGGTGCTTTCATTGACACCATAAAAAATAGCAACTCCATTATCTGAGACCTCGGAAGGTATATTAAGTTCAGCAGCGCTGATCATGCTTACGATGAAAGCTTGAGATTTTCCTACCCAGGTAAGTGCATCGGTCAGACCAGCAAAGACTTGATGAAAAGTCTTCAGTAAGGATGTGTCGTAGTATTGACGCTGAATATTTGTGTGACGTATGTGGTTGAAGGTTTGTCTGGTGATAGACAACATTTCATTTTGCTTCATAGTGTCAGTATCCATCTCTTGCTTGTTCAAGTTCAGCAATCAAACGGCCTCACCAATTTGCTCCACTGAGCACTGAGAATAGGAGACCATTTGCTCGTTGGTTTTAATTTTCTCAGTGTGAAGCTGAGCAAAAAGCATTTTGACTTCATCAGAAGTTGCATAGCGCGTGTTCGCAGCTGACAAAGTCTGAACTTGTTCTTGAAGAGAGTTGAGATATTGAACTATTGTCAGCTGGATCTCAGCCAGCTTTACGATGGAATCCTGCTTAGCTTGCTGTGCTTGAAAGGTAACGATGACACTCAGCAGGTCCTTGAATCCCTTAACTTCGTTGAGAAGCTGAGTTACATGGGAGAGCTGAGTTGTCTCAGCAGTAGAAGACCCAGCAGCAGGTAGAGTGGTTTGATGAAGGTCTTTGATCAGTGTTTGCACCGAGTCGATGATTATTTTCCAGACTCGGTAGCATGCAAGTAGCTAAGAGGGTCTTCATTAACTTGCCTTGTTGCCTCAGTATGACCGGTTGGAAGAGGAGTCAAAGGAATAACGTGGTCAGTGACTGGAAGTGTGTTTCCAATCTGCACTTGAGGTTCTGGTAGAGTTGATTGATCGGCAGATGTGTTGATTGGAGAAGAGGTAATTCTAATGCTGTCTGTGCTGACTGGGACAGGAATGTTTTGAGTCAGCACAATGCTTGGATTGACAGCATTTACAGGAATTGACTCAACTTGACTTGTTGAGTTGGCGGAAGCATTCGAGTCGACGTGTTCCTTTGGTGAAGAAGCAGAGGCTTGCTTTTCGAGGGAAGCCGATGGAGTAGAAGTTGGTTGTTTTCTGAAAAATTTCAGCTTGAGTGCAGAAGGATCCTTGGTCGGCTTCTGAATAACAAAGTCTGGGACAGTTGGTGGTTGAACCGGAAGGTCAATGACTATCTTCTGACTTGCCTTAACTAATCTTCTTCTGCGAGGAGGAGTGTCAGCTTGTATAGATTCTCCTGAGTGAGAGGGAGAAGTTTCCTCTTGATCAGCATTAAGCTGGTCAGCTTGTTCTTGTCCTTGATCAACATTGTGTTGGTCAGGTTCTTGTTCATCTCCAGCAGCCAACCCAGTATTGGTTGGCTCAGCATCAACCTCACTAGCTGTTTCCTCAGTGTCCTCAGCGTCATCCTAACCGCTTGCTTCGTCTTGTTCTTTATCTTCTTCACTATCGCCATCTAACTCTTCCTCAACTTGTGCAATGAACTGATCGTCCAGATGCACATCATCTTCTTGATGCTCGGCTACAGTTCCTAGACACTGTGTGTAGTGAGAATCACCAGGAACAACGACGTCAGTAGGAATAGCATCAATAGGAGTCAGTGTAGAAGACTTGTGCTTCTTTTGAGGTTGCTTATCATCATTTGTTCTTTCCTCAGTTTCAGGCTCTTCTTACCTGCTCCTTTTCTCAGTTGACTTAGGTCTCTCCTGACCTGGTTCAGCAGCTGACTTAGGCTTCTTTGCTTGAGGCTCAGCCTTCTTTGAAGGAGTCCCAACAGCTTTCCTCTTGCGGGCAGCTGGAGCCTTTGTCCTTTTGCTTTGCTTTGGAACTGTTTCCTCAGCTTGTTGTTCAGCAGCAACTTTTCCTTTCTTTAGTGGCTGATTGAACTTCAAAGCCCTCAGCGAAGCTGCGGTTATCTCAGATCCTCTAGCCTTAGTTTCCTAAGATAGATCAATTTGATGATCTAAGAGGATTCTGGTGATGAGTGATCCCAGCCTGAGAGTTCCAGTGCTCCTTATGAACCCAGCAATCAAGAATACTGGCGTATTGATCGGCTTGTACGTCGGCATATGCCATATGAAGCATTGCTCAAAATTCGTTGCTGAGGTGGTGCAGTTGATCTTGGGGTAAATGAAGTAGGTCAGCAGATAGTGAGCCATCTTTTGGTGCTGACCCATTGAGGTCTTTGAGACTTCTCCAGAGTGGCCAGGGGGCTTACAGAAGGTGGTATCGTACCCAGTACCGTCATGATCTCCAGATCGCCTCAGTTTTGTTCCCTCATTCTTTAACTTCAGCAAGTTAGCGAGGTAAGTAGGGTTGATGAAAATGGTCTTTTCCTTTACAACAGTTACCAGATAGTCCTGGTTATCATCAGCAACTCGGAGATTATTGTAGAACTCCCTTACTAGGTCAAGATAGGTGTGATCCCTAATGGAGAACAGCTCTGTCCAGCCATTCTTCGATATCCATTCGCAGAAGGGTTGCTCGGATGTCACGAAGGCCTCAGAAACCCATCGTGAAAAGTCTAGTTTCCATTCACTAATGTCTTCAAATACCTTGGTATAGGTTCTGGCCTTGGTCGGCTTACCCTTAGTTGAGGTAGCTTGGCCAGCTTTGCCTTTGCTCGGCGTAGTGACCTTGGTGGTTTCAGGCACAGTAGTTTGCCTGGAGGGTTCATCGGAGCTGGTCTTAGGGTGACCGGCACCGGAGATGTTGACGGAAACTCTAGTCATTATTTCAGAAAAGGATTGGGAAGCTTTGAGAGTCTTAGAGAGAGAGAATGCTTTGCCAAGAATTCAGCAAGAGTAAAGAAAATAAAAATGGGGATTTACCCATTATTTATAGCGGTGAAGAGTGGATCTTATCGAATCCATGTGTCAGTTTTGCCTTGGGATTGTCAACCGATAAAGATCCTGGCTTTTATGACACATTCGGCGTATACGTCATCCTAGGTGGCTATTCGCGTGCTTTTGCATTTAATGCAATGGATCTATCACTCAGAGTTTAGAATACTAAGCGTTTTATATTCTGAGTGGTCAGTAGGATGATTTCTCAGTTTGAGATTACTACTCGGTGTGCATATTTACTCAGTATTGATATGTATTTTGCGTTAAGTACTCAGCATAACAATCACTCAGCATGCATTTGCATAAATCATTCAGCATAGTAATTCACTCAGCATAAATTTACATTTTAGAATAGGAATTTACTGAAGAGGATTAAACATACCAATGGCTTCTCTCAGTATGCTGAACTGTTCACGAGCCAGTGGCTTTGTGAAGATATCCGCAAGCTGCTCATCCGTTGGGACGTAGGTCAGCTTTATCTCACCTTTGAGTACATGGTCTCTAATGAAGTGATGCCTTATGCTGACATGCTTCATTTTGCTGTGTTGAATTGGGTTCTTCGATAGATCAATTGCACTTTTGTTGTCGCATTTGACCTCAATTGTCTTTGTTTGAACACCATAGTCTTCAAGTTGTTGCTTAATCCATAAGACTTGAGCAACACAGTGACCAATAGCAATGTACTCAGCTTCAGTGGTAGACAAGGCTACTGACGCCTGCTTCTTACTGAACCAGGATACAAGACAACTTCCTAAGAAATGACATCCTCCAGAGGTGCTTTTCCGTTCTAGCTTGTCTCGACCATAGTCAGCGTCAGTGTATCCAACGAGTGTAAAGCCATGAGTGTTGGGATACCATAAACCTGCGTTCACTGAGCTTTGCAAATATCTAAGGATTCTTTTTACAGCTATGTAATGAGATTCCTTAGGGTTAGATTGATATCTAGCACAGTAGCATACTGAGAACTGAATGTCCGGTCTACTTGCTGTTAAGTAAAGTAGAGAGCCTATCATACCTCGATACAATTTGATGTCTACCGACTTACCATTCTCGTCAGCGCAGAGGACAGTGTCAGTGCCCATAGGAGTGGATATTGGCTTGCAATTTTCAAGATCATATTTCTTCAATATCTCCTTGGCATATTTAGCTTGACTGATGAAGATGCCATTCTTTCCTTGTTTGATTTGAAGTCCAAGGAAGAAGTTGAGTTCTCCCATCATCGACATTTCAAACTCAGTCTGCATTTGCTTGCTAAATTCCTTGCACATTGACTCATTAGTAGCACCGAAAATAATATCATCAATATATATTTGAGCCAGCAGGGTATCTTTACCCTTTCTCTTAATGAATAAGGTTGTATCAGCTTTGCCCCTGACATAGTTTCTAGTCAGCAAGAAACTGGTCAGCCTCTCATACCAAGCACATGGTGCTTGCTTGAGGCCGTACAGAGCCTTTTTTAGTTTATAAACGTGGTTTGGGAATTTAGGATCCTCAAACCCTGGAGGTTGATTAACATAAACTTCCTCGTTTATAACTCCATTAAGGAATGCACTCTTAACATCCATTTGAAATAGTTTAAAGTTCATGTAAGATGCATATGCACATAAAATCCTAATAGCTTCTAGCCTTGCCACTGGGGCAAATGTCTCACCATAGTCAATACCTTCTTACTGACTGTAGCCCTGAGCTACAAGCCTTGCTTTGTTCCTGACTACGTTTCCTTGCTCATCCAGTTTGTTGCGGAAGACCCATCTTGTTCCAATGGTCTTCTGACTCCTTAGATGTGGCACTAGCTCCCATACATCGTTTCTTCTGAATTGGTCAAGTTCCTCTTGCATTGCGCTCATCCAGAATTCATCTTCCTCAGCATCAGCGAAGTTCTTCGGTTCCTGAACTGAGACGAAGGCTACATTGCTGAGGTACCTCCTGAGTTGGTTTCTTGTCATCAGGGTATTCTCAGCGGCATCAAGGATTGCACTCTCTGAGTGCCCTCTTGGAATCCTTATCTCTTTGGGTAGATTGATGTCTTGTGTTGTCTGTGTTTCAACAATCTCTGCAGGTGAAGACTGGTCAGTGAAAACAATATTTGGTTCACTTTTACCTTTGGTCAGCCCTTGAGGGAATGACTCAGCGACTGTATCTTGATCAGCAGGTGCTGAGTGTGGATCATCCTCGGTCAGCGGCAGATATCTTCCTGCAGGGTTGGTTTCGTCGAACTCAACATGTACTGACTCTTCTAAAACTTGAGTTCGTTTATTGAAAACTCTGTATGCTTTGCTGTTTGTTGAGTAGCCTAAAAAGATAGCTTCATCAGCTTTTGAGTCAAATTTAGCTAGGCTATCTTTAGTGTTTAAAATAAAACATTTACAGCCAAAGGCACGAAAGTATCCAATGTTGGGCTTTCATCCTTTCCAAAGCTCGTAGGGGGTTTTCTTTAGTATAGGTCTAACAAGAGCCCTATTAAGAATATAGCACGCTGTGTTAACAGCTTCTCCCCAGAAATACTTTGGAAGCCTATGCTCACTCAGCATTGTCCTGGCTATTTCAACCAGTGTTCTGTTCTTCCTTTCAACAACCCCATTTTGTTGAGGCGATCTAGGAGCAGAAAAGTTATGGTCAATGCCGCTGGCTTCACAGAATTCAACAAATTGTTGGTTTTTGAATTCTCCACCATTATCACTTCGGATGTGAGCTAGTTTTAGGTCTTTATCATTTTCAAGTTTTCTAACCAAATTTGAAAATGTCTCAAAGGTCTCATCCTTGCTACTCAGCAAGATGACCCAAGTGTACCGAGTGAAGTCATCTACAATGACCAAGGAAAATCTTCTTCCACCTAGACTCAGCGGTTGGACTGGACCAAAGAGATCCAAGTGTAGTAATTCTAACGGACGCTTAGTTGAGACAATGTTTTTGCTATGAAAAGATTGTTTGGTTTGTTTTCCAGCTTGGCAAGCGTGGCATAATTGATCTTTTTCAAATTTAAGTTCAGGCAGTCCCTCAACCAATTGCTTTCTTGCTAATTTGGCCAGGAGGTCCATGCTTACATGACCAAGTCTCCTGTGCCATAGCCAGAAATTTTCTTCCTTTGAAACTAAGCATACAGTTTTTGAAAACTTTTTCTCTAAGTCTAGCATAAAGACATTATCAATCCGAGGGGCAGTTAAAATTAACTCATTTGTTTTTCCCTCGTATATTTTACATCCAGTAGCATCAAATATAACTTTTCTCCCATTGTCACATAGCTGAGCTACGCTGAGTAAGTTATATTTGAGTCCGCTGACTAGGGAGACTGACTCAATAGTAGGATTACCTCTGATGGTTCCTGACCCTACTATCTTACCCTTTTTGTTGTCTCCAAAACTTACGCTTCCTCCTCGTTTACGCTCAAACTTGATGAACTGAGTTTCATCACCAGTCATGTGCCTCGAGCATGCGCTGTCAATATACCACATCTTTGACTTCTTAGCACACCTCAGGCTTACCTACATTGTAACTAGTTACTTTTAGGTACCCAATTCTTTTTGGGTCCTTGCTTGTTAGGTTCAACAGGTAAAGCATCATATTTTATTTTATGGCGGCATACTTGGACAGTATGGCCATTCCTTCCACAGAAGTCACAGCTGACCTTTTGTTTAGGATTTCTCACTGACTGGTCAGCACCCCAGTGCTGAGCGTGCCAGCACACCTTTGTGGTGTGTCCTTTCTTCCCACAGAAGTCACACTGGACATTCCGCTCGGGATTCCATCTCTGCTGACCAGTACTTCGGTACTGAGCATTCAGAGGAATATTTCTTTTGTTTTGAACCTTTAGTTGGTTCTGGATATTTGTGACATCCTTTCTCAGTTTCTTTGAATTTGATTGGACTTCAGAGACAGACTTATGTATGATCTCCATATTATCATGCAAAGTTGAGTTGTCCTGAAGAAGGAATCTGAGGTCACTTAGCTTGACCTCTTCAACCTCGTCACAGCGCCTGCTGAGTGCTCTAATTTTCTTATTACACTTTTTGACAAGTGTATAGAGGTCACTCAGGGCATTACCCATTTCGTTTCTGAGCTGAGAAAGTGATATTACCTCATTTGATTGCTCCTCATCGTCAGATGCAATGGAGGGGTCAGCATGCTCAGAGACGCACGGCTCAGCAAGTTCGTCAGCCATGAAGCATATCTTTGCTGACTCGGTGGCCTCAGCTTCTGTTGATGAAGACTCATCACTGACGCTCCATATAGCCACCATTGCCTTTTTGCCGTTCTTCTTATCTTTCCTCAGCGTGGGGCAGCTTGACTTGATATGCCCAGTTTGATGACATTCAAAGCATGTAATGGGCTTTGAGTTGTCTTTCTTGTATTTGCTGTCGCTGGACTCAGCTTTTGTTAAGCCCAAAATATACCTCAATTATTATCAATAATTACATCAATATTGCTACGAATTTATGCTATTTATAACTGTTTGGAAAGCTTTTACTCTCGAATATGTTTCTTTCTTGTAAGGTACGTAAATATTTGGTAAAATCCAAATAGGAACGAAAAGAGCTCAAAAATAGAAGAAAAACCTTACAAAAGGAGTCAAAAACAACAAAGATCAATTACACCAAAACGAGGACAAAGACGAAGTCAGAAACAGAGAAAAATGCAAATTCTCAGCAGAGAATCCAAAATTCTCGGTAGAGAATTTGGGGCCGCGACAGGGAATCTCAAATTCTCGGTCGCGACACGCCCTTTCGTCCGAAGGCTGAAAAATCACTTCCTCATTCTCGGCAGAGAATTTCCATTCTCGGTAAGAGCAGAAATTCTGCCAAGTACAATGAACACATGTTAAAATCCAAGAAACGCGTTCATTCGGGTGGATAAAGACGTCCTTTCACAACGGACACGACTCTCCACAACGGATACGTCTCTTCACAACGGACACGACACTTCAATCAAGACTCTTCAACATCTATAAATAAAGAGTTGATGGAGAGTTGAAGATATAATGTTATATGTGTAGAAGAAAGAGATTAGTGTAGAATTTATGCAGAAATTCCGAATCAAGTGATTCAGAAGTTAGATTTCGATTCTGTAAAAAAGCAATATGATGTACACACATTGTTTACAAAATAATAACAAATTCAGTAGCGTTTAGACATTGTTCCAGTTTAGTTTACATTTTGGTAGTGGACCGACCCAGTCTCTATTACGAAGATTCAGCAAGAAGATTGAGTAGAGGATTCGCCCCTGAGCCTGACAAACTCTAACGAAACCCAAGGAAAGGATTGACAACCCGTTCACTTGCACGCCGTCGAAGAATTCAATGCTCCATGTTCTCTGTAAACTTGTATCAATTTATATTTCATCTAATAAAGTCTGTTCTATTCGATAGATTTTTATGCAGCACTTATGGTAACCAATCCACTAAAGTGACTGCTGGTGTTTTCATTAAAACGTATTTAATCCAAAATCTTTACAAGGAAACTTTGTTGAACACTTAGGCAAATTATTATCTCGAAAGAGTTTTAATTTGATTAAGGGCAATTTATCCCGAAAGGGTTTTGTCGCATTCAAAGCCAATTAATTAGAGGTTCCGTTATTTATTTCATCTTTATAATTCGTACAAAGTTTAAAGTTGTTTTCTTTGCTTAATGCAAACAAATATACTTGTTTACTTTTCTAAAGTACTAAAACGTTCATGTTTTGCAAATTCATTTTTAATCAGATACTTTCTAACATCTTCACATTCTAATCTAATTCTTATTCTAGCAATTTCAAAACCAAAACCGATTAAAACGATTTTCCCATATTATAAACCTAAAAGTAAATTTAACCGATTATAAATAAGTTTTGTTAAAAAAACGTTCCCTGTGGGATCGATATCTTTTATTACTACAAGCGTATACCGTGCACTTGCGGAAATCGCCCAACAAGTTTTTGGCGCCGTTGCCGGGGAACGCCAAATTTTTAACAAAAATTTATGTTTTTCGTGTTTTATTTCGAACCTTGGTTTATAATATATTAATTTATTTATTTTATAGTTTTATTTTATTTATTGAGGATGGTCACTAGGACTAAATCCTCATTGTTATTTAACGTTTGCAATTAGATGTTTGCAGATAAAAAATTCAAGTTTTTTCAAAGATAACTTGGAGATTTGATTATCAATGAAATTCACAGAAGGAGTCTACAGAAAAGAAATTAAGCATGCAGTTACATCAGGAGGGAAAGCAAATTTTTGAAACAGGATGTCAGACGTGACAGATGACTTTTTCCACCAAAATTTACCTCTTCCCAAACACCTTTACCTCTTTTCTATAAACTTAACCCTTCACCAAAATATCATATCTCTTTGTTAAGAATTTATTCAATTCCTACACTAAACCCAAATAATTTCCTTTTTATCATTTCCTTAAAACACCTACATTTATCTCTCTAAGAAATAACCGATCAACTCTTCTCAGTCAGATATATCAGAAGTAGGATGAAATTATCTTATTCACCATGAAGGAATTGTATACTTTTAATATAGTTTTGAAAGTTTCGGTTCATGTGCGTAGTTTTTTGTTCGTGGCCAGAACTAGAAGTTCGGGCATTTAACCGAAATCACTAGATCCTTAAATTGAGAAAACGCTAAAAAAAAGCGCTTAAAAAAATGTTGAAAAAAAAAGAAAAAAAAAATACAATAATAATTTCAAGTTGGGGGTATAGTTCTACTTTTTAATTCCCGCTTGAAATTATTTCCAGGTAAGTTAAAATGGACAAGTCCATATTTAGTTGATAAAAATATTTTGAATAAGAATGAGCTCCAATTCAAGCAATTGAATTTGTGAACAAGTTCTTTGAAAATTAATTCGCTTAGTTTTTACATTTAGATTTTCGTACTTCTTATCTCTTGTTCATAATTTTTATGTTTATTTGTTTTTAGTTTAATTTATTTTTGTTTTATTTTTATTTCATAAGTTTGATTTGTGTATAAACAAGTTTTATCCAATAAAAATTCTTTAAAGTCATGTTTCTAAACGTTTTGCAAAAAAAAAAGAAATTATTTCTGAACTTACTGAGAATATGAATTCTCAGTAGAGAATTCAGGATTTTCAAGGAAAGGAAGAGAAAAAAAAACTTCTGAACTTATCGAGAATTGAAATTCTCGGCCGAGAATTTAAAATTCTCGGTAACTTCAGCGAGACAAAAAAAAAAATTCGCGACCGCGGATCGCCATTCACGGTCGCGACACGGGCTTATATCAGACCTGTATCTTTTCTTTCTTCTTCATCAGTTCATGCACCATTTCGAAAAATTACGCTTCTTCATGTTCAAATGGTGTGAATTTACACCTTTTTAATCCCAACAGACACCTTGATTTGTCCTGGATTGATTATAAACAATTGGAAAAGATCAGATTTTTGTTGCTTACATTTACTTTTCATCTCTTTCAGACAAAATTTGATATTCTTCTCCAATATTCAAACCTTTCAAAAAGTTCCAGAGACTTTTTCCTTTTCTCAAAAGCATGATTTCCAAGCATCAATCTTCCATGAAGATTACTGCTGCAGGCAGCAAGCGTCCTGATATATCAGAATGCTACAGTGCACCATTTCCCATTTACACACATAATAAAGAACGAAGATATAATAAAACTGTTTGTTGTATATAGTTTGTATATGGGTTTGTTTTCATTTTTATATATGTATGTTCTTTGTGTTCTTATGTATATGTGTTCTTCTAATTTTAATAAAACTGTCAAGTTTGATTCTTTAATTCTTTTTTGCTTAAAACAGTTGAACCTTGTCCAAGAATCTGTAATTATTTTTCATAAAACTGTATTCATTTCAGAAATGTTTCTGAACATCTGACTTTTCATATATTTTACATACTAATACGGTATAATTATTCATAACTATTGAACAAGTTCATGAACATTCATTTTATATGATAAATCTGAGTCTTGTTCTGCACATATGTTTTTCAATTTTGATAGACATGTCCACTTTTGATTCTTTGGTTATTTTTATTAGTATATGTTAACTATGCAAATTATTTGACTAAATCTATATATATGTTGATATGGAACAATATAACCTTCACCATGATTTTGTCTATAATAATAACATGAATCTGCCATTAATTTTACTCTGTATCAGTTTCAATGCTTCAGAATTAATATGCATAAGTGATTAATAAATTTGATTTGTTTAATTGTTCATTTGCTTGTTTTTGTATATAGGATCGTTTTTTTTATTTTTCTAGTACATATGTTCTTGTTCATTTATGTACACATGTGTTATGCAATAACACTTCATTTCATTTTCCTGCTTTTTCATTCGGATTTATATCTGTTCAGATTTATACACTGTTAACACCTAAATCTCTATGAATCACTTTAATGCTAATAAGTTATAATCATTATTAACTATTAAACATGATAATCAATTTTCATTTTCATATAATCATTGAGTTTAATTTTAATTATGAAATTATGAACTTTTATCATGTTGATTGTTTCATATATCAGTATGAACTTATTAAAATAAACCCTACAAATTTTTCATATGAATCTGTATCAGATAGAATACAGTTAAATGTTTCTTTATTTGAATGCTGATTTTAATTTGAAAACGGTTCAAGTTTAAGCATGAATAAATACCTACATAAATTTACATTCATTATCGTTTAGAAGATTAATTTACCTTATGTGAATTAATGAAGATTGATTCTACATTAACTTTGTTTAAGACATTTATTGTTTCCTTACTTCAAATTTAATAAGGATAAACCTTTGGTTTTCCTTGTATTTAATGTTTTAAATTTGTGTTCTTAAGTGCAGGTACAGTTTACATTAAATTCAGTACACATTTAACCAATTAAATTACACAAACCAAGTCAACATGGAAATAAACAGCCACTTTGGACCTATCCGCGGCCGAGAATTATATATTCTCAGTAAGTCCAGCGAAAACTGGCCGAAATTAGAGTGAAAAATTCTCTGAATTTCGCGTGCCGCGACCGTGGCTAGGCAATTCTCGGTCGCGACACGCGACCTGTAGGCGGGGTTTGGCTCGAATTTGAACAAATTTTTACCTTTTTCTATTCCTCACACCTATATTCATACCTCTATTTACCTATCCCTTACACAAACCTTACATCACCTCCTATTTTACCCAAATTCCACAACCTGAACTCTTCCCAGTACAATCAATTCCTCACCATATCACCTTTACTTTTTACCAATTTTTACTTCTCCAAAATACATCTTTCCCAAACACAACATGCATAACCTAACCCTCTATTCCACACCATGCCTAAACATCAGCAGGTTACTCACACAGTTTCCTCTACATCTAATAATTGTTTGCATGTTGAATATGGATCCATTCAACATTATTTCAGATGGGGTTGGGCAACGGTACAAGCACTATTATGGACATCGTGCATAGTGAAACAGACGTTATTGTATTGGTTACTCTTTCCTATTCTAAAAGGAATGAGAGGATTACATTTATGGTTTCGGTTAATTTTATGAAGATTGGGGATGACGAGATGAGTATTTGGTTTGGATATCTTACAACACAATTTATTGTTAAGCCCATCAATTTTCACAACAATCTGGTAAAGGATTTCAAGTCAGGATTTATTTGTTCATTTTGGATTACATCTTCAAGGATTTCATGTAGATTAAATTGGACTACTTTTTGATAATTTCTAACCATGTTTCCATTCTCCACAAATAAGCAAATTACTATAAGTACTTTGATAACGGGTTTTGTTTTGGAATCTACGAGTATTATGGAATTCGATGTTGGTACATCAAGTTCACATGGTAATAGTATTAAAGAGGATAGTAATGCAAAGACACATTTTTATGAGGATGACGATATGCATTATGATGATGAAGAAGAAGGTGAGAAAGATGAGCATGTTGATGCCTAAACACAAGCGCAAGGGGTTGTTGATGATGAGCACAATGTTAATGATCAAGTTAATTTTCAACAAAGTTTGAACCAAATGAATTTGCGGTTAAATGCTATTATGGAGAATACTCAAGAGAAGAGTTCATGATTAAACGCGGTGGCTGCCAATTATCCATACTTTGAGAAGAGATCACACATCACCATGACGCCAGTTATTATCATTTTTCCGTCGTCAAAACATAGTGACCGCACCATCTCCACCGGGTTCCCTTCACAAGAATAGGTTTTATCTTATCTTTTCTCCACTCATTTATCTCTTATGTTATTTTTGATTAAGTTTGGTACACTTTCAATTTCTATTTATCTTGGCTACCATCCATTTCATATTTCTATATTTCGTACAATTTTGCTTTATTTCGTACAATTTTTCGTATTTTATCAATTTTTGCACCAATGAGGACATGGTCCAATTTAAGTATGGGAGGAGATATTGCATATATCATTTTACTGTTAGTACGAATAAATGCAAAAGGAACAATATTTATAAATGCAACACTTGTTTTATGCAAATGCAACATATATTGCAACACAATTTATTAAACATTATTTTTCATAACGTTACATTTTTATATGTTTAAACTATATTTAACATATGATTATTTTTTTAGGTTATCATTATCGGTAGAAATAATATTTCTATACGGGTAATATTTTCAAATTTTTCACAAATCTCCGATACGATTTTAAGTAAAATTGTCTCGAGTGAATGTATTTAGTTAAATAAAAAATTCTTTATTCAATCTCTGTTTTATATCATGAAATCATGACACAATAAATCTTATTTTAAATTTTCAATTAGGTTTATAGGCATTAAATTGAACTAACAATTTTAGCTCGGTTTGATTTCGTCTTACATTAACACCAATTGAAGTTTTTAAGGAAACTTTAGCCATAATACATGTTGAATTTTAAGTCAATAGAGGATGAATGTGCTATCTTTCTTTTTCCCAATTTACAATTATATTTCATATTAATTAATCAATTAGTTGAATTCTTAACTTTTGGCCACGATTGAGACCAACCTTATCACAATCGAGGTATGAAAGGGAAGAATAATTAAGTACCGTTTACTTTTGGCCACGGTTGCGACCACCCTTATCACAATCGAGGTATGGAAGGAACGTTTAAAAAAAATAAGCGTGTATAAGTTTAAAGTAACGATTGCGTCCACCCATGGCATGGTCGGTACCTCTTAAGCAAACACAAAGCAATAAAATACGTATAAAGTTACGATCAAGACCACCCTTATCTCGGGCGTAACTAAGCAATAATTATCCTAAGTACTTATTTAAATAAATAATATATCTCATATATTAGTTTAGGTTTGGGAAAGGAAATTTTGTGCTTTGAAATGCCTTGAGACGAAAAACTCAATAACATGCGTGCTTATATCGTCCCGAATGCTTCAATTCAAAATTGGAAATACAAGACAAATGATATATCGTATATTATACTCAGTTAGTTTAATGTTTTGCGTATAAATTTGCCATGCGAAGTTAGTTTTTTCGGCTTAACTAATTTAAAAAGGAATACAAAGATATATGTTTTATTTTCATAAAGAGATTAGTTTAAGAATAAATTCAGTGAAATTTTGCTCGGGACTAGCAAAAGATTAAGTGTGGAGATTTGTTAAGCCCAAAATATACCTAAAATATTATCAATAATTACATCAATATTGCTTCGAATTTATGCTATTTATAACTGTTTGGAAAGCTTTTACTCTCGAATATGTTTCTTTCTTGTAAGGTACGTAAATATTTAGTAAAATCCAAATAGGAACGAAAAGAGCTCAAAAATAGAAGAAAAACCTTACAAAAGGAGTAAAAAACAACAAAGATCAATTACACCAAAACGAGGACAAAGACGAAGTCAGAAACAGAGAAAAATGCAAATTCTCAGCAGAGAATCCAAAATTCTCGGTAGAGAATTTGGGGCCGCGACAGGGAATCACAAATTCTCGGTCGCGACACGCCCTTTCGTCTGAAGGCTAAAAAATCACTTCCTCATTCTCGGCAGAGAATTTCCATTCTCGGTAAGAGCAGAAATTCTGCCAAGTACAATGAACACATGTTAAAATCCAAGAAACGCGTTCGTTCGGGTGGATAAAGACGTCCTTTCACAACGGACACGACTCTCCACAACGGATACGTCTCTTCACAACGGACACGACACTTCAATCAAGACTCTTCAACATCTATAAATAAAGAGTTGATGGAGAGTTGAAGATATAATGTTATATGTGTAGAAGAAAGAGATTAGTGTAGAATTTATGCAGAAATTCTGAATCAAGTGATTCAGAAGTTAGATTTCGATTCTATAAAAAAAGCAATATGATGTACACACATTGTTTACAAAATAATAACAAATTCAGTAGCGTTTAGACATTGTTCCAGTTTAGTTTACATTTTGGTAGTGGACCGACCCAGTCTCTATTACGAAGATTCAGCGAGAAGATTGAGTAGAGGATTCGCCCCTGAGCCTGACAAAATCTAACGAAACCCAAAGAAAGGATTGACAACCCGTTCACTTGCACACCGTCGAAGAATTCAATGCTCCATGTTCTCTGTAAACTTGTATCAATTTATATTTCATCTAATAAAGTCCGTTCTATTCGATAGATTTTTATGTAGCACTTATGGTAACCAATCCACTAAAGTGACTGCTGGTGTTTTCATTAAAACGCATTTAATCCAAAATCTTTACAAGGAAACTTTGTTGAACACTTAGGCAAATTATTATCTCGAAAGAGTTTTAATTTGATTAAGGGCAATTTATCCCGAAAGGGTTTTGTCGCGTTCAAAGCCAATTAATTAGAGGTTCCGTCATTTATTTCATCTTTATAATTCGTACAAAGTTTAAAGTTGTTTTCTTTGCTTAATGCAAACAAATATACTTGTTTACTTTTCTAAAGTACTAAAACGTTCCTGTTTTGCAAATTCATTTTTAATCAGATACTTTCTAACATCTTCACATTCTAATCTAATTCTTATTCTAGCAATTTCAAAACCAAAACCGATTAAAACGATTTTCCCATATTATAAACCTAAAAGTAAATTTAACCGATTATAAATAAGTTTTGTTAAAAAACGTTCCCTGTGGGATCGATATCTTTTATTACTACAAGCGTATACCGTGCACTTGCGGAAATCGCCCAACAGCTTTATACTTATCAAACTTTCTGTAAGGCTTCTTAGAATATTTGTCATTCTTTCTGAACAACCTTTTCATCTTCCTTGTGAACATAGCCATCTCCTCATCATCTGTTGAGCTCCCATCAGTGGAGTCAGCTTTCATGACAAGAGATTTCTGCTTCTTGTCTTCAGACTTTTCCTTCACCTCGAAGTTTTTTATTGATATCTCATGGGTCAGCAACGAGCCGATGAGTTCGTCATATTTGTAGGTGGTTAAGTCCTGAGCTTCCTCAACAGCGGTCTTCTTTGCTTGCCAGTCTTTAGGAAGACTCCTGAGTATCTTTTTGACTTGTTCTTCCTCAGTGAAGATCTTCCCAAGTCTCTTGAGCTCATTGATGATGTTGGTAAACCTTGCATTCATATCAGATATACCCTCATCATTGTTCATTTCGAACAGCTCGTACAGTCTCATCTGCTGGTTCACCTTGGACTCATTTACTTTATTGGTTCCTTCGTAAGTGACCTCCAGCTTCTTCCAGATCTCTTGCGCCGACTCACAACCTGAGATTTTATTATATTCTGCAGCATCGAGCGCACAGTGAAGCATATTTATAGCCGAAGCATGATTTAGTAGCTTCTTGAGATCATCCTCTGTCCATTTGGCCTCAGCTTTAATAACTGTTTGGCCAGCCACAACTTCGACAGGTACAAATGGACCTTGGACTATGGATAGCCAGGCACTCATATTTGTAGCCTGAATGAAATTTTTCATCCTATTCTTCCAGAAGGTGTAGTTAGACCCGAAGAATAAGGGAGGCCGAGTAATGGACAGCCCCTCAGGTAAGATCTGAGTTGTTTGGTTTCCTGGGAGAAACCGAGTGCTGTTTTCGCCCATAGTGGGGATCAGCTCAAGGTGGTTAAACCTTTTACAGTGAGCTTTTAAGCTCTGATACCACTTGTTGGTCCCTTATAACGTTACAAGTATAGTTCCAAGGGGGGGTTAGGAACTATTTAAAAAAATTTAAGCTAGGGCAGACTTCTTTTTCGTGAGAAAAAGGTTTGGATAGCGGCGCTGAGTGAATAGCAAGATACTGGCTTAGTCAACTAGTGACTAGGTCAGTTTCTTTACTTGAGTCAGGAGATAGCACTTAGAGTCTATTCCTGAGCTCAGATATTCAATGCGCACAACTCAGCTTGACCTCTTTACTTGGTCAGTTTTTGTTTAAGCAAGCAATGAATATATAAAGGAGTTAAAGGTTAGAAATATATTACTCAGCAGATTTATCCAGGTTCGGCCTCCAAGCCTACGTCCTGTCCCCAGAACACGTTCCGAGATTTCGAATTCTCTACTGAGCTCTTTAACGGTAGAGCATCAAACCTTTTACAATCTTAGCAACTGAGTATAACAAGAGTACCTTGCTCTATACCTCTACTCAATCCTAATCTCTCGCTGAGTACTATAACCGAGTACTCAGCCTCTCCTTTCTAATCTCTAGAAATGATAAGTGTTTGTCCTAAACAATGATTGCTAAGACACCTTAGATGATTAAATAATCACTCTAGACTTTTACACAAAAGATATGAAATTTAGTGTAAGATTGCTTTGCTTTTTGCTTGCAGAACTTTGCGTAGAAATTTGGTCAGCGCAATGGCTTGATCAAGTTCTGTGTTGAATGAAGCAACTGATGGCACTATTTATAGAAACGTCTGAGGCATCGGTCATTTCGAATTTCGAAATAACCGTTGGAGGGAAACGGCTTCCTGTCGTTGTCATCCTGACTTGCTCAGAACTCTCGGCCAATCAGATTTGAGCATCTTCTGTCTTCGGTCAGCTTTTGGTCAGCTTGGCAGAATGTCTCTCCATTTATGGTAATGTCAACTAGACAGCATACTGTGTCTTCTGAACTTTACCCAAAGTGGAAATACTTTGTCTGGAAGTTGTTCTTAGCCAGCTGCTGTCTTGTACTGTTTGTCGAATCAACTCAGCAGCTTCGTCCCGAAGTTGTTCCACGAAGGTCTTCTAGATCCTTCTTCCGATGAGCTGCGTTTTGTACATAACGACAGGGATTTGACATACGCGGGCCGAGTTGCCTTAAACTGTTTGACTTGGGCTTTGACTTCCGTATTGGGCTTGGGCCTTTTAATCTTGTGTCTTATAAACAATTTAACTCAACATTGAACAAACACATTAGTAGAATAAATAAAAGCATTTAAACTTAGTGTGTTTAGAATATGTTTTTAATTATACTTAAACAATTTTGTCAAATCAAAATTATGTAGAAAGGTGTTTCAACAGGGGCTTCTGGTCATAGATTCACTTGGAAACGCAACAGTACCTTTGTTCGGTTGGACAAAGTCTATGCTAATGTGTCTGCTCAGACTTCTTTCCCTAAGAGTTCTGTTTTAAATCTCTCATTCCGTCATTCGGATCATTGTCCTATTTTGTTTAGACTTTTGAGAGGCAACCGCCCTAGGGGAAAGAGACCGTTCCGGTATCAGTTGGCTTGGGAGTCCCATCCTAAGTTCAAGGAGTTCATTCATGAGAATTGGAAGCCTCATGTGAATGTCCTGCAAACTGCTGAAGGGTTCAGGAATAATGTGCTGGGGTGGAATAGGAATGTCTTTGGGCATATTATTAGAAGAAAGAATAAGTTGTTAAACAGGATGGAGGGCATTCAGCGTAGGTTGGAGGTGAGGTTTGATCACAGTTTGGATGGCCTCCTCAGAACCCTTTAGAAGGAGCTGGAAGCTGTGCTTAGGCAGGAGGAGCTTCTCTGGTTTCAGAAATCTAGGAAGTCCTGGATTAGAGATGGGGATCGTAATACCAGGTACTTCCATCTGTCTACTATGATCAGAAGGCAAAGGAATAGAATTGAGGCCATTAAGGATTCTAATGGTGATTGGGTGTATGAAGATGAGGTGATTCGGAATTTGGCCCTGGAGTTCTATAAGGATGTGTTCAAAGAGGATCTTGTCCAGCTGGAGAGGGCTCACTCTGTTGCTACCTTTCCTCTGATCAGTGAGGATATTAGTCAGAGTGCCTTTCATCCTATTTCTCGAAAAGAGATTGACCAAGCCATCTTCAGCATTGGGGCGTCTAAAGCTCCGGGGATTGATGGTCTTCCTGCTGGCTTTTACTATAAGCATTGGGATGTTGTGAAGGAGGGTATCTATGATTTTATCATAGGAGTGTTCAATGGTTCTAAGGATATTGACCTGGTTAATAGAACCCTCCTGGTTCTTATTCCAAAAATTGATAAGCCTTCTTCCTTTTTGCATATGAGACCCATCAGTCTTTGTAATGTTCTTTATAAGACGGTTACAAAGATTGTTGCTAATAGAATCCGGGGCATTCTTCCGGAGATCATTTGTCAGAATCAGGGTAGTTTTGTACCCGGTAGACAAATGATGGATAATGTGGTGATTGCCCAAGAAATGGTGCACATAATGAAGATTAGGAAAGGGAAGAAAAGCATTGTGGCTCTAAAGCTGGATTTGGAGAAGGCCTATGATCGCATCAACTGGAATTTCCTGATGGAGAGCCTGGAGAGAGCTAGGATCCCGGACAACTGGAGAAAGCTTATCAAGGTTTGTATTTCTTCTCCTGTGTTTCAAGTTATGGTGAATGGGGATATGTCGGAGGAGTTCTCTCCGGGCCGGGGCATCCGTCAGGGTGATCCTATGAGTCCTTTCCTTTTCGTTATTGCTATAGAGAGGCTTTCCCACCTAATTCAAGATGCCATTGATAGTGGGAGTTTCCACCCGGTGGCCATCAATAGCTTCTGTCCCCAGGTGACTCACTTATTCTTTGCAGACGATGCCCTTATCTTTCTTGAAGGTAATGAGGAGCAGCTGAGTGTCATTATGGATATTCTGGATTGTTTTTGTTCGGCCTCTGGTCAGAGACTTAATATCCAGAAATCTAGGATGATGTGCTCTAAGAATATGAATCCGAGAATTTGTAAATGATTAAGTGATTTTTCTGGTATTCCTCTTACTAATTCTCTTGGGAAGTATCTGGGTATTCCCCTCCACAGTGAGAGAGTGTCTAAAGTTTCCTTTAAAGATACTTTGGACAAAGCCAATACGAAGTGTGCCACGTGGAAAGCCAAGACTCTCTCCCTCGCTGGCCGCCTGACTTTAATTCAATCTGTGAATTGTGCAGCTCCCAACCACATCATGTAGGCTTGTCAGCTTCCGGATCCTGTGCTTAATGATCTTGATAAGATTAATCGGAGGTTCCTATGGGGGGAAGCTGTGGAGGGAAGAAAGATCCATCTGGTGCCTTGGAGTGAGGTTTGTCAGCCCAAAGATTCAGGTGGTTTGAGCATTAGGAGAGCTAAGGACAATTATAAAGTTTTATTAATGAAACTCCTTTGGCGTATGTGGCAATGCCCCTCCTCTCTCTGGGTTCGCCTTCTTTGTGGTAAGTATCGGAAAGATAAGATTTTCGGGGGCCCTAAGGAGAGAGTTATTAATTGTTCCTTCCTCTGGAAAGGGCTTAGCGCCGTGTTTGCTGAGTTCTGCTCGGGGGTTGGTCTGGAGGTGGGTAATGGTAAGTCCATTAGTTTCTGGTTCGACACCTGGATTAGGGATAAACCTTTAGTAGAGGTGTGTACTTCCCCCCCCCCCCCCCCCCCCCGCCTAGTGATATCCGTAACTGGAGGATTGCCGATGTGGTGGACTCTGAAGGGGACTGGATCTGGCCTAAGTTTGATACTTTCTTTAGCCTTGAGACTCTCCTTAGAATTCGGGGAGTGAAGGTGATTAATCAAGAGGAACACATGGATAGGCATTGTTGGGCGCTGACTAACAATGGAGTTTATTCTTGCAAATCTGCCTTTGAAGCTTTTTCCCTCAATAGGTCTGATCATCCCTCGGATATTTGGAAGACCATTTGGGCCCTCAAAGTCCCCTACCGTATTAGGAGCTTCCTATGGCTGGGCGTTAAGGACAGGTTACTTACTAACTCGGATAGGCACAGAAGGCATTTGGCGAACTCTGGAGCTTGCGATAGATGTAGAGGCCATGTTGAATCTTTGTGTCATGCTCTCAGGGATTTCCCTAAGAGTAATGAGGTTTGGAAGAAAATTCTCCCACACCACATTTTCTCTTCCTTCATGGCCCATTCAGTGGACGACTGGTTCTCTGTTGGTATTAGTGGAAAGTTACTGTCTTATATGGAGCATGGTGATATTTTTTTTGCCATTATCTGTCACCAAGTTTGAAAATGGAGAAACGAGGAGATTTTTGGTAATAAAACTGTGATTATGCCAAACTTAGCTGAGTTCTTCTCAAAGAAACTCTCCTCTATTATCGATAGTTTCAAAGGAGAGTCCCTTGCCAGATCTTCCCAGAGTAGTGATGTCCACCTCGTGAGTTGGAGCAGGCCAAGAGAGGGGGTTTTGAAGCTGAATACTAATGGCTCCTGCCTCAGTAATGGTAAGATTGCTGCCGGAGGTGTTCTTAGAGATGCGGGGGGCGCGCTGGCTTTCTGGGTTTACCCAAAATTTGGGGTTGGGTTCTTCCTTCTCAGCGGAGCTCTGGGGCATTTTCTCTGGTATCCAGCTTGCTAAAAGGCTGGGTGTTAAGAGGCTTTCTGTGGAGTCGGATAACATGGAGGCCATCAAAATGATTTCGGATAATCATGTTATGGGTCCTAATAGCCGCAACCTTATCAGAGCGATTAAAAGGCTTAGCTCCTCCTTTGAGATCTTAGAGTTCAGCCACATTTTCAGAGAGCAAAACCGTGTTGCGGATCACTTGGCGGCGGCTGGCCATGAGGGGGTGTTAGGTGTTTCTACCCTTACCGTTCCTCATATCTTTCTCTCTCCTCTTTTTTTAGAGGATAGGATTGGGGTTAGCTTCCCTAGGTCAATCCCTGTGTAGTTGTTTTCTGTTCGTTTTTTCCTTTCCTTTTCTACCAAAAAAAAAGTGATTTTTGTTGTTATCAAACAGGGGCAACTAAACAATCTAGACATTTGTTTGCAATTTTCTTTTATTAATTTTAATTAACTCGTGAAAACTAAAATATTAATTTGATTAAATAAGATTTGATCTTAATCGAATCAAAACGAATCCAGTTCTATATTTAGAATACATACATATATAATTATATCTCAAAAAATAAGTTAAAATTATATGCTAATTCCAATAAATTACAATCAGGATTTCACCAAATGTTTAGATCGATATATACCAAAATGCGATAAATTGGTTCTAGAAATTGTTGGCAATATTTTCGAAATATCTCAATTTTTAATCTTGATATGCGAGTGTGGGGTTAAGAAGTGGTAAAAATAATGTTGACATGCCAGAGAAGCTAGTCCTCAAAGGGTGAAATTGTGATTGAATAAAATAAATGTGCCTAAGACTTAAATTCTAAATGAAAAGTGATTGACGACCGTTACAATGACTGAAAATAAAAACAACGGTCTTGGGTCCCCACGTTGCTTGATAGATTGGTCGGAAAACAATTCTTTAAAATATGGTATCGAAAATAAAAGCAATAAAAGCAAATATAAATTTTTAATTTTCTTTTATATTTTTAGTGATTTCATAATTTTTTCAATGTTTTTGGATTACAAATATGAGTATAAAGCATGAAAATTACAATTTAGAAATAATACTTTAAGCCTAAAAATATAAATAAATCGTAAAAAACAATATGTACATGGTAAAATGAAATTAACGATCTTGTTGATGTTGTTGTGATGCGTGAAAATGAGGACTGGAACTTCGGGAACTCGTCTCAGAAATCGTCGCGTTGTTCGGATAATTCTGGGCAGATTTGGAGTGACTTAAAACTTCAGGGATCAAAATAGAAATTTTCCATTTAATGAATGTGAACCGCAGCAACCTCGGGGAAAAATAATGATTTCGTGAGATTTTGTGACTCAATTTCGAAAGCTGTAGAGATCGGATTTGAGTGAAAAGAAATCTAAAATTTAAAGTTCGTGTGTAAGGGAATGACTCGAACGTGGAATTTTGGAACAATATCGAGTAACGAGTTCGGAATAAATTTTTGAAAATGACTCTAACAGAATAGTTATATGATAATTGTAAAACCAAAAACTTGATTTTGTGTTGTGGATGCTACTTTAAAGATGATTTTAAAGCTATAGAATGTCGTTTTTCATGAAATAAAAATTGGGATTTTGAGATTTGATATAACTAAAGAGATTAACATTAGCTCGGGATGAAATGATGAAGTAACGAGCTCAGAATAAATTTTAGAAAACAGCTCTCCAGAAAAATTGTTTGATGAATTTTCAACGATGAAAAATTCAAAACCTTGTTTCTGGGACTTTTTAATTGATTGGAATCAATAAAAAGTTTCTAAACATGATTTACAACGAGTGTGTAAAATAAGAATGACTCGAAAATGGGTTTCAAGAATCTTAGTTTCACAGAAAATTGCTTAAAGTTTTGAGGAACATGATAATGGTAGATTTTAATTTGGACTAAGAGAGCTCGAATTGATTATTGGGAAATATTGGTAATGATTAAACTATGAGGTGGCAAAAAATGAATTGAGATTTGGTTGAGTAAACTAATAGAATTTAGGACTTGAAGTTTCTGAAATTTGGAAGCTTTGTTGAATAACCTGAGAATTTAATTTGTAAAAATAGGCTAGGATTGACTAAATTGAAGCAAGAGGACGAATTTGAAAGATAAAAAGTTGATATTATGTGTTGAATTGATCCAAAATAAGATTGATTTGATAAAAATTGTTGTTGTTGATTTTGTTGTGGTTTAAAATGAATGATTCAAACTTTATTTATAGCTTTTTGAGTAGCTAATTAACTTAAAACAATTCTTGAAAATCTCCTCCATGATGTCCTCATTAGTCAAGGGATGATCATTGGTGAATTTGGAGCTAAAAACAATAGAGTTGAAAGTCATGAAAAACGAATTTGAATGACTGCTGATTTTTCATCTCTTTTTTAAGCACCAGTGAACTTTGAAAAATTTCATAGGCTTTAATATAGCTCCATTTTGCTTCGTTTTTTACATTCTGGAAAGCTAACATCTCAAATTTTCATAATTCCATGCTGGCCGTCCAAAATTCCACTGATTCGGGATTCAATTTCGTCGCCGAAATTGCTGGGCGGGATTGCTGAAAAATAGCTCATATTTGACCTTGATTTTTTACTATTCTTCCTACTTTTCTTTTTCTTTTTCTGCGTTTGTTATAATTTGTTTTGATATTATTGCTTACCTTTTTTTTTGAAGGAAAAATCTTACTTATATAACTGAGGCAATAATATCCTCTTCAATTACACTTATTAGCCAATCCGGCATATCAAAAAAAGAATAAAAATTAGCATTGGAAAGAGCATGCCTAGCTATTTGGTGAGCCGCTCCATTCGCTAGGCTCGAAACAAAAGACACAGTAAATGTCTTATTTTTTAGTAACTCATTGCAATCTTCGATTATATCTCCAAAGTTAGATAAATCTGGCTCTTCTGTACTTACCTCCTTCACCACTACCAAGTTCCACTTCAATTGCCCATACCAATCCCACTCTCAACGCCATAGCTTCCACCACTCTAGCCGAATATATCCCCCTTACAATTCCACTCGCTCCTGCCATAAAGGAACCGTCTTCTGCCCTCACAACTGCTCCCCATCCACAGCAGCCCGAACTTGCGAATACGGCTCCGTCTAAGTTGCACTTTAACCTCCCCCTACTCGGTCTTTTCCAGCTCCTTGATCTTGGCAGTCTCAGCCCAATATTTCTCCTATTACCCTGCTCAGCAATCTGCTGCATTCCCTCCCTAGTTTCTGACCTCGGTTGCTGCTGTTCTGCTACTCGCCATTCTGCAGCATTTTCAGTCTGCTGTTGTTTCACACTTTCTTTTGTACTGCTCTGTTGCTGCAGCAAACACACTTATGGACTCCGCCGATGGCCCTCTCCATCAATTACCCCTTCGCAGCCCCTCCTCCCTAACCCATTCTCTCCCTCTCCTAACCCGTCCATACTCCTTTCCGACCTCCCGTCCCCCTGCTCCCTTCCCATCTCCTGATCCTCCCGCCCTTCTCTCCCCAACTCCCTTTCACCCCCTATTCGTTGAACCACCCCTGCCCTCTCCCTCCTCTCCTTTGCGTCATTCCATTCCGACACCAATTTTTGCACCATCCGAGTCCTAATGAACGCTGGGATCAGCTTATTCTTCCACAGCGCTGCATTTCGATGTTGCCAGATTGTAAACAGAACACAAACTGCTTTTGTTAAGTACTCTGCACTCTCACTGACACACTTTGCACTCAGCCAATCAACAACATCATCATAGTCCCCGACTGGCGGATTTAAGCCCATTCCCTGCCAACACTGAACTGCATACGAACACGCACAGAACAAATGCCAACTATATTCAATATCAATTTCACAAATCAAGCAATTATTCGGTAGTATCATATGCCTTGCTCTTAAAGTTGATCTCATAGGTAAACATCTTAATTTTAGGCGAAATCGATAACTCCCACATTCTATTATTGCTTACTTTTATTACATTTTATTTTATTGAAAGATGAATTTAATTAAATAAATTTAACTATAGAGTAAAATTATAACCAATGCTAAAAATGCAAAATTTAAATTACCCCCAACATAAATATAATTTTTTCAATTAATTATATCCGAGATAGAATCACATATTCCAAATAATTTAGTAGTCTTTTAAAAATCCAAGCATATTTTATCAAAAATTTAAAATTTTCTCGGAAAATGGGTATCTACCACTGCGCCTTTGTATATCTTCATTGGAAGTAGACATGTCCATGGACTGGGCCCATCGGGTTTTTATGTACAAATCCTTAGTCCAAACCCAGTCTAGCCCACTATTAATTTAGACGGGCTCTTGCTTAAAAATCAAATCCGAAGCACAATCCATATAAGCCCACCTATATATATATATATATATATATATATATAATTGTTAATTATAAAAAATAAACATTATACTTAATGTATAAATATATATTTATTAATTAATATTAATAGGCGGGTTGGGCTGGGACGGACCGTGTTATTTTTATTAATCTTAAGCCCGTCCAAAAAATAGACGGAGTTTAGCGGGTCTGGGTCGGGCTGGTTCTATGAACAATTTTTATTGTCCAAGCCTGGTCCAAGGAACACGGACCTGGATGGGTTGGGTACCCGGGCCCATGGACAGGTCTAATTGGAAATGAGTAGACAAAGTAGACCGAACTAATATGTAATAAAAAAAAGTGAACCATTTTTAGCATTCAATCTGATAAAACAACCGTCACTGCTTCAAATAACTTAAAAATGACATATCAACAAAATCCAAAAAAAATCAATTCAATGAGAGTCTCCTTCTGCCATTCATCCAGTTCATTGTTTCTTCTTCATCTTTCTTTCTCTACTCCATTGTGTTTTTTCTTTGCTTCTTGTTTTTTTTTTCATCTTTTTTTTTCTTAAACATATTTTCTATTTAAATAACTTCTAGCTCTTAGTCCCTCCTGTTGGAGCGTTTGTCATCTTCTCTCTTGAGAACTTTTTAGCCTAATTATATTTTCTGCGATACTTACCTTACAAGCTAGGGTTTCGACCCGATTTTCAATGGACAGGTCTCATTATGCTTAGAAGACGAGAAGGAACATGGGGTAATTTTTGGAGAAGAACATGTTGTTAATCCTATGAATCAAGGTTTGTACTTTGTTGTTGGTCAGTTTCTAACAGCCAAATTTGTACACCTTAAAAGTATGAAGAATATGCTAGCATCAATATGGAAGTTGGTAAAGAGAGTCACCATCACTGAATCGGACTTGAATGTGAGATTTCTTTTCCAGTTTTTTCACGAGCGAGATGTACTGCGAGTGCTAAATGACGATCCTTAGACATTCAATCAAAATGTGCTGATAGTGAGATGCCTGGATGTAATAGAGCAAGCAACCCAAGTTGAATTGCATGACTTAATCATATGGGTTCAGATATTTGATCTTCCAGTTGGCTTTCAAACAGAGGCTATGTGTAAATTTCTAGGCAACCAAATAGGGCATTACTTGGAATCAGATCTGAATTACTTTATAGGCGAAGAAATTATCAACTAATAAAAGTTACTATCGATGTCCGAAACCCAATCAAAAGGGGTCAGAAGTTAAAAACGTAGTGGTGCAGAGTGGTTGTGGATCAATTTTCACTATGAGAGATTACCATCCTTCTATTTTTATCGTGGAATTATCGGACACTCAGACATATTTTGCCCATTGCTATTTGACAATCATGATGATCCTATTAAGAGACATTTTAGCAGTCATCTACGTGCCCAGCCAAGAAGAACGACAACCCAAATTGGAAAAGGATGGCTGAGGAATCCAATGGAGGCAGTTGATGAGGATAATTAAGACAGTTCAAACGTTGATGAAGTTCAAGTCTAAATCCAGGTCATTTAGGAGCAAGAGTATACCAACAAGTGGTGGCCCCTCCCGAATTGACAGTTCAAACAATAAGGAGAGTCACAATCCCTCTATTGAAGACGAACTTATTCACGATCCAAAACGGCTACGCATGGAGAATATCAGTATGAAAGTAGAATCTGATATCCTATAAAAAAATAGATATGGAGCGGGTCTTGGAGCCCAGACCCGCTTGGGGTTATGAGTCTCATAAGCTGAAACTGTCACGGGTTGCACAAACCATGGACAGTTAGTGTTCTAAAGGATCTGGTGCAGGTCCACATACCTATGTTAGTGTTTCTTATGGAGATAATGGTTAACTCAGAACGCATATCGGAAATATATAAACAGAGGTCATTTTGTCTTATGTTAGTATCTCAAAAGAGCTAGGCAATTGCTCAGGCTCTTATGTAAAACGTTCAACGAATTTGTCTGCTCATCTCTTAAATAAAGCGGTCAATTCTTAGTCTGTTCGTGGTGTGTGGGCATTCTTTCTTCCGATTCTAATGATTAAGAAGTATTTTATTTCAAAAAAACAAAAAAAAAAATCACTCAATTATAGACTAGAAGTTGATATCCCTTTCAAGAACGGAATTTTGAAAAGAAGGAACTGAAATCTTTTTGTAATAAGAAAGATTCATCGAATATTGAATTATAATTTCGATGATTGTTGTGACCAAACAACATTTATTACATAGTTATAATTTTTTGAAATATATACAGGGCCGATCCTGGGCTATAAAATGAGGGGCGCCCGCTCAGGGCCCATAATATTTAGGGGTCCAAAAAAATATTTTATATTGTACATATATAAAACCGAGATGCAAAATTAACACAAAAATCAATTGGTTTAGTTGGTATGAGAATTAATACGTTTAATTTTTCCTTTTCTCTTTTATTTTTTATTTATTTTTTTTTTTTTGGTAGAAAAGGAAAGGTAAGCAAAACAAAACAAGCAACTACACCGGGATTAGCCTAGGAAAGCTAACCCCAATCCTATCCTCTAAAAGAAGAGGAGAAAGAGCGATAGGGGGAACGGTAAGGGTAGAAACACCTAACACCCCCTCATGGCCTGCCGCCGCCAAGTGATCTGCAACACGGTTCTGCTCCCGGAAAATGTGGCTGAACTCAAGGAAATCAAAAGAGGAGCTAAGTCTCTTAATAGCTTTAATAAGGTTGCGGCTATGAAGACCCATGGCATGACTACCCAAAATCATATTGATGGCCTCCAAGTTATCTGACTCCACAGAAAGCCTCTTAACACCCAGCCTAATCGCCAGCTGGATCCCAGAGAGAATGCCCCAGAGCTCCGCAGAGAAGGAAGAACCCAAACCCAAATTCTGGGTAAACCCAGAAAGCCAGGCGCCTCCCGCATCCCTAAGAACACCTCCGGCAGCAATCTTACCATTACTGAGGCAGGAACCATCAGTATTCAGCTTCACAACCCCCTCTCTCGGCCTGCTCCAACTCACGAGGTGGACATCACTACTCGGGGAAGATCTGGCAAGGGACTCACCTTTGAAACTATCAGAAATAGAGGAGAGTTTCTTCAGGAAGAACTTAGGTAAGTTAGGCAAAAGCACATCTTTATTATCAAAAATCTCCTCGTTCCTCCATTTCCACACTTGATGACAGATAATGGCAAAGAAAATGTCCCCATGCTCCATATAAGACAATAACTTTCCCCTAATACCATCTGAGAACCAGTCGTTCACAGAATGGGTCATGAAGGAAGAGAAAGTATGATGAGGGAGAATTTTCTTCCAAACCTCTTCACTCTTAGGGCCATCCCTAAGAGCGTGGCACAAAGATTCAATATGGCCTCTACATCTACCGCAAGCTCCAGAGGTCGCCAAATGCCTTCTGAATCTATCAGAATTAGTAAGTAACCTGTCTTTAACGCCCAGCCACAGGAAGCTCCTCATACGGTAGGTGTTAAGCCCAAAATATACCTAAAATATCCTATATAAATACGATAAATTTACATTGAAATCGTGCTAATTATATTCATTTGGAATACTTTTACGTCTTTATTTACTTCTTTGATGCAAGGTACCTAAATATTTGGTAAAATCCAAATAGGAGCGAAAACGGAGCTAAAACGGAGCTAAAATGGAGGAAAAACCTTAAAAACGTACCGAGAATGCATATCAGTCAGAAGAACGCTCGAGGAGGACGAAAAACAGTCGAACGCCAGGGAGGAAAACTCTCTGTCGCGACTGAGATTCTCAAAATCTCAGTCGCGACTTACGGAGGCCAGACCGGGGGAAAACAACGTATTCAAGCTCGCCCTTATACCCCCTGTCGCGACTGAGATTTTTAGAATCTCAGTCACGACAGCAAGTCTTCCTGCACACAAAACACATGTTTAATTCAGAAAAACGCGTCTGTTCGTTCGGATAAAAGCAACCCTTCACCAGCAGACACGACCCGTCATTTACAACCCTTCAACACCTATAAATAAGTGATCCATTTCAGAAATCAAGGTTGGTTAAGTTGGAAAAGTTAGAGAAATTAGAGAAGAAAGTTGTTATGTTGAGTTTCTGATTCAGAAAAGAATCAGAAAGTTAGATTTCATTTCTGTAAGCAATCGTGTTGTACACGAATTGTATGTAGATTAGTTATAAACACAGTATTAGTTTAGTTTTCATTCTGATAGTGGATGGGACCAGTCTCTATTCCAAAGATCCAGTGAGAAGAATTGACGGCTGAAGCGCATATGGTTTGACGAGCCTACGAAGTTTGAGAGAAAGATTGACGACCCGGATCTCAAAGTCTTCGTTACAATGCTATCCAAGTTTCTACTTCTCTGTTAACTTGTGAAAATTCACATTTCAATTAATGATATACCTATTTATTCAATATATTCTTACTGTTGTTATTTTGATATTGTTCTGACAAAATGATTTTCAAAATGATATATTGGTGTTTTTATTAAAACGTTCTATTCCATCTTATTCTTATAAGAACTTTGTTGAACACTTAACAAATTTAGTTTTTATGGATGACATGATCACTGATTGCGGCTTATCAGAAGTAAAACACTAGTTTGATTAAGGTAGGAATCGTCTCTACGCTAGAGGGATTTCTATGGTTCGAAGCCATTTAATTGAGTAAATTATTATATTGTTACATGTCCATAATCTCACAAAGTTAAAGTTGTTTACTTTGCTTTATGAAAATAAGATCTATTTCATTCCGATTACGGAAGTATCTGTTTTGTAATCAGAATTCCAAACGGAATTGTTCTCTAAACTCGATATAATCTTTCTATCTAATCCTAATTTACCAAAACCTATTCCATCAACTAAACGTATTTCTTTTATTAAACCTAAACACGTGATTAAACCGAATTAAATAAAGTTTTAGTTAAAAAGCGTTCCCTGTGGGTTCGATATCTTTTATTACTACAAGCGTATACCGTGCACTTGCGGAAATCGCTCAACAAGTTTTTGGCGCCGTTGCCGAGGAACGCCAAAATTTTTGACAAAATTTTAAATTTTTCGTGTTTTATTTCGAATCTAGGTTTAAACATACTTATTTTAACTTTTGTAATTTAATAGTTTTCATTTACTAATTTATTTATTTTTCAAAATTCTGTTTTGTAGGTAGTTTCGGTTCATGCAAGATTTCAGGTTCATGCGCAGTTCTCGAAATTCAGGCATTGCACCAGACCCTATAGACCTAGAAATTGAGAAAACCATTAGGAAGAACAAGAAAAATAAGAAAAACAAAAATAAGACCCCAGTAAAAACACATACCGAGCCAGGAAAAATGGCAGACCCACCAACACTTATGGAATACGCTAGGCCAGGTGTGGCCGGTGTAACCAATAGTATCGTTAGACCCAGAATCACCGCAAATCAATTTGAAATTAAGCCAGCTTTGCTTAATATGTTGCAAAATAATGTAACATTTAGTTAATTTCCTTGTCCTATTCCTTCTACTTACGGGTTACCTAACGAAAATCCTAACACCCATTTAACAAATTTCCTAGAAATTTGTGACACATTTAAAATTCCAGATGTGACTGCAGAAGCAATCAAACTTCGCCTCTTTCCTTTCACTTTGAAGGATAGAGCCAAAGAATGGTTAACTTCTATGCCAACCGCAACTTTTGCCACTTGGGAACAATTAGCCCAAGCGTTTTTATCTAAATATTTTCCTTTAGCAAAAACCGCAAGAGTCATAAAGGAGTTAACATCTTTTTCTCAAAATGATAATGAGACCCTTTATGAAACTTGGGAACGTTTTAAAGAACTTCAACGTTTATGCCCACACCACCAATTACCCGCTGAACTTTTAATGCAAACATTTTACAATGGACTGAATCCTACAACTAGGGGTTCATTAGATGCTATGTCGGGAGGGCTATTTATGAAGAAAACATCAGCCCAAGCGAGAGAACTTTTGGAGGAAATGGCAATCAACAGCAGTATGTGGCCCGCGGAACGTGGACATATATCGGTGGCAAAACCATCATCCTCAACCTCATCGTCAGTTAAAGGTATAGTTGAACTTGATCCAGTCGCGATGCTACAAGCCCAATTTTCTGCTTTATCGCATAAAATTGACAAATTTATGGCACCGCGCGATACCAATGGTAATCCAATCCAAACGGATGTGGATTACGAAAATATGAATGAGATTGAACAGGTAAATTTTGTCCAAGGGCAAAACCAAACTAATAATTCTTACTCTAATACTTATAATTCTGGATGGAGGAATCATCCTAACTTTAATTGGAAAGATAACAGTAACAATAATATTAGTGCTAATCAAAATCGTACCACTAATTATCAAAATCAGTCAAGAGATACGATTAGCACTTTATCTTCTAAAATCGACAAGTTTATAGATGCTATCAGTGGAAAAATAAGTAATCACGACGATGGTTTTAAACGGATCGAAAATAAATTCGATCAGCTTATTAAAAACCAATCATCTAGCATCCATAATTTGGAGGTTCAAATTGGTCAACTTGCTAAATCAATTCCATCCCTAAAAGAGGGAAGTCTTCCCAGCCATACGGAAGAAAATTCGAAAGAGCAGGTGAAGGTTATTACTCTTCGTTCAGGAAAAAATTATCAAGGGCCTGAAATGCCCAAAGATGCAACATTACAAGGAACTGATTTACCGAAGTCCAAAGAAGATATCTTAAACACAAATATTTCATCATTTGACACAGGTACTAAAACTTTTGTACCCAAACCACCTTTTCCGCACAAAGTTCGAAATAAGGACTATGATAAACAACTTCTAACGTTTTTGGATAAACTTAAAAATTTGCATATTAATTTGACGTTTATGGATGCAATAACACAAATTCCTAACTATGGTAAGTTTTTAAAGGATTTGATTTTGAAGAAAATCAGTTGGGAAGGAATTTCATCCATTTCGTTAACTGAAGACTGTAGTTCAATAGTATCAAGTAATTTGCCCACTAAACTCAAGGATTCCGGATGTTTTACTATTCCGTGTAAGTTGGGAGATATTGAATTCCCAAGTTATCTTTGTGATTTAGGAGCAAGTATAAACTTAATGCCATTGTCTATTTTTAACAAGTTAGGTTTAGAAGAAGATATCAAACGTACCAATATGGTTTTGCAATTAGCGGATCAAACCACTAAAAGGCCGTATGGTATAATTGAAGATGTTTTAGTCAAAGTCGATAAATTTATTTTTCCTACCGATTTTGTTATCTTAGACTTTGCATATGATGTAAATTGCCCTTTAATTTTTGGTAGACCGTTTATGAACACGAGACGCGCTCTAGTTGATGTGTCGGAAGGGAAGGTAGTTTTAAGGATAGGAGAAGATAAGGTCGAGTTTAACATGAACAAAGCGATGAAATACCCTATGGAGGAATTCGCTTGTATGAAACTTGATTTAGTCGAGGAATGTGTCAATGATGTAATTCAAAGTGAAGAAATAATTGAACCTATAGTAGACGAGGAATTAGATGATAAGGACCCAGAGCCTTTGATTCGAGAAGTATGGACCAGTTCCACCTTCAATTGTAACACCCCCTAAATTAGAACTTAAAGAGTTACCCAGTCATTTGAGGTACGCTTTCTTAGGCGAAGGCGATTCTCTACCTATAATTATTTCTAACAAATTAACAAGCGATCAAGAGGAAAAATTGAAAGAAGTTGTTAGAAATAGGATAGGTAGTATGGGATGGCAAATTTCAGACTTAAAAGGAATTAATCCTAGTATAGTAATGCATAGAATTCACTTAGAAGAAGATAAGCCACCTAAAGCGGATAGGCAAAGACGCTTAAATCCGAACATGAAGGAAGTAGTCAAAAATGAGATTACTAAACTTTTAGACAATGGAATCATTTATCTGATCTCGGATAGTGAGTGGGTTAGTCCAATCCATTGTGTACCTAAAAAGGGAGGCATAACTGTTGTAAGAAATGATGAAGGTGAACTGATACCTACACGAACCACCACCGGTTGGAGGGTTTGTATAGACTATAGGAACCTAAACAAAGCAACCGGGAAAGATCATTTTCCTCTACCTTTTATTGATCAAATGATCGAAAGGATAGCCGGTCATGCATTTTACTGTTTTCTAGACGGTTATTCCGGATTCTTTCAAATTTACATTTACCCGGATGACCAAGATAAAACAACCTTCACATGTCCTTACGGAACTTTTGCATATAGGAGAATGCCTTTTGGTCTATGTAATGCACCAGCAACTTTTCAACGATGTATGACGGCAATATTTAATGACTTCATTGAAGACATAATGGAAGTTTTCATGGACGATTTTTCAGTTTATGGAGATTCTTTCAATGCATGTTTACAGAACTTAGATAAAGTATTGTCTAGATGTGAGGAAACGAATTTAGTTTTAAATTGGGAAAAATGTCATTTCATGGTAGATGAAGGAATTGTTTTAGGTCATAAAATTTCTGAAAAAGGTTTAGAAGTGGACAGAGCAAAGACTTTAGTTATAGAAAAATTACCCCCACCAACCACTGTTAAGGGAGTAAGATCATTTTTAGGTCATGCAGGTTTTTACAGACGGTTTATAAAGAACTTTTCTGTAATTTCCAAACCACTTACTAATTTGCTTATGAAGGATTCAACTTTTGATTTTAATAAAGATTGTTTACAAGCTTTCAATACTTTGAAAACGGCTTTAGTCTGTACACCAATAATATCAAAACCTGATTGGAATCTACCTTTCGAAATTATGTGTGATGCGAGTGACTTAGCTGTAGGATGTGTATTAGGTCAAAGGAAGGATAAGAAACTTCATGTTATATATTATGCGAGTCACACATTGTCCGGTGCACAACTAAATTACACCACAACTGAAAAAGAAATGTTAGCAGTAGTTTTTGCATGTGATAAGTTCCGATCTTATTTGTTAGGATCTAAAGTTATTATTTATACTGATCATGCAGCTTTACGATATTTATTTGCTAAGAAAGATGAAAAACCACGTCTTATTAGATGGGTTTTACTATTGCAAGAATTTGACATTGAGATTAAAGACAAAAAGGGAGTTGAAAACCTGGTCGCCGATCATCTGTCAAGACTTGAGGATGAAAACGGTCCCATCGGTGAAACATCAGGCACTCGAGATGATTTCCCCGATGAACATCTCATGCAATTACAAAGTGTCATAACTCCATGGTATGCGGATATAGCCAATTACTTAGCTGCACATGTTGTGCCAGATGGATTGACTTACCAGCAAAAGAAGAAATTCTTTTCAGAAGTTAAGAAATATTTTTGGGAAGATCCATTCTTGTTCAAAACATGCGGCGATGCAATATTTAGGAGATGTGTTAGTGAGTTTGAACATGAATCTATAATGATAGAATGTCATGCTAGCGCTTACGGAGGTCATAATAGCGTAAGCAAAACAGCAGCTAGAATACTTGAATGCGGATTCTTTTGGCCTACTCTGTTTAAAGATGTCCTTTCATTTATTCTCCGCTGTGATAAATGTCAAAGAATGGGGAATATAGGAAGGAGAGATGAGATGCCTCTTAAGAACATATTGGAAGTTGAAATCTTCGACGTATGGGGAATTGATTTCATGGGTCCTTTTCCTCTTTCTTTTGGCAAAAATTATATATTAGTAGCCGTAGATTATGTTTCAAAGTGGGTTGAAGCAATTGCAACCCCGACAAATGATTCTAAAGTAGTTGTTAAGTTTTTAAATTCAATATTCTGTCGATTTGGAGTTCCTAGAGTTATGGTAAGCGACGGTGGTACTCACTTCGTAAATAGAGCTTTTGAGTCACTTATGAAAAAATATAGAGTACACCATCGTATCTCTACACCATACCATCCTCAAACGAATGGTCAAGCAGAAATTTCAAATAGAGAACTCAAATGGATACTTGAGAAAACACTTTCGTCTTCTAGAAGAGACTGGGCACATAAACTTGACGATGCACTATGGGCATACCGTACTGCATTTAAAACACCTATCGGGATGACACCTTATAGATTAGTCTATGGTAAAGCTTGTCATTTGCCGGTTGAATTAGAACATAAAGCATATTGGGCTATAAAAACCCTTAATTATGATTTGCAGAGCGCAGGAAAAAAGTGTTTGTTTGACGTAAACGTTTTGGTTGAATTACGCTATTTGTCCTACGAAAATGCGAGCATTTATAAGGAGAAAATTAAAAAGTGGCATGATGCCAAAATCAAAATTAAAAACTTTAATGTTGGAGATAAGGTCTTACTTTTTAATTCTAGATTAAAATTATTTCCAGGTAAGCTAAAATCTAGATGGGCTGGACCATTTTTGGTTGTTCAAACATTTGATTACGGAACATTGGAGCTAGAACAGTCTAATGACGACCGATTTAAGGTCAATGGTAATCGTTGCAAAATTTATTTCGATGGAGCTCCTATTCAAGCAATTGAATCCGTGGATAAATTTTATAAAAATTAATTTCTTTGATTTTTATGTTTTTAATTTATAGCTTTTCTTATTTTCATTCTTTTTTTTTAATTTATTGTTTTCTTTTTAATTTATTTACTTTAATTTTTATTTTTTTTATCATTAAGTACAAATGAGTTTTATTCACATTAAAATTTTAATTTAGTCATGTTTTGAAATTTTCATTAAGTGTTAAGTGTTATTTAGAAATTATATATGCAGAAATCTCAGTTGAGATTTTCTATGTTCTAGGATTTGGAAATCTCAGTTGAGATTCCGAAAATCTCAGTTGAGAAATTTTCTGTCTTTTTACATTTGAAATAACTGTAAGTGATTACAGTCCTCTTTCTTTAAAATTTTCTGTCAGTTGAATTGAAGAGGTATCATTCTGACACCTATTTCTTTCTAACAGACATAACCTTTCACTATTAGTTCTTATATATTCCTGTAGGATCAGACTTCTTCCATTTCACTTCATCTTTCTAAATTTCTTTCTCAAGTCCTCAAATCCTACAGACTTCATTTTTCTTTTCTATCACAAACATGACTAAGTCTTTGAAGAACATTCAAAAACAAAATCCTTCTCGAAAGGAGAAAGTTGATATCTCCGATAGATATGGAGCATGGTTTCCCATTTATAACCATGACGAGGGGAAACGTTTTATGCAATTCAGATATGCTCAGTTCTTTGGCATGATGTATCTGGACGAGTTTCTGAACGAGGAACTCGGGATAAGTGAAGCAATTGATCGCTATCTGACTAATTTGGGTTGGTCCAAATTTGTTCATATGAAATTTTCTATTATTGGAAATTGGGTTCTGGAATTTTTCTCCACAGTTAGGTTCGTCAACAAAAGACGTGTTCGTCTCAGTTTTCATTGTGAGGGGGAGGTATTCACTTTTGGCTATCCAGAACTTCACAATTGGTTTGGATTTCTACCCCGAGACACAACTCAACACCATCCTGGAAGGGATATGACTTCTAGAGACATATGGAGGATGCTAACAGGATTTAGGCGATTCAATCCACGTCTTGCCTTCAACAAATCCATTAATTCTAATTCCATACTGTATCTGCATAAGTTCCTCTGTCACAGCCTTTTTGGTCGAGTCAGTAGCAATATTGTGAAAGATACTGATCTTTATGTGTTGGGCGACATTTTCCAAGACAACTCAGTTAACTCCTCAAAGATTTTAATGGAGGGGTTAGTTGTTGCTTCCTGTTCGAAGAAACGGAAGATTGGGTTCTCCAACATCATATGTGGAATAATTTTAGGAGCCAAGGGAACCATTTTTGTTCCTTGGATTGATACAGAACCATACCCGATTTTAGACTACGAGTTCTTGGAGAACGAGGGACTTGTTAAACGAGTTTCCGTTCTGGTCCAACATTCCTTTCTGCACCAGAGAGGCAAGTCTTCGTTCAAAGGAAGATTAAAAGGGCCAATGCACGTCGTCTGTCATTTAGTTAGGGATATATATATTTTATGTGTTTCTGTTTGTTGTTTTTAATATATTGATGACCCGCGAAGCCAAACCGGGCCGAATTCATTACACGGGCCTAGCCCATACTTAGACCCATGGTCTAAGATCGGATGGGACCCGAATAGAGGAAGCGGGTGAAGTGAGTAACCGCCCCGAATTCCTAAATGGAGCATCAAAACTCCCACTCAGAACAAACGATACCACGTTTGTTGCCACGAAAGCCACGAAAGGGACATGGCCTAAAAAGGAGTAACCGCCCTCGGAACGTGGCCTGGAAGGAGTAACCACCCTCGGCGGTTACCTAAGAACACTTATAAAAAGCCATAAGGCTAAAGGGGAGAGGTACGTTCACATTTTTCCCCGCAATACTGTTATTATCAACCTTCCTACAAAGAAACTGACTTGATCGTCGGAGAGTTTTCCCGGAGATCCTATCTCCGGTTCTGTTTTGCAGGTAACTACGGCGGAGATCATCAAATCGGATCCAGCAAGTTATCATTGGTGCGGTGAACGTGGACCTTTTTTACCAACATTTGGTTAAAGGTACACAAAGAACATGTCAGAACCATCACGAATGACCGTCGTTACAACCAGATCAACTAGTATGAACTCAAGGGGTCCACGGATTGCGAATTCACAGCCTGCGAGTACGCAGCCTATGGTGCCTAGCTCGTCGAGCCCTTCGGGACAATTGAGTCCCTTATTGGAAGTCCAAGTGCAAAATGAGATGGAGATGTCCAATAGCGATTTCGTACAAATGGCAGGACAAGTCTTGGCTTTAAATATGAGCCAAGCGGCGGGGGATCGAATGATTAGTTTGTTAACCGCAATCGCTGATCGCAATACCGCCGTGGCGGCTGCTCCTCAACAACCTGTTGTCATCTCCACACAACCATCGACTACTGCTGCCATATCTGCGCTTTCGCAGCCATCTCGAGAGCTAAATCAGATAGGTCAGAGTAGTCGCATGAACCCATACAGCCACCTATGCAACTACTCGTACCACGATCCTAGTATGACGATCCATCCGACCTGGAAAACATCCCAACCGACGTCGGGAATACCAGGAATCCTTCCACTACAACACACGGAGCCCTTGGTTTGCAGGCATTCAGAGTTAATGACGTCTGGGGCGAATACGTCTGGGCAGGAGCACACTTGGAACTTTGATCCTATAACCGGACGGCGGCTAGAACCACGCCGAGAACAAATCTCAACATCAATTGGCGGGTGGATGCCACCCAGAGTTCACCAGCAGCGGATGGAGGAGATTCGGCGAATACCCCATCCTGAGTTGGAAGATCAACTACAGAACATGATGGAGCGAATGGGGTACATGCCTAGGGCGAGAGCAGAGGTGCAGAGTGATTCGCCTTTTGCTCCGTCGTTGCGGGAATTTATACCAGATCACAGGATAAAGGCGCCGGCGATACCTAAATACTATGGGGATCCAAATTCTGATCCTGAGGCTTATGTCAGGAACTACAGAGAATTAATGGATGTTGCAGGAGCGAGTGAAAGCATAATTTGCAGATTATTCTCGACCACTTTGGGCGGAGCAGCATCTGATTGGTTTCGGTCTTTACCTGCTGAATCTATTCACAACTGGAATCAATACAGTCGTGATTTCTGTGCAAAGTTCGTGGGCTGTAAAGCAGCGGATGTGACGGATAGGCAGCTGAAGGAGATCAAACAGAGGAACTATAATTCCCTAAGGGAATTTGTTGTCGCATTCAACGATATTCTGGTGCGGTTGCAGAACCCGGATATCGTGAGCATCCGCAACATCATGGCGGATGGAACCACGGATTGGAGCATGCGGGAGGAAATCATCCGCAACAAGCCGCGTACAGTGGCCGAACTCATGAAGATAGCAAAGGAATTCATGGAAGTGGACGATGTCAATGATAGGGGTCAAAAACCCCTATCTTTGGGTACGGTTTTAGGACGGTTTTTAGGTTTATTTGGCTAATAAGCGAGCAATTCTCGTATTTAAATGCTTTTGTGTGAGTTAGTTAGAAATTGGAAGCATTCTATTTACTTTTCGTCGTTTAGGCTCGTTTAGTGATCAATCTAGGCAAATACGGCCGAAATAACACGCATAATAGAATTCCGTTATCTTTTGAAGCTAATTGGTCCGTCAAAAGTCGCACCAAACGAAGCGTTTGCTCAAAATAAGCGATTGACGGATCAATTCGGCTTTTGGACTAATGTTTTCTGGAGTTTTTATGCGTGTGCAGGTGTAAGTTCGGACGAAAAAGAGTTTGGAAGTCATCCGGTACGGATCGAGCGCGCTTCGGGCGAAAACGCTCGGCGAGCAGGGCCCTCCGGGCCATTTCTGCTCGCCGAGCAGGCCCCTGGTGGCCTGCTCGCCGAGCAGGAGCCTGCTCGTCGCAATCCTGCTCAGCGAGCAGCCTTTCCTGCTCGGCGAGCAGACCTGCGGGAATTGGTCAAAAAGACCAATTCCGCCCCCACGAAGCCACGTTCGGCCCCACATCTTTCTATACCAACAAGGACACGAAATTAGGTCAAAACGAGGCCCGAGACGCGTCTATAAATAGGAATTTTCAATTGTAAATTAAATATCTTTTGTTTTTGTAATTTTCTTATCTTCCACCTCGAGAAATCCTCTCCACCTCCTCCAAAAACCTTCAAACCTCCATTGAAGACGCCTCCGAAGCTCCGTTCACCGAGGATTACTCGAGCTCCATCCTTAAGTCCTAGGAAGACGCCTGCATTGGTTGACAGGTTCCTTGAAAGGGATTTTTCTTCTTTTATAACTTGTTTATCCTATGATACATGCTATGAATCTTAGGCTTATTGTAACTTCGTGACAATGTTCTCCATCTTTAATTAATATAATAGTTTTGTTTCTTCAATTGTTTTAATGCTTTGAATCTTTGTCTTACGCTTTGTTTGATTGGTTTAACTCATTCGATAATCCCAAAATCAAGTTGGCACATATTGCGAGCTGAATCTGACCTAGTCAGTGCCTATAGGATTGACGACCCTATAGAAGATTAAGCCCAAATTACTGAGCCTTAGAGCTAGTTTCGGCCTTACAAGGGAATCACGAACTAGGAACTTTAGGAGGATAGGTCGGGTTAATCGCCTCGAACACAAGTGACTTAGATTTTAATTCAATTGTTTAAACAATCTATTTCCATTATCATCGTATCCCTCCATGATCCTTTAGATGATTGCATTGACAAAAGATCACTTAGGAGTAGTTTAACTCAATTAGGGGTAGAGTAATTTAGTTAGGCTTAGAATAACTTAGCTAGAATTAGATAACTTAATTAGAATTAGTGTAATTCAACCTAGGAGTAGAGTAATTAAACAAAACCAAACTCAAAACCCCCTAAGCCTAGATAACATCCGAGACTTAGTAATTCGGTACTTGCAGAAATAAATCCTGTGGATGATAACCTGGACTTAAACCCGGAAATTTATTACTTGATAACGACGGGGTACACTTATCCCTCAGATCGGGTTCTTCACGGAATCCACATCAAGTTTTTGGCGCCGTTGCCGGGGATTTATTTCTTCTGCAATATCGAACCAAAGGTCAACTTGTTAGTTTAGGCATTCTTTGTGAATACTTTCCTTGTTAATATCATTCATATTTGTATAGATATATATACTTGTTGATATACTATTACTTAAATTGGATCGTTCTTCCAGCAATTATGGACAACAGAGCATCAAACCCGTCCATGAACGATCTCAACACAAAAATGGACTTCCTGGTGGCTTCATACAACCAAAATAACCAACCAAGGATACCATTCTGCGAGAGATGCGGCCAGAATCACCCCGGTAGGGTATGCCACATCAACTATTACGTACCTAGAGGTGAGAATGTAAGTTATTTGGGTAATCATCAAAGGTATAATTCTGAACCCTCAACTTACAACTACTACGATCAGGAGCACACACGATATCCACCGGCGCCCTACGTGGCACCTATGGATACCCTTCCATGTCCTCATTCTAACTCTGATTTTTATGGCAGGCAAACAGGGTACTCAGAAGGAATAATGACTCTCCTAAAAGAGATATCCGTCCGACTGGCAGCCAACGAGGAGGCATGCAGGACCCTGAGTGACCAACTCGCCACAATCAGACAAGAAGAAAGGGAATGCCACGAGGCGTTCCTCTTGCAAGAAGAGGCGGCTCAAACCATCGCCCTAAGGAGCGGCAAGGAAGTGGATACACTCGTGGCATCTCCATCGCAAATACCTCTGTCACCTCAGGTAAGTAGGGAACCGGAAGTGGTAAGCAACCCCGGTCCCGCATCTGAAACTTCAGCCTCTGAAAAAGCTGTAGAAAAAGTGGTTAGGCCTTATACACCAAAACTGCCATTCCCTCAGAAGCATAAAAAGGCCAACCTAGATAAGAAATTTGCCCGGTTCTCGGAAATCCTTAGTAGATTAGAAATAAACATTCCGTTAATGGAAGCACTAGAGGAGATGTCGAACTATGCAAAATTTCTTAAAGACATGTTGTCGAAAAAGAAAAAGTTTGGGGAAAACGAGATAGTGGCTTTAACAGAACAATGCTCGGCCATAATCACCCATAAATTACCCCCCAAGCTTAAAGATCAAGAGAGCTTTACCATCCCGTGTAGGATAGGCAACATGCACATAGATAGGGCATTATGTGATTTAGGAGCAAGTATTAATCTTATGCCTCTATCAATTTTCAGGAAATTGGGGCTCGGAGAACCTAAACCAACAAACATGACACTGCAACTAGCGGATCGGTCAATTGCACGGCCTAGAGGCATAGTTGAAGATGTGCTTGTAAAGGTGGACAAACTGATCTTCCCGGTCGATTTTGTGGTCCTCGACATGGAAGAAGATGACTCCGTCCCCATTCTCCTAGGGAGACCGTTTCTTGCAACCGGTAGGACACTAATAGACGTCCATGGAGGTAAATTGGTCCTAAGGGTGCAGGACGAAGAGGTAACATTTAATGTTTATGAATCTATGAAATTTCCTCAAGAACGCTCCAAAAGTTGTAACTTTGTGGATGCACTTATAGATGAATGTGTTGAGGAAGTTGATCTCGATATAAGAAATGCCTCTTTAGAACTCGGTCTAGGTGGTGAGACATGTGAAAACTCAAGTGAGCCATTTGAAGATCTCCCACCTGAAAAATGTTATTGGGTTAAGGGTAGAAAAGAGGACCTTGATCGTGAGATCAAACCTAAACCTAAGACCTCGTTGGAGGAACCTCCAAAATGGGAGCTTAAACCCTTGCCCAACAACCTGAAATATGTTTTTCTTCAACCTTCCACAGATTTACCCGTTATTATTTCTTCTTTATTGACAGTTGAACAGGAAAAAAAATTGGTGGAGGTGCTGATGGAACATAAAGGAGCCTTTGGATGGTCAATCCACGACATCAAAGGTATCGACCCCAAAATCTGCACACATAGAATTTTTCTTGAGGAGAAGATCAAGCCATCTGCCCAACCTCAACGACGGCTCAACCCTAACATGAAAGAGGTGGTAAAAGTCGAGGTTATAAAACTCCTCGACGCAGGTATCATCTTTCCAATTTCTGATAGTCAATGGGTAAGCCCGGTTCAATGTGTGCCCAAAAAATGGGGAACAACAGTAATGGAAAATGAAAAAGGAGAATTAATCCCAACTAGAAAGGTTACGGGTTGGCGTGTATGCATAGATTATAGAAAATTAAACGAGGCCACCCGTAAAGACCACTTTCCCTTACCATTTATTGATCAAATGTTGGAACGATTGGCAGGGCACGAATTTTTCTGCACTTTAGATGGGCTATCTGGCTATATGCAAATCCCTGTGGACCCTTTGGATCAAGAGAAAACAACATTCACTTGCCCCTATGGGACTTTTGCATATAGACGAATGCCTTTCGGATTATGTAATGCCCCTGCCACGTTCCAACGTTGTATGATGGCTATGTTTTCTGACATGGTCGAGGAGTTCCTAGAAATTTTCATGGATGATTTTAATGTTGTAGGACCTACTTTCGACCAATGTCTTCAAAACTTGGACCGAGTCTTAGAACGTTGTGAAGACAAGAACTTGGCACTTAATTGGGAAAAGTGCCAGTTCATGGTCCAAAACTGCATAGTATTAGGACACAAGGTGTTGGGGAAGGGGATCGAGGTCGATCCGGCAAAAATTGAGGTGATTGAAAAACTGCCACCTCCTACTAATGTGAAATTAGTTAGGAGCTTTTTAGGACACGCTGGGTTTTATAGACGATTTATAAAAGACTTTACAAAAATCACTAAACCCCTCACTCAATTATTGCTAAAAGATGCTGATTTTAATTTCAATGAAGAATGTATGCTTGCATTTAAATTGCTGAAAAAGAAATTAATTGAAGCACCCATTATGGTAAGCCCGGATTGGTCCCTTCCCTTTGAGTTAATGTGCGATGCTAGTGATCTGGCTGTAGGAGCCTGTCTTGGGCAGAGGGTGGATAAACTTTTTCGCCCAATTTTCTATGCTAGCAAAACCTTAAATGATGCACAACAGAATTATTCAATAACTGAAAAGGAATTGCTAGCCGTAGTATTTGCCTTTGACAAATTCAGATCTTATTTGGTGTTATCTAAGGTAATTGTTTTTACTGACCATGCAGCCCTAAGATATCTGATGAGCAAACAGGATGCAAAACCTAGGCTGATCCGTTGGGTCTTACTACTCCAAGAATTTGACATCGAGATCAGAGACAAGAAAGGGGTAGAAAACGTGATAGCGGACCATCTATCCAGGTTAGAGTCAGATCAGCAATCCTTAGAGCATGGGGCAATAAAGGAAGTATTCCCGGATGAAACACTATATTCGGTAAAAACTCTCCCCTGGTTTGCAGACATCGAGAACTACAAAGTCGGTAACATTCTTCCTCTTGATTTAGATAGAAATAAAAGACGTAAGTTTTTGTTTGAAAGCAAACAATATTTTTGGGAAGAGACCTATTTATTTCGATTCTGCACTGATGGCATGATTAGGAGATGTATACCTGAGGAAGAGGTAGAGTCAGTGATTAACATGTGCCACTCTAGGGAACCAGGCGGCCACTTCGGGCCAGATAGGACAGTGGCTAAAATCTCCAAAGTGGACTTTGGTGGCCACAAATGCATAGTGATGTCAATAATTATATTAAATATTGTGATGCATGTCAGAGAGTAGGGAATATTTCTAGGAGAAATGAAATGCTTCAACAAGGCATACTCGTCTGTGAGCTATTTGACGTTTGGGGCATAGACTTTATGGGACCTTTCCCTATGTCACACACCAACCAATACATTCTTATTGCGGTTGATTATGTCTCTAAATGGGTAGAGGCCGAAGCCCTACCCACAAACGATGCTCGAGTAGTGATAAAATTCCTGAAAAAGAATATCTTTACCAGATTTGGTACACCCCGGACTATCAATAAGCAGTTTGGCACATTGCTCCAAAAGTATGGCGTAGCCCATAGGGTCGCAACACCTTACCACCCTCAGACAAGTGGTCAGGTAGAAGTGTCAAATAGAGAGCTAAAACGCATTCTTGAGAAAACGGTAGGGAATGCTAGAAAAGATTGGAGTCTTAAACTGGACGATGCTCTCTGGGCATACCGGACAACATTCAAAACTCCCATAGGAATGTCCCCCTACCGTCTGGTTTTTGGGAAATCTTGCCACTTGCCTGTTGAATTAGAGCACAAAGCTTATTGGGCGCTAAAATTTCTAAACTTTGACCCTAAACTTTCAGGTGATCTACGGTTAACACAACTGCACGAACTGGATGAGCTCCGATATAACTCTTACGAGAATGCCAAATTGTACAAAGAACGAACCAAGCGGGTGCACGATAAAAAGGTACAGCGGAAAACCTTCCAAAAAGGCGACCAAGTGCTACTCTATAACTCCCGATTGAGATTCTTCCCAGGCAAGCTCAAGAGTAGATGGTATGGACCATTTTCAGTTCTTGACGCACATCCCTCCGGTATGGTTGAGATCATGTTGAAAGATGGAACCACCCAGAAAGTTAATGGACACCGACTTAAACTTTATCTCGGTAAAGACACTTCGGGTGTCCAAATCCTCCGGCTTCAAGATGATCAGTAAGTTGTCTTCTCCACCCTAACTTTTTACACTCGTATTTCATGATCTATAATGCAATGTTGGAACTTATTGCATATTTTAAGTGTGAGGAGGAGGGGTAGACAAACTTACAAAAATTGTATAAATTTTTAAATTTTTGTTGCGTCGTGTCTAGTTTTTTTGTTGCGTCGTGTCTAGTTTAGGTTTGCATTTTGGCGTTTTATTATGTTTTTGCATGTTTAGGACCTAAAACCGTGAACCTCCTTCGAATCTAAACTTCGTTATTTGTCTTTGAGGGCTGAGAACCGAATCTAAAATTGCATGACAACTAGTTTAGGTGTGGGACACAACTCTTGTATCTGTAAAAGCATGAGCTACAGTTTGCATTTAGACCCTACTTTTGAAGAAATGCTAAAATCATTACTTAGGTAGATAACTTAAGAATTGAAGGCATGTAATATTAAACTTGAGTTTGGGGAAAACTAGTAAACACAAAATTGAAACCCAAAGAATTGTGAGTTGAATTTGAGCCTAAGAGCGAACATCAAAAAGCTCTTTTTCTTGACATTTTTGTGTGAATGCTTTGACTTGTGGAAGATTACAGATTTTGCACCTAATACTGTGTTGAACCTACATGCAATGATTTGAGATGATAAACGATGAATCAGCCTCATTAGAATTAACCTTTTCTTTACCTTGTTTTTCTTTTTCATCCACTCTAGGAAGCCCCTTTGAGCCGACATTTTTGTAGTTTGTAGATTTTTCTTTCGTTCTAACCCGTTTTTGCGAACCACAACTTGGTTCGCTACTTAACCTTTGTTTTTGCAAAGCTCAAATTGAGCCTTTGTTTTTCTCTAGCGCTTTATCGTTGTTTATGGCATTATAGTAGCAAGCCAAAAGGCTAAGAAGTGAATGAGCATCACTATCCCAAAAGAAAAAAAAAAGAGAAGAAGAAAAACAGAAAAAGAAAAAGAAAAGAAAAAAGATGAACAAAAGGGAAGAACTCCATTCCCTAGTTCTTAGAAAAATCAAAAATGTCTCAAAGAAAACATCCCAAAAAGAAAACAATAAGGGACGAATAAAAAGCTCAATCACTTCATATTTGCTAAAGCCATTTAAACTTTGTTGTTGTAGCGATAGAACACTTAACCTTTGTTGTACCTTTAACCCTCTAACCACATTACAACCCCAATTAGAGGCTGTTTTTGATATCATCGGAGTCATATAGCATAGTAGAGGAACTCGGATGAACGTTCAAAATCAACGTAATCCTAAGCAAGAATATAAGCCGAGAGTAAACACTTTAGCCACCAAAATTGTGTGAATGAGTGAACTACCTATGGTGAGGTGTTTTACTTAGCGATCCCCTCAAGCTCGTTCAATTGAACATGTGTTCCTTTACTTAAAACTATGACCTATTGTAATTGAAATGCGGCTTTTGGATATCGTGTCTCTACTTTGTATTTTCGAATGCATGTAATTACAGTTGCTCAAAATTGTGTCAAGTACCTAGTCAAACTGGGAAGTTTTCTAGCTTGCTTGTGATGGCGGGTTTAGTTTTTTAGTTTACTTGGGGACAAGTAAAGTTTTAAGTGCGAGGAGGTTTGATAGGGGTCAAAAACCCCTATCTTTGGGTACGGTTTTAGGACGGTTTTTAGGTTTATTTGGCTAATAAGCGAGCAATTCTCGTATTTAAATGCTTTTGTGTGAGTTAGTTAGAAATTGGAAGCATTCTATTTACTTTTCGTCGTTTAGGCTCGTTTAGTGATCAATCTAGGCAAATACGGCCGAAATAACACGCATAATAGAATTTCGTTATCTTTTGAAGCTAATTGGTCCGTCAAAAGTCGCACCAAACGAAGTGTTTGCTCAAAATAAGCGATTGACGGATCAATTCGGCTTTTGGACTAATGTTTTCTGGAGTTTTTATGCGTGTGCAGGTGTAAGTTCGGACGAAAAAGAGTTTGGAAGTCATCCGGTACGGATCGAGCGCGCTTCGGGCAAAAACGCTCGGCGAGCAGGGCCCCCCGGGCCATTTCTTCTCGCCGAGCAGGCCCCTGGTGGCCTGCTCGGCGAGCAGGGGCTGCTCGTCGCAATCCTGCTCGGCGAGCAGCCTTTCCTGCTCGGCGAGCAGACCTGCGGGAATTGGTCAAAAAGACCAATTCCGCCCCCACGAAGCCACGTTCGGCCCCACATCTTTCTACACCAACAAGGACACGAAATTAGGTCAAAACGAGGCCCGAGACGCGTCTATAAATAGGAATTTTCAATTGTAAATTAAATATCTTTTGTTTTTGTAATTTTCTTATCTTCCACCTCGAGAAATCCTCTCCACCTCCTCCAAAAACCTTCAAACCTCCATTGAAGACGCCTCCGAAGCTCCGTTCACCGAGGATTACTCGAGCTCCATCCTTAAGTCCTAGGAAGACGCCTGCATTGGTTGACAGGTTCCCTGAAAGGGATTTTTCTTCTTTTATAACTTGTTTATCCTATGATACATGCTATGAATCTTAGGCTTATTGTAACTTCGTGACAATGTTCTCCATCTTTGATTAATATAATAGTTTTGTTTCTTCAATTGTTTTAATGCTTTGAATCTTTGTCTTACGCTTTGTTTGATTGGTTTCACTCATTCGATAATCCCAAAATCAAGTTGGCACATATTGCGAGCTGAATCTGACCTAGTCAGTGCCTATAGGATTGACGACCCTATAGAAGATTAAGCCCAAATTACTGAGCCTTAGAGCTAGTTTCGGCCTTACAAGGGAATCACGAACTAGGAACTTTAGGAAGATAGGTCGGGTTAATCGCCTCGAACACAAGTGACTTAGATTTTAATTCAATTGTTTAAACAATCTATTTCCATTATCATCGTATCCCTCCATGATCCTTTAGATGATTGCATTGACAAAAGATCACTTAGGAGTAGTTTAACTCAATTAGGGGTAGAGTAATTTAGTTAGGCTTAGAATAACTTAGCTAGAAGTAGATAACTTAATTAGAATTAGTGTAATTCAACCTAGGAGTAGAGTAATTAAACAAAACCAAACTCAAAACCCCCTAAGCCTAGATAACATCCGAGACTTAGTAATTCGGTACTTGCAGAAATAAATCCTGTGGACGATAACCTGGACTTAAACCCAGAAATTTATTACTTGATAACGACGGGGTACACTTATCCCTCAGATCGGGTTCTTCACGGAATCCGCATCAGTCAACAGAGAACATAGAGCTCAAACCCGGCGAGAGAGAGATGCTGCTAGATCCACTTCGGACAATCGGCGCCAGGCCCAGTCCAAGGGTAATTTTGTTCGCAGAGGCGAACGCTCCTTTCAAGGGGGAGGATATCAAACACCATTGAATGTGACTCGCCAGGAGGTATTACTTTGGATCGAAAAGAGCCCCCTGAAGAAGGATGTGAGGTTCCCCGAAGCGAAAGGCAGAACTAGTTTGGGGCGATATACTAACAAATATTGCAGGTTCCACAGATTGAACGGCCATGATACGAACGATTGCTATGAACTAAAGAAGGAAATAGAAAAGCTGATTGAGAGGGGCAAGCTAAGCCAATTCATAAGAAAAGAAACGATTGATGAGAAAACAACGCTCCCGCATGAAGGAGAGGTAAGGCCCGAAAAGAAGCAGAAAAAAGGGGTGATAAACGTGATAGCCGGTGGGATCTATGAGCCTCCAACTAAAAGGGCTCGGCGTGAACAGCGAAAAAGCAACACGCATAGGGGGGATGCCCTCAATTACTCGTTTGCGCGAATCACGGAGCCGCATGCGGATGCTTTGGTGATTACGATGGCTGTAGAAGGATGGGACGTCAAGCGGGTCCTTATTAATACTGGCAGTTCTTGTAATGTTATTACTCGGACTGCATTCAACAAGTTGGGAATTAATGACGAGCGAGTGGAACATACATTCATGGATGTAACTGGTTTTGGAGGTCAATCGTCTCAAACAAGTGGACAAGTGGTGCTGGAGGCAGAAATGGGTGATAAGAATCTAAAATGGCGAGGTGATCTAGAATTCGCAATTATTGATATCCCATTGGCCTACAACATAATTCTGGGGCGTCCGTTCCTATCGGAAACGGAATCGCTCATCTCAATGAAGCACTTGACATTACATTTGCCAACACACCAAGGGCGAGTCATAGTTGAAGGTGATCAACTTGTATCTCAACAGGCCTATACATTATCACTTGAACCAAAACCGGATGAAGAGGATAAAATCGATGAAAAGCTGCCGGCGGAAGCATTGGGAGAAACGGAACTATTCGCCATCTCAAATGACAAGAACGTGCGAATAGCGGCCGGACTCCCAGAAGAAATGAAGAAAGCCATTACCGAGGTGTTGATCCAATGCGAGTCGGCATTCACCGCTCCGAATGAAGTGCTGAAAGGAATAAGTCCAGATATAGCAACCCATCGTTTGAATGTGGACAAAGGTGCAACCCCAGTGCGACAGAAAAAGAGAGGACACGCTCCAAAGCGGCAGAAGGCGATTGAAAAAGCTGTGGCGGATTTGCTAAAATCAAATGCAATTCGAGAAGTCACCTATCCGGAGTGGCTAGCCAATGTGGTGCTAGTCAAAAAGCCAAATGGAACGTACAGAATGTGTGTCGACTTCAAGGATCTGAATAAAGCTTGTCCGAAGGATATGTATCCGCTACCTAACATTGATATATTGGTAGATGGAACTGCAGGATTTGAAGCTTTATCGTTCACCGACGTGAAATCCAGTTACCACCAGATACCCATGGAGAAGGCGGATGAAATCAAAACATCATTCATAACTCATCAGGCGACTTATTACTTCAAGGTGATGCCCTTCGGATTGAAAAACGCAGGAGCAACATACCAGAGGATGATGAACAAGATATTTTCAGACAAGTCAGGCGAGAACTTCTCAATCTACGTAGATGACATGATCATTAAAAGCAAGAAGATGCAAGACCACCCGCAGGATATCAAAGAAATCCTGGAAGTACTAATCAAATATGGCCTCAAGTTGAACCCAGAAAAATGCACGTTCGGAGCAAGGGCAGGAAAATTCCTGGGTTTCATTGTTAGTGGCAAAGGAGTTGAGGCGAATCCTGAGAAGGTTAAAGCAGTGATGGAGATGAAAACACCAAAGAACGTAAGAGAAGTACAAAGACTAAATGGGCGGTTGGTGGCATTAGGGCGATTCATATCATGCTCAGCTAGAAGATGTCTACCTTTCTATAATGCCATCAAAAAATCTAAGTCCTTTGAATGGACGCCGGATTGTCAAGAGGCATTTGAGGGTATAAAACGATTACTATGTTATCCGCCCTTAATGAGCAGGCCGGAGGATGGAGAAGATTTATTTCTTTATGTATCCGTCACCAGTATGGCGATATGCACTGTGATGGTGCGAGAAGAAGAAGGACAACAATATCCAGTGTACTATGTGAGCAAAGTCTTGAAGGATGCAGAACTCCGGTATTCGAAGTTAGACAAAATGGCCCTCGCGGTGATAACCACGGCGGTTAGATTAAAACCATACTTTCAGGCGCATACTATCATTGTGAGAACTGGCATTCCAATGCGAAAGGTACTACAGAAACCTGACGCATCCGGCCGATTGATGGAATGGTCAATTCGCCTGGGAGAATTCGATATTCGCTATGAAGGAAGACCAGCGCTAAAGAGTCAAGTACTCGCCGATTTCGTGAATGAGTTCACGTGGGATGATGACGAATGTCCAAAGGCACAAAAAGAAGAGTGGAGCATGTTCACAGATGGGGCATTATCCACAGATGGAGCTGGACTCGGAGTCGTCATCAAAGGCCCGGAGGTTATTCGCCTGTACTATGCGGCAAAGTTAACTTTCAAAACTACCAATAATGCCGCAGAGTATGAAGCAATGATATGCGGATTGAAGCTGCTTAATGAACTTACGCCAGAAAGAGTGGTGATCTACAGCGATTCTAAACTCATGATAAATCAGATCACAAAAAACTATCTGGTGAAACAAGAAGATCTGGTCAAATACCATCAGGTAGTCGGCAGATTGACGCAGGAGTTAACACACAAGGGAGTCGTCTGGGAAATGGTGCATGTTCCAAGAGGCCAAAACACAAAGGCTGATGAACTGGCAAAAGCAGCGGCGAGTAGAGAACCATGAAATCAAAAAGCATGCAATTTGGAGATAAGATCCGCACCGGCATTTGAAGTCGATCAGATTATGGTCATTGAAGAGCTGGAAGATGATAAAGATTGGCGGATACCCATCCGCCAATATCTGGAGCAGGGAGATTTGCCGGATGACAAAAGCCTAGCCAGAAAGCTAATTGGACAATCAACGAGATACTCAATTCGAGATGGAACTTTGTATCGAAAATCATATACATGTCCATGGTTGAAATGTGTTAGCCGCAATGAAGGAGACTACGTACTGCGAGAACTCCATGAAGGAATGTGCAGCGCGCATGAAGCATCCGCGGCGTTGGTAAGAAAAGTCAAGCTAATGGGATACTATTGGCCAAAGGTGATGGAGGATTCCCAGAAGATGGTAGCGGAATGTCACAGCTGTCAAATCCATGCGAATGAAAAGCACGTTCCCGGAGCCGAACAAATCTCTATAATGACGGCATGGCCATTCGCAACATGGGGAATCGATATAGTGGGTCCATTCCCAGAAACGACAAAGAAAAGGAAGTACTTGATAGTCGCAGTTGACCACTTCAGCAAATGGGTAGAAGCAGAGGCAGTAACCGCTCAAACACCTGAACGAATGATCGAATTCTTACGAGAGAACATTATCATGCGATTTGGAATCCCGCAAAAGCTTATAACTGACAACGGCACCCAGTTCAACTGTGTCAAGTTCAAAGCATACTGCGAAAGCATGGGGATCAAGAATCATTTTTCTTCCGTAAACCATCCCCAATCGAATGGTATGACAGAGGTTACCAACAGGGCCATGATTCAAGGGATCAAGAAGCGGCTAGGTGATAAAAAACAGGTTGGGCGGATGAGATACCCCATATGTTATGGGCATACAGAACTTCTGTAAAAGCAGCAACTGGCGAAACACCTTTCTCGCTGGTTTATGGAGCCGAAGCAGTCCTACCTGTTGAAATCAAGTCGCCTACAGATCGAATAATTTATTATTGCGACACACAAAATCCTATCAACATTAGAGATGCATTGGATTCTGTTGAAGAACGAAGAGAAAAAGCTTACATGCAAATGGCAGTATACCGCAATAGGGTCAAGAAATATCATGACAGAAGGGTGCGAAAAGTGATAATCAACGAGAATGACTTGGTCTTGAAAAAAGCAGATAAAATACAATCCAGAGATGGCAAAGGCAAATTAGGCGTCAACTAGATCGGACCATACCGAGTATCCAAGAAGCTGGGACCATCAACTTTTGAAATAGAAGAAATGAGCAGAAAAAAGCTCCCGCGCACCTGGAATCTAGAAAATCTGCGCCTATATAAACGGGCCGGGTAGTTCAGGGAAATGACGAGTACTCTTTTTCCTTTTATGAGTTTTTCCCACTGGGTTTTCCGATAAAAGGTTTTAATGAGGCTTTGATCCCACACATTTCATATACCAATGTAACAAAAAGTCTTTTCTTTTATCAATAAAGATATTCAATTGTTGCATACAGCGTCTGAGTCCGGATCCTTTTTAGGACAACCACTTCAGTGTGTTATCTACAAACAAAAGGCGGGTAAATCGCGCAAAAACCTTATGGTTAAACTTAAAAACACATAAATGTGTTGCCTATTAAGAAAGGCGGATGCATGATTACGCATCACTCGCAAAAACCTTATGGTTAAACTTAAAAACACATAAATGTGTTGCCTCTTAAAGAAAGGCGGATGCATGATTACGCATCACTCGCAAAACCTTATGATTAACCTTATGATTATATTATTTTCGAAAGAAAAATTATAAGATAAGGCATAAAATTAAGCGAATAAACGAGTACTCAAAAAGTTGCAAAAAGGGTCTGGCCACCCTAGCGGAAACGAAACTAACTACGAAGAAATACAAATGCGGAGTCGGCAAAAGGCAGAGGTCACATATGAAAATAAAGGGCAATAAGGAATAAAGTGACAATCGCACGTATAGGTAAAGCGGCAAGTAAAAGAAAATATATACGGGTAGTTTGTTACATACAACAGTCCAAATATAAATCAAGCTATGCTACAGCTTCCTCTCCTTCACCCCTATGGCCCTCCTTGCCTTCAGCGGCTCCCTCATCTCCTCCAGCCGGTGGATCTGCTTCAAGCGAATCCTCAACCCTCGAATCAGTAACCGCTCCAGAAAGAGGTACCTCTTGCTCAGACTGAGAAACGTCTTGTTGTGGTGCTTCTTCTTCTACGTTCTGATTCGGGATCTCGCGGCTAATTGGAGAGTCCTGGAAACTCTGCCAATCCAAGAGGAGTACCTCATCCATATCGGCATCCTCGGCCTCCAGCTTGTCCCACTTATCGGTTAAATCCTTTTCAGGGATGGGAACTTTGGGGCGGTTAAGTATTCGATCTGGATGTCTATGCTCATAAGCGGCATGAATTCGCTCCCCATACCAATAGATGCGAGCACCATCTTCAGCTAGAATCTCCTCAGCCCTCTTCTTTTGCATCTCCAGAGCCTCCTTGGATGAATTTAGATCATCAAGGACCTTTTGCAGCTCGTCGGACTTAGCCTGGAGGGACTTGAGAGCTTCCTCCTTCTCGCTCATAGCCTTCTGACAAGCGCCTTCAAGAGCCTTTACCTTCCCTTGGACATCATCATAAAGCGACTTCTGAGTCGCCAATTCAGTACCAAGGTTCTCCAGCTCTTTGGCTCGTTCAGCATCCCTTCGGAGAGCGCCCTCCGTGAAATTGATAATCTGCATATAAGACGGCTCGCGAATAAAAAGGGCGAATAAAAACATGCGATTACTATGGACACAAAATCCTTGAAAGGAAGGACAAGCTTCTACCCCCAAAACAACAATATACCTCTATGGCGCGCTTCTCGATCCCCTCCATAGCAGTAGGAAGCGGTACTTGTTCTCGCACGCGGGAAGCAGAGGGGAGTCGCCCAAGGACATTGCATATGGAAGAAACAATGTCCTTACAGGAGAAACTCACGGCCATGCCAAAAGTCCTAGTCCACCACCCGCTAATATCGGGAATAGGCTGCAAACGCATAAGGAAAGAGATCAGAAGAACAGCAGATAGCTTATAAAGAACAATAAACATTACAATAAATCAAGATACCTCGTGAATTGGAGTACTGCTCTTTCCTTTGGACGGGGCGGATACGGGTGTGCCGCCAACGGTGAGTGACACAGAGGTGTTTTTCTTTCTGGGATGAGAAGACTATGTATCCGCATTATGCTTCCGCTTCCTAGTTAAGGGGAGGTCCTCGGAAGCAGAAGCTGGACCTTGTGAAACGGAAGCGATTGGAAGGGAAGCCGCCTCAACAGAAGGAGCCGCCCCCACAGGAGAATTCGCCCCTGCAACAGAAGTTGTTCCCTCCATCCGCTTCTTCCTTCTTGCTAGAGCTTTCGCCTCCCGATCTGCAGCGAGTTGAGATAAAGGATCACCCCTGCAAAGGGTTAAAAGAAATCATCAACTTGGAAATGAAGAAAAAAAAGAAAAGTACCTTGAACAAAAACGCGATAAGGGATATAGACAACGCGATCTCCCTCGCGGTAGGCAATCGCCACTCGACTTCTTAGCATGTGGAAGGCCTGATCATACGTCCATACAAAAGGAGGCGTACTCTTCAAGAACTTTATAACAGCGGATTCTTCCTCACTGGGGTAACCGAAGTTCAAACTCTTTACATTGGGTCGGCCCCAGCAGCGAAGGAAGTTTGGATTCCCTTCATTAAACTTGATAAAGAAGTAAGATCGGTCCCACTCGCGGATCTTGTTAAGCTTCTCGTCGAAACCATAGTAACCGCTCTGACGGATGAAAGTGAAATACCCCGCCGAACTTTTCAAATGATGAAGCTTGGAGAAAATTTTGAGCGAGAAGGGAACCTCCAGACAATCCGCCAGAAATTTGTCCAGAGTTAAGTCGGCCCATCCGTTGGGATGCAATTGACCAGGTGCGATTCCGTAACCGCCAAGGACGGAGGCAATCTCATCCGCCAGCGGATACGTGAAACCGCAGATAATCTGGGCGACGAAAATGGTGAAATACCCCTTTGGGTAGTCGCCCGGTCCTCTATCCTCCCCGGGAATGAGGACTTCGAGACCTTGAAGCCAAGAATACTGCTCCCACAAGTCATCAATTGTCTCCTGACAAACTAGGCTTCCCGATCTGTCCTTCTTCGGTAGCAAACGAGGGGTTGGGACAGGTGGCGGAATCAACTTTTTAGGGTCAAAACCTAAACCCTCATCGGATGTATTCGCTAGGTGGAGGAAGTCGGCGGGATGAGAATCAGACCCAGGAGAGCTGGTTGAAGCTTCATCAACCATCTCATCGACCTCATGAGATACCTCGCGGACGTAATTTTCGTCGAACGGTGCGAAGTCGAGGTCAGGGTTCGACATATTGATGAAGAAAAATGAACAGAAGTAAAGAGTCGAGCGAGGTACAAGTTGTGGAAAGGAAAACTTACATATGAAAGACTACATAGAGAAGAATGAACGCGAAGAGGTTGATGCCGGAAAAGAAACGACGATGCCGGAAAAGAAACGACGGACAAGGAAATTCGCAATTTTTGAATTTTGAATATCCAGACAAAAACGAAGAGTCCCCTATAAAAAGACCCTAAAGGTCTCTTGCCAAACTAAGGGGGAGGCATGTGATGACCCGCGAAGCCAAACCGGGCCGAATTCATTACACGGGCCCAGCCCATACTTAGACCCATGGTCTAAGATCGGATGGGACCCGAATAGAGGAAGCGGGTGAAGTGAGTAACCGCCCCGAATTCCTAAATGGAGCATCAAAACTCCCACTCAGAACAAACGATACCACGTTTGTTGCCACGAAAGCCACGAAAGGGACATGGCCTAAAAAGGAGTAACCGCCCTCGGAACGTGGCCTGGAAGGAGTAACCGCCCTCGGCGGTTACCTAAGAACACTTATAAAAAGCCATAAGGCCAAAGGGGAGAGGTACGTTCACATTTTTCCCCGCAATACTGTTATTATCAACCTTCCTACAAAGAAACTGACTTGATCGTCGGAGAGTTTTCCCGGAGATCCTATCTCCGGTTCTGTTTTGCAGGTAACTATGGCGGAGATCATCAAATCGGATCCAGCAAGTTATCATATATATATGAGTGCTTGATTGTAAATTATGTTTTTATAATGTTTCTATATAGATGTATATGGTATTGTTTATATTTTGTCAAAAGATAAATCAAAGTGCATTAATTCTTTAGTTTATTTCTTTTATCTTAAGCAACAACCTTTGGGTTTCCTTTAATTTAATGTTTTAGTTTTGTTTATCTCAGTTTCAGGGATTAATGTTCACATTTTGGTACTTAATTTTAAGAGGAATTGGTTTAGAAGTGTTAAAATCATCAAAAACATTCCCCATTTTACCCAGATTTTTCAGAATCTCAGTTGAGATTTCGAATTCTCAATTGAGACAGCAGAATGAAAAATTTTAGGCAAAAATTTAGCCCCTTCCCTTCTCTCTGTCGCGGCTGAGATTTTGAAAATCTCAGTCGCGACCTGCGACTTCCAGTCACGGGATTGGGCGAAATTTTCACCATCTTTTCCTATTCCTACTCTATTTACTACCTATTCAACTATCCTAATCAATACATATTACTTACACCTATATATATCACCTATTTTTCCACCAATCAATCATCTTTTCTCTTCCCAATAACAAGATTCACTCATCTTCCCCATAAATATTTACCCTATTCATCTTCTTCTTCCCCAATTCACCACCATTATCTTTCATTCTAACTTTCTTCCTTTCATATTTTCATCTATTTTCACCCTAAATTCACAAACCAAAACAATATGCCTAGACAAAAGACCGTTGCAAACAAAGCCAATGCCACCGAGATCAATAGATTACGAGTTCAATATGGAGCACCATTCGATATCACGTCGGAAGCCGAAGGACGCAAATATCGCCGGTTTTCTAATGTCCTCGCAGAGTTCGTGGATATGCCTTTTCTTGACACCGATACGGTAAATACACTTTCTTTTACCGAGCGTATTGATGAATTTCTTACCGTTCTTGGTTGGAAACGATTTGCTAGTATGCGTTTTCCTAGTCTTAAAACGCATATTATTGAGTTTTTGGTTACTCTAACCTATGACAAGAAGAAAGGAGTTATCTCTTTTCGGAGTGATGGAGTCCGTTATGATGTTAATTATGCGGCCATGAACCGTTGGTTTGGTTTTCCTACTCGAAATTTTTATTCAAAGCCAAAGCCTTTTGATTCACACACGGTTTGGAATTCTTTAACCGGTTTAGATGTTCTTAGTCCAAAGAATACATCTAGTAAGCTAATTAAGGATGATTGTGTATTCTTCTTTCACAAGTTTTTATCATTCTCCTTATTTGGTCGGGTTGAAAGTTCAAAAGTGCAAGTTCGTGATTTGGTTGTGTTTGATGCTATTTTTAAGGGTTTGACAATTGATAGTATTAAAATGATATTTACTAATTTAGTTCGAGCTTCCAAGTCCCGCAATACGCAAGTGCCTATGGGTAATTTGATTACCGGCATTGTTTTGGGCGCTCGAGGTGAATTAGCGGATTATCAAAATATGTCTCATGTTGGTTTACCATCATTGGATCTCACGGCACTTCAAAGGGCCAATTTATTGAAGAAGTTGGGACCACCCGCTTTTATATCTTATGCGGATCGCACGAGACGTGTTTTTGCTACGATGAGTAGTGAAGCCTCGGGTTCTCAAGGTTTAGGTGCCCAAGATGATAATGAGGAGGATGAAGAGGAATTTGATGGAGAAGAAGAGGAGGAGGAGAATGTTGATGTTAATGCCACCGCGCAAGCAAATATGGAACCAAATGAAGAAGAACAAGTTGGATGGCAACGTGTTTTGACACAAATAAACGAGCATAACCGTCACATGAATTTGCGGTTAGATGAAGTCGTTGCCAATAATGCCGAAATGAGTTCAAGGATCACTACATTAAGTCGTGAGCACAAGTCTACTCGTCGCCGGATGCTCTCTTTCTTCCGACGTCAAGGAGTTGAGACTACGCCTTCTCCACCACCATCACCTTGATAGGTTTTATCGTTTCTCTCTTTAACTCATTTTCATTATTATTATTATGTTTTATTCGGTTTGGTACAATATTTTTACTTATGTTTGGTACAATTCTCTTTATTATTAATGTTTGAATGTTATGGTATTCTATTTTTCATTTCTAATTCGTATGGTTTATTTCGTACTATTTTTCGTGTTTTATCGCTTTTTGCACCAATGAGGACATGGTCCAAATTAAGTGTGGGAGGAGGTATTTCATATCCATTTTATTTTTAAGTACGAATGAATGCAACGAATGAGAATGAATGCTATTTATTTTTAAATGCATGTTGTTATTCAATTTTAAGTAAAGTATAATATGCAACAATTTTTCAAAAACAAATGCAACATTTTTTGCAACACTTTTTCTCTTGCAACACGTTTTCACAAATAATAGCAATTTTTCATAAAGGATAAATTTTTGTTAAAGAAAATATTTCATATGTTTTCAAACACTTTAACTTTCAAAATAATGTTAAGCATATTTTAAGGTTATCATTATTGATAGAAATAATATTTCTATACGAGCTATGTTTTTACAAATATTTTTACAAATCTCCGATACGATTTTATCAAAAACGTCTCGAGTAAATGTATATAAGTAAAATTTCTTTAGTTTTAAATCTCTACTTTATATCATGAATTCATGATAAATATAAATCTTATTTTCAATTTTCAATTTTCAATTAGGTTTATAGGCATAAATCAAACTAACAACTTTAGCTTTTTAGCTCGATATTATTTTTCGTCTTACATTAAAAACCAATTGAAGTTTTTAAGGAAACTTTAGCCATAATACATGTTGAATTTCAAGTCAATATAGGATGAATGTGCTATTTTTCTTTCCCAATTTTATTTTCATATTAAATCAAGTAGTCGTATTCTTAACTTTTGGCCACGATTGAGACCAACCTTATCACAATCGAGGTATGAAAGGGAAGAAAATTAAGTATCGTTTACTTTTGGCCACGATTGCGACCACCCTTATCACGGTCGAGGTATGAAAGGAACGTTAAAAAATTAAAGCAAAATTAAACGTGTTTAAAGTTTTAAGTAACGATTGCGTCCACCCATGGCATGGTCGGTACCTCTTAAACGAACACGAAAGCAAATAAAATGCGTATAAAGTTACGATCGAGACCACCCTTATCTTGGGCGTAACTAAGCAAATACATTAAACCTAAGTCCTTAAATCCATATTTGTAATAGTTTAGGTTTGGGAAAGGAAATTTTGTGCTTAGAAATGCCTTGAGACGAAAGATTCGGAAACATGCGTGCTTACACCGTCCCGAATACTTCAATATAAAAATTGAAATACAAGACGAGTGATATATCTCTTTTATTAGCTAGTTTGATACTTTGCGTATAAATTTACCATGAAAAGTTTATCTTTCGGTTTAACTAATTCAAAGAGGAATATATGGGTATATATTCTATTTATAAAGAGATTGATTAAAGAATAAATTCAGTGAAATTTTGCTCGGGACTAGCAAAAGCTTAAGTGTGGGAGTTTGTTAAGCCCAAAATATACCTGAAATATCCTATATAAATACGATAAATTTACATTGAAATCGTGCTAATTATATTCATTTGGAATACTTTTACGTCTTTATTTACTTCTTTGATGCAAGGTACCTAAATATTTGGTAAAATCCAAATAGGAGCAAAAACGGAGCTAAAACGGAGCTAAAATGGAGGAAAAACCTTAAAACGTACCGAGAATGCATATCAGTCAGAAGAACGCTCGAGGATGATGAAAAACAGTCGAACGCCAGGAAGGAAAACTCTCTGTCGCGACTGAGATTCTCAAAATCTCATTCGCCACTTACGGAGGCCAGACCGGGGGAAAACAACGTATTCAAGCTCGCCCCTATACCCCCTGTCGCGACTGAGATTTTCAGAATCTCAGTCGCGACAGCAAGTCTTCATGCACACAAAACACATGTTTAATTCAGAAAAACGCGTCTGTTCGTTCGGATAAAAGCAACCCTTCACCAGCAGACACGACCCGTCATTTACAACCCTTCAACAACTATAAATAAGTGATCCATTTCAGAAATCAAGGTTGGTTAAGTTGGAAAATTTAGAGAAATTAGAGAAGAAAGTTGTTATGTTGAGTTTCTGATTCAGAAAAGAATCAGAAAGTTAGATTTCATTTCTGTAAGCAATCGTGTTGTACACGAATTGTATTTAGATTAGTTATAAACACAGTATTAGTTTAGTTTTCATTCTGATAGTGGATGGGACCAGTCTCTATTCCAAAGATCCAGCGAGAAGAATTGACGGCTGAAGCGCATATGGTTTGACGAGCCTACGAAGTTTGAGAGAAAGATTGACGACCCGGATCTCAAAGTCTTCGTTACAATGCTATCCAAGTTTCTACTTCTCTGTTAACTTGTGAAAATTCACATTTCAATTAATGATATACCTATTTATTCAATATATTCTTACTGTTGTTATTTTGATATTGTTCTGACAAAATGATTTTGAAAATGATATATTGGTGTTTTTATTAAAACGTTCTATTACATCTTATTCTTATAAGAACTTTGTTGAACACTTAACAAATTTAGTTTTTATGGATGACATGATCGCTGATCGCGGCTTATCAAAAGTAAAACACTAGTTTGATTAAGGTAGGAATCGTCTCTACGCTAGAGGGATTTCTATGGTTCGAAGCCATTTAATTGAGTAAATTATTATATTGTTACATGTCCATAATCTCACAAAGTTAAAGTTGTTTACTTTGCTTTATGAAAATAAGATCTATTTCATTCCGATTACGGAAGTATCTGTTTTGTAATCAAAATTCCAAACGGAATTGTTCTCTAAACTCGATATAATCTTTCTATCTAATCCTAATTTACCAAAACCTATTCCATCAACTAAACGTATTTCTTTTATTAAACCTAAACACGTGATTAAACCGAATTAAATAAAGTTTTAGTTAAAAAGTGTTCCCTGTGGGTTCGATATCTTTTATTACTACAAGCCTATACCGTGCACTTGCGGAAATCACTCAACAGTAGGGGACTTTAAGGGACCAAATGGTCTTCCAAATATCCGAGGGATTATCAGTCATGTTAAGGGAAAAAGCTTCAAAGGCAGATTTGCAAGAATAAACTCCATTGTTAGTCAGCGCCCAACAATGCTTATCCATGTCTTCCTCTTGATTACTCACCTTCACTCCTCTAATTCTAAGGAGAGTCTCAAGGCTAAAGAAAGAATCAAATTTAGGCCAAATCCAGTCCCCTTCAGAGTCCACCACATCGGCTAACCTCCAGTTTTGGATATCACTAGGCGGGGGGGAAGTGCACACATCCACTAAAGGTTTATCCCCAATCCAGGTATCAAACCAGAAGCTTATGGACTTACCGTTGCCCACATCCAGACCAACCCCCGAGCAAAACTCAGCAAAAACGGCGCTAAGCCCTTTCCAGAGGAAGGAACAATTGATAACTCTCTCTTTCGGGCCCCCAAAGATCTTATCTTTTCGATACTTACCACAAAGAAGGCGAACCCAGAGAGAGGAGGGGCATTGCCACATACGCCAAAGGAGTTTCATTAATAAAACTTTATTATTATCCTTAGCTCTCCTAATGCCCAAACCCCCCGAATCTTTGGGCTGACAAACCTCACTCCAAGGCACCAGATGGATCTTTCTACCCTCCGCAGCTTCCCCCCACAGGAACCTCCGGTTAATCTTATCAAGATCATTAAGCACAGGATTCGGAAGCTGACAAGCCTGCATGATGTGGTTGGGAGCAGCGGAATTCACAGATTGAATTAAAGTCAGATGGCCAGCGAGGGAGAGAGTCTTGGCTTTCCACATGGCACACCTCGTATTGGCTTTGTCCAAAGTATCTTTAAAAGAAACTTTAGACACTCTCTCACTGTGGAGAGGAATCCCCAGATACTTCCCAAGAGAATTAGTAAGAGGAATACCAGACAAATCACTTAATCTTTTACAAGTTCTCGGATTCATATTCTTAGAGCACATCATCCTAGATTTCTGGATATTAAGTCTCTGGCCAGAGGCCGAACAAAAACAATCCAGAATATCCATAATGACACTCAACTGCTCCTCATTACCTTCAAGAAAGATAAGGACATCGTCAGCAAAGAATAAGTGAGTCACCTGGGGACAGAAACTGTTGATGGCCACCGGGTGGAAACTCCCAATATCAATGGCATCTTGAATAAGGTGGGACAGCCTCTCTATAGCAATAACGAAAAGGAAGGGACTCATAAGATCACCCTGACGGATGCCCCGACCCGGAGAGAACTCCTCCGACATATCCCCATTCACCATAACCTGAAACACAGGAGAAGTAATACAAACCTTAATAAGATTTCTCCAACTGTTCGGGATCCTAGCTCTCTCCAGACTCTCCATCAGGAAATTCCAGTTGATGCGATCATAGGCCTTCTCCAAATCCAGCTTTAGAGCCACAATGCCTTTCTTCCCTTTCCTAATCTTCAAAGTGTGCACCATTTCTTGGGCAATCACCACATTATCCATCATTTGTCTACCGGGTACAAAACTACCCTGATTCTGACAAATGATCTCCGGAAGAATGCCACGGATTCTATTAGCCACAATTTTTATAATCGTCTTGTAAAGAACATTACAAAGATTGATGGGTCTCATATGCAAAAAGGAAGAAGGCTTATCAATTTTAGGAATAAGGACCAGGAGAGTTCTATTAACCAGCTCAATATCCTTAGACCCATTGAGCACACCTATGATAAACTCATAGATACCCTCCTTCACAACACCCCAGTGCTTGTGGTAAAAGCCAGCTGGAAGACCATCAATATCAGGCGCTTTAGACGCCCCAATGCTGAAGATGGCATGGTCAATCTCTTTTCGGGAAATAGGAAGAAAGGCACTCTGACTGATATCCTCACTGATCAAGGGAAAGGTAGCAATAGAGTGAGCCCTCTCCACCTGAACATGATCCTCTTTGAAAAGCTCCTTATAGAACTCCAGTGCCAAATTCCGAATCGCCTCATCTTCATACACCCATTCCCCATCAGAATCTTTGATAGCCTCAATTCTATTCCTCTGCCGCCTGATCATAGTAGACAGATGAAAGTACCTGGTATTACGATCCCCATCTCTAATCCAGGATTTCCTAGACTTCTGGAACCAGAGAAGCTCCTCCTGCCTAAGCACAGCTTCCAGCTCCTTCTGAAGGGTTCTAAGGAGGCCATCTAAACTGTGATCAAACCTCACATCCAACCTACGCTGAACGCCCTCCATCCTTTTTAACAACTTATTCTTTCTTCTAATAATGTGCCCAAAGACATTCCTATTCCAATCAAGCACCTTCTTCCTGAACCCTTCAGAAGCTTGCAGGACATTCGAATGAGGTTTCCAATTATCTTGGACGAACTCCTTAAACTTAGGATGGGACTCCCACTCTCTCCGTCCCATTAAATAAATCGTTTTAAAAAGTGAATTTTTTTTCAAAATATAAGTCGGTTTTGTTTTTCAAAAATTTTTAGTTTAGTTTTATGGTTCGAGCATTAAACTTTTTGTATTGATTTATGTGTTTTTTAACATTCCAATATTTAATGTCTAATGATTACATGAGAGAGAATTTTTTTTTTTTTGGTAGGCAAAGGAAAGAAAAAAACAAAAACCAAAACATTAACCCGGGATTAGCCTGGAAAAACTAACCCCAACCCGATCCTCAGAAAGCAAGGAATAAAGGAAATCCGGAGGTGACGAGAGAATTTTTTATTTAAGTTAACCAATATAAATTTATTAATTTTACATTATATTAATTGTTTTTCTTAATTTATATGAAAATCTCTAAAATGGCTTATATTATGGGACCAAGCTAGTACTATATATGTAATTGAGACGGTTGGATCCTTTAGTCCAAAAAAGGGATAAACTGTTTGAAGAAGTTCATCATAATAGTACTGTATCATTAATCTCTTTGACTTCTGGCGATGTGGAATAATTTCTATTCCATTTCTTAATTTCATTCTAATTGGCTCTCATCTTCCATCCATTAAATATTTGCAAAATGAATATTCAAATAAAAATAAAGATCATAATTTCATTATTCCAAGTTAAGCAGTTGATGTTTCTATTCAGTGTATATTCTTCATCACATTAATATAAATAGCAACTAATTAAATACCCAAAATCAATGCTACATACAAATACAATGTTCCTTTTATATGCACTTCTTTTAAATTTCATAATTCAATTCAATGTATAGTTCATTTAATTTTCATTAAAGGATACATCAATAATTTTTCTTCTCCTTGTATATATATAAACTCATTCACTCCAATCTTCTTCACAATTGTAACAAAAGAAAATAGAAAAATAAACAATGGAAAGGAAATATTTGTCATATGTTCTAGTATGTGTGATGATCATTGAGCTATTTTCAAGAGAAGCGAAAGCATCTTTGAAAGGTTTTGATAAGTGCATGGACAATTGTGTAGCTACATGTTTCATTCCACCGTGGAATCCTTTTTGTGCTCCTGCTTGCTTGCCTAGATGTATCATTCAGTCTTCAGGTGTTACTACACAAAACACACCTGCTCGCTTTTGCACTCTTGGTTGTGCTACTTCTCTCTGCTCCAACATTATGACCAAAGATAATTTTCGTACGGAAACTCTCATTCCATTTCTCTCTTTTTATATTCATATAAGATGCTAAGTGTTGGTATATAATTTGGTTTCCTTGTTGTGTTTTGTCAGATCTTAATGAAGTGGAAAGCTGCGTAAATACTTGTTCCGGATCATGCAACAAAAATTATATTCCATAAGTTCGTTATTAGACCGTTGAGGCAACTAATGATTATATATTTATGAATAAAAGTCTTCTTTATGTTGGAGTGTAAGTAGTTGCCTTACCTTGGGAACTTTTGTGATGGAAATGTATATACAATGATCTTTCTCATATCATTTTAGCCTTTGAGGTTCTATATTAAATGAAATGTTTAGTAATTGTTGATTCTTGCAACTTTAATTTCTTATGCCATCCCTAAAACATTTCAAAAATCTATATATATATTAGAGTTCTCGGCCTAAAGTTTAAGGCATGAAGATGCGTTAAGGATACCAATTCGGATTATGTATTATAATGGTGTTAGTATATATATCTATATATTACATACTATTATACTAGCAATCATGTAACAAAAATATAACTATTTCAAATGAGTTGTGTTAAGTTTTCTTTGTTAATCACATAAAAAATTAGCAGTCTTATACTATCTCTACCTGATCCAAAATGAAAATTAGAATTGTTTCCAATAAGGAAATAAAATAACTCACTCTATCAGTGGGCAAAAAAAAAGGTTGTTTTTATGATGAATTTTTTAATTTGATATAATTTCTGCTCAATTATTTGAAGATAAATACTTTGAAAATTTGTCATCTTTGAGTTTTTTTTTAGATTTATGCCATTAATTGGCGTTAGTAGTTGATTATGAGAACTAATTGATGGCAATATCAGTCCAAATGAGAAAAACTTATAAAATAACAGAAATAATAATGAGTTACAAAGCAATTAACTAGAATTACAGAAGTAATAAAAAATTACAAAATATATACTGGATTGATATTGAGGACTAATGAACCGGATGAACCAGATATAAACTTTCTGATGAACTTGATAATTGAAAAAAAAAAAGATTTTGAAGCCTGGTAAAATCAATCTCCTTAAGAGATATTTTGCCGCAATGGGCAATCCTCTCTCTCCGGATACAACAGAAGTGTGAATCGAACTCTAATCGTGCATGGAATTATGACCAAACAAATAAAAAAATGGGGTGAACAAATAAAAACAGACGTTCAGGGAGCTAAAGAAAATTTGACAGAAATTTAGACACAAGTGTGTAATCCGAAATGCAAAAATTGAACTAAATGAATAGGAGATTGGAAACCGTTTTAACATAATTAATTAATGAAATTAATTTTCTCTTAATGAGAATTGAAAACTCATTTTATAACCACCAAAACATTTTCAACATTATTAAATTAAAAAAAAAAATTGACTCTTGAATAAGTGAGGAAAGAATAATTTAATAGACTGGTCATAAAGGAGGCGGACTCAAGAAGGTCGATTTAAGTTGGTGTTTGTTAGCTTTTCACTGCGTTTCAATCCAAACCGTAGGAAATATAGCGTTGAGTTAGGTTTATATAACCACAGTGTTTAGTATTTTCTCTCGAAACTGCAGCGTTTTGGAGCTTTTCACAAAAAGCTCATTTTTTTAGCTTTTCATGAACAACTGGTTGTAGTTATTTGTTATTGATAAAATTATCTTTTTTGTTTCCACAAAATATTTTTAAAACATATCCATATTGGACATTTTAAATACTAGGCTTTGTTTGATAACTCACTTAATGACTTAAATTAAAATATTAAGCACTTATTTAATTTAAGTGCGTTTGATAACAATTATTTCTCCACCACTTAAATTAGTAAATTAAGTTAAAAAACACTTATTTTGGTAAGTCAAAATATTTAACTTAATATTTTAAGTTAAACATTATCAACTAATATTTTTATAATAATTATATCACTCAGAATTTTCATCACTTATAATATTCAGCACTTAAAATTCAGTGCTTATTTTTTTTAGCACTTAATTTTCAGTTTTATCAAACATCACCTAACAGCAACATTTTAATATAATTTTACCAAACACTAATAATTAAACAGCTAACAGCTTACTGCAAGCAGCAACCGCAACAACAGCTATTAGTTAACAGCTGAACCAAACAGGCCCAACTAGACTTGTCCATGGACCGGGTTGGACCGGGTTCGGGCCTGGCCTAATGGGCTTTTGGGTAAAAACACTCCGTCCAAGCCCAATCCAGCCCGCAATTAATTTAGTTGGGCTCAGGCCGGGTTAGGCTCGGGCTTATACATCAAATCTCAAGCTCAGTCTATATAAACCCACCTAAAAATATATAAATAATTTTTAATTAAATAAAATAAAATTTATACCAAAAAGTAAATATTTAATATATAAATTTATTAATTTATTGATTAATATTAAGGGCTATTTACATGGAAACTCATATCTGATTACAAAATTACAATTCAATCATATCACAAAACTTAATTCTCAATATGTCATTATTTTCTATATATCACAAATAAACTATAATTTTATGTCCTAATTTATAAATTTTAGACCTTAATTCATAAATTCCAAACCTTAAGAATATATCTTAGACCTCTAATTCATAAAACATAGTTATTAAAATATATAAAAAAAATAATGATTTTCTTAGTTTGATATTCTTTAAATTAGTACTTCATATAGTTATAAATAATTTATCAAATCTGAATTTCTATGTAAATTTCCCTAATATTAATAGGCGGGCCGGGCTGGGCCGGCCCATGCTAGTTTTTTTTTTAAAAAAATTTGCGCAATGCGCTTATATTAAAGAAGAAAGAAAAATCCCCACCAGACCCGGATGTGATTCGAACCCATGACCTCCCAAGGCATAGGTAAGCTCTCATGAATAGTTTTATCATGGGTCTTTTACATAAAAGACATGAATAGTAATAATTTTTATAATTTAATCATGAGTGATAATTTAATTTATAGGGGAAAGTACGAAAAAAATGCTTGTGGTTTGCCCATTTTGCAAACAGAGGCCTGTGGTTTAAAAGTTTACAAATAAAGGTCTGTAGTATGATTTATTTACAAAACAAAGTATTACAATTACACAGTTAAGTTCTGATTACAATCAAAGACATTTTTATCTTAAAAAAATTATTCTTACATATCAGCATAACACAATCCCCGAAAAAAACAACTTTCTAAATCGAAAAAATCAATAATATGTTGGAATTTTACGTTTTTTTACTAAACGGACAGTTTATTAACTAAATTAATATTTAAGTTCATTTTACAGTTGCAATTTGATATTGGTATCTGTATTTTGTCAATATATATAAATGTAACTGAAAAAAATTAAAAAAATGCTCTTATTATCATCGATTACTTAAAAATTTAATTTTAAATATTTTATTTTTTAAAGAAAACATACCACATACCTTTATTTGCAAACTTTTGAACCACGGGCCTCTATTCGCAAACAAGACAAACTACGAGCATTTTTTTCGTACTTTGCCCTAATTTATAATATATCAAAAATGTTAAAACTATTTTGAAAATGTCAGCCGGTTAAATAAAATATGAATTTCAAAATTCCTACCATTTAGGGGATGTTACTTCTAGGAAATGATGGTTTATTTAATTTGATAAAATTTAAATTATTTTCTGATATTATTGTAAATAATTTTTTAAACCTGAATTTCCATGTAAATTTCCCTTATATCAATCCCAAGCCCGCCCAAAATATAGGTAGCCTTTAACGGGCCTGGACCGAGTTGGGCCTAAGATCAATTTTCATTGTCCAATCCCGGTCCAAAGGGCACAGGCCTGGACGGGTCGGACGGGTACTCGGGTCCGTGGGCAACTATCAATATTATGGTAGAGGTTATGCTTACTATGTTTACTTTGTTTTTTACAAATTAAGCCTTACTTTGTGTGTTTTCACCATTAGATGCATTTTATACTCTATCATCCAATAGTAAAAAAAACAAAATAAGTTTTATTTTGTCAAAAACAAAATAAGCATAGAAGGCACCCAATATTATTATTTCGGATAGTATGCAAATGTCTATTGGTTTTCGATCCATTTGTTCATAAGTCCTATAATTAGGCAGCTCATTAGTAGCTAGAAACGCCTTTTCTTGGGATACTTTTGTTGATTTAGGGATGTTAAAACTACATTCTTATTTTCTATATATGATTAATATTAAATTGAAATAGGAGATAATAATAATTTCAAATTTTTATTTGAGATCTCAATAATTATATACATAATTAAAACATTTTTTAGACTGAAGGACCCCTATATCGGAAGCTCTTGGCGGACGAATCCCTAGAGACATCTATGCATCTAAAATTTACAAGTTGGGTCAATTTTACCATTAACATTTGAAAATTTGCCCAAATTTCAGTCATTATTAATGGAGCACTCTATGCAGTTATGAATCTCGTTATCTTATGTTTATTAAGTTGTCACTCATTAGTAATAGATCAAATATATGTGCACAAGTAAAAAAATAAAAAACATTAAAAAAATTATCTTGTGTTATGCACCAAATCAAATATTCTGTACACACCGATTTTTATTTTTATTTTTTTCATGTGTGTATATGTATTTTTAATTTGTTACCGATGAGTGAAAACATAGTGCATATGTGAAGTGGAGATAACGATATTTTCATATCTGCATACAATATTGTGTTCAAGAACAAGATCGACTGGACCACCTAGGCCCCAGCTATGCGCTCAAAGTGGAGAATTCATTCTAATTTTTTGTTTGCCTAGACCTCCTAGCCTTTTTTGCCCCCCTAGTTATTTTTTGGCGCCCTAGGGGTCATTTGGGAGCCACTTGGGCGGGATCAAAATCAAAAAAAAAAATTGTAATTTTTTATTATTATTTTGTTTTTTTGGCTTAATTATATTTCACTTTTCAACATCATCACCTGGTTTTTGGAAAATTGTGTTTATGATTTGCGGATATTTTTTTAATTGTATCATCTACTTGTTTCTATGATATGATTAAATACTTTAAGGACATTATTTCATAGTTTTCAATTAATTATACCACTTATAAATATTACTTTTTTACTTGTTGTTTCAATGATATTGTTGTTGATATATATTTTCTTACACGTTTTTTAAGATGTATATTATAAATATGAACAATTTTCTAAGTTAAATCATTTTATATTGGATATTATAATACATATTTTAAATACATTTATATAAAAAAAATACAAAAATACAAATCTGATTAATCATCAATGGCCCTATCCGCTAGACTATCATCTAGTGTTTTTTACAATCTTGACTATATATAGTATAATTGTAATTAGAGGTAAAATTGTTCTAACTTGCAAACTTTACTGGTATAATTACATCATTTATGAAGTTAAGAGAAAAATTACTTTTGATCGCAATAAAGGTATTTTCACACCTTATCTTTTATTTTTATTTTTATTTTTTTGGAGGGCTACCTTATCTTCTATGGTCTAAAAGACTCTCTAACAAAACCCTCTTGAACACATAAAACGACTTGAACCCTCTGAGGCTCGTATCTATGTATATTCGATTAAAAAGCATAATACAAAGATAGAAGCAAAAACTTAGATCGTTCAATAAAAAATTGATAAGAGAAACAGTTGAATATTCATCAAAATACAAAACTTCTTTACATTGAAAAAAGAACAATAAAACAAGGCTAAAGACACAAAAGGAGCACCAACAAATATTCACTCCCCCACGCGCCGCATGAAGAGGATCGGAAGGAAAAGACGTCACTCAGGATATAAGCGAAGGGGTACAAGAGAGGCTAGGTTGCTAAACATACAAACGCACTCTCATTCGAGATCAAACCCATCAAATGGAGGCACTATCCCTCGCCCAGCTTCAGTCATCTCCTTTCCTTTTCCTTGTCAACTACTATTTTCCTATCAGGTTTATCCGCCTCAGAAGGTTACTTAGAGTTTTACTTCTAAGGAGCCATAACAAAAACACAATTGAAAAAGAAGAAAATTATCAAAGATTACTTAGGCTTAAAAGGAAATCTCCAAAAGATGGAATCGCAAAGAAACAGCAAAAGGTAGAGAAGATGAACAATGAAAGAAAAGAGGCTCACTTAATTAACACCCTTCTCCTTTTATACTGCTCGAGAAGTAAGTGCAGCAACAGGTGCCATCATTACTAACAAGTAATGATCAAGAAGTATTAACTACTGCTCCTGACACCCCTCCCCCCTCCCACACACACATTGAGGAACTGCAACACGTGGCGAATAAAGACAAACCGTTGTCAACTCGAAAGATGCCCAAAAGATCAACCATTGGGAGCCTGTAAAACCTCCTTATCGGTCCCTCCTTTTTTAAAAGATCCAAAAATTATCAAAGATCAATCCTCATCCTTCAACTTATCAGGATCAATAAGTACATCCTAAAGAATGATAAATTAGACACTAGGTGGAACATTTGATATCAGACAAATATAAACTCGTCACATGGCACTTAAAAGACCCGAACTACCACCTAGGGAAAGGAAACACGTGGTGCCTCTATAGCCAAACTAGACAATAGGACTCCGTCTTAGGGACATTGACTCGGGAAGTCTTAAAAGACCCCGTCAATGATTCATCTGTTACAACAATCACGCCTAATCCTATGAATTTTGGTCCTAGTGGGCTAGAGGAATATCAGGCCTCAACATACAGGTGCATGCTCACCTATCAATAGGTGACACGTAACATGTCCTGCTCGTCAACTCATAATCACCTTTTATAATCCGATCACAGTATAAATAGAGTAAGCTCGGATTAGGGTACAGTACTTCATTAATTCATTAAGCTTTCATTATAGATTTGATTTACTGTTGTATTCATCCTCGAAACTGACATAGGCATCGGAGCAAGTTAGTTGGACAATGGCCCCCCTTTGACCTTGTTTCTGTCCACTTAGTTGTCTCCAAGTGGACTTTTTGGATTCAACCACATCAAATAGTATAATTTATAAGTATTTAATTGGATTAAAAAATCATAAGTATTAATCTTAAAAAAATGATTGTACCGCAACTTTTACGTTAAAAAACAAACATATAACAAGAAAATGTCGTTTCCACGTATTTACACTTATGTATTACTCCCTCCATTCTGAATTATACGTGGTTTAAGGGAAGGAAAAAACTTTGAATTATAAGTCATTTTTACTCAATTTTAGAATGAGTATTAAAAAAGGAATAAGTTCTAAATTTACTCCTATTTTTTTAGGAGTGAAAATTTACCCTTAACGTATGAAATGGTATAAATTTACCTTTAACATTTTCAACCAAAATCAATTTTACCTCTGCAATAAAAATAATAATTAAACAAACTGGTTTGACCATTATTTAATGGTCAGAATTGACATGCCAAACATCAATTATGTCAAAAATGTTTACTGTCTTACTAACACGGTTACAAATAACCTGTCAAAATGTTAATACTGAATATGTCATATATAAGTTAATCACAGAATAACTGAGTAAAAAATGTAAACTCTACTATTAACACAGTTATAAACAACATACAAAAATGTATCGAAACAGTTTTATCGATAAACTTGTTTGGAATATTTCTATTAAATGACTATCAAACCAGTCGGTTGATGTTTCTTGTTGAATGTAACTTCCTTATCTTGTTGAATGTAACTTCCTTAGAAGTAACTTTGTACTATTTCATAGATAAAGACAAATTAAAACATTATCTTGTTAACAATTTAAATAGATTAAATACACAAAGGCACCAAGTTGGCAAATATAAATAAATCCCTATACTATACAAGTAGAAGACACACTATCCACTCCATTGAAATACATATTCATTCTTCCATTAAACTCAATCTAAGTAATGGAGGTGAAAAGAGCAGCAATGGTTTTAATGGTTTTGAGTCTGATAATAGGGCAGTGTTCTTCTTCTACTTTCAGTGATTGCTACAAAGGTTGTTTCATTATATGTGTAATAACACCTGGCACAACAATCTACTCTTGTGCTACTAATTGCTTGAAAAATTGCATATTGCCTTCTTTTTCTCTCAACTCTTCAGATTATCTTCAACAAACCCATTTTTTCTGCAACTATGGTTGTGCTTTGTCTTTATGCACCCATCTCAGCTCCAAAAATGATCCTGGTAATAATTCTATTTCTTTTGTGTTCTTGTTCTAAAATTAGAATGATTTATGCAACTTTTCTAATGATATTGTTTAAACAAAAATGGGTGTTTATGGCATTTTCAGGGGAAGTGAAAGTGGAGAAATGTGTGAATTCTTGCTCAGTCAGATGCAACAAGAATTACAGAACATGAAGACTAGTCATTATTGGTGTGTTTTATTTAGTCCTTCTGTATTTTGAATAATGATCTGGATTTGTATTTGATATTTGACTCATTGACTAAGTGAAAATTAAAGGATGAAGAAAGAAAATTAAGGAGATTGAGTAGAAATATAATATAATATTCTTGTGTTGATTAGTGAAATGGTCACGGGTTAGCATTTTAGATTTGGCATTTAGCACTTGTTTGTTTTGGGGACCACCACCACCAACTATACCTTTTTGTTTCTTATTGTTTTCTAAAATAGATAATGGTGGTTTTATATATTTGTAAGGGTAAAATACATTTGTGGCCACTGAATTTCTTCAAAAATCACCCGACTTTATATTTTTTTAATATCATGGTCACTAAATTTTAATTAACGCTTCAAAATGACCGTTAATAATCTCAAAATGTTCGAGAATTAGAGTTGTTTAGAGCGACATTTACCATAAAACTACACTTTTTATTTTCCAAACTCATAAATTTTTTGCATGTTCTCTCTCCTAACCAAATAATACCTAAAATGACCTCAAAACAAAAAATTTTGAAGAATTAAAGTTGTTTAGAATAGCATTAATTCTTGAAAATTTTTATTTTGAGTTCGTCAAAGATTATTTTAAGGCGTTGATTGAAGTTTAATGGTAATAATGTAAAAAAATGTAAAGTTGAGTGACTTTTATATTATATTCTAAAGTTTAGTGATTATACTATGAAAATAAGTAAAGTTCAATGATCACTGATGTAATTTACCCATATTTGTAAAGAATGTGTTCTCCCTTCAAAAGTGTGTAAGTAGGGTCTAAGTTTCTTCGCAACAATATTTCTAACTGTCTCTTAGTTTGATTTTTAAGTTAAAATTTGATGGGAGAAAGTTAAAAATCAATTCCAACAGCCTTTTAGTGACTCTTTAAATCATTCTCTAACTCTCTTAGTTTGATTTTTAAGTTAAAATTTGATGGAAGAGAGTTAAAAATCAATTCCAACAGCTTCTTAGTAACTCTTTAAATCATTCCTGATATCTCTCTATTATTGAGGAGTCTTTCTCCACTCCTACTCCCGGCTTTATTTCATTTTTATTAATAATTTATTATTAAATAATCTCTTTTTCTCTCGTTGTTGGTAAATATAGGAATACTTAATAATTTTAATGATAAATTAATAAATAAGAAGTGAATATAAAGGGTATTGTTGGAAATGATATGTATTAATCACTCATCAAATCACTAATAATCAATTGTTTATATTATTTTTAGATAGTGCACTAAGAGTCTTTTGGAAATACTTTAAGTATATACTTTTTTTTTTATTAAAATCATTAGTAAATAAAAAAAATTGAGTCATTTTATTGTTATTATTCTACTTTAAATTTTGTTATTATATGTTAAGAATGGCAAAATAACACTCCATCCGTTTCCTATTACGTGTTTTTCTAAATATTTGTTTTTGTTTCGTATTACATGTCATTTTCATATGATCAATACACATTAAGTCAGTTTTTTCTACTATTAAACTTGTGTTTATGATAAATAATTAGAATAATGAACTTATTATAAAATAAATAACTAGTGAAATCAATCAATAAAGGGCAGCAAAGCCTTTTTCTTAATATTTTTAATTTCTATATAATTCTATAATATAAAATGGATGGAGTATTAAAATAGTTGAAATTTTTGTTTTAAATATATGTTATGTGAGTAAATTTGGATGATTTTAGTAAATAAATTTCTTTGTAAATGGAGGAAACTTTAGACTAGTATTTATAAAGTTTTTAAACTAAAAACATAGGGGAGGGATCAAGTGAGAATCCTCCCTTAGATGAGGACACTTTGATAGGTGAGAACCACCTAAAACTACACCGTTTAACTCAATACTATAACCACCTGCTATTCCAATCAACAAATCGCGCAATCACTCACACCAAAATCACGATCAAAAAACGCTCAAATCTCTCACATCTTCTCCATCACCGTTCTTCATCATCGTTCTTCATCAGCGATCTCAAGCATCTTCTTCATCATCGTTCTCCGTCATCTTCTCCATCATCGTTCTTCATCATCGTCAATTAGATCGACTTCCTTCATCATCGTTCCGTCATTAAACACTCCAAAAATAATCTGAAATCGCAAATCAGATTAAGAAAAAACGATCTACAGTCAAAGAAATAGCATCAATCAGGTAATTTTATCTCCAACAACTATAAATGAATATTAAATTGTATTCTGTTTTTTATGTTTATAATTATTCAGATATTGCTTAAATCTGAAACAGATTGGAAATCATTCAGATTCTATTCCGAAACAATGGAATTGCATGAAATAATAGACAATGATCTACAGGAGAATGATGATAACCATGAAATTTCTCTGTCTTCAACTATTGAAAGAGGTACATGTGTTCTTCATAATTTCTCTGTTCTTCATAATCTAAAAAATCTTGTTCTAAATAATTGTTCATGTGTTCTATAGATATTAGTACATATTATTCGTTTTTTATTTATAATTAGTTGTAAAAATTGTTGAAAAAATAAAATTGAGTATATTGAAATATAGAGTTCACTACGTTCTTCAAATTGTACCTCATGTTCTAAACAATTGTTCATATGTCCTATATATTATCACATATGTTCCAAAATTGCACTTAAATGCAGTGTCACATGAAGAGCAGCCAAATCATTCTTCCACTGCAATTATATCCTACACTCCACAAGTAGAAATTGTCCTGACTCCTGGAGGAACAAAAGAATGGAAGCCATGTTGCTCTCCGAAAAAAATACCTATTGTAGGAACAAAATTTAATACTATTGATGAGAGTATTGAATTTTACAAAGCATATGCCACTGAAGCAGGATTTAATATTAGAAAATCTACAGTGAAAAAAAGAAAGAACACAAATGTTGTGATTTTTCAATACTGTTTGTGCAATAAAGCAGGTCATAAGCAGAAAAAAAAATGTTGAAGATACTGAAGGACATAAACCGAGAAGAAGATTAATCACACGTGTTGGATGCCAAGCACAAATTGTTTTAAAGTACTGCAATGATGGAAAATATATTGTCTTTCGTTTAAAAGAGGAACATACACACCCACTTTACAGTCCACGCTGTATGAAATTTCAAAAACAGGGAAGAAAACTGACAATACTACACAAGAAGTTGATTGTTGATAATTCTAAGGTGAGTCATATTCTAAATTTACTTTCCTAACAACATCTACAATGTTTTCAAATTGTATTTACTTTCTTTATAAAATCTGTTCATGTGTTTTGTGTAGATGAATGTCGGACCCGTAAGAACATACAGGCAAATAAAAGAAAATGTAGGAGGATACAACAATGTAGGAGCATCTAAGCAAGATTTCAAAAACTTCCACAGAGATTTAAAGGCTTACATTTATGAGTCAGATGCCCAAATGTTTATTGACATTTTCAGCAAGAAAAAACTTCTATGGTCTGCTTTTTTTTTCGACTTTGATATGGATGAAGACGATCATCTCTGCAGAGCTTTATGGGCAGACCCCATTTGTAGAAAGAATTATGCTCTATTTGGTGATATGGTATCTTTTGACACAACATACCAAACAAACAGGTATAATATTACATGTACCAATTTCTTATTCCAATGTTCTAAATATTAATTGGCATGTTCTAAAATCTTATTGACATGTTCTAAAATCTTATTCTTATATTCTTAAAAAGTTTTCTTATTTACAAATATTTGTATATTATTTCCACAGATATAACATGATCTTTGGCCCCTTTACTGGAGTAGACCACCATAAAAAAATGTGTTACATTCGCTGCTTGTTTCATTGCTAAAGAAGATATTGCATCATTGAGTGGGTTTTCAAAACGTTTCTTAACGCAATGGGAAGCAATGAACCTACATGCTTAATAACAGATCAAGATCCAGCAATGAAGATTGCAATAAAAAAATGTTTTCCAAAAAACAGAACATAGATTCTGCATGTGGCACATTATGAAAAAGATGAATGATAAAATAGGTAAGCCTTCCAAAGCATTGTTTACAATTAAAAAATTTAATACTTGATTGTTCTACTATATGTTTTGATCACGTATTAAATTGTATGTTCCAATATATTATTGGCATGTTAAATTTTTTTGTATATAATGAAGATACTTACTGGTTTTTTTGATAGTTCGTGCAATTATGCAAGAAACCAATTTCTTAAAAAGGATTCAACCAATTGTCTGGAGTGTTGAGATTAAACCTGAAGAATTTGATGAAAAATGGAAAGCAGTCATTTCAGAGTTTAATTTGGAAAAACATGAATGGCTAGGTCAAATATTTGAAATCAGAAAAATGTGGATTCCAGCGTACTTCAGGGACTTATTCCTAGGAGGAATTATGAGAACTACATCAAGGTCAGAGAGCGAGAACAACTTTTTCACTGCTTTTACAAATTCTCATTTAAGTCTTGTAGAATTTTATTTGAGATTTGATAGTGCAATGGATGCACAAAGGCATAACCAAGCTCACAATGACAATGATGCCAAACATAAAAGACCTGTATGCAAAACACCAATGGGTATTGAAAGACATGGAGCTGATGTTTATACAACTACTGTCTTTTATGAGTTTCAGGAAGAGGTTTATAATGGTTCTTTCTTTTGTGGAATAGACGGATTCTATAAACAACCTCCTTTCGAAATTTACACTATCAAAGAGCAAAGGACATCAAAAAACTTTCAGGTTATGTACAGCAACATTGAAGACGAAACAAAATGTTCGTGCAAGAAGTTTGAAAGACAAGGCTTACCATGTAGACACATGGTGTGGGTTTGGAAGGCAAAAATGCTTGAATCAATTCCTAACAGGTATGTTCTTAACAGATGGACTACATTAGCAACAAGTCAAAAAAACATTAATCTGCACAGAAATCTTATGGAAGAATGTGCTGCTACAATTGATAAGAAAACATTGTTGAATCAACTATGGTCAGAGATTAATGTTTTTGTCTATTTAGCTCAAGGTAATGAGGAAAATATAAAGGATCTTGTGAAGAAGTTTCAAGGAATCAGAATGGATTTAGAAGCTAACATCACTCAAAAAGACACTGAGAAAAACAGAACTCTTATAAAAAATCAAGACATTGAAATGTTGATTGGAACTAGTGTACCAACTGAAATTAATGTCAAAGCACCAAAAATATCAAAGAACAAAGGTACAGGTGTACATATTCCAAAAGGAAACGGTGATAAAAGATTGAAGAGTGAAAGAGAGAAAGCTGTTGAGGAAAACCAGAAAAAAAAGAGGTTATGCAGAGTCTGTAATCAGCTTGCTAACCATGATAGCAGAAACTGTCCAGAAAAATAGAACAACTAATCTCTTATATTGTTTAGAACATATGATAAATTTTTTAGAACATATGACACATGTATTAGAACTACGATTTAATATTTCCAATATACAATTTATTGTCACAGAATTATTTTTTTTCTATGTAAGAAGCTGAAAATTTCTTATTTTTATTTCTCTAAAATTTGTTATTTTTATTTCTCTATCTTTTTACCCATATTTCATTCAATGACATAATTAACATATTTCAAAGTATTATAAGTATAATAATTATTTCATGTTCCTCTATCTTTTTATCTATATTCCATCCAATTTATGACGTGCGTCATAATTATCATATTTTAAGTATTACAAATATGATCATTATGACATGTATCAAAATGAATCTAACATGTTTATAGTGGATATAAACATGTATAACAGTAAAAATTAACTTCAAGCTTCTCATTCTATTCTAATGAATTTCCATATGATTACAATTTTGTTAAACAATCCTCTAAGCTGCACACCTTTCCACTCTAAACAAATATATCCAATCTACACTTCATTGCTGTTATCAAAATCGTGTATGTTCCAAAAAATATGTTTTATGTTCCAACAAATATGTCTTATGTTCTAACATATATAACATGTTAAAAAATAAAACACAAACTTTGCCAACAGAAACTTCTACAATATATTTTACAAAAATTACAATAACTATCCCATATATATTACAAATTATAACTAACTAAACTAATAATACTAGTGTTCATTCTTCCATTTTAATGTCTTCCCATTAACAGCAGCAACTTCTTTGTTTCCAGGATCTGACAAAATCCTCCAACAGAACTCAACTCTAAAATTCTTCAACGGATCAACCTACAATATTACAAAATCAATATTACTAATATTCTCAAAATAATAACATCAACCTATCATAAAAAAGATTAAAAAAAACTCACATTGTTATCTCCAACTCCAATATCCCATTTATCAACATCTTGTCCAAAATATAATTACATATGCTTCATAAGGAAAACACCACAATCATCATTGTTGGTTGTGTCTTTCCACTTCAACTTCAAATGTCTTGCACTATAAGCACTGATATCATTCAAACATTCAGGGCTTTCTCTTTTAATATAAAGTGAATATGCTTTCACCTGGAAAACATAAAACAACATCTTATGAATATTAAAACATATCATAAACTATTCAGAACATACAGTTAGTTTTTCAGAACATGATAATAAATATATAGAACACAATAACAAAACTAAAAAACAGTTGAGTAATATTACCAAAGCCTTTGCAAAACCCTTATATTTACTAGAAGGTTGAACACCTTTCTCAAGAGCCTTGTTATCAATAACATCTATTTTTCCAGTAAAATGGTTGATAACAAAAAGATAGAAATGTGCAGCATGAACAACCGGAAAGAACACCTAAAAAGATAAACCATTAGCAATCATAATAATTTCAAACAAAAATTACAGTAAAACACAATTTACTTTTAATATAATTACCAACTGATAATTTTATAAACTATCTACTTTAGCCTCACGAAGTTCATAACTAATCCTCTCAAAAAAAGCATCGTGTCTATCGCTGTACTTAGTAGATCCAGGAACTCCCTTATCTGTACATAGTAACAACTATACAAAAATACAACATTCATATTAATATAATCCAATTTCTTTTTAACAAAAAAATATCAAAAAGTAAAAACACATACAAATGGTACAGTAGAGAAGAAGAATCTGTTCGCAGCAATTTGACCCCTGCTCTTCCTTTCACCATTCAATATTCGAGACCACGCATCAACAACATTACAAACCAAATGATTCTTTCCTGACAAGGTCATAATCTCCTCTCTATTGATTGTGGACAAAGAATCACTATACAACAACTCACTTCAAAAAAAAGCAAACAGAATAAAATAAAAACAATAAGTATATCTTAAAGAAAATTCAAATTAACACAAACAACATTCAATTAAGATCTTACTGTGGGTCTCCATTACAGAAAGCATATTCCACCAACATTCTCCTCGAACCAAGCATATTATTTAGTAAATGCTCAGACTCAACGAAAAATGGAGACTGTAGATACACAGGCAACTTTGAAATCCTTTTTGCACGATTTCCAACACCACCTTCTTCCACTTTCTCACCTACATCTTTCTCTACTCTCCTATTAACAACATAAAAAAATAACAAAAAGGAAAAAAATTAACCATGTTCCAAAATAGAAAACACATACTCTTAAATTCTATTCTCATGTTCTAAAATATAAACCATATGTTCAAAAAACACATACAGATATTCTAAATTACAAAAATTCTTAAATATCACTTACATTGCATTACTATTAGAAACATCATCAGTAAAACAGTCATCAAGTCCAGTAACTCCTACTCTTACCACTTCTTCCACAAACTCTTTCCGAACTTCATCCAAATCAATTTGACTATATTTCATACCACACCTACTTTTCCACTACAAAATATAAAAAAAAAATTAATACCATAAAACAAACTATAATTTCAAAATAATGCAACAAAACATTTATTATAAGTGGACTATACCTTTTCAGCAAACTTCAAATCATTGTCCATCACAATATCTCTCATGTACCGCATTACAAAAAAACCACATGTTTTATGATCTTTCTGCTCTGGCACACCCTACAACACAACAAGCACAACATTAAAATCATGTACATCAATCTAACCTTTACGTTCTAAACAATTTCACACATGTACAAAACCAATATACAAATTAAGAGTTACCAAAAGTGCAGTCCATTTGACTTTAATTTGATCATTCCCAGAATAGCGCTGTTAAAATGAAATTCATTAAAATCAGGTACATAATCTTAATCTTAAAACATAATTATATATCAAATAAACTATAAAACAAAATATAAACAAAAAACATACTCATTCACAACATCCATCCATATATCTGCCCTTGGCAAACGCCTTCTCAACGGATCCAACCAATAAGCTCTAAAATTCGTCAAATCGATAACTGACAACGTCCAGTGTCCACTGAAAATAATACTATTATTATTTCAAAATAAAGAAAATTACTTACAAAAATATTAAATAAAATAACTAAAATTTCATATCCTGTATTATATGGACACAAAAAGATAGACTTATCCATCGTGGACATTTTCAATCGATTCATCAACTCATATGAGCGCTGGCTTACTGTTTTAGTACTTCCAATTGAATAAGTGTAATAAGGATCGACAAAATAAAACAATTTGTCCATTCCTCTTTTCTTCAACAAATTAAACAAGTAGCTACATAAAAACACAAAAGTACATAGTAAGAATCAACTACAACTAATATAAATAAAACTATAATATTTCAAAAACAAAATACCTCATATAGAAAATTATAACGTTGCAAGTTATCTCTCCCATATGAACCAAAGAATATATATCCTGCCTCAACAATAATGCTTTAGCAGCATGTCCAAACAATTCTTCACCAACAACATAGCTAACAAAATTGTCTTTCACCAACTCGGAATTAGCCCATTTGCACAGACTCTGTAACTTATCTGGAATATTTCTAGGCAAAGCTTGTAAATCTACATCCACAACATCTTCTATCATCACGTTATCAACTTCATCATCAACAACAAACCTGTTGACAAAACAAACCACCTTAAAACATAAAAAAGCAATAAGATAATCAGAAACATAAAACCTATGTACTAAACAATAAGGCATATGTTCTAAAATATAACAAACATTAAAAAAATAAACAAAATATAAAATAATTCTTATCACATACATTACTTCAGGATCAGAATTATTCTTCACATCTGCAACATCCACTTTCTCAACAAAATTTTTTGTTTTTGTAGATCCACCTTCAGCTCCAACAAAATCATGCAACTCTTGACTCAACAAATTAAAATTTGGACAAGAATATTTTTCTTCAGATTTCTTCATTGGAGTTTCACTTTCTCTCTGATCTTTCTTCTCTCTTTTTATTCTTTCAACTAAAGCATCTATCTCATCAAAAAATTCAGAATTAAGATAAGGATGACTATCTTGACTAGACAAATCACATTCAAAATCTCCAGTCATTCCTGTATCTTTTTTACTTTCAGCTTTGTTCTCATTAACAACTTCTTCTTTCCCTCCTTCACTTTGACTAATTGGATCTTCATTGCCTCGAGTATATTTACTCCATAAACTCTTTATCGCATTACCCATCTCAACGCTTGTACCATCTTCACCAAAAACAACATTAGCTTCTTTCAACATAACATACATTTCATTAACTTTAGAACCCAGTTCTTTAGCTAATGATTGGAACTTAGAAAGAAATTCCTGCATATACAAAACCATAATTAAAAAACAGGGCAAGTTATAAATAATAGTAAGCATGTTCTAAAATTTAATAAACATGTTCTAAAATTTAATAAGAATGTTCTAAAATTTAAAAACAAAGGGAAAGCTATAATAACGTACAAAAATTTCTGCTGGTCCACTAGAAGAAGCTTCTCCACATTCCTTCTTATTGCCAACTTCAGCATCTTGTTTATCTTCATTCCTATTCACTGCTTCTCTTTCCAAATTTCCTTCATCCCCATACATACCTTCTCTTACCAAGTTTTCTCCTACCAATATTCTATTTAACACAATCCCACTTCCAAATCCCCTCAATTTCTCCAAAGCCATCCTCTTTTGAATTCGTTCTTTATTCCAAACAGATATCAATGGATAATCTCTTGGATTAACAACATTAGCTCGTTGAAGCCTATCAAAATAACTTATCTACAAAAAAATAACAAAAATGAACAAGTTAAACACAAATTAAAAAATAAACAACCAACAAATATTGTCAAACACATAATCAAAAAAAAATATACTTACCAACAAGAAAGGAAGGGGACCTGTGAAAAAAGTAGGACTCCTCTTCCAATCACTGACAGAATCCAACAAATGCTTATATGCAAAAGAACATCAGTCCAAATTTACAATCTCATTAACATTCCTACAACTATAAAGAAATTTATAGTTCATAGCCTGGTTCTTGGTTGAACGAATACAACAATTCACCGCACAGAATACGAAATGCAACAAAAACTCATCACACAATGGTTTCGTCTTCAGATCATTCAGCTTAGCAATCACAGTACTATTAATTGGACTTCCACTCACAAGCCCAAAATAAGACCTCCATTCAGCAAAAAAATCTGAACAATCATCTTCCCCAACATCTTGGGGCTCCTCAATCTCTACACCTCCACAAGGCAAGCCATAAACAGCTTGAAAATCTTCCTTAACAAACTTCAACTCTTCACTATTACCCAACATAAGGCTACACCTATCTACATTAAAACTATTGACAAGTCTTTCACAAAAAGAAGCATTATGAACATCTAAACTTAAATCCAAAAAACCACCAAATCCAATCCGTCTAATTGCATTCTTATGAGTCTCTGGAATATCATTAAGAATACCAATAAACTGTTTAGGAGGTATTCTTTGACCAAGAGCAGTCTTACTCCTTTTAGAAATATTTTCATCATCACCTGCACTAACAACCTTCTTCCGCTTCTTTAAAAACCTAGAAGCAACATTTATGTTTCTTGCAAACTTAACTTTCTTTAGCTTCCTAGCATCAACGTCTTCCTTTAAACCATCAACAGAAGGTTCAGAAACTTGAGAAGAATCAAAACCTTTGCTACATAGACTCCTTGTTTGTCGTCTAAACATACCTTTACTAGATTGACTACTTGTTTCCTGCTTCAACGCACCTTTGATAGATTGACTCCTTGTTTCCCGCCTCAACAAATTATTAGACGGAACAACATAACTAGAGAGCAAATCATTGTCAGCAGGAATGGCTGACATTGAAGGTCTTTTAGAAATGGAAGGTCTTTTAGAAGTCCTCTTAAATCTTCTAGATGTCTGTCTTTTTCCAATTATAGCTTCAACAGGAACATCACTCTTACCTTTCTTCTTATTTTTCATATCTTCATCAGAACAATATTGTTCAATAATTTCATCCAGCAAATTCTTATCAATCACATTACTTGGGAAACTATCTTCTCCATTTCCGCCCATTTTCTACAAAAAAAACAGAACATATAATCAACATTTTAGAACAAACAAATGCAAATATAGAACAAAACATAAAACAAATGCAATAACTCATCAACAAAACATAAACTAATTTAACAAAGCAATAACTCATCAACAGAACATATGTTCAATATTTTAGAACAAAAACCATACAAAATAATACCACAACAAACTTTGAAAATTCAAACAAGCAAAACCCCCAAACAAAACCAATATCTCATTAACAGAACAATTGTTCAAAATTTTAGAACAAACACATGTAAATATAGAACAAACTTTGAAAAAAAATAAAATCATTTTGAAACTTACTAAATTTCAAAATCAAACCACAACAAACTTACAGATTTCAAACAAATGAAAAACCTACAAATCAAAAAGCAACAAAAAAAGGTATCAAAACTAAAAAATAGAGAACAAACATAAAACAAAACAATATACCATTAACAGAACATACGTTCATCATTTTAGAACAACAAACACAAAATATAAAACAATAATAAAACAACATAAAAACATTCTCAAACTAAATACATTTGAATACAAAAAACATAGAAAACACATACAGAAACTTCTTCATAAAGTTCAAACAAACGAAACCCTAGAAAATAAAAAAACTACATAAAATCGCTATCAAAATCAACGAAAAACATAAAACAACAAAATAAACGAAGAACATAAAGCAACAAACCTCGTTCAGACGAACAAATTCATGGAAAAAAACAAAAAAGCGAAAAAATGCAAACAAAAACAATGAATAGAAAAAACGAACACGATAAACAACTAACCAAAGTTCAGAGGAAGAAATACACGGTATAATTGATGAAATGCAGAAAGCAAATCTTCTATCAAAACCAAAGTTGATCGACTGTAGAAATGAGAGAAGATGGAAACAACGAAGGAGTCGAGGAACAAGTCGAAGAACGAAGAGACAGATCTTTTCAACTTCAAAAATGCCCGACTTCTCAAATGAAACTCACCGTTTTTGTCAAAAAAATACCCCAAAACTACGTAGTTTTAATTGGTTCTCACCTAAGAAATGTCCTCACCTAAGAAAGGGTTCTCACAAGAGCCCTTCTCTAAAAACATATTTGTATAAGTGTAAAACCACAAAACTTATTTTCATTTTTTTATCTTTTAAAAATTACAATCTTAAAATGACATAACACCCCATTTAATGTAGCTTTTTTTTATTTTTATTTTTACACATATTGATAACACAAATGAAACTTCTGATCGGACCACGTCCCTATGAGGCGCTGTTGGGATCGGCCGGGGACACTCCGATGCCAAAGTCAGTAACAAATATGGCGAATAAACTGAATGGACAAAGCTTAGTGAAAAGTAAGTATGAGTGAATGTACCTTGATAGCCTAGACGTAGGCTATTTATAGTAGATAGATTTGTAACTCCTAGGTAACCAAAGAGTCTCCATTAATGCTCATTTAATGGCGGTTACAAGTTACTCTTAACCTGACGGGTTAAGACTATTAATGATTCATTTAATGATCGTTATGGCCGAGTTGACGGTTAGCCGTTATTTAAGTAAATGGAGAGATTCGCCTTAGAGATCCGCCAGCGGATCTCTTAGAGCTATCCCAGGGGGATCCGCCGGGCGGTTTCTTATACCACGTGGCATATTTGAGGCGATTATCTCCTTTGGTCCTTGCGATAATATCCCGATGTTATCAGAAGCCCCCCCAAAATGCCTTTAAAGTCCTTTAGGGCTTTTAGACTTCTGCGCGCCGTCACACGCTTCCGCATTAATGAGCGCTCTGTTTGAGGTTCTTTGATGGTTGACACGTGTAATCACACTGCCCTAGGAGCGTTTTAAAAAGCCGTCTTCCTTCTCCGGAGTTCTCTTTCTCCCTTGCTTTCCATTTTCTTCTGTTTTTCGGAGCTTTTTCTCAGAAACCTCAAGCTTCTGCATTTCTATGTAAGTGTTCTTTACATCATTTTTTGAATGTTTAGAAGTTCATCTTCGTCTTCGGGGTCAACTTCAGAACTTTTTAATTTGCCATCTTCTCCTCGCATTGAAGTAGATTTTAGTTGGTCCTCGTCTTCGTTTTCGTCGGAGGATTCCCAATCTCTCGTGGGAGAAATTAATTCCGGTTTAGCTGAGTTCAATAACTCGGCGCAGAGCCATTATCGGACTCGTTCCTCTGGAAATCCTTCTTCTAGTTTCGCTCCGGCCGGTGCCCGTAACCGGTTTCTAGGTTCAATGGCTTCTTCTTCTGTTCCTGTTAGGAAGAAGACACCTCGAGCAGAATCCACTTCATCTCGCATGAGTGCCGTGGATTTGGCGAACCTATCAGATCGCTTTCCATGGATTAAAAACTACGAAACCCAACTCCCTGCTTCACATCAACGCCCTTCCAATCCGCCGGCAGGCTTTTTTACTGTTTTTTGTAGTCATGTTGAGAGAGGGTTTCGCCTTCCTCTTCCCAAGATGTTGGCGGATATCCTCTCGTATTTTGACATCGCTGTCAGCCAACTACATCCTAATGGTTGGCTCGATATGGCCTTGGATTGCTATCTGGCGTCAAATTTAGGCGTAACGTATAATGGCCGTATCTTCAGAGCCTTTCACAAACCTTCTAAGAGGAAGTCAGAGTCCTATCTTACATTCGCCAAATTTGGTGTTTATTCGCCCTTCTACCACAAAATGTCTAACGTGCACAGCTGGGATGAGAGTTTCTTCTATGTGAGGATAAAGGAGGACGAGCCATTAGACTTTCCTTTAGTCTGGAACTCTCGTCCACTACACATGGCGGGAGACATGCGAATCTTAACGCTTGGTGATGAGGCTGTGGCGGATCTCATGAAGCAAATTAAGGCGGATGCCTGAACTTATGAGGATGCCTTAGCCTTCATGATGAGCGACATTCCTTTGATCCGCCGAGTGGAGGATCAACTTGTTTACTCGAAAATAACTCAATTTGATCAAGGTACCTTATTTATTTTTGGAGCTTTAATTTATTTTGATATCTTCTTTTGGCAGGGCTACATCTAAGGCAAATCGTGCTCTTGCAGAGACGCGCAGGCAATTTCGAGAAGAGGAAGCCCGCAAGAAAAATCAAGAGGCCATCCCTCAAACTGATACGGGCAAACGCCCTATGGAGACGACTGCTGATCCGCCTCTAAAGAAGAGGCGGCCCAACACCGTTGGGAGTACCAAGATAATGGCGGATGCCATTAAATCCGCCAAGACTACTGAAAAAACGGTTCAGGTAATGCATCTCTTAATTCTTTTGCCTGCTTGTCAGATTTTGAAGTGGCGTATGGTCTTTCTTACTTATGCAGTCGGCGAAGCCCAGTACTGGCGAATCTTGGTCCGCCAAGTTGGCTGGACGAACTTTCGAGGATGAATCGCTTTTGAATAACCTGGATGAAGCTCTAGGACAAGTAGGAGAAGTACAAAGGGGCTATGACCAAATCCCCAGATCGATCCACGTCCAAAAGGGGAAATCGGAGCTTCTTTCAGTAAGTTTTTTGGAAGAACGTGATGATTTCTTTGTTTCTGCTTTTTGGCTAACTTGTTTTGCTTTTCTCAGCTGTACGCTCGCCTTCGTACCTTGGAGAATGGGCTGCTTCAAGATAGGGTTACTGTTGAGAAGCTGGAGAAAGAGTTGGAAAATGCCAATTCTTCCTTTGCCGTTGTCAATGCCAACCTTTCTTCCGCTAACGCGAACTTGGCCTCTGCCACAGCTGCTTTGATTCTCCGAGACGAGGAGATACAGAAGTTAAAGGCAAAGATAGCCTCCGATGCTAAAAATCATGAAGATGCTCTCGGGGAGGCGGAATACACGGCAGGCGAACAAGCATTCTTTTATGGCGAGATGCTTATGGCGTATTTCTCCTTAGCTCATCCTGGAATCGATTTTACAGATCCTGAGTTCGCCGTTCCTGAGCCGGAGGATGTGGCGAGGTTCAAGAAGATGCCTGATGCCAAGGGGTATCTCCGCGATTATGTAAGAAGATGGATGAAAGGAACCTTGCCTGAGGCTAAGCCTTCTACCATAGCTGTGGAGGATGATCTTCAGGAGATACCGTCTAAGGCTGATTCAGAACCAAAAGGAGACAAGGAGGTATCTCTTGGTGGCGAATCTACAACTGTGGAGAAAAAGGATCCTCCAGTGTGCCCTGTTGGTGAGGGAAGCGTAAAAGGGGATGCCCCTGCTATCATTTAGTTTTTGTTTGTATAAGTTTTTGTAAAAACCAGTATGATTCCAAACATTGCTATTTAATTCACTTTTACACTTTTGTGCCCGATAGTGTTTTGAATGTGAATATGTTCAGGATTTTTGTTTGAAGTAGGTGGTCAGCCATACTTCACCGTATGAACCTTTGTGAAGGTTTGAAGCTGTTCTATTCCTCCTTAGAGGAAGTAAAGCTGCCCAGGGGTTCGTTTTGCCACCTATCTTTGAGGTGAAACGATCCGCCCGTAGGACTTGTAAGTCCTTCTTAGGGAAGGACAAGAGAGTGTAAAGACCTTGCGTCCAAGGATTGTTTTAACTCTATTGGTGACCATGATCTGCCAAGTGGCGGATCTGTTGTGATTGTGAGGAGTGTTGGATGCCTCCTTTTTATGACTGGAATATTGATATTGCAGTAGTGAATCATAAAAAAGAAAATGGATAATAAAACCAACAATCTTTATTAATGGAAGAAACACCTTATTACAGGAAATAGGTCTTTGCAAATGAGCCTCATTAAAACCTTTAACAAGAAAAACCTCGTGGGAAAAAGCTTGTTAAAGAAAAAAGAGTACTCAAGACCATAGGTGCATTTCATTCTCTGACTAAGTGTTCACGTCGGCTTAAGAGATTCGCCATGTGTGGTAATGTATTATCCTCCGCATCATCCTTATCCACTGCTATTGTAGTGCATTCCTCTTCTGTTTTCTTTTTAGATTGAGGGCGAATCATTAACGAAGCCGAATAAGTTTCTTGAGCCACTTTTTGACAACCTCTAACCATCACTCCCCCCTTGACCGTAGGAATGTAAAGTGTTAGATGGCGAATAGAGATAAGGGCCGCAACTTCGGAGATAAATGGTCGTCCGAGAATAATATTGTAGGCCAATTGTCTATCTAGGACTGAGAACTCCAGATCTCCTTTCCAAACTTGATCATCCCCAGCAAGTTCGCACTCCAAAATAACTTGGCCTTTCGTCTGAATGGTATGACCAGTGACTCCTAGAATAGCGACCATAGTTGGTTCCACTTGGACAGGATCAACTTTGAGTTTAATGAATGCTTCTCGAGTGATGACGTTACATGAACTTCCCGTATCAATTATCACCCGTCTAATTTCCCAGCCTTCAACCATCATTGTGACGACCAGTGCATCCGCATGGGGTGTAATCTCCGGACCTGCGTCTGAAAAAGGGCGATTTAACGATATCCCATCAAGGTTGATCATTTTTGTCTTTTTTGATGCTGGCTGATAACCAGGTCCGCCAGCTATGACATTAATAGTGCCCTTTCCTTTCTTCTTTGAATCCTCCTTGGATCTATCATCGTCTTTTCCCTCCGTTTGGATGAACCGATCCAATTTACCTCTTTCAATGAGTCGTTCAATTTCTTGAGCTAACTCCCAGCAAGCATCCGTATCATGGCCATTTTTCCTGTGATATTTGCAATAATTTTTAGGATCCTTGCCTTTATTGGTATACTCCCCCCCTTTTGGCTCGGGGTATGAAATGCTCCGTTTGTGCTGGCTGTTCTCGATCCACATAAGAACCTCACTTTTAGAAGCATTAAGAGGTGTGAAGGAGGTGACAAATGTTGATTTTTTCCTGGAATCTCTTCGTTTGTTTCGAGGAGAATCTTGACGTTTGTCTCTGTCCCGATCTCGGTCTCGAGAGCGGGATTCGCCTCGATCCTTCTTTGGCGATGATGGTGAGCCTCGGCGAATATCATCTACCTCTATAAAATCTTTGCAACGTTCCATTAATTCCGCCATGCTGGTTGGTTTCTTGCGGATGAGGTCTTCTTACAAACTTTTACAAGTAGTGTTTCTCACAAAGCATTCCACAGCTACGGAGATGTCTACATCAACGATCTGTATACACAATTGATTGAAAGTGTCTACATAGTCTCGGAGGGATTCATTCGCCTTTTGTTTTAACTCAAAAAGCTTTCCGGATTTCACCACTGCAGGAATGCAACCAGCGAATTTAGCACAAAATTCCCTGCTCAATTGATCGAAGCTGTTTATTGAGCCTGGAGGTAGGGATTGAAACCACAAATATTCCGGGCCTCCTAACGTGGTGACAAACATTTTGCAAAGCACAGGTTCGGTGGCTCGATTGAGTCTGGCCATGATTCTGTATTTTCGAACATGAGCTTCCGGATTGTCTTTACCTGTATAAATTGCCAAATTAGGGATTTTAAACGCTCTTTCAGTTTCCTCTGCTTCAATCCAAGCCGCAAAAGGCGAATCCCTATTGGCGAATGGATTATGCCTAGCATTTTCTTCATTCATTTGAAGCACTAGGGCTCTGACTCTGTCATCAAAATTCTCCGGCTCCGCCCTGGGACGATCTCTTCGTGGCGATCTGCTCGGAGAAGATGAAGAACTCGATTCGGACGATGAATCCGATGGCGAATGTCCTCCTCGTCCGCCTCCCCTTCCTCCTCCATTGCCTCCTCCCCCACTTCCTTTGTTTGGAGGATTCAGCTCGTTTCCTCCTTGTTGACCTCCTGTCAGAGTGTGTTCAACAGTTCCCGAAGATGGATGGGGTGGCGGTCCTCCTAAATGAGACGTTTTTTTCGGTCTCTTACTCCTTTTACGACCAGTAGATGGAGGAGATCTGCCACGGCGTGAAGATTTTGCTCGCCAGGGCGAAGGAGATCTTGGCTGCTTATCTTTGTTCTTTCTGTGCTTTTTGCGAATGGGCTCTTTAAATCCCCCAAGGGACGAATTCGTTCGTGGTCGTCTGGGTACATTCGGCCCATCAAGATTAAACCTTGGAACTTCTGATCCGCCAGGGGGGACCACGTCATTCCTACGGCTTCCTTCGCCAGGAAACAGCTCCCTCATAACTGGTCGTGATCCACTTGGCGCCGTGGTAGTTACCGTAGAGTCAACATTATGAGCTTGAAGGAATGAAGAGCTACGAGCCCCTGGTCCTAGACCAAAGTTTAACGGAGGTAGAGACGAGACCACTGACGTAGAAACCGTACTACTATAAGGAATAGTTGTGAACGCTCGAAGGCGGTCTCCAATTTCAATCCCATATCGCGCCTCGATATCCAGAACACACATATCAAGGAAGGATGCTGGGGGCATATTTCCATCGATATTCATTGTGGGAGCGGTCGTACCCGTGTGCCCAGCACTGGATGGTGTGATTACTGGTGACTCGATCCCCGAGGAGGGATTTAGTATTTCATCATTCATGATGTTTCAATGTGACCGAAAATCCTTTATTGGGTTAAGGATTCCACGTTCACCGCACCAATTGATAACACAAATGAAACTTCTGATCGGACCACGTCCTTGTGAGGCGCCGTTGGGATCGGCCGGGGACACTCCGATGCCAAAGTCAGTAACAAATATGGCGAATAAACTGAATGGACAAAGCTTAGTGAAAAGTAAGTATGAGTGAATGTACCTTGATAGCCTAGACGTAGGCTATTTATAGTAGATAGATTTGTAACTCCTAGGTAACCAAAGAGTCTCCATTAATGCTCATTTAATGGCGGTTACAAGTTACTCTTAACCTGACGGGTTAAGACTATTAATGATTCATTTAATGATCGTTATGGCCGAGTTGACGGTTAGCCGTTATTTAAGTAAATGGAGAGATTCGCCTTAGAGATCCGCCAGCGGATCTCTTAGAGCTATCCCAGTGGGATCCGCCGGGCGGTTTCTTATGCCACGTGGCATATTTGAGGCGATTATCTCCTTTGGTCCTTGCGATAATATCCCGATGTTATCACATATATTTGATGTATTTAATTGAAAACTAGAAAACTGGCTATCACATGAAATGGGTTGAGACAAAATGATAACACGCATGAACAAAGCGGGCCTCCTCAAATTAGAGGTCTATAAAAGTAGGGAAAATTATACAACTATATCATATATATTTATTATGTGAAACTGGTAAAATCAGTACTTTTAATATATTTTAAGGATTAAAATTTATAAATTAGAAGTTTAGAATATATTTTTTAGGATTTATGATTTATGAATTTGAGTCTAGAATTTTTAAATTGTGATGTAAAATCATAATATATAAAGAATAATGACATATTAATAATTAAGTTTGATGATATGACAATTTGGTAAAGGCTATGCTTACTTTGTTTTTGACAAAATAAGTCTTACTTTATGTGTTTTCATCATTGGATTAATTTTATACTCCATCATTCAATGGTGAAAACATACCAAGTAATGGTACTTTGTCAAAAACAAAGTAACCATAAAAGGCACTGACAATTTTAAGATTAATTATGATATTCATGTAATTCACCCATAAAACTAAATATTCACTCCACTAACTATAGCTAACCCAATTCAAATCCAACTCATCTATTTCATATATTTTTATTCGGTTTTAATTTGGATTACATTATAAAAGACGAATTGATTGGATTCGACTAAATTAAGTCAAAAAAAAATTGAAGGAATTGAGAAATTTTATTTAAAATCCTCAAAATGTTACAAACAAAATAAGGAAACATGAGCCCACATCCTACAACCAGACTCAAAACTGGCAATTCTAGTTAGAGTATGCATTATACGATTCGTCGATCGACTAACAAAATTGATATGATAATTAATGATATCTGCATGAAAAAATTTATAGTCAAAGATAATAAAACCGAAAAAAGAATCTATCTCATCTATATTGTGAAAATCATTAACAAATATTTGAGAATCAGATTCTAGAATAATATCTTGTTAATTGTGCTCTTTCAACCAACTCAATGCTTCATACACACTAGGACACTTAGTAATAAGGGAATCTAAGGAATAGGATAAAAGCCTAGCTGACACGGTAACTAGGTTACTAGAATTATCTCTAATAACGAAACCAAAACTAAAAGCGTCTTGAGTAGGGAAAATCGCAGCATCGAAATTACACTTCAACAAACCAGACGAAGACGGACACCACTTAGCAACTGGACGGACAGTCGGAGAAGACGGACTAGCAAGCGTCGAACATAACTGAGCTTGAAAATGGGAATTAGGATAATACCTTGCTTTATATACCCGAGCCATTAGGAAAGTATGATGATTCAAAAGCCTCCACCCTTGTTTTGCAAGCAGAGTCAAATTAAAATCTTTCATTTTCTTGAAATCCATTCCACCAACAGATTTTGGAAGGCACAATTTATCCTAGAAAATCCATCGGGTGCCTTTTGTCATCTCCACCATTCGAACTCCACCAAAATGAGTTCATCATACGCTCAAACTCTGCAAAAAGTAACTCAGCTCTTGAAAGGAATTTACACAATATTCAGGATTGACAAATTATTTACAAATGTTTCAAATTATTAAATAAATTTATTTAAATGTCAAATTTGATGAGTTTTTTAAAACTGTTTTTTATTCTACAACTGATTAACTGAAAATTTGACAAAAAATAAAAATAAAGTTATAATATTATGATATTTTAAAATTTACTAAAAGATTAGTATTATAATTGTAAATAAAAATAAAAATATTATTTTTAATGTAATTTATATATTATCCTATTGCTAGCTTCTTTACTACTAATTTACTAAAAGGCTTGATTTGGAGTTTGGACTATAAATTGGGTGGAAAATGCATTTCTGGCCCGTAAAAATATTTGGGTAAATTACACCATGATCATAATTAATAAATTATTTATACTGTATCAGACCCTTAAACAAATTTATTTAAATGTCAAACAAATTTATTTAAATATCATATTTGGTGGTTTTTTTAAAACTGTTTTTATTTCCTGCAACTGAATAACTGAAAATTTGACAAAAATAAAAATAAAATTATGATATTCTGATATTTTAAAATTTAAAATCATATAATGATAAAATACATAAAAGCAATTTTCATAATTGTAAATAGTTTTTAAAATATGAATTTCTGTGTAATTTTCCCAAAATATTTTGTATTTGGTGATCGGCCTTTAATTAATTTAAAATCTTATTTGGTAGATGTTTTTTCTTTGTTTTGATTGTTTTTTTTAGGAAGATGTGATCTTATTCTTGTTATAAATATATAGGCTTTGATTTGAGACCTTGCATATCCTCAGTTTAGTTGGAATATTCCCCTATAATTAATACAAACTTAAAACAATAACTCAAAAGTACGAATATAAATTTTCTAATTTGGCCGATTTGCAGAGACAGTTTATGTGGTTCAAAAGTTTGCAAATAGGAGTCTGTGTTTGATGCAGTTTATAAACTCAGTCATTCCGTCAAAAATTATTGTCATAATGATTTACAGATTTGGAGTAATTAAAAAGACTAACTTTTCAAATTACCGAAAATACAAAGTTTGGTTTTACAAATTAACTAAACCATAATATTATTTGACCGAAAAATTGATTCACATATCATTTAATTGCAAATTTCACAAAGCGTCTATCCTTATTTGAAAACATTTAAGAGTGTCTTTACAAATTGATCAAACTATAAGATTTATTTTTATACTTTTTTTTAATTTAAAATATATTTCAATAAATGATAAAAAAAAGGAAAAAAAAAAGTATTTCATGGCACATATTATTATATTCGTCAAATACTTTTATTTCTTCAAAATCAGAAAGATGTTAAATTAAATTAGCCTTCAAATTATATTTAAAAAAAAAATCAATCAGATCTCTTTAAAATCTAAAGTATCAATTATTTATACCTTTAAAGCCTAACTGGTATTAATATACCTGTCAAAAAAAAAAAAAACTGGTATTATTATATTTATAAAATATTTTTTACCCTGCACTCCTGACCTAAACCCTTATAATCATCTTACTCTTCCGTTCTTTAATGGTTGTAACTCCACAATTTCTTTATTGTTGTAACTCTATATTTCATAATATTGTAACTTTTCATTTCTTAATGTTTGTAACTCCACAATTTATATTTTTATGTAACTTACTTTGTTTTTTACAAAGTAAACCTTACTTTATTTTTTTCACCATTGGATGATGGAGTGAAAAATTCATCCAATGGTAAAATTTGACAAGGCAAGCTTACTTTGTCAAAAACAAATTAAATATAGATTTCTTTTATGTAATACATATTTACAAATACAAATGTAAATAGAAGAGAAATACAAAAAAAAAAAAAAAAAAAACAAACTTACATTGGTTCTCTCCATTGCATCCTTAAAATAAGACTTTTGTTTTTTCTTTTATAATATATCATGAAACTGTAACTTGGATTATTCATTCGATCCGGAAATTTCGCTGGGAGAAGAAATTCAAGAAAAATTAGAAATTTTATTCTATCATCAGTTTTGATGTAAAGTTTAATATTATATTACTCATTTTTTATGTTGAAATAACAAAATAACTCTTAAATAAAAAAAGAAAGAAGTATGTTAATATTCAAATTAAAATTAGACTCAACCCAAAACCCATCCAACCCATTTATATTGAGCATTAATTGATTGGTCTTAATGAAAAAAGATATATATTTTATGTTTTCATACCTAACCATACTATAGAAATACAGAACAACTTTCATTAAATCCTAACCAAAGTTAAAATAGAAGACTAAAGAACAGCTCAGAAATGTCCTTTTGCCGACTTTAAATTAAACCATGAATACAGCCATGAACTATAGACCCAAGAACAGCTACAAATCGCCATTTCAAAGGCCAAATTTCAAATTGTTGTCCTTGCAAAGCATAAAATACCAGGCACATATAATATGCAATAACATCATCCAGTAGTGTTCATATGGACCCTCATTACCAATTGAATTTGGCCATTCGCAGTTAAATATAAACTGATTAAAATTCTAGGACGGAGATTCAAAACATCATGAGGCTTAAATTTAATCGGCCTATATCTAGCAGTGAATAACCAAATTCATTTGATCATCAAAGTCCATGTGAACACGAATGTAACATCATAATATCATGCAATTTGATATTATATATATCCCTAGTTAGGGGAGAAACTGTAAACTTGTTCAACATTCCAAGTCTCTCTGAGCTGCAAATTCTGCAGTTCAAACTCAAGATTGGACTCAAATTCAAGTGACAACATTTTCCTGAGGACTACACCGAATTTAAACAACAAAAAAGCGGAACCTGACTTCATTAAGACACTCTGCTACATAGGGCTCAACCATGGCTCCTGAAGAAGATTCTTCTTTCGCCGCATGCAAATGGAGACAGCAGCCCTTTCATAAGAATTCTATCAATACATTTCATGCAATTTTTCACTCTTCAGAAGCCTTGGGTGAATTCTCTGGAGTCTTCAGAGCAGTAGCTATTTTATCCTTATGTGCTGTCACAGCTGCACGGAACTCTTCCACTACGGCACCATCCTTGAATTTTAGCGCAAAAGTAGATAGACCCTCTTTATTTTCACCAATACTGTTGATGCAGGCAAAAGTGACGCCTCTCTTTTCCATATCTGTAAGCTTCATGTCCGGGTACAGACTTGCATTCAGAATTAACCTGTAATTACCCCTAGCTCTCATAAGGAGTCTAGCTCTTTCTGGCCCAGTACTAGAGACATTCACCTTCAGTTCCCCCTTTCCACGCTCCTTCCAAGCACTATTAGTATACTCAAACAGTGCCGAATCAGCTGAGAAAACCACTTTCTCGTTTTCTTCTCCCGTCTCAACTGAAACCTCTTGCATAGATGGAAAACCAGTGCCCTCATTCTTTGAGACAATAGATGACCCTGTTGTATTGAAAACTGCCGAGCTACCATTGGTAGAAAGACCAAAACTAAATGAAGGCTTCTCATTTTTCTGCCCAAAGAGAGACCCAAAACTGGTACCCGTTGCAGATCCATCAGTTGAAACTGAACCAAAGCTGAAGGTAGGAGTAGAAAGGCCAGTTCCAGCAAGTCCGGTAAAAGCATTTTGGCTACTAGAAAGCTGATGGAAAGAACTCAAACGACTGCTATCAGCACTAGGATCTATTTCTTCACTACCATCATCCTTTTTAGCTTCGCTTTCAGCCTTGTCACTTTCTGCGGCTTTTTTACTCTCAGCCTCCTCACTATCCACAATTTTATCATTCTCAGCTTTATCATCTCCTAATGGTTTTTCATTAACAGCCTTGGAATCAGATGCCTCATCACCTACATTATTGTTCTGTTTATCCTCAGCCACCTCCTTCTCAGCAACAGTTTCAGATACTGGTTCTTCAATCTTGGCTTCTGACAGCTTACCAGTCTCAACTTTTCCCTTTTCAGCTCCTTCACCAGAATCACTTCTCCTGTCTTCGGGTGCTTTCACAGTTGCAGTGACTACCTCAGTTGCTGATGCAGCAGGGACGGTACTTATTTCAGTATGAGTAACCAAGCGAATCCCAGCAAATGGATTGGATGAAGGGGCTGTTGAGGATTGGTTGCGACGAACTTTCACAATTCGTCTACTTGCTAGCACCTCATCACTGGCCTTCTGAAAAGTTCCAGTCTCCTCTGAAGAATCGCCCTCGTCATCAAGACCAGGATTGTCTTTTGTGATCTCTCTTCCAGCAGCTCTCTTCTTTGAAGGTGGGAGTATATTTTCTGCATCCCCCATTGTTGAATAAACCAAAGACCAAAAATTCACTCTAAGAATTTTCCAGCAAGATGGGGGAATATGATATCTGCAAATCAACAGAAATGAAACGTCAACTTATGTTTCCTAAACTAATACCAAAATCAACTATATCATCTGACAAAAACCAAATAATACAAGCAAAATTGAAATACGGTTTTCCATCATAAATAGATTCAACATGGTCTATAATGAAGTCTTATAACATGTACTCTTTTCCTACAAAATATAATTTTTCACCAATATGTATGTGTGAGAAACAAACATGACTAAATCTGCAAGCTGAAAATTCAAGTGAAAATCAAATGCTTGTATTATTTGAAAGCCTTGTAACATATACTCTTCAAATACATGCCTTTTAAGACTTAGTACTTCAATTCATAAACCAGCAAAGTGAGAGACACTCAAGCATAGTCAAGAAAATCATAGAGCTAAAAGCACAAGTCTTGTCAAATACACATTTAGTGCGCAATTAAAATCTTCAAATTAGCACCAGTAGCTCTTGTGCACATATACAAACTTCCTTCAAATCCATGTTTCTCATATTTCATGTATGTATGCAAAGACAGGAAATCCTAATCATGTACATCACACACAATTCATTATGCAATATGCAGACATAGACTACATCTCAAGCTTTTACGACCAGTAGTCCCTCAGTAATTTTGCATCTCAAAATATGGGGCAAATGAAGTTCAATAAAATTTTGGCCTTGACGATGATAACTAAAATTTTACATTCTGCTAAAGGATTCTAGAGCATAGTTGGACACTGGAATCCTATTGACAACTGATGATTATCCTCAAATCCACTATGTCAAGAAAAAAAAAACATGTTGATCAAATGATAAATACTCCCTTCGGTCTGAAATAGATGTCGTTTTAGGATTATAAATTTGGTTTTTTATATATGACGTTTTATATTATCAATACACATTTGACCATTTTTTCTCAAATTTGCCCTTAATTATGGTAAGAGAATTTTTGCATAAAAAGTAGTAGTGTTTTAGGATAGAAGTATGAGGGCAACTTAGTTATTTTAATAGTTTAATCAATGTTTTATCTTAATCCGACATCTATTTTAGACCGGAGGGAGTAGCATTAGTTAGCCCTTTTGGTTCATATAACATATCTTCCAACCTATAATAATGCACCATTGAGAGATTGAGAAAGTAAGCTACAAACGCAACTTCAGTTCTTTTAAGCCATAAAAGAGTCAAATAAATGTTGATAGGACAAAATAAACAATAAGGACCGAATAGGAACGAGAAGAAATATGCAGTATTTCAGCATTGCCTTGTGAAAGACTTCTCAACTGTAGCCAATGACACAATCACACACATCTTAATGCAAACAGTTTAATGATTGATTAAATCTCCACTGGTTTTTTCTTTAAGAGGATGGATTCGAACCCACAAGGTGTACCAACTGAGCTATGCTCCTTTGGTATAAATCTCCACTGGTTTTTTGATACTACCAGTAAAAGAAGAAAACATAAGTCTGAAACCAAATTAATCATTAAAGAAACTTATCCAAAAAGAAGAAACAAACCAAATCTCAACAATGAACAAAATGGGGGCCAACTTGGAGAAAATAGGAGTTCGTAAAACGGGTCATCATTATTCTTAATAAGGAAGGTGAGTAGAAAGGTAATGGTTAGCAGTAACACCTAATGTCTACCAAAGCTCTAAACTGAATAGAACCAGCAGTTACTCCAAGCAACGGAAAGGAATTAAAATAACACAAACCCACACCGATTAGTATAAAAAGGGGGATATCCAGGAAATAATTTAAAAAAACAAGATTTTTAACAAAGATTTAAAATAAACCCTAAATTGAATCACTATTTCATCCAAGCTCTTTCTTTCTAGGCTATTTAAAACAAGCAAAAGAAAGAGATGCATAAACCTTGTCAATGTACTTTTACTTCACATTTTCCCAGTAACCAAACAGAGGGCTAAAGCAAATAAACCCTAATTCCCTATTCAAATAAACCTCGTCCATGTAATTAGAGAAATGAAAAGAAATGAGCAAAGCAAATAAAAGCGCTCCAGCCAAAGTAGCTCATGACTCGCGTACACGAGCCCAGTCAATAAACAGATAATGGAAAAAAGAAGAATTAGAAGAAACAACATCCCCAAATGAAATAGATAATCAATAGAAGCGTAAAGAATACGATGTAAAAGTAAAGAATTCAGTACTTACAGTGAAACAAAAGGAAGATTAAAGCAAAACCCTAGAGAGAGAAGAGAGAAGAGAGAAGAGAATGGAGGGAGGAGAGAGAGACAGATCCAGAGATTAAAGACAAAAAAGAAAGGCGTTTTATTGAAATTATTTTATTTTTTTGAAAGCGAAATTATTTATGAATAATAAAATAGGGGCATGGAGGAAATTGGTAATATTTCATTTGGATTAAGGAAGGGATTTTCTTGCACTAGGCCTCAAGTCAAGGGTCAGACCAAAGTGGACCCTCCTTAAGCCACGTCGATTCCCTTGAAAATACCGATGGGAACCTATGATTTAAGGGAAACTGTGTACAACCACTGTTTTACGATGACACGTGTACGTTGTGTAAATTGATTAGGTCTTGGGTGACGGTCATGTTTTTATTTGTAAAGTTCAATAGACCGGGACTATAATAGAATTTCTCGTCTTGGGTTGTGTTCTTTCGGTTCTGATCACATGGACCTTAATGACCATGTAGTATTTGGTCATTCACCATTAGATCTGGGCCTGTTAAAATCTTAGGGTGGAGATTCAAAGCATCCTAAGGCTTAGATTTAATAAGCCTATATCTAACGGTGAATGACCAAATTCATTTGGTCATTAAGGTGCATGTGAACATGGCTGTATGTTCTTTTCTTTCCTTCCCTTCTCTCGAATTCCAATTTAGCATGTTTGTATAAAATGATTAGTCTTTGTTTATTGCTAATTGTGACTTCATTTGAACTTAGGGTAACGTATGACCCGTTTGTTTTGCCTACTGTTTGCTGTTATGTTTTGTTGTTTGCTACTGGAAAAGGGCAAACAGAATGTCATTAACCAAACATCTAAAACTCTCATTTTTGAAGTGAAAAGACAAATATGAACATTAAAATGAGCTACCAAACACCCACGTAGTTGAAATTGTAATTCAAAAAAATTTAATTGAAAATTTTAAGTAGTGTTTACACCAAATATAAAATTTTCTTGACACATTTCTTTGTTTACATTTACAAAAGAACTTTTTAGAAAACTTTTTCTTAAAATAATTGTTAAAACTTTTCATTTTGTGAAAATTCTTTTATGTTTTCCTAATACACTGTCTTTCGTTCTTGATGTACTTCAATTTCAATGGTTTATTTTTCTTTGTGCACCGTTCACTTAGAATTTTATAGAATGAGCCTCAGTTTCCCCTAAGAGAAACATCTTAAAAGAAACTAGGGGAAACATCTTGAGGGAAATTGAAAGAAACCAGAGGGACATCTTGAGAGAAACCAAGGGACACATCTTGAGAGAAACTATGGGAAACTTCCTAGAGTGAACCTCAGGAGAAACCTTCCTAAAGTGAACCTCGTGGAGACCTATTTTCTTAATTAAAGTGAACTTCATGGAAGACCTATTTTCCTATATTAAATCTCAGGGGAAACTTACTTCCTAGAGTGAACCTCAGGGGAAACTTACTTCCCAGAGTGAACTTCGGGTGAGACTGGAGGTAAACCTAAGGCGGTCCAAGAGGTCATTTGCTATTTTAATGTGTGTTATATGAGCCAATTTAAAAGCAAAAAAAAATTAGAAAATGTTAGAGTCAATTCATCCAGATGGTGGAGCGATTACTCAAGACATGATGTGAAGTTGGAGAACATGACTTAGTGGAAGGAAGCATGAAGTTACCTCCAACGTCTATAAAAGTCAGAAATCACAATGAAAATGGTCCAACGCAACACACGCTCAAGCAAAACTGAAGAAAAATCTTTATAGACTTCAGTAATTTAAATTTCTCAATCATTGTCTTAGCTGTAATTTTCATTTTTATTCGAGTTCAAAGTTCACCCAAGTTCTCTAGTACAACTTTATTTTGTTTTGTTCTTCAATCATTTTTGTAAGGTCGATATCGTTTTTTGATAATCGAATCCTTTGAAATTTTAGGTCTCTTTGTTTCTTACAATCATTTTATACTTAAAAGTTAGTAAGCGCAATTTTATTACACAGTTCGAGAATACTATACTTCTCTGGCACGTCCGCATTTCACAGAAAATAGCCAAACAATTAAAATGGAAGTTTTTTGAAACATAACTAAACCAAATTGTAAATCGTGTATTTATTTAGGAATAAGGTATAAAAGTACCTAACATTGGCAAACAATAGAAATTTTATTTTAACATCATAAATGATACGATTATACCTCTAATGTTTGCAAGTTGAGCTAATTTTACACCTAACCTTTGAAAATTGAGCTAATTTTCAATCATTATTATGGAGCACTCTACGTGGTCATGAATCTTGTTATTTCTACTCTACTTGTACGTCATATTATCACTCATCGGTAACAGATCAAAGACATGTGTATATATGTGTTCTTTAATTATATTTCGTGTTCTGCAGCAGATCAAAGATACGTGTACATAAAGTATATCTTTTTGAACTTTTTTTAAATTCATGTGGGTCACATATCTTTGGTCTGTTAATCATATGTGATAAAATTATGAACATGTGGAGAGGAGATAATGAATTCATGATTATATTAGAGTATAATTGTAGTTAGGGGTAAATTTGGTCCAACTTGCAAATATTAGAGACATAACTATACTATTTATAACGTTAGGAGTAAAATTGTTCTTGATCGCCAATGCTCGGGACATTTTTGCAACTTATCGTATTTATTTATAGATGATAAAGAATGTGAATATTTGAGATTCAGATATAGTTATGGAGACCGGGTTTAGATAATGATATATCGAATTCTCCTAACTAAGATCGAATATTCTGTTCATCTTTCTAGAAATAAATTTATTCATGATTATAGTAACCCAGTCTTACTCTACTTATGAATATCAGACATACGTAATTATCTCCTAAATAAAATGAGTCCTTTCTATTTAATAATTCTTCCTAAACAGATTAGAGTCGATGTGATCTTATTCAAAATAAGAGCCACAAGTCATGTAAAAAGGATCTCACTCATTTAAAAAGGTACATAAAATACATATGGTACACTTTCACTACTCGTGCAATATTATTCTTTCTATTGTTATCTTGTTATTTCTCTTATATTAGAATTGATTTGAGAGTTGAAAAGTCTCTTGTCGATCTTCGATGAACCTTTGTCTTGTAAGAACATTGGAGAAGTGCAGTACTAGATCTTTCAAGAAGATTATCAGATCATTGGTGATATTTTCGCTTATGTTATCATTGATTTAGTGAGCTTGGACTTGAAAAAATCGTCATGAGTTCATGGGGTCTCTTTATGAAAAAGAACACTATTATTCTAGAGACAGAGAGTGATATCCTAGCTCTAACAAGATAGAAGATGGGGTAAAGCAAAGTGAAATCCCTGTCATTGTTGGAGGACTGGAATCCCAACATGCGGCCAAAAACATTAAGTTGACAAAAGGCAATGAAGTCATTTAAGAAGGATATGGTTCTTTAACTTACTCTTTTTCATTGCTCAATCCTATAATGGAACCACATACATATGCTTTGATCATCAAAGTAATGGTAGAAGGATATATGGTCAAATGAATCTTGATAGACAGTGGGAGTTTGATTAATTTGATTGTCAAAGATGTCATCTGAGAACTATAAATGGAACCCAACACAACATATCGTATATAAATACTGGTAGTTAGGTTAAGTGGATGAAGAGTACCTGTAGAAGGTTATGTTAGCCTAAACTATGAATTTAGGGTGGAATTCACAAATGGTGCGCAAGTTGTGAGTTCAACATAGTGGAGACGGCTCTAGTATATAATGTTATAATGGGAAAGCCATTCTTATCAGAATCATAAGTCGTCATCTCAATGCGACACTTAGCCTCACAAATCCTAATAGAGGGAGGACTAGTAATGTACATAGAGGATCAATAGACAATCCAAGAAGCTTATGCAACCATCCCGTAAAGGAAAGGTAAAAAGGCTAAGACAGAAGAAACCTTCAGCTCATAACTTATGTGTAAAAATGAAACCATTATTATATGAGAAGGACAAGTTCTCCGAATAGCCAAAAACTTGGAAGAAAATGTGAAGGGAGAAATTATTGAAATTTTAAAGGTAGAGAAGTGAGTCTTCGCCTAGCAAACGCAGGATGTCAAAGGTGTAGATCCTAAGATCATCACTCACAAACTTAACCAATAGTGTATAAGAAAAGAAAGTAGGCTCTTGATGGACCATATATGGTAGAGAAAGACATGGATGAGTTGCTAGAAGTAAACTTCATTCGGGAAGTATACTATCTGGATTGGCTAGAGAATGTGGTCCTCATGAAGAAACCCAATGGTTCTTAGTGGATGTGTATTGAATTCATATATTTGAATAGAGCTTATCCCAAAGACTAATACATTTTACCCAATATTGACTAATTAGTAGACTCTACCATGGGACATGAAGCTTATTCTTATTTGGATGCAAAATTCGGATATCACCAGATCCCTATGGACCTTTGGAATGAAGAAAAAACAGTTTTTACCACACACAAAGCCACATACTATTACGAGGCAATACCTTTTGGTTTGAAATATATATGTGCAATGTATTATATGCTTATGAACACCATCTTCAAGGATCCAATTGGAAAGAATGTGGAAATGTGTGTTGATGACATGATCATTAAAGGCAAAAACCTAGTTGACCATATTAAATACATCTGAAAAAGAGTTCAAGGTTCTAAAGTAGTTCAAACTCAAGCTCAATCCCGAGAAATGCACATTTAGGGTAAACTCAAGAAAATTATCATGGTTTTATGATCTACTAAAAATTGATTGAGGTGAATATGTAAAAAATTTGGGTGGTGTTAGACATGACAGTGCTAAAGAAATATAAAACAAAATGAAAAATCTCAACGAGAAAAACTATGCTTTGGGAAGATTCGTCTTATATTCAGCTAGGAGATGCATAAATTCTAAAAGTCCGTTAAAAAGAGGAAAGAGTTTAAATGGAGAGATGAGTGCCAAATTTTTTTTTTTTTAAGATACAAGTTGTTCTTATTAGGCAAATTTCTTCAATGGTGTACAATCTTTGCTCCATTTCACATTTTAGTGTACAACCATCAATTTGTCTCACTAATATATACAAACTTATATGTGACCTCCCACTTTGGTGTACAACATGTAAAAATGACTTGTTTGACCGGTCAAAAAGTCAAAAATTGACTCACCTAATATAAAAATTACTTTTATACCCTTTGAGATAAATTTATTGGGAATATATGGAAAAATATCCCTCGGGCGACTTGTCTACTCTTCTGTGAAAATCCATGACCAAGTAGTCGTATTTGCTTAACCAAGGGAAGACGTTCACATCATGTGTTGCATAATTAAAATTGAGAAGCAGTTCATAACTCGTTCCAAATATTAGAAAGCTTCATTTTATGGGCTATATGGGCGGCTAATGGTAGAAGTAATAATCATAATTTATGAGAAGTTTCTTGGGGAACCCTAGGAATGTAAAGTGGAACGTCTAGTGGAGATGTAATTTCTATTGCCTCGGGAATTAATTTTTCAAGCCATTCGTCGGACAGTAAAAAATCAATACTAGAATTTTTCCCTAAAAGGAAAGTGGTTTCTCTAAAAGGATGCAACATTGTTGAAAAGATAACAAAAGAAAAGAACACTTACTGAAAGACGAAACCAGAAGCTTCTTTGTGAAGAAGATGAGTAGTAAAAATACAGTGTAAAAAGCAATTAAAAGGATTTCTTTATCGATTCAAAGAAAAGAGGAAATGATTCACCTTCTAGGTATAAATGAAGGGAAATGTGGCATCATATGAGTAGAAAATGTGACAATACTTAACTTTAAAATTTGTGCATGGATGGTAAGTATCCAACTAGAGCTAGAGGATGGCATGATTGATGCGTATTCATTATGCATTTGATACAACATGTGTCACACTTTGAGTGGATGCAGAACATTCTAGAAGAAGGTGGATTTTCTCAAAAATCTTAAAGTCCTCACTAACCTTAAAAGACTAGACTATACTAGGCTTATATGAGACTTCTAATGATGACGAATGTGAATATTTGATAATTCGAATATAGATATGAAGATCTTACTTAGATAATGATTGACCAAATCTTCCGCATCAAGATCAGATATTCGTTTTGTCTTTCTAGAAGCGTATTCCTTCTTGATTAGGGAATCTCAGTCTTAGATGCAATTATCTCCTAAATAAATAGAGTCCTGCCTTTTTTAAGGATTCTTTCCTAAACAAATTATGATGATGTTTTCTATTTCAAATAGAACTCACAACTCATATATAAAGTGTCCCACTCCCGTACATAAATACACCTAATATAGTTTCACTACTTTGGCAATATTATTCTTTTCTATTACTATCATACTCTTTCTCTTAAGTTAGAACTGACTTGAGTATCATAGAATTTCTCGTCGAGATCCGACCAATTTCTGTCTTACATGAACATTGGAGAAGTGTAGTACCGAATCTTCCAAGACTATCCAATTCTTGGATGATATTTTGCACATGTATTACCAATAAATAGACATGTTTATGGATTGGATCGGATCGGGCTCAGACCAGATCTAATAAGATTTTACACAAAACTATCTTGTCCAAATACAACCCAGAACGTTATTATATTTACACCGAGCTCAGGCCAGGCTGGGAAGAATGTAAGAAAAGTGATTCTCAAGTCCAACTCAACTTGCTAACTAACATATATTTATATATAAAATTATATAAAATTAATATTAAACTATAAATATAAACAATAATAATAATAATAATATTTAAATAATATGGAGAAGCTCCTAGGACTAGTACAACGATAGATCACTTTGCGCTAGTCTACAAAGCTGCTCTCAAAGTCGGTCTGTAGGTACTTCTTATAGTGAAGAGTTAAAAATTAATTAAAAAAATATATAATAAGCAATAAAAAGTAAATATATTTGAATCGTGCTTAATTTATAATCAGCAAAAATACTTTCTATAGTCCGAATAAGTACTAAAACTTAATGAAAATATTTTTATGTAATTAAAAATTATTAACAAAGTAATAAAAATCAAATAAACGTACTAAAAACATTATATAAAATTATAATATCAAAACGGGACAGAGTGGGTTGGATTCGGGCTTTTAACCAAAATTCCAAGCTCAATCCAATATACATATCTAAGTCCAACCATGAGAGGTGGGTTGGGCACCAACCTGCGCATTGACATGTGTTGTATATGGGTATTTCGGTAATTTGTATTACGCATTATAAATACATGTAAAAACTGTATCTTTCAGTTACACGATCAATAAGAAAACCGCTCATCGCTCTCGGAGACGTAGGCAATTCAAAACTGCCGAACTTCGTTAACAAATCCTTATGTTCGATCTTTGCTTGATTAATTTCTGTATTATTTAGCTTCGTTTTCAACAACATGTCTATCAATAAATAAGATAAAAAAAAACTAGATAATTATATCCTACCAATAAATAATTATATATATATATAGAGAGAGAGAAAGAGGTTCACTTTTAATGGTGATTATATTTTATCACCATGTATGGTTACTACAATATCCCCGAATCATTTCGGGACTAAGGTTTTGTTGTTGTTGTTGTTGTTGTTGTATGGTTACTACAATATAAGCGATTAGATTAAAATCCAATGGTTTATAAATTTAAGGCTTAATACATCATTTGCCCCCTGAACTTGTCCAAAAAGCTTGATTGGCTCCCTGAACTTTCAAAGTGTTCCGATAGCCCCCTGAACTTGCATAAAATGTTCAATTAGCCCCTTGAACTTACGTAAAATGTAATCAATTGATCACTCGGTCGTAAAAAAGTAAGTTAAATGCGGAAGATGTATTCCGTGCATCTTAGAATGTTATTACATAATTAAAAAATAGATTAAAAATGAAGTTATTCCTTGTTCAACTATACAACTTGTCTTCTCTCATATTAGAATCGTATACGCCGATTTTGGTCGTTTTACTTTTTCTAATATTCGTGGAATATATTTTCCGCATTTAACTTACTTTTTAAAGACCGAGTGATCAACTGATTATATTTTACGCAAGTTCAGGGGGCTAACTGAACATTTTATGCAAGTTCAGGGGGCTATCAGAACACTTTGAAAGTTCAGGGGGCCAATCAAGCTTTTTGGATAAGTTCAGGGGGCAAATGATGTATTAAGCCTAAATTTAATTAAGTTATTAATGTCAAATTTCACTTTGTTGACTTTAATTTTAGAATGGTTGAAACGTAAAAATTAATTAAACACATTTGCATTCCCAAAATCCAAATAAATGGCATGCTTCCCAACACCATATTGTTTTCTAATCCAACATTAATTAATTACACTTTTCGCTTTTGATAATAATTCCATTTTGTTAAAGGATTATTGCATTATTTTTTTAAAATAAAATCATATACCATAGTTTTCTTTAAAAAAAATATATATATACTATAAGATACAATTATAAACTTAGGAGTAGTTAAGATATTTATGTAAAATTTGATTTTGCAAACGTAATGTAATGTATTGTAACTTAACCTAACTTAACGCAACATAACTTAACGTAACGTAAAGTAACGTAATATAATGTAATGTATTTTAGCATAACGTAATATAATGTAACGTAATGTTACGTAATGTACTATAACTTAACGTAACGTAACGTACCTTAACATAATGTAATGTGAGATACCGTAACATAATATAACGTAACGTAACTTAACTTAACTTAGTATAAAGTAACTTAGTGTAATGTAACTTAACGTAACACAACTTAACATAAATATGGGTAACATAAGTAACTTAACATAACGTAACTTATATTACGTTACATTACGTTAAGTTAAGTTATGATAAGTGTTAGACAGGGCCGATCCTGAGGTTTTAGAGGCACAGGGGCAAGTTATTAATTGGGGCCTAATAAATAAGTACAAGTAAGAAATAAAATAGAAAAGTCAATTGTATAAAAAAATATTACTTAAAAATAACATTTTTTTGTTATATTTAACAAACAATCTAATAAAAATATTTTATATGAAAAAACATTTTATATTCTTTTTATACAAAATGATGTTTATGCGCATTTCTAAATGCAAAATTTTCAAATTTAATAGATTATAAAATAGTTCTAATAGATTTTATGTTCTTCAGGACACAAAGTATGATGAAAAATCATATCTAAAAATCATCTCACTTAACGGACTTTAACGGCTAAGTTCTTGAAATTGGAAGATTTTGATGCGTTTCTCCCAAATTGTCTCTGAAGACCAAGTAAATCGGAATCTGATAGAGTTTTGCAAAGACGGAAGAGATAAATTAGAAATTTTGTTAGGAATAATGGGTGGGAGAGATAATTATGAAAAGACTCCGAGATAAATTAGGGAATTGAGATCCAACATTTTTATTAAGAAATTTGGAAAGAATGTGAGATAAATTAGAGAATTTGGAAACACTACTTAGTAACTGATGCTCATGTTTTTAATTAAGTATTTTTTTTTTTTAATTTAATCTAATGCCAAGAATTTTGATTTGGAAAGAATCTTGTAACAATGTTTTTAATCGTAGTATATTTTTTTTTAATTTAATCAAGTATAATTTAAAACCCTATAATAGTACCATGCATTACTATAATTGGGCCCTTTTCATCCATAGGCCCTGGGCAGACGCCCCTCCTGCCCATACTCAGGAACGGGCCTGGTGTTAGATAAAGTTCATATTTAGGGTTATAAAGTTAAGTTTTGTAACATTACGTTACGTTAAATTACGCTAAGTTACATTGCGTTAGATTGCGTTATGTTATATTAAGTTGCATTAAGTTAGATTATTCTATGTTACGTTAAATTACATATGTTACTTTACGTTACGTAATGTTATGTTATGTCGCGTCGCGTTGCGTTACGTGACGTTACGTTACGTTACGTGACGTTACGTTACGTTACGCTACGTTACGTTATGTGATGTTACGTTAAGTTATGTTATGTTTCATTAAGTTACTTTATGATAAATTATGTTAGGGTACGTTTTACATTACCTTAAGTTACATTAAGTTATGTTACACTAAGTTACCTTGCACAAAGTTACATTAAGTTTCATTACGTTACGTTACGTTAGGTTACGTTACGTTAAGTTAAGTTACGTTAAGTTACATTTTGTTAAGTTACGTTACACTAAGTTACATTTGATAACTGGTGAAGAAATCCTTGATCGGAGCACTGCCCTGTGAGGCGCCGTTGGGATCGGCGGGGAACACTCCGATACCAAAGTAAGCAACTTGTATGAGAGTAAACTATAAGCACGAAAGTAGGGTTTTTGGAAAGTGTGTACCTCAATAGCTTGGGTTGCAAGCTATTTATATTCATGTAGTTGTAACTCTTGGTAACTAGAAAGTCTCCATTAATACCTCATTAATGGCGGTTACTGATCTTATTCAAGTATGACAGTTAGCTCATTAATGGATTATTACTTGCCTTTATTATCATCAGTTTCCTCATTGGGAGTCGGCTCAGCCACTATGTGGGCGTACCGAGGCTTGATGGTGGATCTCCCAAGGTATTTTACCTTCTGAGGCGTGTTGGGGAATCTATAGATCCACCGCCTCTATGTCTTACTTCATACGCCATCTCTTTGGCGGTCCTCCTTATCCGCAGTCGTTTGGTTAATTACTCTTTTGATCCCGTAAATAATATCTGGATGTTATCAACATTACGTTACGTTACGTTACCAAGCTTGCTAACGAGTCTATTCATGAACATTATAATCGAACCAAGCTTGCTAACGAGCCTATTCATGAACATTATTAATAAAAAATAATTGAACGAAGCTTGCTAACAAGCCTATTCATGAACATTATTAATAAAAAAATAATCGAACCAAGCTTGCTAACAAGCCTATTCATGAACATTATAATCAAGTTTATTTATCAGCTTGTTCACAACTTATAATTGAGCATGTTTACGCGCTTTGGATTCGAGTTTCACAATGCTCAAGCTCAGCTCCTTTATGAACCGAGCCTCAAAATCATACTCAAACTCGACTCGTTCATAAATTGAGCCAAATACCACCTAGATTTTATCGAGCTGAACATCAAACCGCTCATCTAGTGTTTATAGTTTATGTAATATTATATTAGGCTTAGTACATCATTTTTCCTCTGAACTTGTTGAAAAAGTTTGATTGACTTCTAAACTTTAAAATATCTCGATAGCCCCTCAACTTGTTTAAAATGTCCCCAAAAGTCCATTCAAATTGCTTAAAATATAGTCAATTAATCACTATGTTGTAGACCTGTTTATGGGCTAGGTCGGGTCTAACCGGGCTTGTTACTTAATTACTTTATCCAAGCCCAACCAAACCCGCACTATATTTACATCGGGCTCGGGCCGGGCTGGGCCAAGCTAGAACAACTAATTCCCAAGCCCAACCTGACCCGACCCAACTAATATCTTTGTATTTTTTTTAAATTAAAATTAAACTAAAAATTATACTATAAATATAAATAATAAAATACAATAAACTAAATTTTAGAGGATTATTTCAATAAAAATAAATTAACACAATTCTAAATCAAAAAAAATACTTTTTTTTATAGTAATAAATAAAATAGTAACAAAAATGTATACATATTAACCAATTCTAAAAAATATATGGTTTGGAATTTTTTATGTAGAAGAAAGTTAAATTTTTTATTTTTGGAATATAAAGTTTATTAAACTATAAAAGTTATTAAATTAAAATTATTATTAAAATTTCGGGCCGGGCTGAGCTGGGCCTGGGTTTTGAGGCAAATCCCAAGCCCAACCTACTCTACATGCGGACCTAAGCGGGCTTGGACCGGACCAGACCTATTACGAAACATATACGTCCAAGCTCAGTCTTTGAAGAGTGTGCTTGGACGGGCTGGGCGGACCAGTGAGCTTTTGAACAGGTCTACTATGTTGAAAAGAAGTAAGCTACAGCTGAAGGTGTGTTGCACGCGTCTTGAAATGTTATTACATAATTCACATAATAGATTATAGCATATTGAAAAAGAAAGTTTTACTTGTTGAACGATGAAACTTGTCCTCTATAATATTGAAACTCAATACCCCGATCTTGGTCATTTTACTTTTTCAAGGAGTGTGCAACACACATTTTGCATGTGGCTTACTTTTTTACAAGCGAGTGATTAATTGATTATTTTTAAGCAAGTTGCAGGAGTTATCGGAAAATTTTATGCAAGTTGAGTGGACTATCGGAACACTTTAAAAATTTAGGAGGTCAATCAAGTTTTTTAAACAAGTTCAGGAGATAAACGATATATTAAATCTTTAAATTATCTATATCTATAATTTTATTAAAACCTATGATATAATGGTGTTTAATTGAAAACCATTAAAAATAATAATTAAAGTTCAATTAAGACACAATTAAAGTTCAATTAAATAATAAAATAATCGTGATGTTTCTTTAGTACGTATAAAAATTGAATGGTATTTTCTTTACTACAATATTAAAATTGAAAATATAATGGTCTCTTTTTAATACATAACCGTAATTATACTACTAAAACTTATTGTAGAAAACGATCAAAAGTTGAGTCAAGACCAACAACTGCTAAAGGAACCCTTTCCTAATTAATTTTTGTTTGAAAAGTTTTCCTAATTAATTTCTAGGGTGTAATTAACTTTTTGGGTTGGAAATGATGTATAATGCACTTAATTTTATATTGTATTTATAACAATATATTTTGCAACTTTCATATTATAAATCACCTTAATAAATTTACACATTTTCCAAAAATACCCATGAATGAGTAATACCTATTAAGAAATAATCCATATATATATATATATATATGTTTACTTTGTTTTTTATAAAGTAAGTCTTATTTTGTTTTTTCACCATTAGATGATGATGAACTTTGACATAGTAAGCTCATCCAATGGTGTATATATATATATATATATATATATATATATAGTAAGGATGTTATTGTTAAGGAAAAAGCTTTTGTTTTCTTTCGTTTTATCGCGCAACTCATAAATTATATTAGACAATTTTGGATTCTACTCTATATAGTGATTTGCTCTTTTAATCCACTGCAAATCGTACGCTACAAATTGCTAATTTGTTTTAGGCACGCGAAGCATTTTAACAAGTTTTTATGGAGTTTTCTGTCACTTTAACATCTTTTTTTTTTTTTTTGTCATTTTTTATAGGAAGTGCAATTTTGATTAGAATACTCTTTTGCTGTGGTTTCCATAAAAAAACAAAATCCCTACTCTCTAGTCTAAGAATTTAAGTAGACACTTAAAGTTGACAGTAAATCCTACCATCGGGTGTAAATTTGAGTCGCGCTGCGAGAATCCTGCACTAACAGAAAATAAGGTTGATGCAGACTTTCAATTCATAGGCAAGCCACAAATTATGCATGGATAAACCAACCCACAATCCAAGTTGCAATTATGTTGCGACGAGGGCAATAAAATTGAAATTTTTTCAATAACTTAGGGTTAAAAGAACACGAAGATGTATCAAATTACTAGGAGTTTGAAATTTGAAGAAAAACAATTATTTAGAATGTACCATCACTACTTTAACTTTCTACATTCAAAATGGCACAATAAATTCTCAAAGAATATGCTAAGACAACAATAAAGTGCAAGTGAAACTAAAACCCTTTTCTACTATATGATCCATGGAAAAATTCAAGGCGCTACATAGCCACACATCCAGGAAAAAGACAACCAGTCCCCCTAGTAACCGCTTTTAATTCTCCAGCAGGGAACCTGAGAGTTACCGGAAAAAGAAAAGAACAAAAATAAACAATTCAAAACCACTGCTTCGCAAGTGCCTTCTACATTTCATTCTACAATGAATAATAGTATCGACTAAAAATAGAAGTAAAAGTTCAATCAACCTCAAGTGCTCTACAAAAAATCATTCCCAACCCTATTTATGTGTGCACCCAAAATCAGTGTGGACGCTTATGGCTAATTGTACAATAAAAAACCATATCAGGTACAATTGAGCTTAAAGTACTCGATGCACGGCTTAATCATTGAAAGTCTTATCTAATGTATACAAAATTCCAACAATATGATGGTCATGTCAAATCTTTTCAGCTAATTCACTTCCTGTCGCATTTCCCCATTATTATCCAACAAACAGAATTGATTTCATGATCTGATGCTCAATTCAGCCATCATATGGGAAGCTTTTTCTCACCTTAAGTATAGGAACAATACAGCTAGAACCAATTGTCTTGAAGAAGACCTAGTGATGCGGCGTAAGCACTGTCAACAGTGAGATGAAAATGAGATTATTATGAACCAATTGGGAGTATAAAGATATGAAATACCAATTGACAAAGCAAACAATAAACTCCACTCAGTTTCAAGCCATACAGAATTCAATAATGGAAAATTTCCATAACATTTATTTAAGATAAGTAAAAGAAGCCGACTTATAATTTTTCAGCATTGGACAAATTATACAAAACAGAACAAACAAAATACAAGAACTACATACTCAGGATGAATACAGTGGTAAAAGTTTTAATGTGAATTGTCAAAGTGGTATGCTGCTGCTAAAAAAATATTGTATTTGTATAGATGTATCCTGAGAATGAAATGTTGATGCATTGGGATGGTTTCACAATGACTGACCTCTCACTGCACCCTAAATAAACATGTACTAAGGATGATAGGGCTTCAAATTTTGACAAAGCATATGATAGTGTTATTGAGAACTAGGTACTGTAGGACTTGGCATTTGGTTAAAAGTACACTGCAAGTTAGATTCATATTTTGCTGACAGCATAGAGCTGGTGACTATCAATAGCATATAGGGGGAGATATGGATGTTAGCAATTGGAGGTAGTAGATGTGGTAGTAAAAATAACTTGTAAGAACTTGAGTTAGATATGGCACTTTAGAATCAATTAATCACCAGAGACAAAATTTGGATTTTCACACTGCCCCAACCAAATGCTTTTAGGCTGACGGGGTTCCTTCATTATTCGTACCCCACTCTTCCTCAGCCTCGTTTCCATTGACGAGTACAGCACCATCTGTAGAATCAGCATCCACTACTACAGCCTCCTCCTGGCTCCCTTCTTCTCCATTGTGCTCCTCTGTTATTTGTTCTTCCGCCTGTGAAGCAGGAGACAAAATTTCCATGAGAAAGAAGAAAACAACCAATGCAGAATTGCAAATCAATACTGTAAACAAACTACACCACTCAAGCCATGAACTCCACCATGATAGAATACTAACAGGTTACAATAACTTAAGTCATCGACTTGTACAGGGGAAGTCTGTTTGCGACTAGTTAGAGTTGGTTCTGTACTCTGTATCCTAAAGCAACTAGAACTGTATGTAGTCTTGCTTAAGGATTTGTATAAATATGTGAGACTGTTGTGAATAATAAATATGCTGAATATTATCCCCATCTCAAATCTTTTACACCATACAGTCATTTTGAAGATAGCTAAGTTTCATAAATTGATAATAAAAGGGAAATTTAAATGCTCATGAGTTCACATCACATCAGATATCAGCCTTAACAGTAAAGAATATATTTTTTTACGAGGGAGCATCTTATATAGGAAAGCAGATACAGGTTGCTCACTCTGCTTTTGTAGCATACAAACAATGCAAAAATATATAGACACACATACCTCATGATCGTATTCTCCATTTTCAAGAGGTGCTTCTATGTGCATGCTTCTGAAAGCATCCACAAGGGTCATGTGTGATTTACCAACATGGTTTACATATTCCTCTGCAGGTGGATGCACAGCCCTAAAGCGCAATTATGAGGAAAAATTAGCAACGTAATAGTGGCATGTGTAAAAAACATCTTGGTCCATTGAGTAATATTGATAATCAACTGGCATTCTTTAGTGCGAATGCAGAAAATAAAACTGCCAATATTGGCAGTTTTAGTTTAGCTAAAGTTCTTGATCATTCCTCCAATACCACAATTAATGTTATTGACTATATAAATGAAATAAAAACATAGAAGTCCCCAGTTACCTCGTTTCTGCTTGTTTAGATTCAACAGATAAAGCGACTTGCCAATCATCAAACATATTTGGATACTCATCAGGGTCAGCCAAAGATTCCGCAGCTTTAGGGTTAACCTGTAAAATGACATAAACGATTCAAGTTAAAATAAACTATACAGCATACATAAATAACAACAGATTACAGTCATTTGAATCAATTTCCTCATCTAGAAGAATTCTTTCTTTTATAATGTCATGAGAATTGATAATGTCAAGTGATAGAGAATTACTAAATGAACTATGATAGCTGAAAAATTCACGATTTGAAAATGTGGAATCTTTTTCCTAGCCGAAAAGGTTTTTAATTGGTTTGGATTAATCAAGAAAAGTATAAACTTAAGACAGAAAGACCATTCAGCCAGCCAGCAATGAATATTCAAGTGACTAACTTTGATACAATTACACAACAACAGAGATAAGGATCACATCACAAGATACAATAACCTGACGGATAGTTTGACTAGGCAAATAACACTCTCAAATGAGAAGATACCTTGCTCAGGTCTTTTCTCCAAATTGCAACAATTTCTGAAACTTTGTTAGGAAGATAGGATCGTGCCATCAATGCAGCCTCAGGTATCCGATTGCTGCAAAAGAAATGATTTAGTATCTATAATTAAGTTAACCAGTGCTTCATGTTGAAGTAAAAGAAAGAACCATTACCTTTCCACCAAAAGCTGGAGGCAGTCTTCCAATTTGCCCAACATAAACAAACATAGGAATCCAACATTGTTCTTCCCCTGCTCTTTTGCCAAAGCTGCTAGATTTGAAATCCCTTCAGCATCTCCCAGAGAAGAATATAGAAGCAACAGACCACTCAAGTCTTTTGCACGCTTCATACATTCCTCAGCCATGTCCAACTGCAATTGCAAAATTAAGGACATGAGATACTATGAAAGATTTGAATACGTGAGAAAAAAAAATATCCCTAAATTTGGATATAGGGATCCTATGTAAGTCAATGAGATTGAGTTCCAATCCAAATATGACCAGAAAAGTAGTAGTGAATCCTGGAACTAAGACTCTAATACTAAATACTTACAAGCATATTACACAGATTCATTACTCCCAATATGGCCAGAAAAGCAACAAAGACCATTTTCTACTTTGTCAAATTTATTGTACTCGGAAATAAATATTCAACAAGATAATAGGCTACCTTTCCAGTTGACATAGCTAATTCTCCCAACTGCTTCCACTTTGATTCACTCTCCACTTCTTTGGCAATTTCCTACAGAAAAGACAATGGTAATTAGAGAAGAAACTAAGTCACTAATTCATCAAGAGAGAGGATAAACTGAAGAAAAGCTCCAATTGATCAGTTGAATTCCAGACAAGCAAGAACTACAGTTGAACATACCTGAGCAATCTCCAATCTGCCAAGCTGTATAGCAAGCTCAAATTTGTAATCAGGATCTGTTGCTACCTCCAATGCATTCTCTATCATACCACGTGATTCCAAGAAACGAGCCACACTAGCAACAAAATAGAATTATGCATAAGATATATTCAATATCCAAACTTCACTATTTAATGATCAATAATAGATGAAACACAATAAACTACTATTAAGTCGTAAGATAACATTTAGAAAAGAGAAACATATTCTAATTAACTAAGTAGATGCTATCCAGTTCAGTATAAATCTCTGGTCCTCATTGCATGGTAAGTAACCTAAAAATGTAAAAACCAAACGTTATCATTATACTGATCACTATAACTAATGTGATAAGACTAACATACCAAAACTTTAAAGTGATCAGAGAAACATAACCTTAATTCATTAAAATATAACGCCTCTTGGAATCACAATCACATGGAAACCTTAAGAAAAGCTTAAAACTATAAATCAAAATAAAGGAACTATGGCAATAAAATAAATTTCCATGGAAAATTCTAGCAAGATCTACATCCAACATTGACAAAACTAATGCAGAGTGATTCCAACAGCCACTCATTGAACTACAACTATTCTTTAGAAAACCAGAGTACACATCTATAATCATATAATTTGACAGAAAAAAGGGCGTACTCACCTATTGTGATGCTCTTTAGGAATGGAAGGTAAAATATCATTAGCTTTATCAAAGTCTCCACGCATAACAAGAGTTTTGTACTCAATTAAGCTTAGAAGTAAAGTGTACCCCATCACACTGCATTACAATAATTGATAAGTAAAGATTAATCATGAAAACATAAATAGTTTTAACTTACAAAAGAAGCCTACTTGAATTCTTTGTCTATTAGATACACCCGACTTTGACTAGCAAGATAACCCAACAAGTACATTGGGCGGTCCAAATGATACATCGTTGTTACCTAAATGAATAGCATTGACTAGCATAAATACAAATCCACATGAGCAAAAATCTATGCAGATATAAACAGGTGGACCAACAAAGGAACATGCAGGATACCTCTCCTCCAACGCAATAATTAAGCCTCCATGAGGAATTGTTGTAAATAAAGCAATCTCCAACCCACAAGCCAGTCCTAACACGCTCATTTGTTTCATTGAGAAGCTCAAAAGCATCCTCAACACCTTGTTCATCCACAGGCCTTCCACTGTCTAAATAAGATGAAACTATGTCGCGCTGTAATATTAAACATCAACTTCAGTTCTACAGTGCATGAATGATATTAAAACTACAAGAACATTGACAAATCCAAGAGGTAAAATCTCAGATGGAAACTCACATTATATTTGAGGATGTAGAATGATGTGTCACTAGCAATTGCCACTAAATCACCACTATCAGCCCAGTAAAGGTTCTGACATATATTAAAAAGAGTAAGAAAACAAATGGGAGCAATTTGAGAGAAACCAATTAATTCAAAGCATTAAACTCTGCTTACTTTTACAGTGACATCAATCCTCCTAATCAATCTGCACTCAGCCCAATCATAAAAGCAAATGAAGTCATTTGCACACATAGCCAGCAAAGTTCCTCCATATATATGCTCAGCAGAAAATGTTGGTCGGACACTCCTCTTTTCCTGAAATAAATCACCATAACTCCATATTGCACACAATTTTAAAACATAAATTTCACCACTTAAATCATGAATTTATAGAAATCAGGATATGCCATTAGGTCTGTAATCAGCTTCCCCAATGCAAAAGCTTAAGGGTTAAAAGTGTTAAACACAGCAATCCTTTTTCGCATTAAGATTTCACATATGAGGGGGAAAAAAGGTGAGGAAAAACAAAGGCATCCAAAATAAATGTATCATCCATCAACTGATGAGACAATGACCACCTCAAGTAAGTATACTACTAAAATGTCTTTCATATGACTACTTCCCCTAAACGATAGGAGAAAACCAAACTCACATAAATGAAGAAAAGGAAAGAATCGATCTTGCCATGGTAGCTACAAGTACAAGTTTCTTCCAGGGTCCTTTTTCAAGGCCAGCATCTTCCAAATTAACAAGGGTAAAAGAAAAAATAAACTAAGAAACCGGTAAAAACCTGGAAAGTTTTGCTGAAAATTTTGATCTTTGATGTACTCTCTCTAACAGCATATTCTCCATCAGAAGACCAAACAAATTCCAATGCAGAACCAAAAGATCTGTTTCTCCATGCCAGAGCTGTATATATGATGTACTCCCCGTCTCCACAGACAACAACAAATCTCCCATTAGGATTGTGCTTTAAGCTCTGGAAAAATGCAATAAAACATATCAGACATACATTACACATGTACAACCTAGATGAATAAATGCACGTTGAAAAGATATCACACCATAAATTTTCCTCCCTCACTTCGCAAATGAATAAACTAGTTTCATCTTATCATTACATAGCCACATTAAAACTCCTCTACATGTTATTTTATATTTTTGCTTCCTAATGAAAAGTATAAACTCTATATCTACTCAGCTAGAATCCAACATAAGCAGTTATTGTGTATACAATTGATTGATGATGAAATAGGTAAAGTTCATGCCTTTGTGGGAAGTCTCATCAATGAACATAGAAGAACTGCATGAACAGGACTCATACAAGCAAATCTGTAATCCATCTACCATGCATCTAAAAAGAGTTATATTTGTCTTGGCACTACCTAAGCCTGAACCTCTAGCATAAATCAAATCTTCCTAAGGATGTTGAGAGAAATATGTCACCTTAAGTCTTAAAAGATGCACAGAAGAGAAAACCTCATTATCAGGAAGATGTAGGTAATGAATCACCATATGTGCAGAAGCTATAATTTAGAATAGAAGTTCATATTGACCAGAAAAACGTTCACTCACTTGTGGGTAAAGATCACATGTTCCCAATTCCTTCACAGCCAAAGGCAATCTCTCACCATCAGTGGCCTGAAGCACAGAAACAGAAAGTTGTAATGAAGTAATAACTATGCTACAACATTCAGTTCAGGGATTAACACCAGTTAGCCTGATAAAGTCAGACCTCGAAATCAGCTCCCATACTCTTAATGTTCACAGTTTGAATTTCATTGTGCTTAGCCCATATAATCTTTCCACTGTTATCCATACTAGCCACGGGTTCTTCCCGACCAATTTTGACCATAATGGTTCCTTCATCATAACCTATCACAATGCTGCAGAGCAAAATTTATAAGTGCCAATTTTTTGGTCATAGTAAATAACATGAAAAGAAAAGATATTATGTTTCCCCAATATATAAGTCTTTGCATTCTTCTAGTTTGTCCAAAAAATCCAACAATAGATAATAATAATAATAATAATAATAATAATAATAAGAAAAAGAAGAAGAATAAATGCATCCAACAAAAGAGAGAGAGAGAGAGTAGGAAATAATCAGGATCATCAATTTATACAGTCCATGCCAATTAGCAAATTGGAACATTAGGAGCATCCCAGAAAAGGCATGACAAGTGTTATTGAGGGATTAGATATTGCAGTAATTTTAGAAACAGTCATTCACAAGAAACTCACCGTCGTGAGCCTTTCATGTATCCAATGGCCCAAACTCTTTCAAGCCCATAATTTAAAGTGTTCTCAAGCCTGCAACACGAAAGCCGTCTCAACATCAACAAGACTACATATCCAATTGACTCAGATAAATGGAAAATTTATACAATACAAGGGAGATGAGAGAGAATAAACAGAATACAAAATTTTGGCTTTCTTTCATTTATGTTCAAAATTCTACACTAGTAATAAGTACTTGTCACTAGACTTTTTAAATAAAATTAATAATTACAGCTGGATCAAACACAACGTTGAACATCACCAACTCATATGCTACTATAATTAAAATTTTGCAGAGGGTTGACTAACATATGAGCCAGAAATTCAATTATATCAAAAAAGGCTGAAAGTTTTTCTAGAGATGCCATTATTTTGCTATTATAGTTCATATGGTAAAGCTAAAAAGCATGTTAGCACAGTCCATAGACATATTATCCATAGAAGTTAGATTTTGCATAAGATTACCTATAAGTTGTCGAATGCCATATACGTACTGTTCCATCCTCAGAACCGGTAATGATTATAGGAAGTTCAGGATGAAAGCATACAGCAGATACATTATGAGTGTGGCCTTCCAATGTCTGGACACAACTTTTAGTTTGATAGTCCCACACCTGTTCATTAAGGGATTATTTATAAGTATTACAATGAAATCAACCATTTTAAGAACATAGAATTAGAAAGATGAAGGCAGACCTTAGCAGTGTGGTCATCAGAACCTGTGATGAGGTATGGCTTATCACCACCAGTAAAGTAATCAACGCAATTTACCCCTTTCTGATGCGCATCTAGTGTAAAATTTGGATCGGGAGAGCCAAGATTCCATATCTAATTGGGAGTTTAAGAACAAACAATAATAAATATACATAATTATGGGCAAAATATTCCAAAAGCTACCAACAAAGAGAACAATTATACCTTTATCGTACGATCAAGGGATGCACTTGCAAATGTATTTGTGTCTTTTGGGTTAAATGTCACTTGCATCACATAATGCGAATGTCCCTCAAATATCTGAGTACACACCCAACCCTTCTCCCAATCCCAAAGCTTTATGAGCATGTCATCAGAAGACGACAGAACATATGGAAGGGTAGGATGGACAGCCACACATCTAATGTAATCTGTATGTGCCTCGAACACTTTAACTTTGTCCATTGTATTGTAGTTGTAGACACGAATAAACATGTCATCAGCTCCAGCAACAACCCACTGCTTACGGGATATAAATTTGGCTGACCTCACTGTTACAAATGAAAATAGGCTTTAGATCAAAGCAACAACTTTTACCATGAAGTTCTACAAGAAGAAACGTGGTTACAGAACCTCATAGTCACTAAGTTTAGCACATCTATACCTGGTAATTCAGTGACTTCAAATGATTTAGCCATTGTCTGGAAGCAAATCAAATAAACTTTATGTTAGAAGCAGAAATAAAATCTGGAAAGAACCTTTGCTTGTGGATTTGTACAGTATACACACAATAGGTAGAGAGAGATGCTATAACATAAAAGTTTTTAACAAATGAAACTCTTCAAAGTTATTATTAGTTTTTTATAAAAGAAAAAGAAGCATTTCAATTTTTTCCAACTATGACAAGACTGATAGCCTTTGGTGGACAATCCTCCTTTAATCATTCAAATAAAGATGTTCTTGCAGTTTCACAGTTTCTTAGTTCCAGAGCAAATAAAGATATGACACACAATGACCTCTGCCCTCTCACTTATTTATCTCAGTTGTTTGGATGACAGTCCGAAAACAGAGTAAGATACACATAACAGCAATCAGAAGCTCTGAACTTTTGCAAGACCTAATTTCAGAACACCAAATAATTCAAAATCAGCTCAAATAAACAACAAATGTTACTAAATCATATTCAAAGCCCAATTATGGAACAGCGGCTTTACAAACTGCCATTCTACCCATTCTGTATACTGCAGATTTTCCAACTGCTAATTCATCAGAACTGTTCCAAACTAGTACGAAACCCAATACCAGTAACAATCAGCTTAACATGTAGCCAGAGAGTTGTGAACCTAATTACACTTAGCTGCTTCTCTCATCCTTATTCAATATTTTTGGCAAACCTGAACTTGCAGCAAGCTGCATAGGTCATTGAATCAGACTCTTATATTCTTCTTCTTAGCTTCATTTAATTCTAACAATAAAAGCATTGAGATTTATATCTGCTCCCATATAGCAAAACTGCTCGAGTTGAGACAACATGTATGCCCAATGTGAACAAAAATCAGTTTGCAGGTCATCATTACATAGGGAAGCTGTGATCATAATAATAAATCTCATGACAATTGATAGTTTTAAGTCATGGTTTTCAAGATTATCAATAATTTCTTCCCTCGTGGCAAATGCAAACATCCAATAGAAAATCATGAAAAGTACAACATAATAGTGCACTACATCGAATTCCTTATCTATCGATTTGCATTTACTAGGATCGTCATGTTTATATACCTGAGATTGGTAGTTCCAGATGCAGACAGTCCCTGAATACAAACTCACTAGAATCCTGCAGTCATAACAAGTAGCATGTTAATATAAAACATCCCCATGTTTCTCTTTGACATGTTTTGCATCTACTAAATTGATTAGATTATCAAGTCAACAAATATTATAAACGAAGAGTACCATGGTTCAGTTGGATGTAGATCCACGGATTTTACTCTCTCTGATCTTTGAGCAAGTTTCCTCTAATTCAAATACAAGAAGAGAAAATCAGAAACGAGAGCAACAGAACTCCTTAAAAGGTAACAAGATCTAGCCCACCAAATGAAAATAAAACTAAGATAAAAGGAGTAGGTAACAATACCTTTATTTCAAGTCGAAGAGGCTGTTAACAGAAAACAACCAAATAATATTCATTAGTTCCAAGTATAACACTAGATCTCAAATCAAACGAAGAACAAAAATCACCATTTGATCCTAAGAAAACCGCTGGAAGTGGAAGAAAATTTGAAATCTTAAAATAGATTCAAAACGTTCGTTCAATTCTCAGTAGCCAAATGTACCTTCAGAATTCACTTAAACTATGACATTCATTCAGATAATTACTTAGCAAATAGCTGAATTCAAATTGGAGCGCAACACACGACAGATCTCAGGTATATGCAAATCCTTTACCCTCTGCTTGGTTGAAAAAGAATGAGATAGAACTCCGACAGACCCTAATTCACCACAACCAAACGGAGAGAAACTGATTCCAACATCACGCATTGGAAACAATAAACCAAAAGAAGTGTCCAATTACGAGATTAGAGTACAAATATCCAAACAATTAGACGCATAATTACGCAATAGCATCAAATCAATGTAGATTCGAACCAGATCTAACTCACAGTGGAACTCGAAAGTGAAACTCGAAACGACGATACAATTGGGCAGTTGATAAATAAACGACAATAGATCATGAACTCACCATTTTCTCAGATCGCGGAAGCTAGAGATCAGGTGATCGATTACTGGAGGGAGAGACAGGACGGAGGGGAGGGAAGAACAGAAAGAGGGTCTTTGGTTTTTGTATTAGCAAGACCTCTCTGTTAATATGCGAGAAAATGGAAGAGAGAAATGCTTTCTAATTAAGGTAAATAATTACGAGAGTGCCACTGCTTGGTACCAATCTAGTGAATGTTGTTATAGGATAAGTTCATTTCAGGTTTCGTGGATATTGAGGATTGGGCAGGGCCTTGTGAGGTGTCCGACACGCTGGCACTTTGCTTATTTTCTTAATTTTTCATTGGTACAAAACTAATGTGTCCTATGAGATGTAAAATCTTGGAACATCCATGTATATATGTTTTAAGGAGATTTTACCATGAACAAACATATCAAACATTTCTAAAGTGAAAATTATATAAAGCATAAAACAATAAAACGATTAGTAACTTTTAATCTCATTGGATGGCAAGAGGTGGTAATTTCTGACACGAAAACACGATTACAGAACCAACCCGACTGACACGACACGATTGACACGAAAATCATTTTTCTAGCATTTATAGCATATAAAACTATATGGAACTTAAGTTCCAGGTGAATGGTAATTATAGTACATAAAACTATTTGATTGAAATATCAGACTTTAAACTGTTTATCAAAAATTGACGTTTGACCATATATTTCCTTTCATAAAAGCGTAAGTTAACTTAATTTATGCATCAGTCATGGTTTGGGTTGGGTCTTGACATTAATATTTCATTTTGAGAGAATTTAACATTCTCCAAGCGTATCTGACTTCCCGAAGCCACTTGCTTTCCACAAGAAATATCTGTAACATTCTTGGACCTAAAATCCAACTGGTGATTCTTTCTCTGACATAAGTTATGCCTAGTTGCCGTTTCTTAATTGGACTATAATTCTAGTGGTACCGTAGCATAATGACAAACCTCCAAATGATACCGTATATGTTATTCATCAACGTCATGTTCCTGTTTTACTCCTATTTAGACTATGAGTCTTCAGTCATATATAAAAGGGTCTAAATGCCACAATCACAATCACAACCACACTAGATATTGCTCCATTCCTGCTTACTTTCAATTTAGATAAGTTCTGACTTGAGCATCAGAGTATCCCTCGTTGGGGATCTAGTCAAGTATTCCTTTATCTTGAAGTGAAAAATATCATATTGGACCAAAGTCTCGATGATCGCTTCCTTTGGTTAGTTAGAACATAAACGTCTGGTTCCTCAGAGGTTAACATCTAGATCCTTAAACATGCAGAATTTCTTACCATGTTATCATTGGTGCGGTGTGTGTGGACATAAAATCATTAAGCATGACTTTTTTAGTCTTTGGATACTAATTTAGCAAATGTGGCGATGAGCACCAACACTTCTAGACCTTAGGGACTTCCTCATTTGAACCTAGATAATAAAAACTCCACCTTTTTATTGGGCAATGATATCAATGCTTGCGGGGGCATAAAAAGGCATATTGGTGCTTCCTCTTTATAAGGAGTTATGGAAAACACCCCACCGATAGTAAGTTTGGTGACAAAAATTTTATACACCTAACAAGCACCATGACACCGAAGCAAGCCAGTGATTTGGCAGGTATTGTGCTGAGGATGACTTCACGCCCGAGTGGGGGAAATAAAAACCCTTAATTAACAAATCCTACAATAATCATCCAACTAACAGTTCCTACCAGTATCTAATACCCGAATCCAACAAACAACACGTCCTCAACTATGATTGAAGGCCCTTCACCTGAGTTAATCATAGAACTTTTTCTAGCGACCTTACCAACCGATAATTAGCGAAATGGTTTGATCTCCCCTATCTTCCTAAACATACCACTTGTTTCACATGGATTAGTAGTGTAGCGCATCCCATCATACCAATATGCACATCACTATACATATATATGGTGAACAAAGTATAAAGGATAGAAGGATCCATTTCTCATGTATAGATATATAGAGACAAGTTGGATGTAGCCGGTGTGAACGGTAAAATGTGTTTATTTAGGCGCGAGATATGATTTTCTTCTTTTCTGCCTTTTTAACTTTGTAACCTTCACTAGGATCACATGATATCTCACACAATATCAGTTATAGACATGCTTTCAATTCTCAATCATATCAACTTCAATCTCATATAAACTTTACATATTATACATAAGAGAAAGCATTTACAATTTACAATACACGTTTAAATCATTATCCTACATAGAGGATTTACAAAATAAAAGTACATCACAAGACTCCAAAATGCCTAGATGAGAATGAACTGACACTGTCAGTGCGACCTTAAGCAAGAAGAACTCCACCTAACCTGTAAAATCTGTTGGCAAGGGGTGAGCTGCCTACTCAATAAACATATTATGCATATATGTATATACAAAAGTAATGTAAAGAGCACAAATCAAAATATATCATCAGTACCAAATTAGAATTTTCAATAGAAAGATATTCACTTGTTTCACTTAGTATAGTAATATTTATTTTAGAAAGGCCTTGCTATACTTAGACAATATATATAAAATGGTCCTTGGGCCCAATCTGTATTCCGGCTCACTAAATTCGGAATACAATCATCTGTGCTACGGAGGAGTTAAACTCAACTCACGTACTCATATATCTCAACACATGTGCTTCCGACTCACAATATTCGGATAGCACTCTCAACTTGATTTCACATATCCATCTAAGCAAGCTCATATTCATTTATAATCCAACCATTATTCAATTCCAGTATGTGCACAAGGCTCAACATGCAGTATTTGCTCATAACACTGCAACATACTCAATCATATCACTTTCTTATCAATCATAACGTATCACAAACACTCAAACATTATCCACATCATTCACATCAGATTCAACCACATCTCACACTCAACAAGTTACAAGCCACAATACATTCATACACATATATAAGCAATATGCTTACCGTCGCACTTGGTTCGATCTATTCAACACGATCGGGTGTGCGTTCAATTGCACCTTGTCCTCCTAATGTCACATAACATTTATACAATTAGCCTTAACATAAACTTAATGAAAATATAAACTAATGAATTCTATATATGATTTACAAGACACTAACTCCACAAAGTTCATGCAATCTAATCCTTTTGTCTTAGATCATCACATGACCTACTTGCACACATTCTGCCATAACTCTCTCTATATAAATCCAAATGCCCTGTTTCTTGAACCTACTGAAACTAGACATATATGGGTATAACATATCCAAAATTCACATTAATATCACTTCTACACAATATATGGCATGCAAAATGATTCTGTCCTGTTTCCAACTAAGAAATAGACTACCTAGATTTGCATGTACCATAATTCACTCAACCTAGATCACACTAAACACAATGGATTGCCAAATCCTTTTACAGGAATATACTTCAAGTAGTTAGGAACACTTTTGTATAAAAAAACTTTCTCAAATTCGGACTCTAAGGTCCTCAAAATGCTACATTAACATGGCTGTCTCACATGACATTCAATTTCGAGGCAGTCATGATCCATCTAGGTTTTCTTCCTCTATATATGGAATTAAAGTCCCATATTTTACAGAGGGTTTCATAACATATATAGGAACATAGTTTATTCTTTATGTATCTCCAAATTCGAACAATATCAAGATGAAAAACATGCTCCAATATGACTGAAAGCAGTACCCTTTATTTCTGTTTAGGGCACTTGATACATATCTTTCATTTGGACAGCCTATAACCACTTTAAACAACACCAAAACTTAACAAACTCAATCACAACTCATCCACAACAAATCCTATGATCATACTTAGGTATTTCAGAATCTCAAACTCATAGAAAACAAGCTAAAACAACATACTAACCTTTAACTTGTGTCTATCACCTAGTATGCTTCCTAACTTGACTTGTTTGGCTTGAAAATGGAATAAATTGGAAGAGTTTTCTTTGGAGGGTGTTAGGGTATGAAAAATGAAAGTTTGCTGAAGCTTTGGTCGAAATTGTGGCTGGAAATGAGGAGGAATGAGTTGTATACATCCTTTTGAAATCAAAGAGGCATACTTTGTCTTACTTGAGTGACATCATGCTTTGTGAGGTGCTTACTTACTAAACTTCATTTCCAGCCCTCCATAAGTCTAATTTAATCAATTAAGGACATGTGCATTCATTCATTTAAGTCCAAACTCAATTAACCAATCGTTACATCTTAACGACACACTAATCGCCTCCTAATCGCACGGTAATCGCATTATGAATACGAAACTTCTAATGACAATGAGATGAATTTAAAATGTATGTATTCAATCATGAAAACATATATGAATGTGGAAAGACTCATATGTTAGGGTTTTGGGGATGTTACAAACTTTTTATTGGAAAATAGTCTTCACGGCTTTTTTAAAAAGGAATATCAAGAAGCCGTGTGATTTGGCTTCACTTTTGAACCGGATGAACATCCGTTCCCGAAGAGTAAAGAGAGTCGCCCCTCAATTTTTTTCATCATATACCAAGAAATAATTGGTATGCCAGACATCGCAATAAGACTGTCATTTCCTTCAAAGAAATAGTCAATGGACTTTCTATCTACTTTAATGTAATTCAAACTATCTTAAATATCGCTCAATCTGTTCATTTCATGAATTCTACTTCACATTCATCCCTAAATAATTACTACGATGCTAACGTCATAGATGAATAATTGTTATTTATTTTGAGAGGTCAGGATTTTCTCTGATTCTCGGGTTTATTTAGACATTTACAAAATTATGACATGATAATATACGAAAGAATGATGACCATAATGCCAATGAAAATTGTTTAACGCCTTTGGTGGTTGGTGTGCGAGCGTGCTAGTAGGTTTGTTCAAAAACTACAAAATATAAGTTGGATCTAACTTCTAATCAAAACGAAAGTGTAAAAGACTTAAAGGACATAAAAGAGCCTAGAGTTCGTAGCGGAATCTAGAAGACTGATTATGGCTACACTGAAATAATGCTAAAGGAAATAATAAAAGTAGAATTGCTTGCATTAAATTGAATAAGATTGAGTGTTGGAATTGTTGGGAGACTATAGCTAGAGCTTACAAGTTGAAAGTTGATCAAATTAAATAAACTAAAGCTGTAGATTTAGCTAAAGTCCATAATTGGAGAATTGTTTGAATTCCATTTGGATATGGTTTGATTTTGATTTGATTTTGTTGATTAAGTTGAGTTGGATCCTTTTCTTTCTGATTTCTTCCCTTTAATACCTCCACACTTGAGCCAATAACTGCCATTCTCCACTATCTGCGTGCGGACTACCCACGTTCTCAGTAAGTTCCTTTACGTGCAGCAAGTTCTGTAACTATTCCCTAATAGATCTACTTGTCTTCTAATAAGATCTCTAACTGCCCACTACCAGCACCCCTTACCTTGACTGCCACGTTGATATGAACTTTATAAGCTCATATTTTGTTCAAAGTTTAGTATTTAATTTTAGTCATTTGAGTGTTTATTATGTGATTTGTTAGTATTTTATCTTTGTTTTAGTGTTATGTTTTATGTAGGAAAATTGCCAAATAGATGCATGAAAATTCATATTTTGAGGTGAAAATCAGCTGAAACGCGCCCGCGGGAAAAAGCATTGATGCTCGTAAAGTATATAGCAATAAATAGGACAAGTGTATCCTATCGCAATAAGTAATATAGTGCTTAAGCACAAGATCGAACCACAAAGACTATTATCCTAATTAGTATATTCAATTGGTAAATCTCTCTATTTAGCAAGGTTGAAGAGCAATTGGTTTATAAATTAATAAAATAAACAACTAAACTAAGGAAAGCAGTAAATAGAATGAGCCGCAGGGTGGATTGTGCTGAATGGTAGTGGTAACATTGTGATATTATCCCAAGGATCAAAAGGGATATTCGCCTAGAATACCACGCGTTGATCACCTGATACCGGGGTATCACGGCGTATTGAGCAAAGGGATCCGACAGGCGGATCACCAACACCTCACCATAAGAGACCCGTGGGCGAACTTATGAGGCGAATCGATCATAACCGCCCAATTCGCTATTGAAATAGCTGAGCCGATCCCGCAATAAAGACCATTAATAAGCAATCAATTTCCTAACGGACATGCTTAAAGGAAACCAGTAACCGCCATTAATGGAGCATTAATGGAGACTTTCTAGTTACTAAAGGTTACAACTTCATGACTATATATAGCTAGTATCTCGAGCTATCAAGGTACACATTCACTTACCCTTTGTCAATTCAGTTTGCTCTCTTGTTCTTCTATACTGACTTTGGCATCGGAGCTTCCCCCAGTCGAACCCAACGACACCCCCACAGAGACGGAAACCTATTGGAAATTCCCCACAAGGAAGACATTTGGTGTGGTGATCGTGGACCTTTAATCAAATAAAGGGTTTTCGTTCACGTTAAAAAGATATGACGAATGGAGAAAAGAACCCCTCCTCGGGGGTTGAAACACCATTGGTAACACCATCAAGCCAACCTGTAACCAGTGTTGGTCGCACTGATTCAAGTGCTCCTATGACGCAAGCTGAAGGGGGTATGACGCCTGACGCATTCATCGACTTGTGTGCGGGAGCAATAGGAAGAGAGTTCAGACCTGAGATGGGTAATCATCTGCGGTCATTCATGATCATTCCTCCGCTCTGGAGCATGGCACCCACTTCTATGGTATCTCAGTGGCCACATGCGGCTATAGGATCGAATGCCCATAACTCTTCATTTCTCCAAGTTCACACTACGGACTCCTTGGTGACCACCACATTACCGCTTGAAGAACGGCCAATCAATCAAGAATTATTTCCTGATGGCGCAGGAGGAAGTCGAAGGGATAACCAAACTCTCCCTAGAGGTTCCGCAGGCCAGGGGATAAATCTAGGCGGATCAGGTATCCCAAGTCGTCCGCGGTTGAGTCTTCCCGAGGGCGGATTAGAAGGTCGAAGGCACAAAAAGCGAAGAAAGGGGAAAAGTAGGCGGTCGAAATCACCTTCACCCGCGAGACAGAGATCTTCCCATCGAGGTAGATCACCCCCATCTACTGGTCGTAGACAAAGCAAGAGGCCAGTAGAGACGCCGCGTCCGGATAGGCCACCGCCGCCACCAGATCAAGGAGAAGATAGACGCGTTCCTCCAGGAGACCACGGAGGTGATAACGGCCAAGCTCCTCCTGGAGGACAGGGTGGTGGAGGTGGACGTTCATCATTAGATCCGTCGTCCGACTCTAGCTCTTCATCTTCTCCAAGTCGATCTCCACGAAGAGGACGCCCCAAGGCGGGTCCAGAAAATTTTGATGATCGTGTTAGAGCTGCGGTGCTCCGCATTAATGAAGAGAATGCCCAACATAATCCATTCGCTAATCGTGATTCGCCTTTTATAGCATGGATCGAAGCTGAAGAAACGGAGAGGCATTTTAAAATACCTAATATACCCATTTACATGGGTGCGGACAACCTGGATGTTGCTCAGCCTTAACCGTGCAAGTGAGGCGGTCTTATGTCGGATGTTTATCACCACCTTAGGAGGCCCCACCTATGATTGGTTCTAATCTTTACCTCCTGGATCAATCGACAGCTGGGATCAATTGAGTAGAGAGTTTTGTGCTAAATTCGCCGGATGTATTCCTCCAGTGGTCAAGTCACGGAAGCTTTTTGAATTAAAGCAGAAGGCGAATGAACCCCTTCGAGAGTATGTAGACAATTTCAACAAATTGTGTATACGAATTGTCGATGTGGATGTCTCCATGGCAGCGGAGGCTCTAACAAAAAACACCACGTGTAAAAGCTTGCAGGAAGATTTAATTCAGAAGAAGCCCAGAAATATGGCAGAATTAATTGAAAGATGCAAGGACTTTATAGAGGTAGATGACATTCGCATGGAATCATTGTCTCTGCCCAAGAAGGACAGAGGCGAATCTCGCCATCGAGATAAGGAGAAAGACAAGCACCAGGACTCATCCTCTAGAGGTCGGCGAAGAGGCTCTAAGAACAAATCGGTATTTGTGTCGTCATTTACACCGCTCAATGCCTCTAAAAGCGAAGTGCTCATGTGGATTGAGAACAGTCAGCACAAGCGGAGCATTTCATACCCCAAACCAAAAGGGGGGGAGTACACCAACACTGGAAAAAATCCCAAAAATTATTGCAAATACCACAGGAAGAATGGCCATGACACTGACGCATGCTGGGAATTAGCCAGAGAGATAGAAAGGCTTATTGAAAGAGGAAAGTTGGACCGCTTCATCCAAAATGATGGCAAGAAGGGAGATGGTGATAGATCCAGAGATGATCAGAAGAAGAAGGCAAAAGGGACCATCAATGTCATAGCAGGCGGACCTGGATACCAACCTATGTTGAAAAAGGCAAAAACCACTGCTCTAGACAGAGCATCACTTAATCGCCCTTTTGCAGATGTCGGCCCGGAGATCTCTCCTCATGCGGATGCCCTGGTCGTTACTATGATGGTGGAAGGCTGGGAAATGAAAAGAGTGATGATCGATACAGGGAGTTCGTGCAATGTCATCACAAGAGGAGCATTTGCCAAGCTTATGGTCGACCCAATCCAAGTGGAAACCACCATAGTGGGCATCTTGGGAGTAACAGGGCACACCATCCAAACAAAGGGCCAGGTAATACTAGACTGTGTGTTAGCAGATGAAGATCAAATCTGGAAAGGCGATCTGGAATTCTCCATCCTGGATGGCCAGTTAGCTTACAATATCATCCTTGGGCGACCCTTTATCTCCGAAGCAGCAGCTTTTATCTCCATACGCCACTTAACTCTTTACATCCCCACGACCAAGGGAGGTGTAATGATCAGAGGAAGTCAAAAAGTGGCTCAAGAGACATATTCAGCATCGTTAATGATTCGCCCACAGTCTAAGGATGAGGACGAGGAAGAGCTTATCACAATGGCCTTGGGTGAAACAGAGATGTACCTCATGGCGGATGAAAAGCAGGTACGGATGGCTAAAGGGCTAAAGGGAGAAATTAAGGAAGCTATCACCAAGGTTCTCCATGAGTCAGAAGATGTCTTTGCATGGAAAGATGAGATTCTCCCCGGGATTAGTCTAGATGTGATCACTCACAAACTCAACATCGACAAAGACGCGGTACCGGTAGCGCAAAAACGGAGAAACCATGGCCCTGAAAGGCAGAAGGTGATTGAAGAAGAGATCACCAAGCTTAAACGGGCGGACGCCATCGAAGAGGTACTTTATACACAGTGGCTGGCGAATGTGGTTCTAGTAAAAAAAGCAGGCGGATCATACCGCATATGTATTGACTTCACAGATCTCAACAAAGCTTGTCCCAAAGACAACTATCCCCTACCATGCATTGACATCCTAGTAGATGGGACCGCAGGACACGCTATGTACTCTTTCACTAACGTGAAGTCGAGTTATCATCAAATCCCAATGGAGCCTTCGAATAGAATCAAAACTTCATTCATGACTCACCAAGCCACCTATTGCTTCAAAGTCATGCCATTTGGACTCAAGAACGTGGGTGCAACATATCAACGAATGATGAATAAAATATTCGAGGAAAGCAAAGGTGATAACTTCTCCGTCTATGTAGATGATATGATCATCAAGAGTACCACTGTGGAAAAACATGCAGATGATATAAGGGAGGTACTGGGCGTACTCCGACGTTACAACATCAAACTGAACCCGAAAAAATGTACCTTTGGTGCAACGTATGGAAAGTTCTTGGGATTCATGATTAGCCAAAAGGGAGTGAGCCCAAACCCTGACAAGATCAAGGCAGTCCTGGAGATGAAAGCGCCACAGAATATTAGGGAAGTGCAGCGTCTTAACGTGCGGATCGTGGCCTTGGGCAGGTTTATCTCTTGTTCAGCCCGTAGATGTCAACCCTTCTATGAGGTGATCAAGAAGCAAAAGGCGTTTGAATGGAACGAGGATTGTGAAAAAGCCTTCGAAGGAATCAAACGGTTTCTCATAGTACCGCCCTTGATGAGTCGACCCTTGAAAGGTGAGAATCTTTACATGTATGTCTCGGTTACAGATAAAGCTGTTTGCACGGTCATGATAAGGGAAGAGGATGGCCAACATTATCCAATTTATTACGTGAGCAAAGTATTAAAGGATGCTGAAACCAGATATTCCAAACTTGATAAAATGGCGCTGGCCGTTGTCACCACAGCAATCCGCCTTAGGCCCTACTTCCAGGCTCATACTGTCATAGTTCGAACAAGTATACCCATGAGGAAAGTATTGCAAAAACCAGAAACTTCAGGGAGATTGATGGAGTGGGCAATACGCCTCGGAGAATTTGATGTACGATATGAGAGCAGATCAGCCTTGAAGAGTCAAGTCTTGGCAGACTTTGTGAATGAATTCACTGAAGAGGGAATGAATCTCCCCAAATCTAAAGTCGAGGAATGGACGATGCATACGGATGGAGCCTCCTCAGCAGAAGGTGCAGGTATAGGCATCGTGATCAAAGGTCCTCAATATATAAAGCTACGGTACGCAGCAAAGTTAGATTTCCTTGCAACCAACAATGCGGCGGAGTATGGGGCTTTAATATTGGGGCTGCGCCTGCTAAAGGAAATCACTCCCGAGCGGATTGTGATCTATAGTGATTCCAAGTTAATGGTCAACTAGGTGATCAAAAATTTCGAGGTAAAAGATGATGTTCTGGCCAAATACGTCGCTGAGGTTAAAAAATTGCTGGATCACCTTGAAGCCAAAGAAACTAAGTGGGAATTGATCCATGTACCTCGAGGGTCAAACACAGAAGCGGATCACCTAGCTAAAATGGCTTCCAGTAAGGAGAACTGGGTGGATCCACAGTGCCTATTCGAAATCAAAGCAGCCCCGACATTCGCCTTGGAGGAGGTATCCATACTCACGACAGTAGAAAGTGATTGGAGATCATCAATCCGACAGTATCTGATAGATGGAACTCTACCTATGGACAAGGAAGAAGCTCGACGGATAGTCAGGAAGGTGGCCTATTTCTCCATGATAAATGGTTGCCTCTACAGAAAGTCTTTTAGCCACCCTTGGTTAAAATGCATTTTGCCAGAAGAGGGACGACAGGTCCTCAAGGAGCTGCACGAAGGAACATGTGGAGCCCATGAGGCATCTACCTCTATCTTGAAGAAATCCAGGTTAGTAGGATTTTATTGGCCCATAGCGGAACTTGATGCACAAAAATTGGTGGAATCTTGTCATAATTGTCAGATTCATGCAAATGAATCACACACCGCTAAACACCTCCAAAAGCCCATCATTGAAGGTCGACCCTTTGCGGTCTGGGGTATTGACATAGTTGGACCATTTCCTCCTACCAGAAGACAGAGGAAGTATGTGGTAGTGGCTGTGGATCATTTCACCAAATGGGTAGAGGCTGAGGCTGTCTCCTCTATCAATGCTGAACGAATGGTGGAGTTCGTCAAAGATAATATCGTAGGAAGGTATGGAGTTCCTCATACGATTATCACTGACAATGGAACGCAATTCAACTGTGCAGAGTTCAAAACTTTTTATGAATGATTGGGCATTCTGAACAGGTTCGCCTCAGTTTACTATCCACAATCAAACGGTATGACCGAAGTTACAAATCGGACGATCGTTAAAGGAATAAAGAAAAGATTGGGGGAACATGACAAGAAATGGGCGGATCAATTAATGAGTGTCCTATGGGCGTATCGCACTACTCCCAGGACGGCCACAAGCGAAACCCCGTTCGCCCTCTCTCATGGCGTGGAAGCTATAATCCCAGTCGAAATACAGGTCCCCAGTGACAGAGTTGCATTCTATTACGAGGATGAAAACAGTCAAAGACTAAAAGAAAGTCTGGATCAAGTGGAAGAGAGGCGAGAAAAAGCATATGTACGCATGGCGGCATATAAGCAGCGGATCGTAGCTTATCATGACAAAAATGCCAAGCTTGTGGACTTGAATGTGGGAGACCTCGTGCTCCGCAAGGCAGAAAAAATCCAATCTAGAGAAGGGAAGGGAAAGCTAGGACTCACCTGGACAGGTCCGTATCGAATAGTGGACAAAATTGGGTTCGCCACATTTAAAATACAAGACATGGAAGGAAATACATTGCCGCGTACATGGAATCTCCAAAATCTCCGCAAATATTTCGCCAGAAAATAGAATGTAAACAAGGTCTTGAGTACTCTTTTTCCTTTAGTAAGCTTTTTTCCCATGAGGTTTTTCTTATTAAAGGTTTTAATGAGGCTCACATATAAGACCCGCTTGCTGTAATAAAGCGTATCTCCAATCAATAAAAAGCAATTGTTCTATTGTCAATATTCTTTTTAAGTATTTTCTTGCAGCAATATAAATATTCCAGTCTAAAAAAGAAGGGGGGGCATCCAATGCTTCCCACAAAAAGTACTGCTATCACATAGCTACTTTTTCTCCTCAAAGATACGAGATCAATCTCATGGGCGGATCAATCCTTAATTGATCACCATTAGAGATAGAGTTAAAACATTTCTCGGACGCGAGATCTTTACACTCTCTTACATCCTTCCCAAAGAAGGGTTCACAAGTCCTAAAGGCGGATCGATTCACCTCAAAGATAGGTAGCAAGACGATCCCTAAGGCAGCTTAACTTCCTCTAAAGGAATAAAATAGCTTCAAACCTTCACAAAGGTTCGCACAATGGAGTATGGCTGGCCACCTACTTCAAAACAAATCCTGAAAGCCTATAAATTTACTTACGCAAACGTAAAAGTAAAATAAATAATAGCAAGGATTAAACAACTGTACTTAAGTTTTACAAACAAAACTAAACATTGATAGGAGCATCCTCCTTAACATCCTTCTCGCCTGATGCGCCCTCTTGTGGGGCTTCCTTCTCAACGGCTCCGGATACGCCCAACAAAGAGACTTCCTTTTTCACAGAAGTAGTTTCCTCAAGAGGAAGAGTGCCATCAGTTATAAGCTCCTCACCCGCCTTTGGAGGTACTTCTTCAAGGTCCACCAGCTTGATGCTAGCAGGAGGTTTGCTTTCTTCGGCGGATCCCTTCATCCATTTCCGAACGTGATCACGGGTGTAATCCTTGACATCCGGGATTTTTCGATATTTGAGGACAACGTTCGGGTCGGGAACGGCGAACTTCGGATCTGTAAAATCAATCTCGGGATATGCCAGTTGGACATACGCCATGATCCATTCACCGTAAAAGAAAGCATGTTCCCCTGCCATGAATTCGGCGTCTGCTAAGGCATCCTCATGCTCCTTAGCATCTGCTTCGATCTTTTCCTTCAGCTTCTGGATCTCAGCATCCTTGAGAGCAATGGCGGACGCGGCATTCGCGTTAGCATCATCGACTTCTTTCTCCAACTTTTCTATAGTGGCCTTATCCGCCACACCTTGAAGGAGCTCAACTTCCATGGCACGCAAGCGAGTATACATCTATCAAGGCAAACTGTTCATTCAAACGAAAGAACAATAGCAAAACTCTCCCCAAAGGAGATCACTTATTCATCCAAACAATAATAAAAGGACAGAAGGAACTTACGGTTAGAAGCTCTGTCTTTCCCATTTGGACATGGGCTGATCCTGGGATCTGGTTTTGGTTCTTCTGCACCTCGCCCAACTGACCAAGAGCCTCGTCCAGGTCATTGATAACAGACTCATTCTCCAAAGATCCCTTGATACCATGTTTGGCGGACCAGTAACCGCCCAGGTCAGGCTTCGCCATCTGCACAAAGGTGGGAAGGTCAGAACTTAGATTCAAAATATGGCAAAAAGGAAAAGGTAAAAACAACTTACTTGTTCCTTCTCCACCAAAGGCATTGTGGATTTCATGGAATCCGCCATAAACTTTTGTCCGTCGGAAGCTGTAGGCTTCCTCTTCTTCAGAGGCGGGTCGGCCATTATATCCGCAGGACGTTTCCCTGCACCCTTGTGGGGATCCGTTGCTTGCCCTTTCTTTCGAGCCTCATCCTCCTTCATTTTCTTGCGCATCTCTACAAGAGCGTGATTAGCCTTAGATAAACCCCTGACAAAGAGAACGATAAAGTAATCAAAGTTCAAAGAAAAAACAAAGTTACCTTGATCAAGTTGTGCAAACTTTGAGTAAATGAACTTGTCCCCTTCTCGGCGAATCAAGGGAATGTCATTCATCATGAAGTCCAAGGCGTCAGCGTATGTCCAAGCATCCGCCTTGACACTCTTCATGAGCTCCGCCACTACCTCATCACTATCTGTCAATATACGCATGTCTCCCGCCATATGCAGAGGCTTGGCATTCGAGTACGATGGAAAGCCTAAAGACTCGCCCTCTCTTATCTTTACATAGAAAATTTTTTCGTCCCAAAGATGGACGTTGGACATCTTGCCGCTAAACGACGAATATATTCCAAACTTTGCAAAAGTGAGGAAAGACTCAGACTTTCGTTGTGACGGTTTATGAAATGATCGAAAGAAACGAAGGGTGCACACTACCCCTAAGTTTGAAGCTAAGTAGCAATCTAAAGCCAGATCTAACTAGCCATTTGGGTGTAACTGGCTGGCAGTGATATCAAAGTAAGCTAGAATGTCCGCCATCATCTTAGGGAGAGGAAGTCGGAATCCTCTTTCTACATGGCTACAACATACGGACAGATATCCGCTTGGCGGACAGGCGGGTCGTTGATGAGGAGCCGCCAATTGAGTCTCATAGTCCTTTATCCACGGAAAGCGATTCGCCAGATCCGCTAGATCCGCTAGATCCGCGGCGCTCATGCGAGATGGAGTAGACTCCGCATGAGGCACCTTTTTCCTAGACGGGGCAGAAGAAGAAGCCACCATCCCGGAAAATCGCCTAAAATCTATTGCCGGAACAGTACCAGTAACGGGGACGGAAAGGTTTTGAATTCTACGTGAGCGAGTTCGACCACTATTACACGCCGAGTTACGCAACTCAGCTAAATTAGAGCTAGTTGTATCTCCGGAGGAATAAGAATTTTCCGATGAAGAAGTAGTCCAGCTAACTATGATTTCAGAGGAAGAGGTCAAATTAAAAAGTTTGATGGTCGATTCGGAGGATGAATAAAAGCTCCTAAACATTCAGAAAAAATAGAATGAAAAAGATGAACTTACATGAAAGTAAAAGCTTGGAGGACTCTGAAACTCCGGGGAAAAACTCTGGGCAAAAAGAAAAATGAAGAAGAAGAACAAATGAGGAAGAAAGAGGAGAGGAAGGAAGAAGGCGTTTTCTCCTTTCTCGAGCGGCGCGCCCACAACACGTGTCACCCATCGATTGGCATCGAACAGAGTGACCATTAATGCAAGTAATCATGACGGCACGCGAAGAAGCTCAAAAGCCCTAAAGGACTTTAAAGGAACTTTAGGGGGGCTTCTAATAACATTGTGATATTATCCCAAGGATCAAAAGGGATATTCGCCTAGAATACCACGCGTTGATCAACTGATACCGGGGTATCACGGCGTATTGAGCAAAGGGATCCGACAGGCGGATCACCAACACCTCACCATAAGAGACCCGCGGGCGAACTTATGAGGCGAATCAATCATAACCGCCCAATCCGCTATTGAAACAGCTGAGCCGATCCCGCAATAAAGACCATTAATAAACAATCAATTTCCTAACGGACATGCTTAAAGGAAACCAGTAACCGCCATTAATGGAGCATTAATGGAGACTTTCTAGTTACTAAAGGTTACAACTTCATGACTATATATAGCTAGTATCTCGAGCTATCAAGGTACACATTCACTTACCCTTTGTCAATTCAGTTTGCTCTCTTGTTCTTCTATACTGACTTTGGCATCGGAGCTTCCCCCCGTCGAACCCAACGACGCCCCCACAGAGACGGAAACCTATCGGAAATTCTCCACAAGTCATTAGGTAGTTACAACCTAGAATGGGGAATCCATTCGTTAATTCCTAAGTATGGGTTTATATGGTTTCGGGTTTAAGCTCAACTAATGATTGAAGGTAATTGTCCTAAGTGAAAGACAAATGTGATTAGTATTCGTCTATCCTATTCACATGCATTCGGGTGACGGCTTGATTAGACATATACCATAGGTCATGCAAAGCATTAGGTTTATTGACAAATAAGACTTAAACCGTAGCCCAGTCACAAAGCCTCATTCCTAGTGGTCTCTAGCGAAGTCAGGTTAATACAGATTCGGTATAGACGATTCCGTAGTCAGGATTTCATCTATCTATAATCCTATCTAATGTCAGGGTCACAGGCATTAAGCAAATTATTTACATAAACAGGCTAGTTGATCATTATCAATTCTCATTCTAGCATAAATCCTGTGCCTAACATCATCTAGGCATTACGCATGCTTAATCTGAGCGAATCAAAAGCGAATTCCTTAAACCCTAAACCCTAAACATACATAATCATTCAACCAATTTCATCCCCATCCTAGATTAGATGGGGATTAGCTCATAGACAAACCAATCATAATAATAATGCAAAAGGGAATAAATGAAGGCATACTTTGATTAATATGTAAATAAAGATAAAGGGAAAGAGAAAGAATTTCTAAAACCCGTTGTTTGATTACAGTATAAGCAATGTAGGTTGATCCTCCACCCTTTGAGCTGTTCTTCAAAGAATAAAAGCTAAACTATCAACTGAATTTAATCTAAAAGCTGAAATACGTTTAAAGTGGTTATCAAATATAAAAACTGACTAATCCCCGAAGAACTGAGTTAAGCTGCCTATTTATAGTCGTAGGCAGAAAACCTAGGTCTCCGGGGGTACAAATGTCCGTTCCCGTGCTAAAATAGGTGTTCCATAGGTTGATTTTCGACATTCCAACAGGGGAAAGGCATTTTTACGCCTCTCTAGACAGAGGCTGTCTCGTCGAGACAGCATAGTGTCTCAATGAGACAGTGCCTGTAAAAGGGGCAAAGAGGTCGGTTTTTCTTTGTTTGGGTCCCTGGGTTTCCGAAATCTGCTCTAATGGTCCCTGACGAAGCCCAAAAGCACTCCGACGGTCCCTGAATTGTCCGAAATTGCTCCAAAAGGCCCGGGTCTGGTTTGGGAATGCTCAAATAGGCCTAAAAACACCTAAAAACACAGAAAATGTCATAAATAATAGAAATGACTGATTTTAACTAAAAGCTAACAAAACGATACTAAAACTAAAAGGAAATAAAGCAAAAACGAGCTAAAATGATCCTAAAAACCCTATACAAATGGGAGCTATCAACCTCCCCACACTTGAATCTTGCTTGTCCTCAAGCAAGAAAGAATCAAAAGTAGCGAAAAATCAACAAATAGCTCCAGTACACAGACAAGGATCCACTGCACTTTTATTATCCATACGGTTTCAGACTGCTCAAGTTGCAATTAAAAACAAAGTGAACCTCAGAATAATCTCCAAAACTAATTAAGTAGTTTTATCAACCAACACTTTGCAAAAACTAAAGGCGAGGACTAAGTTTGCTAGCTCACAGGTGGTCGCTCTTGCACTCAAGTGTTTGGGTGAAATATGAATTTGGTAAACGTTCTACAGTTTATTGCACAAAATGGCCACGTTGGAATTGCATCATCCATCCGGTCGAAATTACGCATCACAATTAAACAAGATTATAGGTCTTTAAAGGGTTGTAATATAGGCTAAAGGTTTGGGGGTAGGAAAAAGGGAATTTAGGCAAAAGTTAATGACTCACCTAGCCAGAATTTTTGCAAAAATTGGCACTTTTTCTGCTATGTGCGAGATAAAAGCTCAAGGTTGTTTTATTTTTCAGTTCAGGAAGTAACTAGAGAATATCTCCTATCCTTTCCTCTACAATTTATTCGATTCAATTTTGAACCATATATTTTTTCTTTCTTTCTTTTCTTTTGAGATAGAGGGGACAAAGAGTCAATTTGAATTGGTTACTTCTTCTATTTAGAATTACAACCTTTCAATGGTAGCTAATGGAAATTTGAAGGATGTGTGCCTAAGGATCTTCTAACTAAAATTGAGTCAATTAACTTGGGTGAGAAATGGTATTTAAGAAGGCTAAGGGCTTGTAACAAGGTTGATCAAAGAAAAGGGGTAAATAAGGCTCAAAGGGGCTTATCTAGTGGAATTGGTAAGGGATTTTGGCTAATCAAAGAATAGGCTAAGTTCACAAAGGGCTATACCTAGATTGCCTAATCATTTCAAGTTCAATTATAACACAACATTCAACCAGTATTGGATGCAATTCCTGTGAGCATAATGACAATAACTGTAATCCCACACCTAAGAGATCAGTTGTTCCTAAAAATGAGTCTAAAATATTGACCTTTAGGCTCTAGCTCACAATTTAGGGGTTATTTGTAACAATCCTAGCCTCACCTAACGAATCGTTCCATGTCAATCTTAGTTAAATAACACTCTTGGAGACTCAAACGTTGTTCACAAGTTTTTGCATGCATCAATTTCAGCTGAGCTTTCAGACTTTTAGAGCACAATTTCAACTGTAATGTCAAGATTACTAGATGCATCAAAATCAACTGCCTAGGATTCTTTTTATTCCTAAAAGATAATGGCAAAAACAGGCAAAAACACAACTCAGAAATCCTAAAACTAACAAGCAAAACAAAAATTCAAAAATCCTCAGACATGCGAAAATTCTAAACACACACAAAGACACACACACACATAGCCAAACAAGGTACATTAAAAGTAAACATGCATCAAAATGGAAGAACTCCACAGCTTTCTATCCTATTGCATCCTCCCCACACTTACGATATGCATTTATTCTAGAAATGTAAAAAGCAAAGCATAAAGTAAAGTGCTAAAAAGAAAATAGGATAGAAATACTCCCTAGGGGTGGCGATCCATCCAACCCCGAATGTCACTCGCCAAGCTGTTGAAATCTAGGCGGAAATCCTAGAATTCATAATTGAGCATCTGGATATTCGCCCTATTCTGTTCGCCCACAGCAATGGCTTGCTCCAACCGTTCCTCGAGTTCGCCAGTGTAACCCGGTTGGTAATCCTTATCATCATCCTCCTCAGAACTTGTTTCCATCATATTGGCTGAACCTGCGCCTGAAGAACTGGCTCCAGCTGTACCTGCTCTATAGTCTCTAGTCCACACACCAGAGGTATGAATAATTCATGCTCTATTCAGATAAGTTGGATCAAGCAATAAGAATGGAATGGTGGGTTTTGCACCTAATTCTACGCGAAGCTGCTCGCAAAACACCATGCGGCTAATGATAGCCCCAAAAGGGAAATTCGTCCGCTTAGTAAAGCGGAAATTAGCCATTTGGGTCCACAGGACGTGGGCCATCAGAGCAGGACGTCCCTTTTTCATACACCACAACAACAGGAGGTCCGTTTCCGTGACCTTGTCAGCATCCCTCTGCCCACACGGATTAAAGGAAATGCACTTATGCATTAGACGGTCCATTGGGTCCGTTAAACTTGCATTAGTGGCAGTTTTTTTACTATAACGTACCTCCCTAGAGACTTCAATGAAGTACTGTTTGTGGGATAAGTCCTTTTCCCACTGAGTAACATCAGCCTCCTTGAAACCGAAGGCCTTGTTCATGAATTCCTCATCCCAAACGTACTCATTATTATTCGTGCGAAAATGCAAAGTTTTTTCCCCGTCGTCGTTTGTCTCCAATTTAAGAGTCGTGTAGAACTCTAAAATAAAAGAGGGAGACAGAGGGCGACGACACCTATTAATAACTAGCCAACCCATATTAGACATAAAAGCGTGAACACGCTCGTGAAAACCACATTTTTCTAGCCACTCCCAATCAAATAATCGAGGGACTGCACATTGATATTTTTTTATTTTTTTGAAAAGTTTACCCTCATCAACAGAATTCAAAAGGAAAGGACACTTAAACCTCTGTGACAGCGGGCATGAGTGGTAGCGGTTGGCGTTTGGTGCTGGGGCAGGAGGAGGGCGGGGCGGATCGTCAATAATGCATGCACGAATGGTGCTGGGAATAGGCTCCACCTCCTCGGGGAGTGTATCGTTACATCGGCGGCGACGTCTTGGCTGACCTTCCATTATGTCTACAAAAGAACGAAAAACACGAACAAAAGAAAATACAACAACAACGAAAGTTAATTTCCAAAATCAAACAAAAATTCCGAAAAGAAACAGTGAGGCATGATTGTTCAATAACAATTTCTGAAGTTAACCCAAAAAAATTGAAATTAGAACAATGAAAACTCACTAAAATCACCTAACTCCTAGAACAAAAAGCACCCAACACAATCTAAAAAGGAAAAACATGAAAAAGGAAAGGGAAAACTAGCTCAAAACATGCAAATCCCTTAATTAGGAAGGAAGTTAGTAAAACAAATTCCTAATTAGCTGCCAAAACAATGAAAACAAATCCTAAATCAAATTCTAAATCTAAGAAATTCAAAACAAGAAACCATACCCAAACATGATAATCCCTAATTTTTACCAAAACCAAATTTATCTCTCAAAACAATCAATCTCTAATTCATCAAAATTAGCTCTTAAAGAATCAAATCCCTAATTAGCTTTTACACAATAAAATCCCTAATTTGCTCTTTCACAATCAAATCCTTAAGTTTACCCAAACCAACATCAAGAAACTAACAAGGTCATACCTAAAACATGCAAAGTCCTAATTTGCCAAACCCAAATCAAGAGACCAACAAGTAAAATTAACCAAAATCACCAAAATTAAAACCAACGAAGACTCACCAATTGAAAACCTTGAAGAAATGAGGTGAAATGAAGAAAGGGAGATGAGGAGAGGTGGAGAAGGTTTGAAGAAGTTAAATCTTTAAATAGTTGATATCAGGAGGGATTTTGGGTATTCTAATGGTTGGGAGATGGAAAGATGGAAATTAGGAAGTTGTATGGGTAGGAGATGAGGAGATGAAGGAGGAAGAGGAGAGTTAGGGTTTAGGAAGAGAGAGAGAGAGAGCAAATTATCTTTGAGGAGAGAGAGATTGAATGAGAGTTATGGTGGTTGTAGGGTGGGGTTAGGTTTATTAAAAGGGGAAAATTAGGTGAAATTTGGGGGTATTTAGGGGTTGGTCCGGCCAACCCCCTTAAATGAACCGCCTAGGATAAGCCTTGGGCGTCTCGTCTCGTCGAGACACTATGTGTCTCGACGAGACATCGTGGCTGGCAAAAATGCCACTGTGGTCCCCCAAGGGCATCTCGTCGAGACATCAGGGGTCTCGACGAGACGTTCCCTTATCTCGACGAGACAAGGTACGAATTATATATATATATAATTATATATATATATAATTATATATATATTTTACTTATTCTAATCTATTCTATTCTAGTTCTATCTAATCTATTCTATTCTAATTCACATAACCAACTAATGAAAACTAAATTTCAATAAAACTTAAAAAGAAACAATTCCTAATGAAATCCTAATAAAACTTAAGAAAAGAACAAGAAGTTAATTAATTAGATAGTTTGATAAGAAATTAACATAAAACAAACAAAATGATTGTTCAAAAATTGTACTCATATTTGGGGTGCCTCCCAACAGCGCTCAATTTTAAAATCTGTAGAGTTTTAGACTGTCATTCCCCCTCAGGGTGCTGGTGGTTGTCTCTCCCTTGGATTCGGTTCATTGTTAGGTGGCAGCTGCCCGGTTGCTCGCTCAGAATTTATTAGGGTTGGGCAAAAAACCGAACAAACCGGTAATCCGAACAAAAAAAACCGGTTAACCGAACCGACGGTTTTGTTATAGGGTTGAAAATATATTCTGGTTTCGGTTTTGGTTTCGGTTTGAGGTGTTCAAAAACCGCGGTTTATGGTTAACCGAACCGTTTAATATATATATATTTAAAAAAAAAATATTATATACCTATACTATACTGTTATAACATTATTTATACTATACTAATACTTTATACAAACATATAAAGATAAAAAAATATATTATATATAAATTAATTATGCTTATTCTTTTCAAACATAACCTTATGAATTCATTATTCTTTCTTTTATCTAAAAAAATGAAACCCTAAACTAAGAGAAGAACAAAGGAGCCAGCCACCACCGCCACCACCTACCTAGCGATCTCCATCCTCCACCGCGGTTCCTCCATCCATTCCTCCACCATCGTTTCTCCACCGTTCATTCCTTCCGAGCGCTCTCATTCCCCCTGTCTCGCACAACGTCATTCCGTCTTGAACAGTGTCGTTATGTCTCGCAGAGCATCTCGCACATCGTCGTTCTGTCTAGTTGTTCCATTCCGTCTCACACAGTGATGTAAGTAAATTTCTGGGTTAAATTTCTACTTATGTTTGTGCAACTAAATTTTCTGGGTTAAATTTCTATTCATGTTTGTGCAACTAAATTTATGGGTTTAATTTGTAATGCTAATGTTTGTGCAACTAAATTTATTGTCTGCTAACGCTAATGTTTGTGGCACTAAATTTCTGGGTTTAATTTGTCAGTTAATGCTAATGTTTGTGCAACTAAGTTTGTCTGCTAATGCTAATGTTTGCGCAATTAAATTTATGGGTTTAATTTGTCTGCTAATGTTAATGTTTGTACAACTAAATTGTATGCTAATGCTAATATTTGTGCAACTAATATATGCGTTTTTTCTAATGTTTGTCTGCTAATGCTAATGTTTGTCTACTAACATTTGCTAATGCTAATGTTTGCTAATGTCTGCTAACATTTGCTAATGCTAATGATTGAGAAGTTGTAATGAATTAATGTTGTAATAAGTACTTTGATGTATTGAAATTGCTAATGGTTTGAATATTTGCATTTCTTTACGTTTTAAATGTAAACTTGATGGATTCTTTATTTAGTTCAGTACTTGCGTTTGAATTCTAAACTTGTATATGAATCTATTTCGTTTGGAATTTGAAATTAGGTGTATTTTAATATTGTTTAAAAATTTAGGTTTGTGTAAAAAATTACGGTTAACCATTGATTTTTGGTTAACCAGTGAGAATTGGTTAAAAACTGTTAACCGAAAAACCTAACCGAAATTAATGGTTAACCGATCATATGGTTAGCCGATAACTATGGACCGGTTTCAGTTTGGATGGTTAGAAAACCGATAGTTTCGATTTGGTTAATTTTTTTACCTTATGGACCGGTTAACCGAACCGTGCCCATCCCTAGAATTTATCTTAGCCAGTTGGCTTATCTGAGTTTCCAGGCCTTTGCAGAAGGCCTTATTATTGGCTAATCTTCCCTCCATTGTTCCAAGGATCTTCACCATAGAATCTATCTTCTCCTCCATTCCACTCTCGGGCCTTTGACCCTGATTCTGGTTCTGGTTCTGCTGAGGTGGAGGAGCTGCAAATCCTGGTGGTCCCAAAGCTGCTTGGTTATTGGACCAACTGAACCCTGGATGGTTTTGCCTCCAAGGAGTGTTGTACGGTCTAAACTGCTTGATATAGTTGACAGACTCGATGACCATTGGGCACTCTGCGTTCTTGTGCCCGCCACTACAAAGCTCGCACTTTGCCACTACTTCAGGTTTCTGAAACTGAGCTACCAGAAGGTCCATCTTCTCAGTCAGTGCTGTAATCTGTGGATCAGGTTCTGCAGATGTACTCGAGGCAGCGACTGCAAACACTCCCCTTCTCTGACTTGGCTTCTCTATCTTCCAATGTGCACTCCTCTCGGCCAGCTCCTTTACCAGACTGTAAGCTTGAGCTGCCATCTTGTTGAACAAATTACCTCCCGCTGCTGCATCCAGTGAAGCTCTGCTAGCTGAAGTGATACCCGAATAGAACAGGTCAACAAGATGGTGCATGTTGAAACCGTGGTGGGGGCACTTCCTCAACAACTTCTGAAATCTCTCCCAGGCCAGATGCAGGTTCTCACTCTCAAACTGCCGGAACGATGTCATGTTGCTCTTGAACTGTGCAGTTTTTGATGGAGGGAAAAACTTTGCCAAGAATGCGGCCATTGTGACGTCCCAATCCGCGAGAGAACCTGGTGCAAGTGAACTCAGCCAGTCCGCAGCATCATCCTTCAGAGAAAATCTAAACAGCTTCAAGAAAACCTGTTTTAGTGTCACGTCCTTGTACTTGAAGGTGCCGCAGTACTCCATAAATTTGTTAAGGTGTGCATTGGGATCCTCATGGTAATCCCCACCAAACTGACCCGAATTCTGGATCATCTGTATCATTACCGGTTTGATCTCAAACGAAGCCACCGCGATCTCGGGATCAAGGATGCTTGAGGTCGCAGAAGGCCTTTTCGCCTTGAGTAGCTCCATAATAGACATGTCTGCCATCGGTTCCTCTTCACAACTTTCCTTTGGGATTGCTGTGTTGAAATCCTCATTGGTTCTCTGTCTAAGCAAGGCTGCCTGACGTTCTTTCCTTAACCTGCGAGAAAGACGATCAATATCAGGATCAAACCGTAATGGTGAATGACTCTGAGAACGTCGGTTCATAATAAGCTAAACAAACAAATTATACCAATCAAAACAAACTAATCAAAATTACAATAGTCCCAGGCAACGGCGACAAAAACTTGATGCTCGTAAAGTATATAACAATAAATAGGACAAATGTATCCTATCGCAACAAGTAATATAGTGCTTAAGCACAAGATCGAACCACAAAGACTATTATCCTAATTAGTATATTCAATTGGTAAATCTATCTATTTAGCAAGGTTGAAGAGCAATTGGTTTATAAATTAATAAAATAAACAACTAAACTAAGGAAAGCAATGAACAGAACGAGCCACAGGGTGGATTGTGCTGAATGGTAGTTACAACCTAGAATGGGGAATCCATTGGTTAATTCCTAAGTATGGGTTTATAGGATTTCAGGTTTAAGCTCAACTAATGATTGAAGGTAATTGTCCTAAGTGAAAGACAAATGTGATCAGTATTCGTCTATCCTATTCACATGCATTCGGGTGATGGCTTGATTAGGCATATACCCTAGGTCATGCAAAGCATTAGGTTTATTGACAAATAAGACTTAAGTCGTAGCCCAGTCACAAAGCCTCATTCCTAGTGGTCTCTAGCGAAGTCAGGTTAATACAGATTCGGTATAGACGATTCCGTGGTCAGGATTTCATCTATCTATAATCCTATCTAATGTCAGGGTCACAGGCATTAAGCAAATTATTTACATAAACAGGCTAGTTGATTATTATCAATTCTCATTCTAGCATAAATCCTGTTCCTAACATCATCTAGGCATTACGCATGCTTAATCTGATCGAATCAAAAGTGAATTCCTTAAACCCTAAACCCTAAACATACATAATCATTCAACCAATTTCATCCCCATCCTAGATTGGATGAGGATTAGCTCATAGACAAACCAATCATAATAATAATGCAAAAGGGAATAAATAAAGGCATACTTTGATTAATACATAAATAAAGATAAAGGGAAAGAGAAAGAATTTCTAAAACCCGTTGTCTGATTACAGTATAAGCAATGTAGGTTGATCCTCCACCCTTTGAGCTGTTCTTCAAAGAATAAAAGCTAAATTATCAACTGAATTTAATCTAAAAGCTGAAATATGTTTAAAGTGGCTATCAAATATAAAAACTAACTAATCCCCGAAGAACTGAGTTAAACTGCCTATTTATAGTCGTAGGCAGAAAACCTAGGTCTCCGGGGGTACAAATGTCCTTTCTTGTGCTAAAATAGGTGTTCCATAGGTTGATTTTCGACATTCCAGCAGGGGAGAGGCGTTTTTGCGCCTCTCCCGCCTCGTCTCGTCGAGACAGAGGCTGTCTCATCGACGAGTGCCTGTAAAAGGGGCAAAGAGGCCGGTTTTTCTTCGTTTGGGTCCCTGGGTTTCCGAAATCTGCTCTAATGGTCCCTAACGAATCCCAAAAGCGCTCTGACGGTCCCTGAATTGTCCGAAATTGCTCCAAAAGGCTCGGGTCTAGTTCGGGAATGCTCAAATAGGCCTAAAAACACCTGAAAACACAAAAAATGCCATAAATAATAGAAATTACTGATTTTAACTAAAAGCTAACAAAACGATACTAAAATTAAAAGGAAACAAAGCAAAAACGAGCTAAAATGATCCTAAAACCCCAATACAAATGGGAGCTATCAAGCATGCTCGTGTTATTGGATTGGAAGCGGATTGGATTGCAGGAATTTCCAGAACGCGCTCACGGAAAATAATGCGCCCGCAAAATTTTCCAGAATTGCTGAAATATTATGTTTCTTTGTCAAAAGTCAAATCATTCCATCCAAAAGACATGTCTATCTAGAGGGGTGTTTCAAGAGGTGTCTCTACATTTAAAAGAACATAATTGCTGGAATTTTAGGAGAGATGAAGTTACTTGAAGAAGAACACAAGAGATCTGAGAGAAAAAGAGATTTGAAGATCAATTACATGTTTAAAGCATTTTGAAGAGATGTTAGAGATCAAGAAGAAAGAAGACATTCATGTAAACAGGATAGAGAGATCATCCTTACTCATTCTTTATCTTCTTTACTTCTTGAATTATCAATTACATTGAGATGGTTATCATGTTTATGGATGATTCTAACTATTAACAGTATAAGTTGTTTTCTTTTACTTAATAGATTTTCTTTTACAAAATCTCTTCATATGATTGTTACAATGAGTTTTATTGTTAGAACTTTTCAAGTTGGGAATTAAAATTGAGAAATTTATTCTTGACTTATTTATGAAGGTTTAATCAAAAGTTGTTACTAGGGAGATCAGAATAAAGAGTTGATTGATGTATGTTGATTCTTTAACTTGCAATTATGATGTTTGAATAATTAATTCTACAAGTGAGAACTAAGGATTAATATCATCATTAGATATTGTTAAAGTAATCTAATTTATGTCGAGAGAATGAATTAGAAACTATTGCAACTTAGGTGTAACTGTATAATCTAATAAATTTCATTAAGCAACGCTTTAAGTTTTATCATCATGCTTTGTCTTCCCACTTCATTTGCATAATTTAAGTTTCATTCACGTAATTAATTAAGTTAGATTTGTTTAGAGTAGAAAATAAAAATCCAATTATTGAATTCTATAAACGAAAGAAACAGATTAAGTGGTAGTGAGTAATAACTTTGTTCCCCGTGGGATCGATATTTTTTATTATTACAAGGAAACCGTGCACTTGCGGAAATTCCTCAACACACGTTCCCTATTTCGGCGGACATTGGCCCCTCTAACTGCTCATAGGTTTTTTACCGATCCCCTCCTTAAACTTTGAACCTCTTCTGCCTCGACCAATACGTTCCGTAAGTACGCTACTTGATCTTGTTAAGCTCTTATTTTGGGCTCTTACCTATCTTCTCTTCCTTGGGCCCTTACCAACATTTATCTCCCGTCAATTAGCCCAACGTAATTGTGGGTGAAACAAAAATGTACGATGGATGAAATATATTCATGAATAAAATTCGAATGATGACGAAAATAATGTAAACTTTCAAATCAGAAAATAATGAAATATTGTTCTCGATTATTTACAACACACACACACACACACACACACAAGCATTGAAGAAGTAGTTTCGAAAAAACATTTTAGGAAACACAATATTTGCAATAATTATCCCCATATTCCGAGGAATATTCTAGAACCTTATATGTTTGTTAATTCGTTTTGAGAGTTCTATAGAAAGTGGGATAATTATCGACAAAATACCATTTATTTTGGTGGAAACTTAGAAGATTATGATAATTACCTAAGTATTCTCGAAGTATATTCCAATGGAAAGAATATCAGATTTGATATTCTTGGAATACTCAAGAATGGAAATATGACTTTTATCAATAACATTCTATTTTTATTGAAATGAAAAACTTAAAAAGCTACATCTCGAGTTCGGATCCTAGCGTATGTAGAAAAGCTTTAATTGGGAGAGGATCCACCTAAAGGGTGTCTGACGAGCCTCGAACCGATAAATCAGATAAACTATAAAAGAAGTTTATAAAGCTAATGAAAATATAAAAAATTATGACAATTACCTAGATATCCTTAAATTGAATTCTGACGTGAAGAATATTGAGTTTAATATTTTTTGAATTATTGAGAATGAATAGACTTCTATCAATAAAATTAATAAAAATCTAGAAAATTATAACAATTACCAAACACCCGTAAAACATATTCCAAGGCAAATAATACTAATTTTAGTATCTTTAGGATTATTGAGGATAAAAATAGGATTTTTATCAACAAAATTCTAGTTTAATGAATAAAAAGCTAAATAAAGTTTAAGAAATTATGATAATTATCTAAATATTCTCAAAATATTTTTCCAAATGTTGAATATTTATTATAATATTCCTGAAAATTTTGGGAATGAATCGTCTTCGACCTCTAGTACAGTTTGATTTTGATCCGCCAAATCCCACTCAACTTCGAATTCAAGACCCGAACAAAGGTAAAGTAGGTTGGGTTGTTGATTATTAGTTAATCAATACCCAGACCTTTGATTTAAAACATAAAAAAATAAATAAATAAGCTAATTTCTCTCTCTCTCTCTTTTTCTAAAAAACTCATAAGTATTTTTTAATTTAGAGTAATTTCTCCTATAATTTTTGGTGTCTTTAAAACAATCAATTCGTTCACTTATAAAGAAATAATTCTCTAAAATCCAAAATTATACCGAATTTGCGAAATAGAGCCGTATAATTGCAAGTATATTTTCGATGATATTTTTTGAATTTTTTTGGCAACTCCGTTCTTGTCAAACATGCATCTAAATGACAAATTTGTGTGTCAGTCGGCTCTATTTTAGGCGACTCAGCTCTACTAGTAAAGGAATGTCTCTGTGACGTCTAATTATTATAGAGGGTATCAAACCTGCTGCCCAAATGAGAGGAACGTCTCTGTGACAACCAATTTCACTAAATTTACTCAAATTTATTCAATTTGGGTAAACTTCATACTATTTTAGCCATTTTGATAGACTTTTTTTTATGTTTTTCTTCATTTAATCTTTACTTAATGATCTTAGTGAGATTAGGACCAATCTCGCCTAGATGGCTGTAAAACTTGCCCAAAGAGATTGTTGGCTATTAAATCTTTGACATGATGTTTCGAGTTTTGGCCATTTTCCACGTGTAAAACACATGAAAACTTATTTAAACACTAAAACTACAAAACATAACAAAAAATGTATGAAAATTATATAAAAGAATTAAAAGCAACTAAATTAATATAGAAATAATGAATAAAAATAGACCACAACACATAGTGAATGATGAAGATAAACTCTTTTTAGCAATAAATAGAGAAATGATCCAAAAACCACGAGATCAAGATTCGAAGGAAGATCTAAAGAAGATAGATGGCAGAAAAGTCCACAAAGAATGATTTGGAAACAAAGGGGAACTCACCATAATCACAACCATAACAGAGATCACGATATGACATATCAACATAAGAATAATCAATGCTATGTTTGTGGCAAAAGAGGTCACTATGCATGAGATTGCTAGTACAAGAAAGTAGAAGGCAATGTCGTTACATCCACACGCACTCAAGAAGAAAGCGAAGAAGAATGTGATTTCCAGGCTTCAAGTGCCATAGTAGTGCCAATGATATGTGATATAGTCAGATCATCCATAACATATGTAATAAAAGAGCAAGCACCTGCTGTTAGGAAGCAAGGAGAAGGAGAATAACAAGTGAGGCATTTGGATGAAGAAAGAGATAAAGGAGATTCATGAAAAGAGTCATCAACTTCGTGTGAGATGCCATCATCCAAGGGAGAGGTGAAGCGTAAAGAGAAAGAAAAGGCATAACCGATGTTGTTGAGGATAAATGTTAGGCGTGAACAACCGGTACTGTCTGAGATAATGCCAACGAAAGGGAAGATAGAGCCTAAAGCTCATAGGTCCGTCAAAAGGATCATCACCCAAGGAGAGAGTGAAACCTATAACCAACATAGATGGCCAATGCGCTAGAGTCAACAGAAAGTGGAGCCCAAATAGGACATGACTAAAGATGGAAATGTTACATCAAGAAAATGTAAGCAAGGTGCTTACAAGCAATCAAAATTTGTCACTAGGGCAAACATTAATGAGATGCTGCTGCTAGAAGCTCCAGTCAAGAGCTTGAGAGAATTAGTTAAGTTAGGAACGACTTGCCAATATTGGTTAGAGAACCAATAATGAAAAATAAAGAGATATTGTAATCATACGTCAAGGCGATGTAGATCGAGGGAGACCAATAAAGAGCAGTGTTGCAATCCTAACGGGACTCGAAAACATTATCATGTCATAAATGACAAAGAGGGGCGTGAACAAGTCATGTTTGGTAAAGGAAAACAAGTAATCGAAGAAGTTACGACAAAAGAGCGTTCAACATAGAGAGAAGCATCATATGAAAGGCATTAAATTTCAATTGATTGTTCATCTATTCTTCTAGTTAAATTTTTGTTCATGACACTTGTTAAGGGGTTGCTAATTTGGTTATGTACAATTCATTTTTGGGGTTCTCAATCTCTTCAGATTAGAAACATAACGATTAAATGGAGTATCTTACTTATCAACAATGGTCTTTTGTCAAGTTATGAATCCCAAAAATGTATTTACATCAAAGCACATAGTTTATTTATATATTTTTTTCATAAAAGAATATAAGTTTTAAAACTAAGGGAGTATATATTAGAGGAATATTAGGTTATATATATATAGGTAATAGATAGATTTTAGTTTCAATTTAGATAACAAATTACCCAACCAATATTAATTTCAGTTAACAAGAAAAAAATGTATTAAGTAATAGTGAGTAACAAGTATTTTTCACTGTATGAACAATAACTTTTATTACTATAAGAGAACGTTTGTTTGCAAAAAAATTCACAACGAGTATTCATTTATTTCTTGAGATATGAGACTTCACCAAGACTTTATAATACATAGTTTCTATAATATGTTTCGGGAATTAAAATAACTTATTTCAAAATATAACACAAAGTTTTTATTGTAAACACAACAACAAAAGCCTTACAAATACATTAATTCCATCATAAAATACAACCAAAAAATGATATTATAGAGATTGCTTTATTTCCTGAATACTTCCTTCTTGGATCAGTTAGAGCCACTGATTTTGAGCATCATGGTTCCATTATCACAACCAAATACAACTCTACAACAAATTAAACATTCAAAACTCAATTAGGAAATGTTAAAACATATATTTAATTGCATACAAACCATTTTTTAAATTCAATTTTTTAGTAAAGAATTAAACTTACTGGTGTGATTCTCTGATGCATCCAATAGCCCACACTCTTTCCAGAGAGCAATTCAATGTTTTCTCAAGCCTGTAATTACAAACGAAAACTACTTAAGAACTCCATCATCATCATCAAATAAGAACAAGTATAGATTTAATTGATAAAAAAAAACAATCATTACTGGTAAGTTTCTGCATTCCAAATTCTGATAGTCCCATCCTCAGAACCTGTAATTATGATAGGAAGTTCTGGGTGTACACAAACTGCAGAGACATTATTGGTGTGACCTTCCATTATTTGAACACAGCTTTTTGTTTCACAATCCCACACCTATTTACATCAACAATTTCCCAAATTAGGCAGAAATCGAATCTATTAATGGATAAAGAAAAAAGAGTTAGTAAAATTGCTAACCTTGGCAGTATAATCATCAGAACCACTTAGCAGATATAATTTATCACCATTAACATAGTAATCAACACAATTTACCCCTTTGGAATGCCCATCCATTGTAGCAACTGAACTAGGAGACTCAAGACTCCATATCTAGAAAACGAACAAAATAGATTTAATTGCATATTAGGGTATAGTTTAGGGCTAAAAATAGTAAACACGAAATATATAAGTACCTTAATTGTGCCATCAAGTGATGCAGTTGAAAATGTGGAATCATGTATAGGATTAAAAGCAGCTTGCATGACATAATGTGTATGTTCTTTAAAGGTATGAGTGCAATTCCAATCCTTTTCCCAGTCCCAGATCTTGATCGACGTGTCATTAGAAGATGAGAGTACATAGGGTAATGAAGGGTGGACACTCACACACCTAATGTAATCCTCATATGCTTCAAACTGTTTTATCAGTTCCATTATATTATAATCATAGACACGGATACACTTATCATCTGATCCTATCACAACCCACTTGTTCCTTTCTATGAATTTTGCACTTCTTACTGGTGAATCGCTAATCTTCAAAGACTTCACCATGGTCTAGCATCTATAATACAAATTCTGAGTTAGCAATACATACATAAATATGGGCCATAATGGTTAAATCTGTCTTAAAATAACTGTTAATACATGACTCAGATTACAATTCATTTTTCAACTTGTCAATACAGATTTCCATAATTTCGTCTGTATTGATCATAATGTTATGCTGCTAGTGTTGTTAGTATTTTGTTTCGATTGTGTTTTTGGACTAATATTTTCTTACAGTTCCAAAATATGGGCAAAGGATAGCAAAATTGGTTTTAATTACCTGAGATTTGTAGTTCCAAATATGGACAGATCCGGAATGCAAAGCTGCAAGAATTTTGCATGATGAGTAGTTATGAGAATTAATTGGGGTTATGTTTAATTAGTATTTTAATTAACAGAGAGTAAATTTTAGTTACCATAGCTGTGTTGAATGTAGATCAATAGATTTTACCCTCTGGGATTGGTGGATGAATTCTTGCTGCACAACCAAACCATTTCACAAATTAATTACCAAGTGTTGGAAAATTTTAAATGTGTGAATTTATATAAAAACATAAGAACTAGAGAATTAATTAGTTCGGAATAACATTATTTTAGTCTCAAAGTTTGTAAAAAAAAATTATAATTTTTTTTATATAAAATTTACCATTTTAATCCTGAATAACGGTGATAGAGATAAAATCGAACTGGAGGTTTTAATCTTAAACCGACAAAGATTTCAATCTTCTCTAACTAAACTAGAAAGATGAGTAATCCCAAATGGATAGAAATCCAAACTCACAAATGAGGTTATTAGTTTAATGCATAAAAAAGTTAGGCTTTATTACAAAATGAGAGTGTATATACTCCTTTTCTAATCCAAGCAAAAGTATAAAAATGCCTCAATAGGGCTACAATCAAGTAATAAACCCTAGGGGTAAGATATGAACAAGTATCTAAAAGGATAGGGAGGTAAATAAGGTGTATGACAAACTAGTAAATATCAGAGTGGGAAGACTGTAAATATTAGGTGGCAGCCATTGTCTCTCCATGGCATCAACTTGGCGGAGAAGGAAGTATACTACAAGAAAAACAATTTTTTATAGAAAAATTATTTGCCACAAAAGACTATAAATTAAATGGAGTATCTTACTTATCAACAATGGTCTTTTGTCAAGTTATGAATCCCAAAAATGTATTTACATCAAAGTACATAGTTTATTTTTATATTTTTTTTTCATAAAAGAATATAAGTTTTAAAACTAAAGGAGTATATATTAGAGGAATATTAGGTTATATATATATATATATATATATATGTAATAGATAGATTTTAGTTTCAATTTAGATAACAAATTACCCAACCAATATTAATTTCGGTTAACAAGAAAAAAATGTATTAAGTAACAGTGAGTAACAAGTATTTTTAGTACAGAAACAGCCTTTGGCAACAGTTTATTTTGGCCTTAAGCGTTGGTTTTAAAAGCGTTGCCAATATTAGCGACGCCAATGCCTGGAACCAATGCCAAAAATCTTAATTTTAGCAACGGTTTCTAATTGAAACCGTTGCCAAAGATCACTTATGGCATCGGTTTTAAGAAAAAACCGATGCCATTGGTGGTCTTTGGCAACGGTTTTTAATTAATAACCGTTGCCAAAGACCGGCTATGGCATCGATTTTTACTAAAGAACCGATGCTAAAGTTCTTACCTTTGGCAATGGTTATTAATTAAAAACCGATGCCAAAGGTCTTACCTTTGACAACTATTATTAATTAAAATCCGATGCCAAAGGTAAGATCTTTGGCAACAATCAAAAGGCTTGCTGGAAATTTATTATTATAATCATTAGCATCAAGAACAAAAGAGACAAATAAAGAATCTTAAATAAGTAAGATATATAACTATTAACATAGCTTTCATGAATCTAATCTTCCAAACAAAAAATACATGAAGCATTCGTGAATCATCCAATCTTAAATGAAAACAGAGTTAGGCTTTTAACAAAATTAGCACTACAAGAAGCATCTTGAAACAGTTGATTCTTCTTCATCCTCTTCATCTTCAACCACCCAATAACTATAGATTCTCTAACATTTAAAACTGATTCTCTAACATTGATTAGTTTGCCTTCCCATCCTTCTTTCTTCTTTCATTAGTGAATCATCCAATCTGGGTTCCCTTCTTTCTTCATGCTTCATATTTACTATATTGCTCACTACGAGCTGCTTTGTACTTTTAGATTGCTACACAAACCAACAAAATAATTAGATACACCCGGTAGAAATTTAGCAGGCAACTGTAGTTTTCTCCTTTATGATGACTACTTGAGTGCTTCAATTAAAACAACACATTGTTACATCAAGTATCGACATTAGCATATGGGCTCATAGATAATAAAAATAAGTTCATCAATAAAAAAGTGTCACTACAAGATGAAAAGATAAAAAATATAAATACCCATTAATGAGTCTCGTGAATGCAAATTGTGCTCTAAAAACAAAAATAAAAAAATGAGTTGTACATACAGTGCCGAAAGCAAATTGGAGCCATTTTACGCTGCCCGTTCAACCAGCATATCCATTCAACTACAACAATCACATCATAGGCGACAATTAAGTTTCAGGAAGATACAACAGATATAGAAACTAAGTATCATAGAACCAGTTAAAAAATACATCTATAATAAAAAAAAATAAAAATGCAGTTTAAAAAAAAACAAAAAAGCAGATTATGACTGACCAAAATCACATTGAAACTAAAAGAAGCCACCTCCTTAAAGCACAAGAAGAATACAATATAAGCCATTGACTAAATAAGCAGATGAAGTTTCAGTGCAGAGTAGTCTATAAATCTAACTTATTGGGCCCAATTTGCAATAAATTAAGTGTTAAGAACCACCAACCTACTCAATTAATATTCACTTCTACATAGCAATTCAGGAAATATAGCAACAGAAATGAATTTGCAAAACTAAAAGAGAAAAATAAACAGATTACCTGGAATTGAGGTGGAATCCTCCTCTCATTTCAATATTACCCATCTTTCTCTTTCACTAAAACATCAGAAAATATGAAACTATAAAACAACCGGTCTGTAGGATTTCATTCTATAAAGAGATTAAGATAAAATTCTCACCCTTGTATCTTCGATCCATCTGTCTGCATATATAGGGATCGATCTCAAAGGCAAAACAACAGCTCCATCTGTGAGATCCAGACTATCGATTTATTGGCGTTGTTGGTGACAAACACGTGATACACATGACAAACTTGAGCATACCTTGTTATACTTGGCAAAAGAATAGGCACCAGTCGGTGGAACACCATTTACAACTCTAACCTGCAAATCATACAAGACATGTAGTTTTAACATACTACAAATGGCAGAGCAACTATTAAGCTACAAGGCAACTTCAGAAGCACAATGAATGCTTATTCAGTTATGTGAAATTTTAAGCTAAGGTTGAGATTTACGGAATTTATATGCAACTGCAGAGGTAAAACCTAAATACTTCAGCCACGTATGACATGTCCAAAGGCAAGGTAAGCATAAAGTGTTACTAGTTGAACGGATTAATTGATTGATCAGTGTTCAAGTGATAAAATGCACATTCAGGAATCGAAAGAGGCATTAAGCAAAAAAAGAATGATGGTGTAAAATCCCAATCTGATTCGGATATTTTGTATTCCATATTTAGTCATGCACTTGTAAAAGACAACCGTTTTGTGACTCATTTTGGAGATGAAGAACCGGTGGTGAAGCACCTAGCTACTACATCCAATTGCGTACACTTCTTCTTTTTGTTTCTAATTCTCCATCTAGGGTTTCTTCATCTTCTGGTTAGTTCTTCTTTATCCACATATTTTATTCCATTTTACGGCTTTACTGTTCCACAAATGTTGGATTTTATTTAATGCATGATTTTTTGTTCTGATTTACGAAGCTATGAAATTTGCACTATTTAGCTTTTGCATGAATTCAAATCTACTACTTTTAAGTCAATTTGCAGATTCTTAATTTAATCAATGTTAATGATTCTGTACTTATAAAATATACAGTTACAGGAAGGGAGTTGTAGACACCGAGTTGGAGGACCTGTGACGAAAACCCATAACAAGACGGTTGATTCCGATAATTTAAATAATAAAAATAACGAAAGGGTCCGTAAGGGTTGCGTGTCGTCAAGTGGACAGCTCGCGAGTGCTCAGCGGCGTTGGGCGAGAGCCTAGCGGCAGCCGACGTGCGCCCGACGGCAGTTGAGCGCGCGCCCAGCAGCGCTGGGCGTGGACGCCCAACGACGTTGGGTGAACGCCCAACATCTGAATTTTTTGGGAAAAATATTTTTTTTCTTAAAAAATCTGAATTTCCTAAAAGTTAAATATTTTACCAAAATATCAAAAACACCGAAAAATCATAATTCGTGGAATCAACCGACACCAGCTGTCAATATCGATCTTGAGGTATTATCCGAGGACTAGACTCGTTTTTTTATTTATTTCGTTTATTTGTTTATTTATTTATTTCCTTTATAGTTTTTATTTATTTGGTTAGTTATTTATTTATCACGTTTTATTTATTATTCCGTATTTATTTAATTTTCGTCTCGTAATAAATAAACGTTTGGGTTTGTTTTGAAATAAAAAAACCTCGTTTTAATATCCCAATACGAACCGTGATCCGATTTAAGGGTAGTTCGGGATTAAAAGGTTGTAATTATAAGTTTCGGAAATATTTCTAAATAACGTTTTGAAATAAAACATCGTTTTAGGAATCTCCGTTATAGACTATGATCCAATTTGGGTAGTTCGGAGGTCCAAAACGATAGAATAGATCTAATCTAAAGTGTTTGAATAAATCTGGAAAGTATAAGGACTGCTGTTGATATTCTGCCTTTTCTGTCACTAACAGCAGATTAGCGACGGATTTTCCGTCGGTAATCTGCTGGAATCCGAAAATTCCCCTTTTAACCCTCTTTTCTCAACTTTTTGATATTTATACTTGTATACATATGTATTTAATTATGTAATATATTTATAAAAATTATTTTTGAGTCCTATAACTATTAATTACGTATTATGTAGCTATATATTTCATATTTGGAACTTAATTCATTTTGATTTGGTTTTGTGAAGTATTATATTTGTATATATATATAGTTTTTGGCTCATTTAAGTTATATTAGTCATTATTTAGGATGGAAGTTATTTTCTATATATTTATTACTTAAAACTAGTTTGAACCAAATGTTATTCTTCACATTTATGAACTTTGTTCATTGTTTTACATGTTTTGAATTAGAATAAGAATGTATTATATGTAGTATTTTTCATTTTCTTTATTATACCATATAGTATCTTTTACTCATTTTTATCTATAGATATATCCTTATTTTTAGATAAAAATGTATATATATATATATGTATTTTCACTCTATTTTTGTATATATGTGTATATTTCAAATGTATTTGGTTGGGTGAATTTGGCCTTAATTTGTTAATTGTTGTGATTATGAAGGTTAAAGAGAGTGAAAATGGAGAAAATAAGCCACAAAAGGATTTCAATTCAATTGTGTAAATTAAAGGCATTTGGAGACTTTAAAAATGTAAATAAGAGCTTTTGATTTCTTTTTGGTTCCAAGTGGTTTTCTAAAATGTCATGGTTCGAAACCTTAATTCGTTCCGACGACGGATTAAGCGAACCTTGTAATTAAAACCGTTTTCATTGTAAATAACAGAGTTTTAAGTCGTTTTCCTAACTAAACAGTTTTGTACAAAGTTAATGGACTTGTATGCTTAATCACGTTTTCTTGTTAAAACTTCTCATTTCAACGTTTTCAAACACTCGAGTCGTTCCAACGGCGATTCAAGTGAACATCATATAAACTAACAGGGTTTTGAAACGTACCTAAGTCGTTCCAACGGCGATTAAGGTACGAACCATGTAAATAAACTCGTTTTTAGGAGTGAGATTAGCGTAGATGTAATATATGATATAAAGAATAACTCACAATGTAAATAAATCAATTCTTTCTTCTATCCCCCTCTCTCTCCTATACGCTTTAATTTCATGCAAAATGGGTGATTCTTTAATAAAATGGCTTTCAATAACATGCTCAAAACGGTTTTCAAAGCGAGAAAGAAAAGGTTTCAAATGAATTTTAAACTTAAAGAAATATACGATTAGTCCGTTATCGCCTAACACGCTAAGTAGGAGGCCGGTGGTTCATAACCGGGCGATGTCGGGGTGCCTAGTAGTCTTTCTCCGGAAAGGAGCTAGCCTTCTCGGCTCGTACCTAAGTTTCCCGAACCCTCACCGGTCTCCCGCAAGGGATCAGTGTTCATTTTCCCATTCGTGGGTGGCGACTCTTCCATACTCCGAGCTCCGGCCCTACCGAGCAGCTTGATTCCGCGACTGGTTGCTTTCGGCGCCAATCACAGCATCTGTCATCAATGGTGTCCACCCCCCGGTCCGCCCGGGCGAGGCTACGGCACCTACAAGTGGCGACTCTGCTGGGGAAGCGAGAAATTTGATTCCGGAAGGCGTGTATTAAGCCCTTAACGGGGACGGATCGTATTATTTCTTTTCGTATGCATTCATAAGCATTATTGCAAACCTTTTGGGTAATTTCCGTGAAACCTCTAGCGAGAGTCCATTCGTCGCTCGAAAGAGGCTAGTGTAAGTTCCCCCTTACAATAAGGCGCCAAAGGGTCCCCATCCATTTGTTAGGGGCGAATTTGTGCGGTCCTGTGAGGTCCCGCGATCAGCCGTGTCAGCATATAGTAGCCTTAGAAGTTGCCATAGGATTACCCGTTACCATTTTTGATGTGATGAATGAATTAGTTCGTGTTTTCAAATTGCCATGATACGTGTCTAAATCCTAAAATATGTAAAGGAAATGAAACGATACGTTGATATATACTCTTAAACCGATATACAAACTACCCCAAAACATCGAAACGATTCGAACTAAAGACGACTTAGTCATCTCGTATGAATGAACTTGTGCGACCCGCCTGGTCCCTTTCCGTGTCCCGAAGAAGGCACATGTTCAGGAAATACGTTGTGACGTAAGCACGTATTAGTTCAAGTCGGTTTGATATTAAGGATAGTTATAGCTCGATTCAAAAGACTATATTAACGATAGTCGTTATTCACATTCTTTAAATACGTTAGGATAAAGCGATATTATGACAAAACGAAAACGAAGAACATTTCTGTTTTGAACGACCCCGTTGTAACGTAAAGAGTTTCATGAACTTGGCCTGTCCCTTCCGAATAAAAAATGAGCTCTTACGTTATACCTTGCGTTGTTCTAAGGAGAAATGGACGTATTCGCGAAAGTGACTAAGAAAATAAAAGAAAAGCAAAAATAAACAAACGACCAAAATCATTCTGTATCTACGATATATGTCAATCCCAAGAGTAGTTAAAGAAAATGAACCAATGTCGTTAAATACGTGCCTCGAACTAGTATATACGCTGTTTAAAATCACGAAGCCGAATTAAGCTAAGAAACCGCATGATTGCACCATATGGACGAGACTGTGGGTTTGACTAATGGCTCGATCATTTCGACCGTTACCAAACTACAAGAAATATGGCCTGACACGCGTGTTTGCTTAACTCGTGCCTAAATGAAAAAGAACGGTAATATCCCTGCTTCGAATAAGCATGCGATTCAACGAAACGTTGATTTTCTATAACCACGCTAGGATGATATATCCCGTAAATTGGAAGAAATAAAAATTTGTGGCTAGCCGAAAGATTACTGACCGCTCAAATAAGACTCATCGTCTTTTCACGTAGCCAAAACGAGAAAGCGGATTCTTGACGCTAAAAACAAACACGTTACGCGATGAGTCCGTTCCCTAAAATAAAATCCAAAAAAGTGATTTCATCACTAAATAAACACGTGGTTGCGTCTCTCGATAGATCCAAAAGATCCCGTCGTAATCCAAAAATCGAGATACGATCCCACGCGAATAAAGGGGAACGAGTCATCGAACGATTGAACCAAAAGAGTAACTCACGCCATGTCTAAAATCCGAGATACGCTCAGAAGGAAGTTAAAACCCGGACCAACGTATCTCGCAAAATGACAAAAGATAAGTTATTCCGAAAGGACAATCCAATTTGGTCGATATCTTAGTCACTGAACGTTGATACGTCAAAACGAATTGTATTGTCCGGTGAATGATTTATTTTTCCACAATAATCGATGACATCACACATCCCCTGGACCGCAATGTGAGCCCCAAACCAAAATCCTAGGAAAGAGACTTGGACCATCGAGTGTGTGGAGGAATAAGGGTGGAAGAGAGATGTTGTGATACGTGTAATTAGACTGACGTTTGTTCTTCTTATCTTATATATCCGTAAATAAATAAATGCACACACCACGAATCATGCATATAAAATCATGCATACATGCTAATGGATATCGCTCGCGCAGACGTCATCATTAAGGGGTTGTGGTTCCGCGAAAGTAGTCGGGTAGTCAGGAAGCTTGACCAGCTACAGTTTGTCAATTCCGAATCGAGAGTAGTGGCTTCTGAATCATCTTCGTTCAAGTCAGCTCGATATTCCGTCAGTATGTCTATGCCAGATGAGAGGATTGCAGGGTTAGAAAGAGTCGTAAACAATATCAACGATCAGTTGACTGCAATTTTAGACCAGCTAACTGGGCTGGCACTGAAGGATAACAAGAGTGGGAGTAAGCACACTAAGAATGACGTGAACACTGGTCCCCGCTTCGAGAACAAGGATGACTATCAGGATTACATCCCGAAACAGCTTGAGAAGGAGAAAGTTAAAGAAGAGGGAGGGAAGTAGCACATCACTCAGGAGGTGCAGGATTTGCGTGGAGGAAGCTCCGGGAGTCAGGATTTTTATAATTTGAAGAACTGTTTATCGGCAACTGCTTTGCCTTTGAAATTCCGGCTCCCGGACATGAAGAAGTTCGATGGAACGGGGGATCCTACCGCTCACATGAATCAGTATGTTGCTGTGATGAAACACACGATCTTGACTGAGGAGCAAGTCTTGGGACTATTTAATACTTATTTGGAGGGAGCTGCCCTCATGTGGTTCCATGCGTTACCACTAATGACAAAGAGGGATTGGAAGGAACTGACAAAGGCATTCGTTACTCGATATAGCTTCAACACAACTGTCACGACCCGAACCTGGCCATGACCGGCGCATAAATTAAGACTACCTTAACCTATGCTAGCCTCAAATTCAAAGTGCAAATTAATACTTGTTTAACTAATAAAGGCTTCTAGCCTGATGATACAACTTAAACTGTGAAGAAGTATATACCATAAATTTATCCAAAAGTCTCCAAATCAGTATAATAGCAATATCTAACTAATAATATCCTCCTTCAACATCGAACCCAAATGTCTGCGCATCTATAGAGATCTTAATCTGAAAAATATAAAATCAACGTGGTATGAGATTTCGTCTATACGAGCGAAAATCTCAGTGAGTGATAATCATAGCACAACAGACGAGGGAACAGGCAAATATGCAGATAAGTTTCAAATTTATTTTCAGAAATTTATCAAACATGATGGTGCAGATTAATCAAACAATATTGCGATATTTGCTCAAATCAAGTAAATCGAATAATAATAATTAAATTACAGATATGATCAAAACCACGGTACAGTAACATCAGAATAATGATATTCCACATTGCCAAAGGCCAGATAACAGATATAGATGGTAGCGCTACTAGATTCAGATACAGAATGTCTTCATTGACCTTATGCATGATTCTAATACAACTGACACAAAGACAAACACGTACACAGATAAAACAATAACAAATAATGCAAGCCTAATATGAAGGTCAGTGAGACATGAAAACAGATACAGATAATACTAAGCACATGTACCGGTTTCAAAGTGTGTAAATTATATCTCATAATATTTTTCAAATAACTTAAATATCCAGATGACAGAATTCAATTAAAATTTCAGATCTTCAATACAAACGGAAACAGATAAATCAATCGATGAACAAAATTAAATATAACCTCAAAATAGTTTTACCTTTCCAAATAAATAAATGATATAAAAAAAACTAATATATAAAAGGCATGTTCCCAGAAGCCTACGCTCTAATGCAAAGAATATTTGACAAATAAGTTTAAGCTCAAGAAAATGTTTATCATCTAACTAAACAATGGCTATTTTGAACAAATAGCATTTTTAGGAAAATTCATCACAACTGTTTTAAAGGAACGAAAATAGGAGATGAATTTAAAAATGGGATCGATCTATTTTTATCAAACGTTTTAATATTAATCCCTAAAGGACAGAAATATGTTTTAAACGAAATACTTTTATCAAACAAATTTCATGCCAGAGATTTCAAAATCAAACAAATAGTGTCATGAACCATAATTACCACTCACCTCGAACTCCAAATAATAGCCAGATCCAAATCTTAGTTATCAATTTTTCCAATCCATCTGAACACCGTCAAATTTTCTTTTGTTGTGAGAAAACTCAATGGCATATGTGAAAGCTCTTCCAAAGTGGTGGCTGCCAATATATTTTGTGGAAAAGAGTACAGCCTAAAACCTATTTTTACAGAATTGAAAAGAAACCCGTTTTTCTTAATGAATCCTAGTAGAAAAACGAAGCTTAAAGATAGGAGATATTTATGGTTTGATAGATTTTTTTTAAAATAGAATATAATAAAACAAATATATAAAATACCTATACAACTAATTAGTTCAAAAGAAAGCCCACTACTTACAAAATTCATTTTTTTTTACTTTCGTAATTATCTAAACAATATCATAAAATTTTAAAAGTCATTATCTCCCTAAATGACAAATATTCATAAACTAATAAAATATAAAATTGGTAATCATTACCATTTTTAGAGATATTTATATAATAATAAATTTAAATATATATATTTTTTAGAGACGTATATCTTAAACGGAAAAATACAGGATATTACATTCTCCCCCCCTTAATAAAATTTCGTCCTCGAAATTTAAAATAATGTTAATTTTCTATCAAAAACCTAGATTAACAAACCTGCGACATTCACTGAATGTCAAAAAAATACGGGATATTACATTCTCTCCCCCTTAATAAAATTTCGTCCTCGAAATTTAAAATACGAACATCTGCCGAAAGATTGGACAGTACCTTATTTTAAAACAGCTCTGCACTGCACATCTGTTGATCTTAATCCTCTAAAATGTCAATATTGATATCCTACCATCTTGCAATAGTTACATCTGCACTAACTCCACATGTTCTTAAACTATACATCCTCTTGATTATCCCAATCAACCTAGAAAACTAACAAGAGTTTTTTTTTCGGTCCACTTAAAGAGAAGTGAGCTAAACATATTCTTGCTAATCTCAAGGTCTTGATATAACACCTATTTACCATAACACTTTATCCATACTATTTACTTTCAATATAATGAATGAACAATATTTACATTTTTATCTTCCCTTCTAATTAATTATTCCACTCACTCTTTTTGCCTACTTAACTCTAACTATTTTAAATATCAATATAACCATAATTTCAGCATCCAAAACCATATATAACGATTATATGGTATATATATATATATTCTCAATCATTGAACTCTCAAAATAAATTAACTAAATCTAAAACACTTTCAATTCGATTCTCCAAATATTTATAAACCATTTTCCTTATAAGCCTTAAGCAAATATGAAAACTTAAACCCTTACTAATATCTTAATAATTTATAACCTGATAATGAAGGCTCTATAAAGCACTAAAACTCCATGTAAACATCAACTCACTTAAATTTTCCAGACCATGAAAGCAATACACAAAAATTCCTTTATTAAGATATTTGCTAACTAGAATTCTAATTAGACCAGCTTCAAATTATTACTAAACACGCACTAAAAAAATCCAATAACCATTCAAATCCTTTAATTAGACATCTCCAACATAAAATAAGTTGTAACTTTATCCTTATAATAATGGTCATAATGTTTACATTTCTTTTATCAAGCAAACTCCACTGAAATAATTTAACCACCAACACCCAACATATCTAAGGCCATATATAAGAATCCTAAACCATCAACAGGAAACTCATTTATTCTCTTCAAAACATCTTTAACTAATCACAAACCTATTTCAATTTCACACCTCAAATTCATGAGTAGACTACCTGGTGTTCAAAAACTCAACCATGGAATTTTTTTTTTAACTTCCAATTACCTTGATCGAAATTTGAGGGCCTAGAAAAAAAAATCAATAACTCAAACCTTAATAAGACAAACTCAATGGAATAACTCCACTCTCAAAACTCATATATCTATTACTATTCAATTTTACATACTCAATCAATAGAGCATTGAGAACCTCAAATGAACTTCCACTTAATTCTCCAAATCGTATAACAAGATCTCCAAATAATAGTTTGAACTTAAAGCTTTAACAAACCAACTCCAAATTATAATATCAATATTAAGGCATGTAAATCTACAACCATCAAGGACCTTATAATAACTAACTCTTTGATTCAAGAAACCCAAAATTAAGGTCAGCCATATAAACAACCAATTTTTTTACTAACCATCGAATGTACTCTTATGAACCCATAATTCAAACTCATCTTTAAGCTAATGCACCAATCTACCCCTATAAACAGCAAACCTTGATTATAATATTTAAACTTTTGACCAAAACTCTAAATAATAGATTCAGATACATCACTACCCAAAAAATCTAAACCTGGCTCTGATACCACTTTTGTCACGACCCGAACCTGGCCATGACCGGCGCATAAATTAAGACTACCTTAACCTATGCTAGCCTCAAATTCAAAGTGCAAATTAATACTTGTTTAACTAATAAAGGCTTCTAGCCTGATGATACAACTTAAACTGTGAAGAAGTATATACCATAAATTTATCCAAAAGTCTCCAAATTAGTATAATAGCAATATCTAACTAATAATATCCTCCTTCAACATCGAACCCAAATGTCTGCGCATCTATAGAGATCTTAATCTGAAAAATATAAAATCAACGTGGTATGAGATTTCGTCTATACGAGCGAAAATCTCAGTGAGTGATAATCATAGCACAACAGACGAGGGAACAGGCAGATATGCAGATAAGTTTCAAATTTATTTTCAGAAATTTATCAAACATGATGGTGCAGATTAATCAAACAATATTGCGATATTTGCTCAAATCAAGTAAATCGAATAATAATAATTAAATTACAGATATGATCAAAACCACGGTACAGTAACATCAGAATAATGATATTCCACATTGCCAAAGGCCAGATAACAGATATAGATGGTAGCGCTACTAGATTCAGATACAGAATGTCTTCACTGACCTTATGCATGATTCTAATACAACTGACACAAAGACAAACACGTACACAGATAAAACAATAACAAATAATGCAAGCCTAATATGAAGGTCAGTGAGACATGAAAACAGATACAGATAATACTAAGCACATGTACCGGTTTCAAAGTGTGTAAATTATATCTCATAATATTTTTCAAATAACTTAAATATCCAGATGACAGAATTCAATTAAAATTTCAGATCTTCAATACAAACGGAAACAGATAAATCAATCGATGAACAAAATTAAATATAACCTCAAAATAGTTTTACCTTTCCAAATAAATAAATGATATAAAAAAAACTAATATATAAAAGGCATGTTCCCAGAAGCCTACGCTCTAATGCAAAGAATATTTGACAAATAAGTTTAAGCTCAAGAAAATGTTTATCATCTAACTAAACAATGGCTATTTTGAACAAATAGCATTTTTAGGAAAATTCATCACAACTGTTTTAAAGGAACGAAAATAGGAGATGAATTTAAAAATCGGATCGAACTATTTTTATCAAACGTTTTAATATTAATCCCTAAAGGACAGAAATATGTTTTAAACGAAATACTTTTATCAAACAGATTTCATGCCAGAGATTTCAAAATCAAACAAATAGTGTCATGAACCATAATTACCACTCACCTCGAACTCCAAATAATAGCCAGATCCAAATCTTAGTTATCAATTTTTCCAATCCATCTGAACACCGTCAAATTTTCTTTTGTTGTGAGAAAACTCAATGGCATATGTGAAAGCTCTTCCAAAGTGGTGGCTGCCAATATATTTTGTGGAAAAGAGTACAGCCTAAAATCTATTTTTACAGAATTGAAAAGAAACCCGTTTTTCTTAATGAATCCTAGTAGAAAAACGAAGCTTAAAGATAGGAGATATTTATGGTTTGATAGATTTTTTTTAAAATAGAATATAATAAAAACAAATATATAAAATACCTATACAACTAATTAGTTCAAAAGAAAGCCCACTACTTACAAAATTTATTTTTTTTACTTTCGTAATTATCTAAACAATATCATAAAATTTTAAAAGTCATTATCTCCCTAAATGACAAATATTCATAAACTAATAAAATATAAAATTGGTAATCATTACCATTTTTTAGAGATATTTATATAATAATAAATTTAAATATATATATTTTTTAGAGACGTATATCTTAAACGAAAAAATACAGGATATTACGTTCTCTCCCCCTTAATAAAATTTCGTCCTCGAAATTTAAAATAATGTTAATTTTCTATCGAAAACCTAGATTAACAAACCTGCGACATTCACTGAATGTCAAAAGAATACGGGATATTACAACTATGTTGGAGGTTACTCTGAAGGAGCTAGAAGGCACCCAGCAGCAGGCTGGGGAATCCTTGTTTGACTTCGTGAGCAGGTGGAGAGCCAAGGCGGCAATTATGAAACAGAAACCGCTGGAGCAGGACCAGATCCGAATGGTAATTGGCAACACTTTTCCGTACATTAAGGAGGAGCTACGGTATATGCCTTTCACCGATTTCAATCAAATGTACAGCTATGCCTTGACAGTTGATGAAGAGCCGAAAAAATCTCATGCTAAGAGGAGGAAGTTGGGGAACGGTGCCGGAGGGCCGAGTGCTCACGTAGAACCCGTCATAGTAGGAGTGCTTGAACTCAATGCCATCAAGAAAACTAGCCATGCGGTGAGCGCAATCGGATCTGGGCTGGAGGAAAATTTTGTGGTGGGATCATTCTGTGAATTTAAGGAGGAGTTGTTGGACTTGTTGAAACACCTTTCCACAAGATTTTGATTTGACAAAATTAATTAAGTGAAAGTAAATATTCTACAACACACTAAGTTTAAATGCTTTGATTTAGTGTTACTAATGTGTTTGTTCAATGTTGAGTTTATAATTTATCATAAGACATAAAGATCATAAGGCTCAAGCCCTATATGGAAATCAAGGCCCAAGTCAAACGAGCCAAAGACCACTCAGCCCGCGTATCTCCAAAACGTCGCCGTTGAAGTGATGAAACGCATGCTGAGTAAAGAAGGATCGAGAAGATCCACGTAGACAACTTCGATATGAAGCTGCTGAGCTGTCTCGACAAAACGTGCAGGACAACTACTGACCATAAGACAGCTTCCAGACAAAGTATTTCCTCATTAGGTAAAGGTCAGAAGACACAACAAGCTGTCTGGTTGACATTACCCAAAATGGTGGAACATACTGACTCACTGACCGAAGAACAGAAGACGCTGGAATCTGATTGGCTAACGAGAACTGCTGGCAGACTCAGTGAAAGCGACCTGTAGCCGTTTGTCTCCAACGGTTATTTCGAAATTCGAAATAACCAGAAGCTCTCATAGCTCTCTATAAATAGAGCATTCAGAATCCACATTCTTCAGAGAACTTTGAGCAAGAGCCGCTACGCTGACCAAACGTATACAAAAGTTCTCCATCAAAAGCAAAGCAAAGTTCTTACACTACAAAGTCTATTCATTTGTGTAAAAGTCTAGAGTGATTGTTTTTCAAATCATCTAAGGCGTTCTAGCAATTGTTGTTTAGGACAAAATCTTTATCATTTCTAGAAGTAGAAAGGAGAGGCTGGGTACTCGGTTTTAAGTACTCAGCGGAGAGATTAGGATTGAGTAGAAGTATAGAGGAAGGTACTCTTGTCATACTCAATTGCTGATATTGTAAAAGGTTTGAGGCTCTACCTTTAAAGAGCTCAGTAGAGGATTTGAAATCTCAGAGGTGTTCCGGGGACAGGACGTAGGCTTAGAAGAAGCCGAACCTGGATAAATCTGCTGAGTGAAGTATTTCTAAACCTTAACTCCTTATTCATATTGCTTGCTTAAAACAAACTAAAACTGACCAAGTAAAAGAGGTCAAGCTGAGTTGTGCGCTACCAACGAGAAGGTTCAGGAATAGACTCTAAGTGCTATTTTCTGACCTAAGCAACGAAGCTGTCCTAGTCACTAGTTGACTAAGCCAGTGTCTTGCTGAGTGGTAAGCGCCGCTGTTTTATAAACTTTTCTTAAAGAAAAGAAATCTGCCCAAAGTATTTTAAAAAGGTCAAATAGTTCCTAACCCCCCCTTGGAACTATATTTGCAACCTTACAAGGGACCAACAAGTGGTATCAGAGCCTAAAAGCTCATTACTAAAGGTCTAACAACCTTGAGTTGATCCATACCATGGGCGAAAACAGCACTCGGTTTCTCCCTGGAAACCAGACAACTCAGATATTACCTGAGGGGCTGTCCATTACCAGGCCTCCCTTATTCTTCGGGTCAAACTATACCTTTTGGAAGAATAGGATGAAAAACTTCATTCAAGCTACAAACATGAGTGCCTGGCTATCTATAGTCCAAGGCCCGTTTGTACCTGTGAAAGTTGTTGATGACCAGTCAGTTGTTAAAGCTGAGGTTGAATGGACAGAGGATGATCTTAAGAAGCTTCAAAACCATGCTTCGGCTATCAATATGCTTCACTGTGCGCTCGATGCTTCAGAATATAACAAAATCTCAGGTTGTGAGTCGGCACAAGAGATCTGGAAAAAGCTGGAAGTCACCTACGAGGGAACAAACAAAGTAAAAGAATCCAAGGTGAATCAGCAGATGAGACTGTACGAGCTGTTCGAGATGAACAATGATGAGGGCATTTTAGACATGAACGCAAGGTTCACCAATATCATTAATGAGCTCAAGAGACTTGGGAAAATCTTCACTGAGGAAGAGCAAGTCAAAAAGATACTCAGGAGTCTTCCAAAAGACTGGCAAGCAAAGAAGACATCAGTTGAGAAAGCTCAGGATTTAACCACCTACAAATATGACGAACTCATCGGTTCATTGCTGACCCATGAGATATTAATGAGGAACTTTGAGGTGAAGGAAAAATCTGATGACAAGAAGTCACTTGTCATGAAGGCTGACTCCACTGACGGGAGTTCAACTGATGATGAGGAGATGGCTATGTTCACAAGAAAGATGAAGAGGCTGTTCAGGAAGAACGACAAATATTCCAAAAAGCCTTACAAAAAGTTTGATAAGTATAAGGCTGACTCAAGCGACAACAAATACAGAAAGGACAGCTCAAAGCCCATTACGTGCTTTGAGTGCCACCAAGATGGCCATATTAAGTCAAACTGCCCCACGCTGAGGAAAGACAAGAAAAGTGGGAAGAAGGCAATGGTGGCTACTTGGAGTGACAGTGATGAATCTTCATCAACAGAAACTGAGGCCACCAAGTCAGCGAAGATATGCTTTATGGCTGACGAATTTGCTGAGCCATGCATTTCTGAGCATGCTGACCAATCTGATGAGTCAGATAATGAAGAGCAATCTAATGAGGTAATCTCACTCTCTCAACTCAGAAATGAAATGGGTAATGCCCTGAGTGATCTTTACACACTTGTCAAAAAGTGTAACAAAAAGATTAAAACACTCAGCCGGCGCTGTGATGAGGTGGAAGAGGTCAAACTGAGTGACCTCAGATACCTTCTTCAAGACAACTCAGTTTTGCATGAAAATATGAAAACCATTCATGAGTCTGTAGTTGAAGTCCAGTCAGTTTCCAAGAAACTGAGGAAGGATGTCACAACCATTCAGAACCAACTAAAGGTTCCAAACAAAAATAATTTTCCTCTGAGAACTAAGTATCAAGGTACTCAGTACCAAGGTACTCAGCAGAGACGAAATCCCCAGCGAAGAGTCTAGTGTGACTTTTGTGGGAAGTTAGGACACACCACTAAGGTGTGCTGGCACGCTCAGCACTGGGGTGCTGACAAGTCAGTAAAGAGTCCTAAACAGAAAGTCAGTTGTGACTTCTGTGGAAAAAGTGGCCACACTATTAATGTATGTCGCCACAAAATAAAATATGATGCTTTACCTGTTGAACCTAACAAGTCAGGACCCAAAAAGAATTGGGTACCTAAAGGAAACTGATTACAATGCAGGTAAGCCTGAGATGTGCCGAGAAGTCAAAGATGTGGTATATTGACAGCGCATGCTCAAGGCATATGACGGGTGATGAAACTCAGTTCATCACGTTTGAACATAAACAAGGAGGGAGTGTAAGTTTTGGAGACAACAAGAAGGGTAAGATAGTAGGCTCAGGAACCGTCGGAGGTAACCCTACTATTGAATCTGTCTCTCTAGTCAGCGGACTCAAATATAACTTACTCAGCGTAGCTCAGCTATGTGACAATGGGAGAAAAGTTATATTTGATTGATGCTACTGGATGTAAAATATACGAGGGTAAAACTAATGAGTTAATCTTAACTGCCCCTCGGATAGACAATGTCTTTATGCTAAACCTCGAAAAGAAGTTTTCAAAAACTGTATGCTTAGTCACAAAGGAAGAAAATTCCTGGCTATGGCACAGGAGACTTGGTCATGTAAGCATGGACCTCCTGGCCAAATTAGCAAGAAAGCAATTGGTTGAGGGACTGCCTGAACTTAAATTTCAAAAAGATCAATTATGCCATGCCTGCCAAGCTGGAAAACAAACCAAGCAATCTTTTCAAAGTAAAAACATTGTCTCAACTAAGCGTCCGTTAGAAATGCTACACTTGGATCTCTTTGGTCCAGTCCAGCCGCTGAGCCTGGGTGGAAGAAGGTTTTCCTTGGTTATTGTAGATGATTTCTCTCGGTACACATGGGTTATCCTGCTGACCAGTAAGGATGAGACTTTTGAGACATTTTCAAACTTGGTTAGAAAAATTGAAAATGAGAAAGACCTAAAATTAGCTCATATCCGTAGTGATAATGGTGGAGAATTCAAGAACCAAAAGTTTGTTGAATTCTATGAAGCCAGCGGCATTGACCACAATTTCTCTGCTCCTAGAACGCCTCAGCAAAATGGGGTTGTTGAAAGGAAGAACAGAACTCTGGTTGAGATTGCCAGGACAATGCTGGATGAGCATAGGCTTCCAAAGTATTTTTGGGGAGAAGCTGTCAACACAGCATGCTATATTCTGAATAGGGCTTTAGTTAGACCTATACTTAAGAAAACCCCATATGAACTTTGGAAAGGACGAAAGCCCAACATTGGATACTTTCGTGCCTTTGGCTGTAGGTGTTTTATTTTAAATACCAAAGATAGCTTAGCCAAATTTGATTCAAAAGCTGATGAGGCTATCTTTCTAGGCTACTCAACAAACAGTAAAGCATACAGAGTTTTTAATAAGAGAACTCAAGTATTAGAAGAATCTATACATGTGCAATTCGATGAAACTAACCCTGTAGGAAGATACCAGCCGCTGACAGAAGATGAACCAAACTCAGCACCTGCTGATCAAGAACCAGCTACTGAGTCCTTCATAAAACGGCTGACCAAGAGTAAGAGTGAACCTAAAATTACTTTCACTGACCTATCTACTTCTGCAGAGAATGTTGAAACACAGATAGAACAAGACACAAGTCTACCAAAGGAGATAAGAGTCCCAAGAGGGCATTCATAAAATGCAATTCTTGACTCAGCTGGAAATACGCTGATGACAAGAAATCAACTAAGGAAGTATCTCAGCAATGTAGCTTTTGTCTCAGTACTTGAGCCGAAGAACTTTACCGAAGCTGAGGATGACGAATTCTGGATGAATGCCATGCAAGAGGAACTCAATCAGTTCAGGAGAAATAATGTATGGGAGCTAGTGCCACATCCTAGGAGACAAAAGACCATTGGAACGAGATGGGTCTTCAGGAACAAGCTAGATGAGCAAGGAAACGTAGTCAGAAACAAGGCAAGACTTGTAGCTCAGGGCTACAGTCAGCAAGAAGGTATTGACTATGGTGAGACCTTTGCCCCAGTGGCAAGGCTAGAAGCTATTAGGATTTTATGTGCATATGCATCTTACATGAACTTTAAACTGTTTCAAATGGATGTCAAAAGTGCCTTTCTTAATGGAGTAATAGACGAGGAGGTCTATGTAAATCAGCCTCCAGGGTTTGAGGATTCTAAGTTCCCAAACCACGTTTACAAACTCAAAAAGGCTCTGTATGGACTCAAGCAAGCACCACGTGCTTGGTATGAGAGGCTGACCAACTTTTTACTGACTAGAGGTTACGTCAGGGGTCAAGCTGATACAACCTTATTCATTAAGAGAAAGGGTAAGGATACCCTGCTGGCACAAATATATGTAGATGATATTATATTCGGTGCTACTAATGAATCTATGTGCAAGGAATTTAGCAAACAAATGCAGACTGAATTCGAAATGTCAATGATGGGAGAACTCAACTTCTTCCTCGGACTTCAAATCAAGCAAGGAAAGAATGGCATATTCATAAGTCAAGCTAAATATGCCAAGGAGATATTGAAGAAATATGAACTAGAACATTGTAAGCCAATATCCACTCCTATGGGCACTGACACTGTCCTTTGTGCTGATGAGAATGGTAAGTCAGTAGATAGCAAGTTATACCGAGGTATGATTGGCTCTTTACTTTACTTAACAGCAAGTAGACCGGACATTCAGTTCTCAGTATGTTATTGTGCTAGATATCAAGCTAACCCTAAGGAATCCCATTACATAGCTGTAAAAAGGATCCTTAGATATTTGCAAAGCTCAGTAAATGCAGGTCTGTGGTATCCAAATACTCATGACTTTACACTCACCGGATACACTGACGCTGACTATGGACGAGACAAGCTGGAAAGAAAAAGCACCTCTGGAGGATGCCAATTCTTAGGAAGCTGTCTTGTATCTTGGTTCAGCAAGAAGCAGGCGTCAGTAGCCCTGTCCATAACTGAAGCTGAGTACATTGCTGCTGGAAGCTGTGTTGCTCAAGTCCTTTGGATTAAGCAACAGCTTGAAGATTATGGTGTTCAAACAAAGACAATTGAAGTCAAATGCGACAACAAAAGTGCAATTGACCTCTCAAAGAACCCAATCCAGCACAACAGGATAAAGCATGTCAGCATAAGACATCATTTCATCAGAGATCATGTACTTAAGAAAGAAATTAAACTGACTTATGTCCCAACGGACGAACAGCTGGCGGATATCTTCACGAAGCCACTGGCTCGTGAGCAGTTCAGCATACTGAGAGAAGCAATTGGTATGTTTAATCCTCTTCAGTAAATTCCTGTGCTAAATGAATATTGAATGCTGAGTGAATTACATGCTGAATGATTTATTGTTTGCTGAGTATCTCTTGAAACTGACTAAATATACAATACTGAGTAATCTTGCACACTGAGTAAATTAGCTTCGAACTTGAACTTAAAGCCATTCCTAAAGAATGTACTGACTACTCAGAATATGAAACGTTTATATCAACAAACGCTAAGTAGAAGCACTTATTAGCATTTAATGTCACTACACGCGAGGTGACACCTGTACTACGCATGCGCCGAATAACGTCTTAATAGTGTCATAAGTCTCAGGGTTTCTGGCGATTGGACAACCCAGAGCAAAACTGGATTAAAATTCAAACGGAACCCTAAACCATAAAATCTATAAATAGTAAATACTAACCCACTACCCTCGTCACATATACACTGAACTCTAAGAAAGCTTCAAAATTTTCCAAAGAGCTTCAAAACTTCAAAAATGTCTTACAACGAAAGTTATTTCTCTCCAACTCTCAAATCCTCTGACCAGGCTGGTCCTTCAACTAGCCTAATGAGAAAAATGATTAAAGTACACTCTTGGGCTAAGAATCAAGAGGTATTAAGAAGTCGATTCTTCCACCCTGACTTCATCTCTTCAGAGACTCCATTCTGTGAATGGATCAAAAACAACAAATGGACAGGTCTCTTCTCTCTGTCCGGGCAAACCTATCCTACAATGGTAAGAGAGTTCTACTCCAACCTGCATGTTGATGCAGATGACTCTGACTATCTGGAGACCACAGTCAAGGGTCAAAAGATAGTGATAACCCTTGAATATCTAGCTACATTGCTAGAGATACCAAATACAGGGATCCAGTTCAGAACCACAAAGGAGCCGATACCGAAAGCCATCGTAGAGAAGATGAAGGGATTCTGTAAACCCAGAAACTACAAGGGAGAAGTACCCAGCACCTGCATGGGCAAAAATCAGAAGATGGCCCACTTCTTGCTGACCAACTTTATCTTCCCTAAACTCAGCTCTCCCTCATCTGCCTCTAATTTTGAACAATGTTTCATCTGGCATATGCTGACCAGCACTCCTTTCAACATGCCTGTATTTTTGGTCGGGACTTTCCAAAGAAGCGGAAGGAAGCTCCGTTTAGGTTCTCTCATCACCAGGATAATACAAGACAAGAACATAGAGACTGTTGGTGAAATAAGTTCAACGGGAACTGCTATCACTGCACGTCTGCTGAATGGACTCTCACATAGCCAACCTCTTAGAGGATATGATGAAAATGCCACTCCTGAGGAGGAGAATCTTATGGCTGAGGATGAGCAACCCATTGGAGAAATGGAAAATCTGGCTAACCTGGATGCCATTATAGATGATGTTATGGCTAAAGCCGCTCACACTGCTGAGGGTACAGAACCAATCAATGAACCTCCAACTGAGAATCCGTCCACTGTGCCATCTGAGGTTGCTGAAGCTGAGAAGAAGAAGAAAAAGGGAGCATGCTCGAAGGATATTCATACTGTCCCGAGAAAGATAAGGCTGATAGAAAGCAACAAGAGGAAAGCTGATCAAGACCTAGCTGAGTCAGCTGAGAAGAAGCTGCGAACAGCTGAAGAACCTGTTCTTGAAGGTCATGTTGCTCAAGAGGGGTCTCCACAAAATCAAGCCTCTGTTCCTCCCGTAGAGAAACAAGCCAAGACCCCTGTAAGTCCAAAAGAAGCTCCACTCCCACCTTAAACTCAAAGCAACTCAGCACCTGAGGTCAACACGCCTCGTAGTCCTGTCACTACACAAGGCCCTCAGTGTGAACCCACTTCTGCCAAATATGCACACCTTGGTGCCACTGAGTCAGGTCGGCGTGTCATCGCCTCAGCAAGGACTCTGCTTCAAGAACAAGCACCTACTCCATCAACTCCTGCTCAGTCCTCTCATCCACCTGTCACTCACCATATTCTGCGTGAAATCCATGAATTAATCAATCACTTCTCCTCTGTCAAGACGCAGCAACCCACACATGCTCACATGACCAGAATGACTGAACTCATGCTGGCTATGGTCAGTCATATGAATTCCTTGGAGGGTCAAATACGTGTGCTGCAGGATCAGGCCAAATCTCCTGCCCCTATTGTTAATTTGCCTACTGCTGATGCTGGCAAAATGGGGGAGAAAAGTGCAACTAAGGAGAAGGAACTCTAGAGTGTTAGAGAAACTAGAAGTGTTAAGTGTTAGAAGTTAGGAAGAAGAACTTTATCTTGTTTGTTTTTGTGTTGTTTTATTTTATGCCTAACTTGCCTAACTTCTGTTACTCCTGAAATACTTGCATTCATATTTTAACTGTTGATTATTCATCCTTTAAATGCCAAGTATTATATAAATACATGCTGCATATAGATGTTTGAACTTGTCAAATATAAACCATTGAACAAATGATTTACTCAGCGCTCTGTCACTATACATCACTTCCGCTGAATACTGAGTAAAATAGAATATGACCCATAAGCTGACCTATAACTGAAAACTGATCTTAGGCTTATTCAGCTAAATCTTAGAATGTTTAGAATAAAACTAAGTCAGTAGTTCTGTCCTCACGGGGGAGTTCACTTAATTAAAAAGGTCAACTATCATGGGGGAGCTCATACTGAGTTCCTTGCTGATTAGTTTTGCCAACATCAAAATGGGGGAGTTTGTTGAAACACCTTTCCACAAGATTTTGATTTGACAAAATTAATTAAGTGAAAGTAAATATTCTACAACACACTAAGTTTAAATGCTTTGATTTAGTGTTACTAATGTGTTTGTTCAATGTTGAGTTTATAATTTATCATAAGACATAAAGATCATAAGGCTCAAGCCCTATATGGAAATCAAGGCCCAAGTCAAACGAGCCAAAGACCACTCAGCCCGTGTATCTCCAAAACGTCGCCGTTGAAGTGATGAAACGCATGCTGAGTAAAGAAGGATCGAGAAGATCCACGTAGACAACTTCGGTATGAAGCTGCTGAGCTGTCTCGACAAAACATGCAGGACAACTACTGACCATAAGACAGCTTCCAGACAAAGTATTTCCTCATTAGGTAAAGGTCAGAAGACACAACAAGCTGTCTGGTTGACATTACCCAAAATGGTGGAACATACTGACTCACTGACCGAAGAACAGAAGACGCTGGAATCTGATTGGCTAACGAGAACTGCTGACAGACTCAGTGAAAGCGACCTGTAGCCGTTTGTCTCCAACGGTTATTTCGAAATTCGAAATAACCAGAAGCTCTCATAGCTCTCTATAAATAGAGCATTCAGAATCCACATTCTTCAGAGAACTTTGAGCAAGAGCCGCTACGCTGACCAAACGTATACAAAAGTTCTCCATCAAAAGCAAAGCAAAGTTCTTACACTACAAAGTCTATTCATTTGTGTAAAAGTCTAGAGTGATTGTTTTTCAAATCATCTAAGGTGTTCTAGCAATTGTTGTTTAGGACAAAATCTTTATCATTTCTAGAAGTAGAAAGGAGAGGCTGGGTACTCGGTTTTAAGTACTCAGCGGAGAGATTAGGATTGAGTAGAAGTATAGAGGAAGGTACTCTTGTCATACTCAATTGCTGATATTGTAAAAGGTTTGAGGCTCTACCTTTAAAGAGCTCAGTAGAGGATTTGAAATCTCGGAGGTGTTCCGGGAACAGGACGTAGGCTTAGAAGAAGCCGAACCTGGATAAATCTGCTGAGTGAAGTATTTCTAAACCTTAACTCCTTATTCATATTGCTTGCTTAAAACAAACTAAAACTGACCAAGTAAAAGAGGTCAAGCTGAGTTGTGCGCTACCAACGAGAAGGTTCAGGAATAGACTCTAAGTGCTATTTCCTGACCTAAGCAACGAAGCTGTCCTAGTCACTAGTTGACTAAGCCAGTGTCTTGCTGAGTGGTAAGCGCCGCTGTTTTATAAACTTTTCTTAAAGAAAAGAAATCTGCCCAAAGTATTTTAAAAAGGTCAAATAATTCCTAACCCCCCCTTGGAACTATATTTGCAACCTTACAAGGGACCAACAGGACTCCGATGAGAAGAGGAACGTGGGAAATGGTTTGTACGTGTCGGTTTTGGAGGAAGAGCCAACGGAAGAAGTGATGGATGATAGAACTAAAACTGACGAAACCGAGGGGGTATCATCTCAGAGGATCATGCCTGTGTTGAAATTGTTCAGTGGGGTAGAAGACCCCGAAGCTCATTTATACGGATACGTGTGTGCTATGTTTAGGGAGCCATACAAAATAGAAGAAGTCGCTCCGTGGTTCTATCTTTCGCTGGTGGGCGAGCCTTTGAAGTGGTTTCAAGCATTACCTGACTCGACTAAGCATGATTGGTCACTGATGTCGAGCTTATTTTTAATGGAGTATAGGAGAGCCAAAGCACGGGTGGCGAAACATAGCACAATGCAAATTGGGCCTATCAGGCGCCCGTTACCTGCCGTCAGTAAGTATAATGAAGGCAAGGACCCCATGGAGCACCTGCATTTTTATCTGTCGGCTATGGGTCCTCTAGGCTTCAAAGAGGAGGAGATTACGAGCTTGTTTTGCAACTCATTGGCAGGAGAGTCACTGATTGTTGGCTTTCTATAGCCTCTTGATAAGTCTTGGGCTCATCCTGGTCATCGACCATTATGTCCCCATCGTCAGTCACGACAAAGCCGTACCTCTCAGGCTGATGACGTGTCCTATCAGACCTTCTAGGTTCCTGTGTAACTGGTTCAGCCTCCTCAATTTCTTGAGGACCTAAATCAGTTACCTGAGCATCCTCAGCATCTGCTGCAGGAGTCGGTGAGTCTTGAATCTCAGCAAGATCAATATTGCTCCCACTGTCTACTTTGGAAAGGAATTCCTTTTCCAAAAAGACTGCAAACCTAGCCACGAATGTTTTATTCTCGGCTGGGTTGTAGAAGTAATAACCCTTAGTTTCCTTAGGGTAACCCACGAACTGGCATTTGACAGATTTGGACTCTAGTTTGCCACTCATCAATTTCTTGACATGTGCATCACAGCCCCAAATCTTCATGAAGGAAACGTTGGGCTTTCGGCCCGTCCATAATTCATATGGTGTTCCTTCAACTGCCTTGCTCGGTGTATTATTAATTATATGAGCAGCAGTTTCCAAAGCAAATCCCCAAAAGGAGATAGGGAGAGAAGCTTGACTCATCATTGAGCGGACCATGTGAAGCAGGGTCCTGTTCCTCCTTTCTGACACTCCATTCCATTGGGGTGTACCAGGAGGAGTGAGTTGGGATACAATCCCACACTCTCTCAAGAATGAGACAAACTCTTGGCTCAAGTATTCGCCCCCTCTATCAGACCGAAGCGCTTTTACTTTCTTGCCAAGTTGATTTTCTACTTCATTTTTAAAATCTTTGAATCTCAGAAGAGTTTCAGATTTATGTTTCATCAGATACACATACCCGTATCGGCTGTAGTCATCTGTGAAGGTAACAAAGTACAGAAAACCAGATCTAGCACCGGTGCTCATTGGACCGCATACATCTGAGTGTATCAGCTCCAATAGTTCTGTGGCCCTTACACTAGTTTTGGTGAAAGGCGCCTTTGTCATCTTCCCTCTTAAACAGGATTCACACGTGTCATAAGACTGCATGTCAAATGACCCTAGCGCTCCACTAGAGTGAAGCCTAATTATGCGTTTCTCATTTATGTGGCCAAGACGACAGTGCCAGATATATGTAGGATTCAGTTCATTAGTCTTAATCCTTTTAGCGTTTATGTTATAGATTGATTCACTACGTTTTAGATCAAGGATATACAAACCATTTTCTAGAAATGCGGTTCCATAAACAATATTGCCACGATGTATAGAAATCCTACCATGTCCAATATTAAAATTAAAACCGGAAATATCCAACATAGAAACTGAGATAATGTTCCTGCGCATTGCAGGTACAAAACAACAATCTCTAAGTTCTAAAACTAAACCAGTAGGCATCTCTAAAGTGTAATCTCCGATCTCCAAGGCCTCTACACGAGCACCATTGCCGACTCGAAGATCCACTTCACCAGATCCTAACAACCTCCTATTTCTCAGTCCCTGCACATTTGAACAAATGTGAGTACCACATCCAGTGTCTAAAACCCAAGATGTAGAAATAGCCAGATTTATCTCAACAACATAAATGTCAGAACCAGAAGCTTTAGCCTTCTGTTTCTCCCTTAGCTTTGGACACATGTTCTTCCAGTGTCCCTTCTCATTACACTCGTGACAGATATCATCTGCCAAGGCCAACCTACCTTTAGGAGCTGCCGCCTTCCTTGTCTTTGACTTGGCCTTTTGGGCGTTTGCCTTGGACTTGGCCTTTCCCTTAGGTGTGTTCCCTTTGTTGGCTGGTAAGGTAGCAATCAGTACATATCCCTTCCACTCATGTCTACAAACCTTTTGTGAGTTCATAGGACAGTCAAGGAAATCAGTCCCTGAAAGTTTTTCCTTTTCCAAGAGTGGTCCGAGTAAGTTGTTGCTTGTTGCATTCATTATTTCTTTTATGTAACTTGGTGATTTTTATCTACGTGGAAAAATTACATTAGAGTTAGAATAAAGGGCTTAAGCCAAAGATCAAATTAATAATCCATTTTAATCTGTTATTGGTGATATTTATTTGGCTGTATTGACCAAGATCCACAATCCATCAATAATAGACCGAGCTAGGGCTCCGCCGTCGACCATTGACGATTTGGTTGGATAAACTATCCAATCCTCCGCAAGGACTCTTGGTTTGATGGGCTTTGTGACACTTAGCCCATCTGTGCTTAGGGCCCGCTCTGAGCTAATGCTACCCACGTTGAGTCCAACCACCATACACGCGTTAGCCATACCGAAGTATCCTAACCCTCGACGGTCCACTAATTACTACAGCATACCTGCTAGGGCACGTCATACACTGTAGCACTACCTGGGAGGAAGAGGTGTGAATCTGGAAAGCACTTTTAAGCGACTCAATATTTCATTATCCGGATTAATTAAGTGATACGGCTTTAACATATAATTATCGCGGGTTGATGATCTGGTGATCGTTGCTACTTATATTTCATGTTATACTAAGCAATTGTATAATTAAAATAAACATAGAGACTCTATGGGCCTTATAATACATCCTAGTGAAACTAGATAGACTATCTAATCTTCACGGGCTTGCTTCAAGTCTCCTTGGGCTCCCACCATGGGCTTGGACCATCTGGGCTTCTTCACGACCAATTACAATTTTATGAATAGAACCTATTCTAAAATTACATTAATGAAAGAATGGCACGCAGGCCATATTTCCCAAAATAAATTAAATTACAAACCGACTTTAATTTATGGCCCATAGAATTCTATAACATGTTGCTGCACGGTAAGACATACAAATATAATGCATGATCATGGCATTCCAAAATCATCTAATAAAGTTAAGCCGAGTTACTTAGGGTGAAATCGTCAATTTTTTACCATATGTGACTAAGGCCCATAAAGGCCCGAACGGTTAATATCCATTTGAATGCAAAATTACAATTTCGCTCCCACTGAATTTTTAGGGTCGTCACATATCTAAAATTTAGCCCTCCCAATTTAAACCGGTGTCACGATCTATTGGGCCAATTTTACGAATTAACCATATTCAATTTTATACAAATTATCAATTCGATAAAAAATTAAATATGCATGCCAATCAAAAACGTTTTAATACCAATTAATTTTTATTTAAAGCACATTTAATAAATTAAACGGTATTAGGACCCTGATTTTATTAAAATTACCCGAGAAAAATTTAAAGATTAAAATCAGTCCCGTCAAATCCAAAATTAAACAAATTCTGAATTTTTAAACGGACCCGGAACAACGACGGGGCTGCTGTCCGTGGACAGCAGCCCCGTGGCTACTGTCTGGCGGACAGCAACAGTGCTGCTGTCCGCCCAACAGCAGCCGCGGGGCTGCTGTTCGCGGACAGCAGTCCCGCGACCGCTATTTCGTGTCCGAAACTATTTTTTTTTGTTTAAATAAATTGCTGCTGTATATTTTTTAATTTATTATTCTAAAATTAATTTCAGAACCAAACACAACAAAAAATATAGACAGAAATAAAATTGAAAACTTCCTAGAACAATTTCTACACGAGGAATTAATAGGAAATTTCAAAACTTGATTTGGAAAAATAATAAAACCAAATCATATTAATTTTTCAATCAATCAAAACGGACTAAACCATGGCTCTGATACCACTGTTAGGGATTATCGCCAGTTAATCAACTGTAGCGCAGCGGAATTGCGGTTTAAAATTTATTTCTAATCCCTTTAGTTTGATCTTTGTCCGTTACCCATTAATTGAATAAAACCTTTTGGATCCGTTTAGGGATAAAAACTTACCCGGACTGTCTCTTCTAGAGACGGCTGAAGAATCCACAAAGTAGTAAGATCTCCGTAGTCAGGTGCACGAACAGCTATCGAGTCAAAACCGGTGCTAGCCGAAGAACGAAGAAGAACTGGAGAGAAAAGGTAATTCGCCAAGTTGAATCCCACTATTGAGAATGGTGGCTGCGAAAACAATATTGCTTTTCCCAAGCAATTTGATTTGGCCGAATGTCTATGTTAGGTTAGTTAATTAGGTTTTAGGCTTTTATTATACATAGTGTAGTTATTCCTAAACCTAATTGGTTTAGGGTTAATTGGTTAATTACAAAACTAATCTAATCCTAACATAATCACTTAAACAAATACCAATAGTATTTATTCTATGCAATTAGTTACAATTAGATTAAATTTAATTACCCCAATTAAATAAATAACACTAATTAATAAATTGACGTATTAGTTTGATTAATTATTCACGAATGCAATTTCATTAATTTATAAATTAATTAATTACATCCCGTAAATTAATTAACCAATTAAATACTAAAGGCCTAAATCCATTAATCAATTACATTGATACAAAGTATCAACTAATCAATTAATTAACCACCAATTAATTACCTTAACATTTTATTGTCAACCAATTAATTAATCTCATCCCTCCAGTGTACCATTCTATAAGTTCTAACTCAGATGTTCAATGTGCACGATCCTATGGGACTGTCCTTAGCTAGCAGTGGGCTCACGGCCCACAGACAATAAGTGGGTTCTAGCAAACCATTACTGCCCCTAACCAATACAGCTATTTCAGCAGTCTTAAGATGCAGAGACCCTGTAGTTATCTCTTAACTTCTTTTACCATTTGATATCGATATTATAAACTAGAGGCATGGCGGCTGTCATCCTCTCTGATGTTTATGATATTTCTTGATCTTAAGTAGATTGATGAAACAGATAAGTAAACTACTTATCAGGGTGTGGCCACACACTTATCAATCTCACTTATCAAGTGGCCTGTGATATCATCTCACTATTACATGAGTGGTAATTCCATCACTTCAATATCAATACCAACGTGTTCACCTGTTCACCCAATCATACCCGTATTTGGCATCCTGTTACAGACCTGTTAGGCGTATGTCAAAGTGAACCGGATCCCACATTGATATTATAATGAAATCTGGTCTGAAGACAGTTAGAGACCTACTTAAGAAAACTAATGACACAACCACCATGTAGTTTTCTCGGGCGGATCGATCCAGTCACATGTATACAACATGTACCCATATTCACAACTGACTTATCAAGTGCTATGGCTAGTATCAATTACTACCATACAGTCGTCGAATATACAAGTCTGTGGTCCTAATCATTCCCATGATAGAATAGACTTGGGATATGGTTTTACGATTGTCAATCAATGGATTCTCTATTCATATTATAGCACAAGATATAAATGAACTAGATTAATGCCTTTATTAATGTAACACAAATAGTGTATCTATGCAAGAATAATCAAAAGCATAATACAATATACATGAACCAATGTCTAAGAACTAGGGCACACCAACAATCTCCCACTTGGACTAGTTCCAGGTAGGCATTGCCCTAATCCCTATAGATCTAGTATGACCATCATGTAGGCGCTGTGCAAGTGCCTTGGTAAACGGATCTGCGACATTGTTCTCGGTGTCAACTCTCTGTAATGTAATGTCACCTCTCGCCTGGATCTCCCGGATGAGGTGAAACTTTCTAAGTACATGTTTGGATCTCTTGTGTGATCGGGGCTCCAGTGCTTGTGCTATGGCACCGTTGTTATCACAGAAAACATCAACTGCACCTAGGATAGTGGGAACTACACCTAAGTCAGTTATGAACTTCTTGATCCAAACTGCTTCCTTTGCAGCATCACATGCAGCTATGTACTCAGCTTCCGTTGTAGAATCGGCAATGGTAGGTTGCTTTGAGGATCTCCAACTAATGGCACCGCCATTCAGGAGAAAAACATAACCAGATTGTGATTGTTTCTGATCCTCATCAGTCTCGAAACTTGCATCAGTGTAACCTGATACTTCCAGCTCCTCTTGCCCACCAAAAACTAAAAAGAGATCCTTGGTACGCTTAAGGTACTTTAGGATAGCCTTAACTGCCTTTCAGTGCTCCTCACCGGGGTCTGACTGGTACCGGCTAGTCATGCTAAGTGCAAATGCAACATCTGGCCTTGTACATAACATAGAATACATGATAGATCCTATAGCTGACGCATATGGGATCTTTTCCACGTTCTCTCTGTCCTGCTTTGTCTGAGGACAATCTTTCTTACCAAGTTTCAACCCATGGCGCATAGGCATGAATCCTTTCTTAGCCTGGTCCATGCTGAATCTTCTAAGAACTTTGTCTATGTACGTTGCCTGACTTAAGCCTAGAAGTCTGTTGGATCTATCTCTGTAGATCCTGATCCCTAAGATCATTTCGGCTTCTCCTAAGTCTTTCATTGCGAAGCATTTACTCAACCACTGCTTCACGCCTTGCAGTGTTGGTATATCGCCTCCAATGAGCAGTATGTCATCGACATACAATATCAGGAAAGTGGATATGCTCCCACTAAATTTCATATACACACAGGGTTCATCAGGATTCTGCACGAAACCATATTCAGTTATGGCTTCATTGAATCTCTGATTCCAAGACCTAGATGCTTGCTTCAATCCATAAATGGATCTTTGAAGCTTACATACTCGGTTAGGATACTTCGGATCGATAAAACCCTCTGGTTGTGTCATGTAGACATCCTCCAGTAACTTCCCGTTCAGGAAAGCTGTTTTAACATCCATCTGCCATATCTCATAGTTATACCATGCAGCTATGGCCAGTACTATCCTAATGGATTTGAACATAGCAACTGGTGAAAAAGTTTCATCATAGTCAATTCCTTGGATTTGTCTATAACCTTTTGCCACCAGTCGCCCCTTGAAGGTGTTATCGGCTTTTAATTTGAAACACCACTTGCAGCCAATCGTTTTAACACCCGGAGGTGGATCCACCAAGTTCCACACTTGGTTATCACGCATAGACTGCATTTCAGCCTCCATGGCTTTACGCCATTGATCTGATTGTGGGCTTTCTATAGCCTCTTGATAAGTTTTGGGCTCATCCTGGTCATCGACCATTATGTCCCCATCGTCAGTCACGACAAAGCCGTACCTCTCGGGCTGATGACGTGTCCTATCAGACCTTCTAGGTTCCTGTGTAACTGGTTCAGCCTCCTCAATTTCTTGAGGACCTAAATCAGTTACCTGAGCATCCTCAGCATCTGCTGCAGGAGTCGGTGAGTCTTGAATCTCAGCAAGATCAATATTGCTCCCACTGTCTACTTTGGAAAGGAATTCCTTTTCCAAAAAGACTGCAAACCTAGCCACGAATGTTTTATTCTCGGCTGGGTTGTAGAAGTAATAACCCTTAGTTTCCTTAGGGTAACCCACGAACTGGCATTTGACAGATTTGGACTCTAGTTTGCCACTCATCAATTTTTTGACATGTGCATCACAGCCCCAAATCTTCATGAAGGAAACGTTGAGCTTTCGGCCCGTCCATAATTCATATGGTGTTCCTTCAACTGCCTTGCTCGGTGTATTATTAATTATATGAGCAGCAGTTTCCAAAGCAAATCCCCAAAAGGAGATAGGGAGAGAAGCTTGACTCATCATTGAGCGGACCATGTCAAGCAGGGTCCTGTTCCTCCTTTCTGACACTCCATTCCATTGGGGTGTACCAGGAGGAGTGAGTTGGGATACAATCCCACACTCTCTCAAGAATGAGACAAACTCTTGGCTCAAGTATTCGCCCCCTCTATCAGACCGAAGCGCTTTTACTTTCTTGCCAAGTTGATTTTCTACTTCATTTTTAAAATCTTTGAATCTCAGAAGAGTTTCAGATTTATGTTTCATCAGATACACATACCCGTATCGGCTGTAGTCATCTGTGAAGGTAACAAAGTACAGAAAACCAGATCTAGCACCGGTGCTCATTGGACCGCATACATCTGAGTGTATCAGCTCCAATAGTTCTGTGGCCCTTACACTAGTTTTGGTGAAAGGCGCCTTTGTCATCTTCCCTCTTAAACAGGATTCACACGTGTCATAAGACTGCATGTCAAATGACCCTAGCGCTCCACTAGAGTGAAGCCTAGTTATTCGTTTCTCATTTATGTGGCCAAGACGACAGTGCCAGATATATGTAGGATTCAGTTCATTAGTCTTAATCCTTTTAGCGTTTATGTTATAGATTGATTCACTACGTTTTAGATCAAGGATATACAAACCATTTTCTAGAAATGCGGTTCCATAAACAATATTGCCACGATGTATAGAAATCCTACCACGTCCAATATTAAAATTAAAACCGGAAATATCCAACATAGAAACTGAGATAATGTTCCTGCGCATTGCAGGTACAAAACAACAATCTCTAAGTTCTAAAACTAAACCAGTAGGCATCTCTAAAGTGTAATCTCCGATCTCCAAGGCCTCTACACGAGCACCATTGCCGACTCGAAGATCCACTTCACCAGATCCTAACAACCTCCTATTTCTCAGTCCCTGCACATTTGAACAAATGTGAGTACCACATCCAGTGTCTAAAACCCAAGATGTAGAAATAGCCAGATTTATCTCAACAACATAAATGCCAGAACCAGAAGCTTTAGCCTTCTGTTTCTCCCTTAGCTTTGGACACATGTTCTTCCAGTGTCCCTTCTCATTACACTCGTGACAGATATCATCTGCCAAGGCCAACCTACCTTTAGGAGCTGCCGCCTTCCTTGTCTTTGACTTGGCCTTTTGGGCGTTTGCCTTGGACTTGGACTTGGCCTTTCCCTTAGGTGTGTTCCCTTTGTTGGCTGGTAAGGTAGCAATCAGTACATATCCCTTCCACTCGTGTCTACAAACCTTTTGTGAGTTCATAGGACAGTCAAGGAAATCAGTCCCTGAAAGTTTTTCCTTTTCCAAGAGTGGTCCGAGTAAGTTGTTGCTTGTTGCATTCATTATTTCTTTTATGTAACTTGGTGATTTTTATCTACGTGGAAAAATTACATTAGAGTTAGAATAAAGGGCTTAAGCCAAAGATCAAATTAATAATCCATTTTAATCTGTTATTGGTGATATTTATTTGGCTGTATTGACCAAGATCCACAATCCATCAATAATAGACCGAGCTAGGGCTCCGCCGTCGACCATTGACGATTTGGTTGGATAAACTATCCAATCCTCCGCAAGGACTCTTGGTTTGATGGGCTTTGTGACACTTAGCCCATCTGTGCTTAGGGCCCGCTCTGAGCTAATGCTACCCACGTTGAGTCCAACCACCATACACGCGTTAGCCATACCGAAGTATCCTAACCCTCGACGGTCCACTAATTACTACAGCATACCTGCTAGGGCACGTCATACACTGTAGCACTACCTGGGAGGAAGAGGTGTGAATCTGGAAAGCACTTTTAAGCGACTCAATATTTCATTATCCGGATTAATTAAGTGATACGGCTTTAACATATAATTATCGCGGGTTGATGATCTGGTGATCGTTGCTACTTATATTTCATGTTATACTAAGCAATTGTATAATTAAAATAAACATAGAGACTCTATGGGCCTTATAATACATCCTAGTGAAACTAGATAGACTATCTAATCTTCACGGGCTTGCTTCAAGTCTCCTTGGGCTCCCACCATGGGCTTGGACCATCTGGGCTTCTTCACGACCAATTACAATTTTATGAATAGAACCTATTCTAAAATTACATTAATGAAAGAATGGCACGCAGGCCATATTTCCCAAAATAAATTAAATTACAAACCGACTTTAATTTATGGCCCATAGAATTCTATAACATGTTGCTGCACGGTAAGACATACAAATATAATGCATGATCATGGCATTCCAAAATCATCTAATAAAGTTAAGCCGAGTTACTTAGGGTGAAATCGCCAATTTTTTACCATATGTGACTAAGGCCCATAAAGGCCCGAACGGTTAATATCCATTTGAATGCAAAATTACAATTTCGCTCCCACTGAATTTTTAGGGTCGTCACATATCTAAAATTTAGCCCTCCCAATTTAAACCGGTGTCACGATCTATTGGGCCAATTTCACGAATTAACCAATTTCAATTTTATACAAATTATCAATTCGATAAAAAATTAAATATGCATGCCAATCAAAAACGTTTTAATACCAATTAATTTTTATTTAAAGCACGTTTAATAAATTAAACGGTATTAGGACCCTGATTTTATTAAAATTACCCGAGAAAAATTTAAAGATTAAAATCAGTCCCGTCAAATCCAAAATTAAACAAATTCTGAATTTTTAAACGGACCCGGAACAACGACGGGGCTGCTGTCCCGTGGCTACTGTCTGGCGGACAGCAACAGTGCTGCTGTCCGCCCAACAGCAGCCGCGGGGCTGCTGTTCGCGGGCAGCAGTCCCGCGACCGCTATTTCGTGTCCGAAACTATTTTTTTTTGTTTAAATAAATTGCTGCTGTATATTTTTTAATTTATTATTCTAAAATTAATTTCAGAACCAAACACAACAAAAAATATAGACAGAAATAAAATTGAAAACTTCCTAGAACAATTTCTACACGAGGAATTAATAGGAAATTTCAAAACTTGATTTGGAAAAATAATAAAACCAAATCATATTAATTTTTCAATCAATCAAAACAGACTAAACCATGGCTCTGATACCACTGTTAGGGATTATCGCCAGTTAATCAACTGTAGCGCAGCGGAATTGCGGTTTAAAATTTATTTCTAATCCCTTTAGTTTGATCTTTGTCCGTTAACCATTAATTGAATAAAACCTTTTGGATCCGTTTAGGGATAAAAACTTACCCGGACTGTCTCTTCTAGAGACGGCTGAAGAATCCACAAAGTAGTAAGATCTCCGTAGTCAGGTGCACGAACAGCTATCGAGTAAAAACCGGTGCTAGCCGAAGAACGAAGAAGAACTTGAGAGAAAAGGTAATTCGCCAAGTTGAATCCCACTATTGAGAATGGTGGCTGCGAAAACAATATTGCTTTTCCCAAGCAATTTGATTTGGCCGAATGTCTATGTTAGGTTAGTTAATTAGGTTTTAGGCTTTTATTATATATAGTGTAGTTATTCCTAAACCTAATTGGTTTAGGGTTAATTGGTTAATTACAAAACTAATCTAATCCTAACATAATCACTTAAACAAATACCAATAGTATTTATTCTATGCAATTAGTTACAATTAGATTAAATTTAATTACCCCAATTAAATAAATAACACTAATTAATAAATTGACGTATTAGTTTGATTAATTATTCACGAATGCAATTTCATTAATTTATAAATTAATTAATTACATCCCGTAAATTAATTAACCAATTAAATACTAAAGGCCTAAATCCATTAATCAATTACATTGATACAAAGTATCAACTAATCAATTAATTAACCACCAATTAATTACCTTAACATTTTATTGTCAACCAATTAATTAATCTCATCCCTCCAGTGTACCGTTCTATAAGTTCTAACTCAGATGTTCAATGTGCACGATCCTATGGGACTGTCCTTAGCTAGCAGTGGGCTCACGGTCCACAGACAGTAAGTGGGTTCTAGCAAACCATTACTGCCCCTAACCAATATAGCTATTTCAGCAGTCTTAAGATGCAGAGACCCTGTAGTTATCTCTTAACTTCTTTTACCATTTGATATCGATATTATAAACTAGAGGCATGGCGGCTGTCATCCTCTCTGATGTTTATGATATTTCTTGATCTTAAGTAGATTGATGAAACAGATAAGTAAACTACTTATCAGGGTGTGGCCACACACTTATCAATCTCACTTATCAAGTGGCCTGTGATATCATCTCACTATTACATGAGTGGTAATTCCATCACTTCAATATCAATACCAACGTGTTCACCTGTTCACCCAATCATACCCGTATTTGGCATCCTGTTACAGACCTGTTAGGCGTATGTCAAAGTGAACCGGATCCCACATTGATATTATAATGAAATCTGGTCTGAAGACAGTTAGAGACCTACTTAAGAAAACTAATGACACAACCACCATGTAGTTTTCTCGGGCGGATCGATCCAGTCACATGTATACAACATGTACCCATATTCACAACTGACTTATCAAGTGCTATGGCTAGTATCAATTACTACCATACAGTCGTCGAATATACAAGTCTGTGGTCCTAATCATTCCCATGATAGAATAGACTTGGGATATGGTTTTACGATTGTCAATCAATGGATTCTCTATTCATATTATAGCACAAGATATAAATGAACTAGATTAATGCCTTTATTAATGTAACACAAATAGTGTATCTATGCAAGAATAATCAAAAGCATAATACAATATACATGAACCAATGTCTAAGAACTAGGGCACACCAACAAACGTACTGCTATAGAGTAATGCCGTTTGGTTTGAAAAACGCTGGGGCAACTTACCAGTGAATGGCTACGGCACTGTTCCACGATATGATACACAAGGAAGTGGAAGTCTATGTGGACGACATGATGGTCAAATCGGAGACGAGAGAGGGGCATTTCGCTACACTTGAGAAGTTTTTGGCCCGAATTGTAAAATTCAAGCTAAGGTTGAACCCGAAGAAGTGCTTCTTTGGTGTTTCATCGGGGAAAATCTTAGGCTACATGATCAGTAACAAGGGGATCGAGGTGGATTCCGACAAGGTAAAGGCCATACAGGAAATGCCGGCACCAAAAAATAAGAAAGAAGTAAGAGGATTTCTGGGGCAGGTTCAGTATATCAGTCGGTTCATAGCACGACTCACTGCGATCTGCGAGCCGGTCTTTAAGCTGCTACGAAAAGATCAACCCATGGTTTGGAATGATAAGTGCCAGCAAGCATTAGAGAGTGTCCGGAACTATTTGTCTAATCCACCGATTTTAAGATCGCCTAAACTCGGAAAACCACTTCTCCTCTATGTAGCGATCGAGGAGAGATCAATTGGAGCAATGCTGGCCCAGGAAGGGGACACCGGTGTGGAGCATGCAGTGTATTATGTGAGTAAGAAGTTCCTGGAATACGAGCTCAAGTATAATATGATCAAAAAAACATGTGTGGCCGTAGTATGGTTAACAAAGAAGCTGCGACACTATTTTCAGTCTTACAAAGTGATCATTATTTCCAGGATGGATCCCGTGAAGTATCTGTACCGAACTCCGTCCCTAACAGGGAAGCTAGCCCGATGGTTGTTGTTATTGTCAGAATTCGACATCGAATATGTAACGAAAAAGGTTATCAAAGGGAGAGCCGTAGCAGAATTTCTAGCCAATCAGCCTCTAAGTGCGGAAGAGGAGGAGATAAACTATGATTTCCCCGATGAGAACTTGAACGCAATAGAAGTTATACCGTGGAAAATGTTCTTTGACGGAGCGGTTAACTCGAATGGAGCCGGGGTAGGAGTGCTACTTATCTCACCGGAAGGAGAAAGGATCCCAATGGCAAAGAAGTTATCCTTCCCTCTCACCAATAATATGGCCGAGTACGAAGCGTGCATCTACGGGTTAGAGTCGTTAGCAGCGCTGGGAGCATCATATGTTGAAATCTGGGGCGACTCAAAACTGATTATCGAACAGGCACAGGGAAACTGGGAAGTAAGAGAAGAGAGATTGCGCCCGTACCTAGATCAGCTAGGGGGGTTAGCACAGAGGTTCGGTGAGTGTCGCTTTTATCATATTCCTCGAGCACAGAACCAAGCGGTGGATGCTTTGGCCATATTAGTATCAGTATGGGATAATCCTCGGAACCTTGCCTCGAAGCCTTTGGTGTTGAGGAGGTCCCACAAACCGTGCTATGAAGACGTAATGTTGTTGGGAGCGGATGAAAAGCCTTGGTATTTCGATATCGTGAACTTCATGAAAAGTGGAACGTACCCGGCAGAATCAGAACTTAGGGATCAGGTTGTGATCAGAAGGTTAGCTCAGCAATTTGTCATCCACAATGACTTGCTTTACAAAAGACACGCCGATGGGTTACAATTGAGATGTTTAGACGATGGAGAAGCCCGTGAGGCGATGGAGTCAGTGCACTCGGGAATTTGTGGAGCCCATATGAGAGGAACAGTGTTGGCAAAGAAAATTATAAGGCAAGGCTTCTATTGGCTCACCATGGAAAGAGATTGCAATGAATATGCGAAGAAATGCCATGATTGTCAAATCCATGGAGATTATAATCACTTGCCGGCTATGGAACTGCACGTGTTGGCACCCGTTTGGCCGTTCGCAGCTTGGGGCATTGATATCATCGGAGAAGTGAGGCCTAATGCATCAAATGGGCACAAATTCATTGCCATTGCCATTGATTACTTCACTAAGTGGGTAGAGGCAGAATCGTTTAGCAAGTTGGGATCTAAGCAGATGAGGAAGTTCATTGAAAAGCACCTAATCACCAAGTTCGGAGTGCCTCATCACATGATCACGGATAATGGGGTCCAATTTCAGGGGGAAGTGAGAAGTCTCCTCTAGGAATACGGTATCGAGCATCATAGGTCTTCTCCATATTGCCCGCAAGCTAACGGTGCAGTGGAGGCCGCAAATAAGAACCTTAAGAGGATTCTCATAAAGACGGTGGAATCACATCGGAATTGGCACGAGCAGCTTCCGCTCGCTTTATGGGCTTATCGCACGACGGTTAGAACGTCAACTGGGGCAATGCCGTTCTCCTTGGTATATAGGGCAGAAGTCGTTCTCCCAATTGAGATTGAAAAGCGATCATTGAGAATCGCAGTAGAAGCAGAGATTCCCGAGACGGAATGGGTGAAGAAGCGATATGAACAGTTGGCATTGGTGGACGAGAAAAGGATGGAGGCTCTTTACCATGTGCAGTTATATCAGAGAAGGATGGCCCGAGCCTTCAACAAAAAGGTCAAGGCCAGCCCTATCAAAGAAGGGGTTATGGTGCTGAAACAGATCCGAATGACGCACACCGACCCTAGAGGCAAGTTTAGGCCAAACTGGGAAGGACCGTTCCTCGTGAAGAAGATCCTAAGCAAAGGGGCGGTGAAGCTAACTACTATGGACGGCATGGAGTTCTCCGAACCTACCAATCTGGATAGGCTTAAGAAATACTTTTCGTAAATAAGGAAAAAAGAGAAATAAAAATTCCCGATAGGTTGAAAACCCGCAAAGGGCGACCTATGCAACAATAAGGGACATCCCAATGGGTGAAAAACCAAAAGGGCACTCATTTGAAAATTCTGGGATAATAAAAGGAGAGTTGAAAAATAGCTGGGATCTGAAAACCGAAAAAAGGCGGATCCTAGTAACGGTAGTTACATCTTGAGCAATTATAAAAATAATGTATAAGCGGCTAAGTATTTCTGTTGTTTGTAAATAAATAAAGGCATGAATATATTTGAAGAGGATGATTGGAATCATTATAATCTACTGAATGCATTGTATTATGAATCATGAGTTATACATTTTCTACCTCTTTCACATAAAAAGCCTACATCCTACCCACCCCTCTCCCTATATACAAGCTATACATCGGGGTAATACTAATGAGAAAACTACAAATAATGGGCCTATCAAGGAGGAAAATCCTAGAAGTCCTCGAAGTCCCTCAAATGTGAAGCCCACTCCGCGGCTAAGGCCTCCTCGGCAACCCGACGACCCTCCTCAGCGGCAAGGCGCCCCTCGGTCTCCACTCGCATCATCTCCGCCCAATAGGCATCTCTCTCTCGGTAGACGCGTCCGACCCTAGCATCGGCATCCCGCTGCGACTCGCTGAACCGCTGATCATTAGCATGAAGATCGCTCTGCAAATAAAAAAAAGAAAAGAAAAAAAAAGAAAAAAAAACACCAAAATAGATAACAACGGAAGTTATACATACATAAGCGCATCACATGCATACATTTCACTACACTATGACAAAATAAGAATACTTACCAGGTGGTTGGCGCAATGCAGGTTGAGACGCTCTCGAAAATAATCGGATAATCCCACGAAGTCGGTGCACGTCTCCCTCGAGGTATGGAGGGCATCAGAGGGGTCGAACGGCACCATCGAGGTGAAAACCGGAGGGGCTGTCTCAACGCCGGAATAGGCCACGCCAGCCTCGCCATAACGAACCACCGAATACTCTCTCCTTGGGGTCGGGGAGGGTGCGCCAAGGTAGAGCTGCTCTGGGTGGGTGGCGCCGGAGGACTCTCCCGCATGATACGAAGGCTCGCTCGCAGATGTCCAAGCTCGGGTACCATCAAAAAAATCCGACGTCCGAGCGCTCCTCAAGGAACCCTCCTGCAAGCAAAGGCAAAATGAATACCCCTAACTATCTCGTAAATAAAGAATAAATAAGTCAAGCACTTACCAGAACCTCCTCTAGGACAAAAACCTCAGCAACGGCCGCCGCCGAGAACACGTCATCCGCAGGATCCACGTCCATCACGACCTCAGGAGGGTCCATCGGAGTCAACAGTGTCGATAAATAGTGGGCGCAACCCCCCGCGTGGTCCCACACGTCCCGAGGTGCAAATCGGCGAGTCAAATCACAACGTATCTCCTGTAGGGGCATGATCCTCACCGCGAACATAGACACAGGGATCTCGCCTGGAGTCCAATATGTGGCGTCAACCCCGGTAAAACTCCTGTCGCCCAAATACCACGCTCGTACGCACGGGCCGGTGAGCACACACTGCTGCCCCTGGATACGGGTGACACAGGCGTAATCGGGACCAAAGTCGAGGTCGTCCCATCTGAAAGAGATCTGAAAAATAAGAAAAGTCAGACAAGAACGAACGAAAATCCAGCATAGTCAGGAGACGTTCACCTGTCCCAGGCTCCGTGTGTCAATCCATGATAGGAATCGTGCCACCGTCCGCCTCCTCTCGACGCGCAAGTCAAAGTCACTCCACCTCGCCATAAGTAGAAGCGTAGTCACGTGCGGTCTACTCCTGCGGGCGCTCGGGAGAATCCTCCTCTCATAGGCCCAAACCTGTTTGTAAAAACCAACGTCAGAAGCAGAAATCGTGAAAAGAATAAAGAGACAAGGCGATGATAGAAAACGCACCAGGAGGGCAAAGGTGTAACCGTCGAAATCCTTGCGCTTCCGGAAACTCAAGTCCAAAAACTTTTATAGAAAGGCCAAGCCAGCCCAGCCCAATCATAGGACGACACTGCGTCCAAATCATGGAAAGCCTAGATGAGACCCGCGTGTATGGTTCCGCTCTTGGTGCGAAAGATCGTCTCGCCTAAAGCGTACAGGAGGAAGCTGCGGGTGGCCCGATCCGTGTCATCTCGGTCGTAGAAGTCCCTATGGCTCAGTAGCTCGAAGGTAGTAACGAACTTCGCCGGAGTGGCCCCGACACCCTGTAGACTCCGGGTCCAATCAAATCAGATATCTCAGCAGGGTCGACCCGAGGACACACCATGTGAAGCAAAGGGGGACCGAAACGCCGCTACCCCGCAATCCAGTCAATAGCGAGAAGTCGCGGGGTGAGATCGTCATCTCCCCAAACGAAAGGTGAAAGGTGTGAGTCGAGTCTACCCACCTCTCACATAAAGCACGCAAACCGTGTCGGTCACACACACCATTGGCACGAGGCAGCGCCAGAATAAAAGGCTCGAAGCCCAACTCTCGAACGCGGGCTTTAACCGTTGGGCTAAGCATAGCATACCAGGTATGGATATCCTCGGTGGTCCCAGTAATGCCAATGACCTGGAAGGAACAGTACGGGTAAGACAAGAGGCTAAACTAAAGTCATTATCCCTCGAGAGCCTCACTTCTATACGTACATCTAATGAGAATTCCGTTAAGCTAGTTATTCTTTCGGTTGTGTTTAAATCTAACTTAGAAATTCCTTTCGATTAAGATCGTTACTCCTTGAGATTTCATTCGTAGGATCATTTGTATAGGATTTTATTTAATTCATTATGCTTTGGTGTTCCACTCTCCCGCGTGCTTGCGAGGAGCTTAATCCAATTCAAGCTTGGGTTAAAAGCATTTAGTATTTTTTTGTTATGATTTTTACTATTCACGCGCATTTTCGCGGTTTTACTATTCACGTACATTTTTATGTTTTTACTATTCACGTACATTTTTTACGTTTTACTATTCACGTGCACTATTCACATTTTTACTATTCACGTGCACTATTCACGTTTTTACTATTCACGTACATTTGTACGTGCGCTATTCACGTTTTTACTATTGACGTGCACTATTCACGTTTTTACGTGCACTATTCACGTTTTTACGTACACTATTCACGTTCCTAATCACATGCATTGTTCGCATTCTTACTATTTGCATATGCAAAGTTCACATTCTTTCAACAAATAAAAAAAAACAACATAAAGCATTGCTCACGTGCATAAAATTCGCGTTTTCTAACTAAAAAGCTTCTAAGCAGATTAAAGGTTAGCATGCAAATGACGTTCAAGATAGAGTTGCTAAAACCTAGGAGTCTTGACAAATGATAAAAAACAAGGGGATACTTACCGGATGGACGTTGGTCCGGCTCAGGTGAGAATCAGGATCCTGAAAGGGAGCCACTCTAGTCAAGTCCTTGAAACCCGCCTCCATGCCCTTCGTGCCATCGTATCTATTCGACCCCATCACGAGAATACTCTAATGTTAGTGAGAGAGAAGAAGAGAAAGAAGGTGTGGGGTTGGAAATGAACCCCACCACCTTTTATAGGAAGAGGAAATGGCATATCCGTAATAGTGAAAAAGGTACGACGTGACATAAAGGTAAAAAGTAAATAATTAATTACCGGGCGCACAGACCTCCGATTTGCAGTCCGTTTCAGCTTGCGTTTCAGCCAGGTGGTGGCCAATAACCCTAGAAGAAGACTCCAAACGATAGGCAAAATTTACAGAACAGTGGTGCCAGTTAAAATACAGACAACAGTCGACAAAAAAAAATGATTTTCAGTCTAAAGTGTCCCAGACAAAAGTATAAAGACATTCCTATCAACAACTCCAGTACACGAGATAGTAACCCCAGTCAAAATGCAGACGATGGTGTCTTGAAATTCCGAATCGCTAGTTAGAGCCATTTTACCCACGGTCGAGGACCGAGGGTTGCTATTGAGAGCCATTTTACCCGCGGTCGATGACCAGGGTTGCTATAGAGAGCCATTTTACCCACGCTCGAGGACCGAGGGTTGCTATTGAGAGCCATTTTACCCACGGTCGATGACCAGGGTTGCTATATAGAGCCATTTCACCTACGGTCGATGACCGAGGTTGCTATTGAGAGCCATTTTACCTACGGTCGATGACCGAGGTTGCTAGAGAGAGCCATTTCACCTACAGTCGATGATCGAGGTTGCTATTGAGAGCCATTTTACCTACGGTCGATGACCGAGGTTGTTATAGAGAGCCATTTTACCCACGGTCGATGACCAGGGTTGCTAGATAGAGCCATTTTACCCGCGTTCGATGAGCAGGGTTGCTATAGAGAGCCATTTTACCTACGGTCGATGACCGAGGTTGCTATAGAGAGCCATTTTACCCACGGTCGATGACCAGGGTTGCTAGAGAGAGCCATTTTACCTACGGTCGAAGACCGAGGTTGCTATAGAGAGCCACTTTACCCGTGATCGGTGACCTAGGTTGCTAGAGAGAGCCATTTTACCTACGGTCAAGGACTAGGGTCGCTAGTAAGAGCCATTTACTTACGATCGATCTAGGCCAGAGTCCCCAGGAGAAGCGTCCACCGGCAGCCGGTTCAAAGGCAAGGACGGGTCAGACAAGCTGAAGATTGAAGGCAAGATAGGAACTTGCGACATGGAGATCAGGTATCTCTCCTCCCACTCTATATGTGTCTTTTACTTTAATATGTTTTCCATTGCATGTGTCGCATTCGCGAAAAAAAAGTTTTTTTCGAAAAAAGCACACACATCACTGTCAAAATAGAAAAGTAGGGGCAACTGTAGACACCGAGTCGGAGGACCTGTGACGAAAACCCATAACAAGACGGTTGAGGCGGTTGATTCCGATAATTTAAACAATAAAAATCACGAAAGGGTCCGTAAGGGTTGTGTGTCGTCGAGTGGACGGCTCGTGAGTGCTCAGCGGCGTAGGGCGAGCGCCTAGCGGCAACCGACGTGGGCCCAACGGCAGTTGAGCGCGCGCCCAGCAGCGCAGGGCGCACGCCCAGCGGCAGCTGGGCACGGACGACCAACATCCGTTGGGCGGACGCCCAACATCTGTTGGGCACGCACCCAACGTTGGTTGGGCGCGCGCGCCCGACAGAAGTTGGGCGTTCACCCAACTGATGTTGGGCGTCCGCCCAACCTGTTTTGGGCATCGCCCAACTCTCGTCGGGCGACGCCCAAAACTTTTGGGGATCCGTGCCTATAAAAGACACGGATCCCCATGCATTTGGGGGAGGATTTTTTGGGACTCCCTCACTCTAAAACATTTTTTAGAGAGAGAGAGTAATTTTTTTGGGAAAAATATTTTTTTTCTTAAAAAATCCGAATTTCCTAAAAGTTAAATATTTTACCAAAATATCAAAAACACTGAAAAATCATAATTCGTGGAATCAACCGACACCAGCTGTCAATACCGATCTTGAGGTATTATCTGAGGACTAGACTCGTTTTTTTATTTATTTCGTTTATTTGTTTATTTATTTATTTCCTTTATAGTTTTTATTTATTTGGTTAGTTATTTATTTATCACGTTTTATTTATTATTCCGTATTTATTTAATTTTCGTCTCGTAATAAATAAACATTTGGGTTTGTTTTGACGTAAAAAAACCTCGTTTTAATATCCCAATACGAACCGTGATCCGATTTAAGGGTAGTTCGGGATTAAAAGGTTGTAATTATAAGTTTCGAAAATATTTCTAAATAACGTTTTGAAATAAAACATCGTTTTAGGAATCTCCGTTATAGACTATGATCCAATTTGGGTAGTTCGGAGGTTCAAAACGATAGAATAGATCTAATATAAAGTGTTTGAATAAATATGGAAAGTATAGGGACTGCTGTTGATATTCTGCCTTTTCTGTCACTAACAGCAGATTAGCGACGGATTTTCCGTCGGTAATCTGCTGGAATCCAAAAATTCCCCTTTTAACCCTCTTTTCTCAACTTTTTGATATTTATACTTGTACACATATGTATTTAATTATGTAATATATTTATAAAAATTATTTTTGAGTCCTATAACTATTAATTACGTATTATGTAGCTATATATTTCATATTTGGAACTTAATTCATTTTGATTTGGTTTTGTGAAGTATTATATTTGTATATATATATAGTTTTTGGCTCATTTAAGTTATATTAGTCATTATTTAGGATGGAAGTTATTTTCTATATATTTATTACTTAAAACTAGTTTGAACCAAATGTTATTCTTCACATTTATGAACTTTGTTCATTGTTTTACATGTTTTGAATTAGAATAAGAATGTATTATATGTAGTATTTTTCATTTTCTTTATTATACCATATAGTATCTTTTACTCATTTTTATCTATAGATATATCTTTATTTTTAGATAAAAATGTATATATATATATATTTTCACTCTATTTTTGTATATATGTGTATATTTCAAATGTATTTGGTTGGGTGAATTTGGCCTTGATTTGTTAATTGTTGTGATTATGAAGGTTAAAAGAGTGAAAATGGGGAAAATAAGCCACAAAAGGATTTCAATTCAATTGTGTAAATTAAAGGCATTTGGAGACTTTAAAAATGCAAATAAGAGCTTTTGATTTCTTTTTGGTTCCAAGTGGTTTTCTAAAATGTCACGTTTCGAAACCTTAATTCGTTCCGACGACGGATTAAGCGAACCTTGTAATTAAAACCGTTTTCATTGTAAATAACAGAGTTTTAAGTCGTTTTCCTAACTAAACAGTTTTGTACAAAATTAATGGACTTGTATGCTTAATCACGTTTTCTTGTTAAAACTTCTCATTTCAACGTTTTCAAACACTCGAGTCGTTCCAACGATGATTCAAGTGAACATCATATAAACTAACGGGGTTTTGAAACGTACCTAAGTCGTTCCAACGGCGATTAAGGTACGAACCATGTAAATAAACTCGTTTTTAGGAGTGAGATTAGCGTAGATGTAATATATGATCTAAAGAATAACTCACACTGTAAATAAATCAATTCTTTCTTCTATCCCCCTCTCTCCTATACGCTTTAAATTCATGCAAAATGGGTGATTCTTTAATAAAATGGCTTTCAATAACATGCTCAAAATGGTTTTCAAAGCGAGAAAGAAAAGGTTTCAAATGAATTTTAAACTTAAAGAAATATACGATTAGTCCGTTATCGCCTAACAGGCTAAGTAGGAGGCCGGTGGTTCATAACCAGGCGATGTCGGGGTGCCTAGTAGCCTTTCTTCGGAAAGGAGCTAGCCTTCTCGGCTCGTACCTAAGTTTCCCGAACCCTCACCGGTCTCCCGCAAGGGATCAGTGTTCATTTTCCCATTCGTGGGTGGCGACTCTTCCATACTCCGAGCTCCGGCCCTACCGAGCAGCTTGATTCCGCGATTGGTTACTTTCGGCGCCAATCACAGCATCTATCGTCAACGGTGTCCACCCCCCGGTCCGCCCGGGCGAGGCCGTGGCACCTACAGGAGTCTTGTATTAACCAAACAAGGTTATCTTATCTTTCTGCTATAATTGAAGAGGCTGAAACTGTGTATAGAGATCTTTGCAAGACATAAGCTTGTGGGTCTGCAGTTCAGACCTTAGATAATGAACATTCACAAGTTGAAGGAATTAAGGTTTCTGATTACTTAATTAGTTATTCAATTTTCTGTCCTGATTGCTTCTTGCTAATTGATATCTAATATTTCTGTTATCTTCAGATGAATGTTAGTAAGAGATCTCCAGGTAGCTTAAATTTAGTTATGTTAAATTTTAAGTTAAGGTTGAGATTTGTGAAATTTATATGCAACTCCAGAGGTAAAATGTAAATACTTCAGCCACATATGACACATCCAAAGGCAAGGTAAGATAATTAAATAATGACACGTGAATGCCAACATCAAACACTTCAAGCGCTAATACAACTTATTTAAGATACCAGAAACACTAGAAATAAGTAATTAAGAGTCAATGAAAAGGAAAAAATAAGAGTAAGACTGAGACTGACCTCTCTTGCAAGAAACAGAATCAAGCCGAGAGACTTGCTTATACAACCTCATCCATGACAAGTGCTGAGTATTATTAGAATTAGAAGAAGAGTTGAGAGAACCTACAGAAATAGTTCCTCAATCTCTCCTGCAAATCTATTCCCATAATGAATCAAAACAAATCCACGGTTTGAATCTCTTGCAGGTGATAGAAAAGGAGAGAATCGAATCTACGTGAAGGAGTAAGGTTGTGTAGAGAATCGAATCTCTTGCAGGTTATTAAAATTCCGTCAAGACAGCAGTTTGCTACTTCTATACCCTACAAAGATCAAAATCAATGAAATTTGACTAAGGATTGGTTGGGGCATTTTGTCGAACAAAATGTAGACACTATAATGCTTGATATTAATTGCTCTAAAGATAAGTGCGCCGAAGAGAGAGGAAGTGAAAGCTAAAGAAATGCATACCATTTTGTTAGTTGAACTTCGAGCAGAGATCCCTGCATACAAATTAGAAATCCTCCATTTTACTTCAACAAGCAATAATTCCTCAAATTAACCCCAAAAGTACTCGCAAATTAACAAGAGTGGACGAATTTATCAACAAAAAAATAAGAGCAATTTCAACTTCGAGCTGAGACCATTAAAACAAAATAAAAGAAATTCAGAATTAGGGTTAACAATTAATACCGTTCACAAAGAAAGGAGACGACCGGAAAGGTTAGAATCGATGGTTCTCATCACAAAAGCAGAGAAAGTAGCGATGAGAGAAGGCATCCATGAAAGAGAGAGGAGCTAGATTTCTCATTCGAGGGAGGAAGGAGATGAACATGAAAGAGAGAATAGGAAGAGTCGAGAGGAATCAAATGAGGGAGACTGAGAAAACACATCGGTCGAATCAAATTGAATAGGTTAGACACTTATTTAAAAGAAGTACTGGAGTCGATTTTGATTTAAAAAAATGATGCCAATGGAAAATAATTCGGGTTAGTTTCTTAACCAAAACCGACCCCAATGACAATATATTAGCAATAGTTTTTTTTCTTTCTAAAACCGACCTTAATGACTTCTACTTTTTAAATAGGGCTATTAGAGTCGGTTTTAAAAAAACTGTTGCTTATGATAAACCAATGGGTCGGTTGTGTCACAAAACCGATCCCAATGATAATACTAGCAGCAACAGATTTTATTAAAACCGACGCCAAAAGTTATTGGCATCAGTTTTTATACAAAACCGTTGCCAATAAGTAATTTTTGGGGTCGGTTTTTTAAGACAACCGACCCCAATGACCTTTGGCATCGGGTTTTTAAATAAATCGTTGCCAATAAGGCATCATGAAAGGCCATTTTTGTACTAGTGTTTTATTACTATAAGAGAACGTTTGTTTGCAAAAAAATTCACAAAGAGTATTCATTTATTTCTTGAGATATGAGACTTCACCAAGACTTTATAATACATAGTTTCCGTAATATGTTTCGGGAATTAAAATAACTTATTTCAAAATATAACACAAAGTTTTTATTGTAAACACAACAACACAAGTCTTACAAATACATTAATTCCATCATAAAATACAGCCAGAAAATGATATTATAGAGATTGCTTTATTTCCTGAATACTTCCTTCTTGGATCAGTTAGAGCCACTGATTTTGAGTATCATGGTTCCATTATCACAACCAAATACACCTCTACAACAAATTAAACATTCAAAACTCAATTAGGAAATGTTAAAACATATATTTAATTGCATACAAACCATTTTTTAAATGCAATTTTTAGTAAAGAATTAAACTTACTGGTGTGATTCTCTGATGCATCCAATAGCCCACACTCTTTCTAGAGAGCAAGTCAATGTTTTCTCAAGCCTGTAATTACAAACGAAAACTACTTAAGAACTCCATCATCATCAAATAAGAACAAGTATAGATTTAATTGATAAAAAAACAATCATTACTGGTAAGTTTCTGCATTCCAAATTATGATATCTAGAAAACAAACAAAATAGATTTAATTGCATATTAGGGTATAGTTTAGGGCTAAAAATAGTGAACAAGAAATATATAAGTACCTTAATTGTGCCATCAAGTGATGCAGTTGAAAATGTGGAATCATGTATAGGATTAAAAGCAGCTTGCATGACATAATGTGTATGTTCTTTAAAGGTATGCGTGCAATTCCAATCCTTTTCCCAGTCCCAGATATTGATCGACGTGTCATCAGAAGATGAGAGTACATAGGGTAATGAAGGGTGGACACTCACACACCTAATGTAATCCTCATATGCTTCAAACTGTTTTATCAATTCCATTGTATTATAATCATAGACACGAATACACTTGTCATCTGATCCTGTCACAACCCACTTGTTCCTTTCTATGAATTTTGTTACTGGTGAATCGCTGATCTTCAAAGACTTCAGCATGGTCTAGCATCAATAATACAAATTCCGAGTTAGCAATATGATAGGGGTCAAAAAACCCTATCTTTTAGTACGGTTTTAGGGACTATTTTGTATCTTTTATTTTCTTTTTATTTACTTTAATAGCAAGTTATTATTGTTTTGTCAATTTTAGGTTTTTAAATTACTTTTTAGCTTTTTATTAAATATTCCTAACTTTTGTCAAGTATTTTGTCACTTTTAATAAATTAATCTCTATATATTATTTTGAGCTTTATCTGTACCCAAAATTAAGAAATTAACCTAACAAAAATAAATGAAATTTGACTTGGTGATTAAAAAAAGATTTTTGGTAGGATAATTAATTAATTTTGGGTGAATTATCTAAATAATATTTTATGAGATTATGTGCAGATTTTTAGAGATAAAGGTGGAGATTTTTAAGGATCAGAATCAAGGATCCACTTGGCACATCAAATGCAAATAAAAGTCATGCAGAACAGATTTTTAGGGATTATCTTTGGGTTTTTTGTATTTAAATAATTAGATTTTTTTATTCCCAAAGATAAATGAGTTTTTATTAGATAATAATTGGAGAGTTATTTTCCCATTAAAATAGCTCTTTATTAATTAGTCTTTCGTTAGAAAAGCTTTTTATTAATTAGTCTTTTATTAGGAATAGGTTTTATTAATTAGTTTTTCATTAGGAATAGGTTTTAGTTTTTCATTATAAATAGTTCCATTTCTTAGGAATTATTTTTATATCTTTTATCTTTGTAAAAACCTAAGCTTCCACCTTGAGAAATCCTCTCCACCTCCTCCATCTCCTTCAACCTCCATTGAAGACACCTCCGAAGCTCCGTTCATCGAGGATTGCTCAAGTTCCATCCTTAAGTCCAAGGAAGACGCCTGCATTGGTAGACAGGTTCTCTGAAAGGGACTTTTCTTCTTTTATATTCTGTCTAGCATCTGATCCATGTTATGAATCTTAGGCTCATTATATCTTCGTGACAATACTTTTCATCTTTAATATATATTATAGTTTTAGTTGTTCAATTGTTTTATTGCTTAATCTTTCTCTTACGCTTTGTCTGATTGGTTTAACTCATTCGATAATCCCAAAATTAAGTTGGCACATATTGCGAGCTGAATCTGACCTAGTCAGTGCCTATAGGATTGACGACCCTATAGAAGATTAAGCCCAAATTGCTGAGCCTTAGAGCTAGTTTCGGCCTTACAAGGGAATCACGAACTAGGGACGTCAAGAGGATAGGTATGGTTAATCGCCTCGGACACAAGTGACTTAGATTAGGTTTTAATTCCGTTGTCTGAATAATCTATTTTCCTTATTATTGTATCACCTCATGTTCCTTCGGGTAATTACATTGGTAAAAGATCACCTAGGAGTAGAATAACTTAGATAGGAGTAGAAGTAACTTAATTAGGAGTAGGCTAATTTAATCAAAACCAATTCAAACCCCCCATAGCCTAGATAACACCTGAGACCAAGCAGTTCGATACTTGCAGGAATAAATCCTGTGGATTCGATACCTGGACTTGTCCAGATTTTATTACTTGATAACGATGGGGTACACTTATCCCTTAGTGAGCCTTCTACGGAGGCGCATCACAATACATACATAAATATGGGCCATAGCAGTTAAATCTATCTTAAAATAACTGTTAATACATACCTCAGATTACAGTTCATTTTTCAATTTGTCAATACAGATTTCCATAATTTCGTTGTATTGATCATAATGTTATGCTGCTAGTGTTGTTAGTATTTTGTTTCGATTGTGTTTTTGGACTAATATTTTCTTACAGTTCCAAATATAGGCAAAGGATAACATAGTTGGTTTTAATTACTTGAGATTTGTAGTTCCAAATATGGACAGATCCGGAATGCAAAGCTGCAAAATCCTGCATCACAAGTAGTTATGAGAATTAATTGGGGTTATGTTTAATTAGTATTTTAATTAACAGAGAGTAAATTTTAGTTACCATGCCTGTGTTAAATGTAGATCAATAGATTTTACCCTCTCGGATTGGTGGATGAATTCTTGCTGCACAACCAAACCATTTCACAAATTAATTACCAAGTGTTGGAAAATTTTAAATGTGTGAATTTATATAAAAACATAAGAACTAGAGAATTAATTAGTCCCGAATAACATTATTTTAGTCTCAAAGTTTATAAAAAAAATTATAATTTTTTTATATAAAATTTACCATTTTAATCCTGAATAACGGTGATAGAGATAAAATCGAACTGGAGGTTTTAATCTTAAACCGATAAAGATTTCAATCTTCTCTAACTAAACTAGAAAGATGAGTAATCCCAAATGGATAGAAATCCAAACTCACAAATGAGGTTATTAGTTTAATGCATAAAAAAGTTAGGCTTAATTACAAAATGAGAGTATATATACTTCTTTTCTAATCCAAGCAAAAGTATAAAAATGCCTCAATAGGGCTACAAGCAAGTAATAAACCCTAGGGGTAAGATATGAACAAGTATCTAGAAGGATAGGGAGGTAAATAAGGTGTATGACAAACTAGTAAATAGCAGAGTGGCAAGACTGTAAATATTAGGTGGCAGCCCTTGTCTCTCCATGGCATCAACTTGGCGGAGAAGGAAGCATACTACAAGAAAAACAATTTTTTATGGGAAAATTATTTACCACAAAAGACTATAAATTAAATGGAGTATCTTACTTATCAACAATGGTCTTTTGTCAAGTTATGAATCCCAAAAATGTAGTTACATCAAAGCACATAATTTATTTTTATATTTTTTTTTCATAAAAGAATATAAGTTTTAAAACTAAGGGAGTATATATTAGAGGAATATTAGGTTATATATATATATATATATATATATATATATATATATATATATATATATATATATGTAGATTTTAGTTTCAATTTAGATAACAAATTACCCAACCAATATAAATTTCGGTTAACAAGAAAAAATGTATTAAGTAATAGTGAGTAACAAGTATTTTTCACTGTATGAACAATAACTTTTATTACTATAAGAGAATGTTTGTTTGCAAAAAAATTCACAACGAGTATTCATTTATTTCTTGAGATATGAGACTTCACCAAGACTTTATAATACATAGTTTCCGTAATATGTTTCGGGAATTAAAATAACTTATTTCAAAATATAACACAAAATTTTTATTGTAAACACAACAACACAAGCCTTACAAATACATTAATTCCATTATAAAATACAGCCAGAAAATGATGTTATAGAGATTGCTTTATTTCCTGAATACTTCCTTCTTGAATAAGTTAGAGCCACTGATTTTGAGCATCATGGTTCCATCATCACAACCAAATACAACTCTACAACAAATTAAACATTCAAAACTCAATTAGGAAATGTTAAAACATATATTTAATTGCATACAAACCATTTTTTAAATGCAATTTTTAGTAAAGAATTAAACTTACCGGTGTGATTCTTTGATGCATCCAATAGCCCACACTCTTTCCAGAGAGCAATTCAATGTTTTCTCAAGCCTGTAATTACAAACGAAAACTACTTAAGAACTCCATCATCATCAAATAAGAACAAGTATAGATTTAATTGATAAAAAAAACAACCATTACTGGTAAGTTTCTGCATTCCAAATTCTGATAGTCCCATCCTCAGAACCTGTAATTATGATAGGAAGTTCTGGGTGTACACAAACTGCAGAGACATTATTGGTGTAACATTCCATTATTTGAACACAGCTTTTTGTTTCACAATCCCACACCTATTTACATCAACAATTTCCCAAATTAGACAGAAATCAAATCTATTAATGGATAAAGAAAAAAAAGTTAGTAAAATTGCTAACCTTAACAGTATAATCATCAGAACCACTTAGCAGATATAATTTATCACCATTAACATAGTAATCAACACAATTTACCCCTTTGGAATGCCCATCCATTGTAGCAACTGAACTAGGAGACTCAAGATTCCATATCTAGAAAACGAACAAAATAGATTTAATTGCATATTAGGGTATAGTTTAGGGCTAAAAATAGTAAACAAGAAATATATAAGTACCTTAATTGTGCCATCAAGTGATGCTGTTGAAAATGTGGAATCATGTATATGATTAAAAGCAGCTTGCATGACATAATGTGTATGTTCTTTAAAGGTATGAGTGCAATTCCAATCCTTTTCCCAGTCCCAGATCTTGATCGACGTGTCATTAGAAGATGAGAGTACATAGGGTAATGAAGGGTGGACACTCACACACCTAATGTAATCCTCATATGCTTCAAACTGTTTTATCAGTTCCATTATATTATAATCATAGACACGGATACACTTGTCATCTGATCCTATCACAACCCACTTGTTCCTTTCTATGAATTTTGCACTTCTTACTGGTGAATCGCTGATCTTCAAAGACTTTACCATGGTCTAGCATCAATAATACAAATTCTGAGTTAGCAATACATACATAAATATAGTCTATAGCGGTTAAATCTGTCTTAAAATAACTGTTAATACATACCTCAGATTACAGTTCATTTTTCAATTTGTCAATACAGATTTCCATAATTTCGTCTGTATTGATCATAATGTTATACTGCTAGTGTTGTTAGTATTTTGTTTCGATTGTGTTTTTGGACTAATATTTTCTTACAGTTCCAAAATATGGGCAAAGGATGGCATAATTGGTTTTAATTACCTGAGATTTGTAGTTCCAAATATGGACAGCTCCGGAATGCAAAGCTGCAAGAATCCTGCATGATGAGTAGTTATGAGAATTAATTGGGGTTATGTTTAATTAGTATTTTAATTAACAGAGAGTAAATTTTAGTTACCATGGCTGTGTTGAATGTAGATCAATAGATTTTACCCTCTGGAATTGGTGGATGAATTCTTGCTGCACAACCAAACCATTTCACAAATTAATTACCAAGTGTTGGAAAATTTTAAATGTGTGAATTTATATAAAAACATAAGAACTAGAGAATTAATTAGTCCTGAATAACATTATTTTAGTCTCAAAGTTTATAAAAAAATTACATTTTAATCCTGAATAACGGTGATAGAGATAAAATCGAACTGGAGGTTTTAATCTTAAACCGACAAAGATTTCAATCTTCTCTAACTAAACTAGAAAGATGAGTAATCACAAATGGATAGAAAGCCAAACTCACAAATGAGGTTATTAGTTTAATGCATAAAAAAGTTAGGCTTCATTACAAAATGAGAGTATATATACTCATTTTCTAATCCAAGCAAAAGTATAAAAATGCCTCAATAGGGCTACAAGCAAATAATAAACCCTAAGGGTAAGATATGAACAAGTATCTAGAAGGATAAGGAGGTAAATAAGGTGTATGACAAACTAATAAATAGCAGAGTGGCAAGACTATAAATATTAGGTGACAACCCTTGTCTCTCCATGGCATCAACTTGGCGGAGAAGGAAGCATACTACTAGAAAAACAATTTTTTATGGGAAAATTATTTGCCACAAAAGACTATAAATTCACCACTAATTTATTTTGCGGCGGATATTATTCTTGCCATTAGGAACACGACACCAAAGCTTTTAGTGGCTAACAAAATTGATTGCCACAATTTCGTATGATATAGTGAAGAAACAACTAACGCCACAAACAATAATTTATAATGGCAAAATCTTGACGACACTAAACAAGTTTTTTTGTTGCGAAAAATATCGCCACAAATATAGAAGTATTGTGGCAGAATATCATGCCTCAAAAGCATGTAATTTGTGGCGCACCTATACACCACAAAAACATGTATTTTGTGGCGAACAATTATGCCACAGAAGTATACATTTTATGACAAAAATAACGCCATAGTAGAGAACCTTTTAGGGCGAACAATTATGCCATATTACAGTACTTTTTGTAGCGATATTTGTTCCTGACATTAATCATTTGTGCAAATCATTTGTCATTACAACCTAAAATATCAGGGTGTCTTCCAAATTTTTTTTGTCATATAACCTTTTGTGGCGCCAATTTTGTCACTATAATATTGTATTTATTTACAAATTTTCCATGTATAAAAACAAACATTTAATAATTAAAATTACTATAACTTTAGAAAAATATTTAACCATAATGTTATAAATTATATCCATTACAAACAAACAACATAATGTGAAATTATGTTGTCCAAAATATTGAAATACTAACTAATTAAAAAAATAGTACATTATAGTAGATATACCAAGTTATCGCTGCAAAACCCTGACTTCTTCTTCTTTTCTTAGAATGTTGATTAATATGTTCATATTTGATCATTTGCAAAATTCAATTCCTCAAAAGTTGGTCTTGTTTAAATAACCTGTAAAATTAATAAAATAATTAAAAGTTAATCGCAAATTAATAATAAGAATAGGAATCGTCCAGCTCATCATTGAAAACGGATGTCCACGTTATTGAAAAAAAAAATGCAAGTACATTCGAACAGAAAAAGTTTAGAAATTTAATTAAATTTTCAGCAATGTCTGCGTATGACAACCTAACCTACGCTTAAATACCTAACTTGCTAAATTGGAATTGAACTTAACTTGTCCATAAAAGATAAATAATATAACTACTAAAACAAGAGCAAGATGGTAATTAATCTAACTAGAAGAAAAACAAAATACACAAATTAAAAATCTCCTAATTGATCTAAATTAAAGTGAACCTAATTTTTTTCTTAAAAAATGAATAGAATTAAAAGAAATAAAGCCAAAACAGTTAATGCCTTTACTCCATTAAAGACAAAACACAAATTCATATCCCCAATTCATGTCCCCATTCTATGAATCCAAAAATTAAATCCTCATAGGAGAAAATAAGGCCTCTGTTCTAATCTGGCAGTCATCCGTCACTACATGTCCAGGCCGGTTTTTGACAAGTAATATTGTCATGTTTCAAACATTTTGGATCTCATTTCAGTTCCAAACACATTTTGGATCACAACTCCCGGAAGTGATAAAACTGTTTTATTTTGAACTTTACACGTTTGGTAGAATTATTGAACAATGTACTATAATTTACAAACAATATCACAATATCATCATAGATTTGATTTTCATCACATATTATTATAGTTTAAAAATTATGAGAAATAATAGGTAAACTAATGACCCAAACCATTATTATATATAACTTTCACTACCTCTTGGTATATGTGTTGTAAAACTTAAGTTCACTAGTAGGAAAATTCTAGATTAAAGTTGAAATCCTGCATTCCATTAATAATACCACAAAAATTTCATGGAGTCATGTAGAATTACTTATCAAACCCAATAGTTTCATAAAGTAAGGGTTATTGGCTTCAATATGAAGTATAATTATGATCAAACAGTGATTTGGAAAGTTGACTGACAATTAAGCACTTTAATTAGACCTTTAATCATTTAAAGTATCACTTTCCATGCATAAACTTCTTCCATTTTCTAGAATTCACCTAAGGCACCACTCTGATTAATTTCAACGATTAATTCAGTACTAAATTTACTTAGTTCAACCTCATCTAACTATCCACATTACAACAAGATTTATTCTATCAAAACACGGAAGATACCTTTTTTTAGCATTTTGAAGTCGCCCTTTCTTAGGAGAAATTGGGAGAAATTTTTGAGTCCTAAAGATGGATATAGTTTAAGAAAATATAGGTTATAAATTAACCATAACTTAAAGAAATGGAACAGTTACTACCTTTCTACTGGGGAGAAAGTTAACAATTGGGCCTCTAGTTACTTCGGCTGAAAAAAAAATCACAATACAATACAACAAAAATTTCGACCCCCATCCAAGATTTCTCTTAAGGGAAATCACCAACAAAAATAGGTAATTTTTAGGTCATATTCAGAGAAAAATTATGTAGAAATGTCATATAAGCTCTTGAAGACATGAAACAACATATACCTTTTCTATACCGACTGAATCAGTCGAATAAGACAGCAAAACAACTATAATAACGGTATCAGATAGCCTAACATTTCCTTTGACAACATCTTCTTAGATCTGCACACATCAAACCAAAAGTACCCAGTAATTCATCTGGAACTTGAAATTTAAGGAGTAAATTAAAAAAAAAATTAAGCTAAATCAGTTTACATATAACTTGAACCCCAACAAATCTTGAAAATGGTGTAAATAAGCTTTTTCAAAAAGCTTCAACTGAAGGGACTGAATATACTCTAATGGAATCCTAAACAAAAATTGTCGTTACATCCAGAGCATCTGTGACTGGTCGAAAAGTTGTTTAAATCTGTTACCTCATAAGAAAATTAGGAAATAAAAAAAACGATACTGAAACAGGAAAAAAGAAAGACAAAACAAAGAGATAAACCTGGACATCAATAACTCCTGGTCTTTACATCTAACGCGCCATTAGCAAGGAACAGAAGAAAATGGCTATCTTGCAGCTAGGTAAGGAAGATAACAAAAAGATTAGAGGAAGAACGGAGTTGTAAAGTAAGAGATAGGTTAAAGTACACATTAGAAAAACCCCAATACTACATCATTTTGAGGAGAGTAGAACTGTGATAATTCTAAAAACATAAGGATATAATTGCAAACCAAACTTATAAAAATTGAAATAAGCTTCAATTGAATTGGTTACACATATACTATTCATTTATCCATTCTCATTATATATATATATATATATATATATATATATATATATATATATATTATTAATATAAATATTTTTTTTGGAAAAAGTATAATTTAAATTACTTATTTTTTTTTATTTTCTATGTATAATTTTAAATATAAAAATATTTCTTAGTCATTTGAATTTACATGTTATATATTTATAATGGTAATTAAAATTTTTAATTAATCGAAAGATAATAGTTTTCAGTGGGAAACATTTTAATTTCCCACTAATATTTTGTATTTTAGTTACGAGTTTTAATATTTCCCCATTGATATGTTATATTTTAGAGGCGCACCTATAATTCTCCACAATACATAGCATCATTAGTGGCGACATTCTAAAATCCCCACAAATATATTTTATTTTGTGAGGAAATAAAAAATCGCCACTATTATGCAACCTTTTGTAGGGAAGTTGTGAATCCCCACAAATATTTTTGTTTTAGTGGGGAAATAGTTTTCTCCACTATTATTTCCCCACTTAAAAACCAATTTGTTGTAGTGATAAGTGACTCCACACGCCATGTCATATCACTCGCACAGCGTGCGAGTCTTTTGCTCGATCTTCAAGTTCTCCGTTCTTCCTCGGCACGATGAGTTGCAGGGCACGCCAAGTGGCACGTCGTGCAAAGGATGGAAATATTATTATCAATTCGTATTGTTCGGGAAGCTGGGTTTAATTCAGTTCAGATTGCATCAGATCCTTTATCGGCTATCCGTCTTCTTTGCAAACAAGAAACTATTCACAATTGGATGGGTGTGCTTGTTAATGATATTCTTAAAGAGATAAAGTCATTCTCACATGTTGATTTTATTCATGAAAGTCGTCAATCGAATATGGTTGCATATAATCTGGCAGCCTGGGCTATTTCTCTTTCCGATGTAGAAATCCTTATTGAGTTAATTCTTTGTGTTAATGCAAGTATTTTTTTATCCAAAAAAATAATAAAATAATAAGTATTAGAGCTCCGCAATAATTAACAAAATCTATTGTCCAATTGAGAGGAACGTCTATGTGACAACTAATTTCAATAAATTTTACTTAATTTTATTCAATTTGGGTAAACTTCATACTATTTTAACTATGTTGATAGACTTTTTTTTTTCTTTCTTCGTTTAATCCTTACTTGAGTTGAAAGTTAATGATCATAGTGATATTAGGACCAAGCTCCCTGAGATGGCTGCAAAACTTGCCCAAAGTGATTGTCGGCTATTAAATTTTTTGACCTGATGTTCCGACTTTTGGCCCTCTTTGTATTTGCTTATATTATTTGGTACATTCTAACTCAATTGTAGTTCTGGATGATGGCAATAGAACTCAACATGAAAAAAAATGGCTTAAAGCAATATTTGATCCTTATCTTTCCAAAATTTTGTCATTTGGCTCCTAATCTATTATTTGGTCACATTTGATCACTGATCTATCCCAATTGGTGAAATTTCACCCAATTTATATTAAAACTTAACCGAATCGTTATCTCATTGATAAGTAACGATATTTTGACACTTGAACTTAATAAAATTTAGTTTAGGATTTGTTTTTTAATTTTTTTTCTTTTTTTAATTTAATCAATTATTTCCACATAACGTGACAAAAAACTTTAAGAAATATCACGTGTCAAGTTCAAGTGTCAAAATATCGTTACTTGTCAATGAGATAACGATTTTGTTAAGTATTTATACAAATTAGATAAATTTCACCAATTCGGTAAAAGGGTGGTCCACGATCAGGTCCCTAACGTAGCCATCCTCCAACAATTGTTGGTTCCTTAGACAAGTAGTATGATAGAACCACGTGCTCTAGAAGCCGCCTTATCAGCGGAGGGACAGATAACCCCTTGGGATAGGTCAGTGGCCAAATGTGACCAAATAATAGGTCAGAGGCCAAATGACAAAATTTTGGATAGGTCAAAGGCCAAATAATGTTTTACACCTAAAAAAAATTGGCCACATCAATAGTTTTACTAGGAATTAGAAAAATTACACATGAATGCTTCAATTTGTAATTCTTCCCAAACCAATTTTAAGGTTGAGAATTGCATATGAAAGGCATTAAATTTCAATTGATTGTTCATCTATTCTTCTAGTTAAATTTTTTTTCATGACACTTGTTAAGGGGTTTTGGTTATGTACAATTCATTTTTTGGGTTCTCAATTCAGATTAGAAACATAGCGATTAGATGGAGTATCTTACTTATCAATAATGGTTTTGCCTATTTTGTGAACAGTTGAAAACATATGGTACTCTTTTATCAAGTTCTGAATCCTAAAACTGTATTTGTAAATACATCAAACCAGTATTTTTTTCATAAAAGAATATAAGTTTTAAAACTAAGGGAGTATGTATTAGAAGAATATTCTAAAATTTCTCCAGGTTTTATATATATAGTTAATAGATAGATTTTAGTTTCAATTTAGATAACAAATTACCAAACCAATATCAATTTCGGTTAACAAGAAGAATGTATTAAGTAATAGTAAGTAACAAGTATTTTTCATCGTATGAACAATAACTTTTATTACTATAAGAGAACGTTTGTTTGAAAAAAATTTCAACAACGGGTATTCCTGTATTTATTGAGATATGAGACTTTCACCAAGACTTTCTAGAGTATAACACATAGTTTCCGTAATATGTTTTGGGAATTAAAATAACTTATTTCAAAATACAACACAAAGTTTTTATTGTAAACACAACAACACAAGCCTTACAAATACATTAATTCCATCATAAAATACAGCCAGAAAATGATAGTATAGAGATTGCTTTATTTCCTGAATACTTCATTCTTGAATCAGTTAGAGCCACTGATTTTGAGCATCATGGTTCCATTATCACAACCAAATGCAACTCTACAACATATTAAAAAACATTGAGAACTCAATTAGAAAATTGCGTGATATCATAAATGAAAATGTTAGTAAGGAATTAAACTTACTGGTGTGAACCTCTGATGCATCCAATAGCCCACACTCTTTCCAGAGAGCAATTCAATGTTTTCTCAACCCTGTAATTACAAAAGAAAACTACTTGAGAACTACAAAATCAAATAGTTAGAAGTATAGATTTAATTGATCAAAAGAATAATCATTACTGGTAAGTTTCTGCATTCCAAATTTTGATAGTCCCATCCTCAGAACCTGTAATTATGATAGGAAATTCTGGGTGTACACGAACTGCACAAACATTATTGGTGTGACCTTCCATTGTTTGAACACAGCTTTTTGTTTCACAATCCCACACCTGTTTACATCAACAATTTTCCAAATTAGGCAGAAATCAAATCTATTAATGGCTAAAGAAAAAAGAGTTAGTAAAATTTCTAACCTTGACAGTATATTCATCAGAACCACTTAGCAGATATAGTTTATCACCATTAATGTAGTAATCAACACAATTTACCCCTTTGGAATGCCCATCCAATGTAGCAATTGAACTAGGAGACTCAAGATTCCATATCTAGAAACGAACAAAATCAAATTGTATACTTAATTGCATTTTAGGGTATAATTTAGGGCTAAAAATATAGTTAACAAAAAATGTATATAAGTACCTTAATTGTGCCATCAAGTGATGCAGTTGAAAATGTGGAATCATGTATAGGATTAAAAGCAGATTGCATGACATAATGTGTATGTTCTTTAAAGGTATGAGTGCAATTCCAGTCCTTTTCCCAGTCCCAGATCTTGATCGACGTGTCATCAGAAGATGAGAGTACATAGGGTAATGAAGGGTGGACACTCACACACCTAATGTAATCCTCATGTGCTTCAAACTCTTTTAGCAGTTCCATTGTATTATAATCATAGACACGGATACACTTGTCGTCGGATCCTGTCACGATCCACTTGTTCCTTTCTATGAATTTTGCACTTCTTACTGGTGAATCGCTGATCTTCAAAGACTTGACCATGGTCTACCATCAATAATACAAATTCTGAGTTAGCAATATGAAAACTGTTAATATAGATCTCATATTACTCCGTTCGATTTTTCAATTCGCCAGTTCAGGTTTTCTATAATTTCGTCTGTATAGCTAATTTCAGTTTAATAATAATGTTATACTGTTGGTTTTGTTATTCCTGTTTCGATTGTCTTCTTGGACTAATATTTTCTTACGGTTCCAAATATAGGCAAAGGATAACATAGTTGGTTTTAATTACCTCAGATTTGTAGTTCCAAATATGGACAGATCCTGAATGCAAAGCTGCAAGAATCCTGCATCACAAGTAGTTATGAGAATTAATTGAGGTTATATTTAATATTTTGATTAACAGAGAGTAAATTTTAATTACCATGGTTGTGTTGAATGTAGATCAACAGATTTTACCCTCTGGGATTGGTGGATGAATTCTTGCTGCACAACCAAACAATTTCACAAATTAATTATTAAGTGTTGGAAAATTTTAAATGCGTGAATTTATATAAAACATAACAACTAGAGAATTAATTAGTCCTGAACCTTGAACTCCAGTGCTTGACCCTGCAGAAAGAGAAAAAAAAAATACAAGTGTTTAGTCCAACATTATAATAAATTGATTAATGAATATCAGAATTTGGTAAAAATAAAAAATATAGACGACATATAGCTTTATTGTTAAAAGAAGAAATGGATGCCAGACTTTGAAATGATCTGAAAAAAATATTGGAAAATAAGTTTTAAAATAGAACAGCATGCACATTTATTCAAAATAATAAAAGAGATATAGTGATCATTATATTTTCAGAAAAGAGTGTAAAATTTAAATTCCAACAGTAGAGAAAAAGATAGAAAAACAAAACATAGGAAGAAATAATAATAGCTCACCATTTTCTAAATTGATTTAAGAAAGGGGAAATTGATAAAAATAAAAAGATTTGGGGAGGCTTTTAAAAATTGGATTTGCTGTGAGATGATAAAAAAAAGGATAGAAGATATGTGTTTATATAGTTCCCTCAGAATTCAGAAACTTTGTGGTTAAGGAAAATATCCATGTCTTGTTTCAACTTATCCACACAGTTAGCTCCAAAATTTTCCGTATGTTGTCATTTGATATGCTCTAAACCGTCGATTTGTATATATGTTGTATAATGGATGGCTGAGATAACAATTTCAACTCCCGCCTGCTTTGACCGCCTCACTACAGTCTAGCCCCACGAAAGTTCCTTCCAAGAAGGATTTGTTGTTTTGTTGCATCACTATAGTTATCCAAATTCAACCAGACTTGTAATAAAAAGAATAAAAAATATTACAATATATTAAAATAGAGATTACCCCTCCTTTAATTTATGAGGTCATATTAGCAGTGGTGGAGCCAGAGCTCAAAGTTCGGAAGGGTTCCATTGCATGAAGATTTTTTTTTTCTTAATATCGATTCAAGGTTTTGAATCATAGTAGTCAAATTAAAATTTTCAAATTTTTGATAATATAAGAGTAAATTTGATTATACTTGGAAACATTAAGTTACAAAACAACTGAAATTCAATATAAAGTAAGGATAAGGTGCAAAAATATTCCAATGTTTATACCTAAGAACAATTTTATCCATAACGTATAAAATGGTGCAATTTTACCGTTAACAGCTAAGAGCAATTTTGTACCTAACGTTGACAAGTTTGGTCAATTGGAGAAATTATTCATCAAATTGTCTTCTCGGTCATGAATTTTGTAACTAAAAAAATACAATTAAAAATAATAAAGGAGAATGAGGTTAATAATGATTAAAAATGATATTTAATATTGATATTTTTAAAGGAGAATGAGGTTTAAGAGAAAAAATTAAAATGTGATAAAAAATGAAGAGAGGGAGATTCAAAACATAGGACCAGTTGAATGTAGAGATTCCTTTAATTATCACTACAATCAACTATGCAAACTTAGTTTTATGTCACACAATCACATTCTACATTATAAGTACTAATTTTAACTATTTTGAGGGCTGCTCGGGACTGAACCACTATTCATCAAGGGTGTTCCGGAGGGTCGGGAGACCCTCCCCTACCCCCTTGGCTCCGTCCCTACATATTAGTACCATTTCACAAACAGTTGAGGTTGAAATGGTATTATTATGTATGTTGTGACTAAATTGATATTGTTTCATAAAATATTAAGGTGCAAATAACGCTATTTTACGTTGGACTAAATTGATATTTCTATAGAAACCTTAAGACTATTTTTGTAACTTATCCTATAGTTTAAAAAAAGAATAGGCTACCATGTCGTTTTAACCTATTACAGTATACTAGTTAGTCCATATATATATTTTAAGATCCTTAAATTTTTTCTTAATCAATTTTTTAGTCCCTCCATTTATTTTTGTATATGAAAGTATAAAATTGCTACTACAGTAAAACCTTTATATAAGAATACTCTATATAGGAATAACCTCTATTTTGTTATAAAAAAATTCGGTCATAACTTGGGCCAGTTATAAATAGTAATAACCTCCCAAACGTTATTTGTTATACATTTTTCAAGTCCCACCTTTAGAAACTATGCCTCTATATAGTAATAATTATATAATTATATGTATATATATATTGAGAATTCAAACTAAATTATAAAATATTAAAAAAACTATTGAAATTATCTATGAGTTGGAAACACAAACTACACATTGAAATTATAAATATTTAGTATTCTCATTGATGTTTACATTTTTTCCATAAAACTCTTCAAAATTTCTATATATTGAAAACCTAAACTCTAAATTGAAATTCTAAATATTTAATTTGTTCCATTAATGTCTATTGTTATACATTATATATAAACTATATATGCTTATGATAATCTTAACCAATTTCAAGTGGTATTATTTCATATTATTTTATGTGTTGAGAAATTTTATTATACCAAACTCTATTTAGTAATAACCTCCCAATTGTTATACAAATAGCCCGGTCCCAAGTGTATTCCTATATAGAGGTTTTACTGTAGTTATATAAATAAAAAAAAACTTATCTTTTTAATTTTCAAATTTAAACAACATATTCATAATGATATATATATATATATATATATATAACAGTGTAGTCTTTTTGTATAGAGTACCATTACTTGGTGTGTTTTCACCATTAAATGATAGAGTATAAAATTAATCCAATAGTGAAAACACACAAAATAAGGCTTACTTTATAAAAAACAAAGTAAACATAGCCTTTACCTAAGTACTAGATGATATAATTTTATCCTTTGAAATGATCATTCTTTCTTCATTGTAATCCAAGATGGTATTAGAGATATATGAGATTTTATTGTTTTGTTATATATTCAATATTTACAAATTTAATCATTAATAAACACACCATATCTTATTTATATAAATATTTTAATTATTTTTATACGCTAAATTATGACATTAGATATCAAATCTAAAATTTTAGGATATGAATATGATAGTGTATTTATATTTGGATTATTATGGAATAATCCATTCAAATATGTTGTTAGTCATTTACACATTTTATAAAATGTAGCCAACTATTAATTAAATATTAAAGGTTTAAAAAATATACAATGAATATATATTCAATAATTTATTAAAACTAAAATATTAAAAATAAAAAAATTAATACAATACATTAACATAAAATAACAACAGTTTTTTTTTGTTTGTTTTTTTTTTTCTTTTCCAGTTCCTACAAAAAAACATAAAATAACAACATCCAAATAAAAAAAAAACACAAAACATAAATAAATTACCATTACAAAAATTTGAAAAATCTTCAAAATGGCCAAAATTGGGTTAGATAGGAGAAAGGCCATCTTTCCTTATGTTTGCAGATGGTTGGAAAAAGGCCTCATACTGCATAGATATGGGCTTTAACCTTCATTGCTAGTATATTTGACCCAATTTTAACCCACGTGACCTAACAATTGATGATAGCATTGCTATAATTCAGTAAGGTATTTCTATTATTTTCCTTAATTTTAAAGTAAATAATTTATTAGTCTCTACTTTTTTTTTTACTAACACACTATTTAGTCTTCTATTTTTCTTATAGGGTCTTTATCTTTTATCATCGTAGCTCCTTGAGCATTTTATCTATTTTTATAGATTTTTAACCAAATATAACTTAACTTTTAAGACGGCCATAGTGCGATATCAAATGACTATATTGCTTTTATTTTCTGTCTGTCTGTTTATGCCAAACATAATGATTAAAAATATAAAAAAAAATAGACAGAACAACCAAAATGTTATCATTGACAAAGAATAAAGACCTTATATAGCCGTAAAAAAAAAAAAAAAATAAAGACCTTATATAATATGTTTTTCACAATAGAATGACAAAAAAAAAGGTGTGTTAAGTAAAAAAAGAATTAATAAATTATTTATCTTTAATTTTATAGAATATGTTATTACAAATTGAGTTCGTTTTAAAAATAATTCCGTGAAACTGAATTCGTAGAACTGGAGTTCGATATTTATTTTTCAATACAAGCAGCAAAAATTTGAATACACAAGCTTTTCAAAGTTTTAAGAATGTTTTTCATCCCTAACAAAGTTCACTGATGAAAAAATGAAAAATAAAATAAAATAAGAAATTAATGAATAAATCAAATAATATTATCCATTTAAATTGGAAAATTTTATTTTAATTTCACATTATCAATTAAATTTTAAAATGAAAATATTACTTTAAAATTGTTAATGTTTGAGTTATTAAAAAAATGATTGATACTAAATAAAATCATGTTTGGTTATGTATGGGATTAAGTATAACTAGGATCCTTTGGATTATGACTTCTTGTTTCTATTTAGTTGGTAATATTCAGAAATATATGTAAGTTTTGATGTTTTGATGTTCAAAAATTAAGTTTTGTCTCGTTACTCTTTTATACCTATACTAGTTTTTGACCCGTGCGATGCACGGATTCATCTTAATATATAAATATTAACAAATAATGAAGTGACACTTCAGCTCCATCGTTAATGTTTTATATTATATACAGATATGCACAAAATTAGAGAGATTTTAGGAATTAATTTAAATTATGTAGAACTTTTAGATATAGATATGCAGAGAATTAGAGAGATTTTAGGGATTAATTTAAATTATATAGAACTCTTAAATATAGTACGGATAAAATAATCTTTTTATAAATAAATATAATAATATAACTAAAATTAATATATTATATTCTATATTATATTTTTTATCATTAAAAAAGGAGGAAGTGACACCTCAGCTCCATCGTTACTGTCACACCCGACCCTAGATGACCTCAATCGGCATCGGCCATGAAATAGAAAGATCATAATCAATACTTAGGAGTCTCCAATTTAACCCAAATATCATTATATTACAATTGAACTACCAAAGTGCTAACCATAATTCTCACAATAAGCAGCCAACTTCCAAACCCCGCCTAAACGGTCGGTAACCTTCTCAATATCCTGTACTTTCTCACCTAAAAACATTAAAACATTTGAAAAGGGTGAGACAAAAATCTCAGTAAGAAACTATCAGCTATAAAAACCAACTTTATTTAACATAGTTACATATATACATTTATAAAGGGATTTAATAAAAAACCTTATAAAATATACTCAAAACGTAAAGTCATAATATAGTCAAAGGATTAAACCAAAATCCAAAAATATATATAATCTTGTATTCATTCTTGAGTTCAAAACCTTATAAAATATGGTAATCAAATAAGTGTTTTATCAAACCAACTCGTATTTAATCAAACGTAAAACCTTATATCAAAATCAATCATAACCGAAAACATAATCCAAATGAATTTAAAACATTGTATCCATCCTCGAGTTTCTCCCCTTAAGTATCAATACATAACCATATATATAGGTCTTCAGACTGTGTACATAGGCCATGTCCCTCACTGAACATGGTCTTCAAATATGGAACCACCGATCCGGATAACTCTCGATAGATATAATCATAAAATCATAACGTGCTCAAAATTTCTTTCACAATCAAATTCCAAACTATTTTATACCATAAATCATTTGGCTTCAATTAGCCCTTTTATATCATAAAAGTTATGTTTGGACTTCAATCCGAAATAATAACAACAATAACCGCAACAGATTTCTCAATCCAAAACCAATTCGTAAGAAATCATCAAATTCATTTTGTTCAATATGGATATATATTGAAACCAAAAACATATATGTATATATGTAAATCAATCAAATTAAACCTTAAATCAACATAATCAAGTAAAATATGAAATTCACATAGAAGCATAATCAATAGCTTCATTTGAACCGTAATTTCACAATAAAAAACAAAATCGTGTAAAATCCAAATTTTACAAAATTCCTGCATAACCCTAAAATATCAATTTCTGAAACTTCTTTGATTTTATATATATCTGTATATATAAAACTCAAAATATAGTTGATAGTTACTTACCTTGGCTACTAATTAAAGATCACAAACCCGTTCAATTCGCCTCTAAACTCTATCTAAGACATTTACCTCCAAACACTACCGAAACTTAAAAACTCTTCGGCTAGAACTTAGATCTATACATAAGGATGCTATGGTTTCAATTTCGAGTGATTTGGACGGTCGAATCTCCGTAAATCGAAGAAACGGTGGAGAAATGGTCGAAAAACGATAAAAATGACGAAGAAGATGAAGAGGCAGAAAGAAAAGAAACAAAAACAAAAAAAAGGAATAAAGATGATGATCATGACGAAGAAGATGAAGAGGCAGAAAGAAAAGGAACAAAAACAAAAAAAGGAATAAAGATGATGATCATCACCGTTTCTCGTCATATATATATATCCAAATGGAAAAAATCAAGTTTGATCCTCCATTTTTATATAATCTTTTAAAAATTATCTTAACTTTTAATTTACACATAAAACCCTCAAATTAACTCCAAACTTTTCCTATAACACCAAATAAAAATCATCCACCTAATAATTATAATATATATTACTATCAAGGTATAAATTCTAGAAATTTAGACCCGGATATGACAATTCTCCACACCTTAAGAAATTTCGTCCTCGAAATTCACATTCTCTAATCTAAATTCTCTTCCTCAAATAATCTCCAAGATCACAAAATTATTTCACATTATCAAGATTCCTTATAATCATAAGACCACAAATTCTAATATTTCCTTCCATTAACTCCATCATTTATCCATATCCACACTACTGTAACAATTATTTATACATAACTCTTAGTAACTCTCAATTTCAACCTAGTTAATTCCATCACCATAATCCACAATAAAACTTCAAATATCATTCGTATCTTCCTAACAGACACCAAATCTCACTTTCATAAATCTAAAGAGTAAATTACATCAATGGTACCTGAACTATACCTCAACTCACACTTTGGTACCTAGATTACATTTCGTCCCAAAAATATACCTGAAGTATACGTGACCGGACATTTAAATAATTGCGACCGAAAATAACCAGTTAACACTGGTTTGACCAATGTAACATTTAAAAATGGGACCCATTTGACTCTCTCTCTTCCTATCTCTCTATTTCTGTTTCTCTCTGTTGATAATGGCATCTCTTTCTTTCTTCCGTTTCTCTCTCTTCATGGCTCTCTCTCTTCCTGGCTCTCTCTCTTCGATAATGGGAATCTCTTTCTATCTCTCTAACAGAGTGAGAAGAAGATGATTGGCACTTCATTGGCGATGCTCCAGCAAGTTCGCTCCATCCCCTTTCACATGTCGTTCGACGATTTCCGTCTTATCCTCACGTAACCTCTCTACCTCTTTCTCTGTGTCTTGCTATAAGATTGCTTCTTGATGGCCTCCATACCCAGAAAGCAAAGCAATCCCCTTGTACAATAATTTAGCTAAATGTTAAAAATTGAAAAATGGGAAACAAGAAAAATCCAATTTTGCAGAGAAATTTCACATGCCCTGGCCCTGAGGCTGAATTAACAGATGATGAGGAAGTGGAAAGGGAAATAATGGTTGCTGGGGTTTGTTTTGTGTTAAGATGATAAAAGATAGAATGTAAAAAAGAAAGAGAGAAGGGTGTATAATGTAGAGATATGTGTTCTGGAAAATTTCATTCTTAATAGAAAATTTGATTCGCAAGCCAAAATTTCATTCACAAAATCAAGATAGAAAGGGTTTATGAGAGAAAATGAGTATTCACAAAGTTTGCATTTCAATTCTTTAAGAATGGAGAGAATGGAGGATGAGAAATTTGTAACCATGGAAGAAACTAATTGACAGCCATTTTTAGAGAGAGAAAGGGAATGGGAGAGAGAGAAACAAAGGAAAAAAAGTAAAAGGAAAAGAAGAATTATTGCTCCTATTCTTTAATGGAAATAAGAACCATGAGAGAGAATGGAAGAGAGAGATAAAAAAAATAAAAGAAAGTCAAAATTTTAATTAAATTGGTCAAAACTCGATTTGACTGGTTAGTGACTGGCTAAGCATATTAAACTGTCCGGTCATCATTACTTCAGATATATTTTTGGGACGAAATGTAATCTAGGTACCAAAGTGTGAGCTGAGGTATAGTTCAGGTACCATTGATGTAATTTACTCTAAATCTAAATCACAATTGATTCCATCAATTGCATATATATCAATTATATTTCACTTATCTCCAAGTTCTACAGACGTCAAAAATATCACTTTTGAACCGTTAATATGTATGATATTATATTTTTCTTAAAAACTTCAAATAATTCGAATCAATAAACATCATACGCCTATAATCATATTTCATCATAATAATACTTAAATCTATAATTTTTTCACTCCAATTATTATTTATATTATAATCTTCAATTATTAGCATCAACATCATCATCACTCTTATAAGAGTCATTTCATAAACCTCAACATCAGCATCAGTATCACCAATATAAACCTCATTATGATGATACAAGTTCCGATCAATAAGACTCATTTCCATAAAATCTTAATATCAATATCACTCTTATAATTCTCCATTTAACTCCTCAAAATCAATCAAACTAATATGCTTTTTTTTTAATCACCACTATATATATCATTTATCAATCTAAAGAAACTTCAATCTTTCCTCCAAACCATATAACCAAGGAAGATAGAGTACCTAAATTACAATAATCAATGTTTTTTTTTTCTTAACTCCAAATAATATCTTTACACCCATAAAAGTCAATAAATCTATAAAATTATTCGATTTTCTTATTTGACCTATAAACACTCAATTTGATCCTTAGATAAACTTAAACCATAATCACACAAACTTCAACTAAAAATAACTTCTATTAACAATATATGTACTACCAATTATCAACTTATATATCCTCCTATAACATATTTATCTCTTAATTTCCTACCTCAAACTGTGCTTAAGATCAGAAAAATTTGTCCTCAAAATTCATATCTTAATTATTTCCTCAAACACTATTTAAGCTTACCAAATGGTCATATATCATCAAATCATGAACTCTAATATATTCTCCCACTTTACTTCTCATTGATCACCACATCAGTATCTCTCTGAACATCATTTATATAACTCTCAGTAATTCTAAACCTCTACCCGATAAAGTTCAACAACGGATCCGCACTTTGATTTCAGATATCATTATTCAAATTAAGATTACATAACTTGTTAAACTCCTATCATAATCTCCAATTTATAATCAACCTCCAAAACAATTAATTGAAATCTCCACATTTTCGCTTTCTTAATCACATATATATTAACTTCAAAACTCATCATATCATTTCAAAATCTCCTAACCTTACTTCACATATGAGATACGTATATTTCTCAGCTAACTATTAAACTCCCAAATATCAATTCCAAGTCATACTAAGGAGAAAAATCAAAACAAAAACCAAATTCTGGTTTAAAGCTAAAATGACCAACATATGTCGTTTCCAGCATAACTTTTTCATACGGAGTCCGATTAAGGCGATTCAAAAACCCCTGGAAATATAAGATAATAATAAAGAACTTTCATTTAGGACTCCATGACAGATTCAGCCTATATCTGGTCGAAAAATGCATCACAAGATTCAGGTACGAATCCGATTTTCAAGCAGTACCTATATAGACAATTCTTTAATATTTCTAGCTCAATGTTATGACTTACTCATAACCCATATCTCACCTAGATATCAAATAATTTACTATTTTTCATACACCCAATATTTTACTAACCATCAAATCTCATGTCTACCCTTCATTAGCTAGCTACTCAATCCTCGAAAAATGTCAAATTATTTCTTAGCTTTCACCAAATGTTCATATTTCTCAAATATCTATATTCCTCAATTACTATCGATTATGTCGTAGCTATCACCAAATATCGATATTCCTCAATTACTATCAACTTTAGGTCCGAAGAATTTAACCTAGAGCTCTGATACCAAACTGTCACACCCGACCCTAGATGACCTCAATCGGCATCGGGCATGAAATAGAAAGATCATAATCAATACTTAGGAGTCTCCAATTTAACCCAAATATCATTATATTACAATTGAACTACCAAAGTGCTAACCATAATTCTCACAATAAGCAGCCAACTTCCAAACCCCGCCTAAACGGTCGGTAACCTTCTCAATATCCTGTACTTTCTCACCTAAAAACATTAAAACATTTGAAAAGGGTGAGACAAAAATCTCAGTAAGAAACTATCAGCTATAAAAACCAACTTTATTTAACATAGCTACATATATACATTTATAAAGGGATTTAATCAAAAACCTTATAAAATATACTCAAAACGTAAAGTCATAATATAGTCAAAGGATTAAACCAAAATCCAAAAATATATATAATCTTGTATTCATTCTTGAGTTCAAAACCTTATAAAATATGGTAATCAAATAAGTGTTTTATCAAACAAACTCGTATTTAATCAAACGTAAAACCTTATATCAAAATCAATCATAACCGAAAACATAATCCAAATGAATTTAAAACATTGTATCCATCCTCGAGTTTCTCCCCTTAAGTATCAATACATAACCATATATATAGTCGAGACGTCTCTTAACATTGCCTATCCCATATGGTCTTACCCAACACTTCACTGCCATACCCAATAGATCTTCAGACTGTGTACACATGCCATGTCCCTCACTGAACATGGTCTTCAAATATGGAACCACCGATCCGGATAACTCTCGATAGATATAAAATCATAAAATCATAACGTGCTCAAAATTCCTTTCACAATCAAATTCCAAACTATTTTATACCATAAATCATTTAGCTTCAATTAGCCCTTTTATATCATAAAAGTTATGTTTGGACTTCAATCTGAAATAATAACAACAATAACCGCAACAGATTTCTCAATCCAAAACCAATTCGTAAGAAATCATCAAATTCATTTTGTTCAATATGGATATATATTGAAACCAAAAACATATATGTATATATGTAAATCAACCAAATTAAACCTTAAATCAACATAATCAAGTAAAATATGAAATTCACATAGAAGCATAATCAATAGCTTCATTTGAACCGTAATTTCACAATAAAAAACAAAATCGTGTAAAATCCAAATTTTACAAAATTCCTGCATAACCCTAAAATATCAATTTCTGAAACTTCTTTGATTTTATATATATCTGTATATATAAAACTCAAAATATAGTTGATAGTTACTTACCTTGGCTACTAATTAAAGACCACAAACCCGTTCAATTCGCCTCTAAACTCTGTCTAAGACATTTGCCTCCAAACACTACCGAAACTTAAAAACTCTTCGGCTAGGACTTAGATCTATACATAAGGATGCTATGGTTTCAATTTCGAGTGATTTGGACGGTCGAATCTCCGTAAATCGAAGAAACGGTGGAGAAACGGTCGAAGAACGATAAAAATGACGAAGAAGATGAAGAGGCAGAAAGAAAAGGAACAAAAACAAAAAAAAGGAATAAAGATGATGATCATCACCGTTTCTGGTCATATATATATATATATATATATATATATATATATATATATCCAAATGGAAAAAATCAAGTTTGATCCTCCATCTTTATATAATCTTTTAAAAATTATCTTAACTTTTAAGTTACACATAAAACTCTCAAATTAACTCCAAACTTTTCCTATAACACCAAATAAAAATCATCCACCTAATAATTATAATATATATTACTATCAAGGTATAAATTCTAGAAATTTAGACCCGGATATGACAGTTACTGTTTTATATTATATATAGATATTAACAAATAATGAAGTGACACCTTAGCTCCATCGTTAATGTTTTATATTATATATAGATATGCACAAAATTAGAGAGATTTTAGGAATTAATTTAAATTATGTAGAACTTTTAGATATAGATATGCAGAGAATTAGAGAGATTTTAGGGATTAATTTAAATTATGTAGAACTCTTAGATATAGTACGGATAAAATAATCTTTTTATAAATAAATATAATAATATAACTAAAATTAATATATTATATTCTATATTATATTTTTTATCGGTAAAAAAGGAGGAAGTGACACCTCAGCTCCATCGTTACTGTTTTATATTATATATAGATATGCAGAGAATTAGAGAGATTTCAGGGATTGATTTAGATTCTATAGAACTTTTAGATATAGATATGCAGAGAATTAGCGAGATTTTAGGGATTAATTTAAATTCTGTAGAACTCTTAGATATAGTACGGATAAAATAATCTTTTTATAAATAAATATAATAATATAACTAAAGTTAATATATTATATTTTATATTATATTTTTTATCTGTAAAAAAAGGAGGAAGTGACACCTCAGCTCCATCGTTACTGTTTTATATTATATATAGATATGTAGAGAATTAGAGAGATTTTAGGGATTAATTTAAATTATGTAGAACTTTTAGATATAGATATGCAGAGAATTAGAGAGATTTTAGAGATTAATTTAAATTCTGTAGTACTCTTAGATATAGATATACAGAGAATTAGAGAGATTTTAGGAATTAATTTAAATTAGGCCTAATGCATACTCAGCCCCTTAAAGTTGTCCGTTTTGTTCATTTAACCCCCTCACCTTACGGGACAACCCTTTAACCCCCTAAACTCCATAAAAATGTATTTCTCACCCCCTTAACTTGTCTAAATTTATCATTTTATCCCTTCTCAACTCATCGAATATCCTATTTACCCCCTTAACTCCATAAAAGTGGTATTTCTCACCACTTATGATCCTATTTACCCTCTTAATTTCATAAAAATGGTATTTCTTATCCCTTTATAGTAGTAAAAAAAGTTGAATGGAGAAAGAACGAATAAAAAATACAAATAACAAGAACATTAATATAAACAAGTTAAATACATTATATGTAGGGATAATGTACCGAAATGGGCCTATGATTTTTGGGGAAGTATCAATTTAGGTTCCACTTTTATGGAAAACATAAATATAGGTTTAACGTTTAAAAAAAAGTTATCAATTTAGGCTTCGATAACGGATTGTAAGGGGTGAAAAATACCACTTTTATGGAGTTAAGGGGGGTAAATAGAACATTCTATGAGTTGGGGGATAAATGGACAAGTTAAGGGGGTGAGAAATACCATTTTTATAGAGTTTAGGGGGTTAAAGGGTTGTCCCGTAAGATGAGGGGGTTAAATGAACAAAACGGAGAACTTTAAGGGGTTGGGTATGCATTAGGCCTTTAAATTATGTAGAACTTTTAGATATAGATATGCAGAGAATTAGAGAGATTTTAGAGATTAATTTAAATTCTGTAGAACTCTTAGATATAGTACGGATAAAATAATCTTTTTATAAATAAATATAATAATATAACTAAAGTTAATATTTAATATATTATATTCTATATTATATTTTTTATCAGTAAAAAATGAGGAAGTGACACATCAGCTCCATCGTTACTGTTTTATATTATATATAGATATGCAGAGAATTAGAGAGATTTTAGGGATTAATTTAAATTATGTAGAACTTTTAGATATAGATATGCAGAGAATTAGAGAGATTTTAGGGATTAATTTAAATTCTGTACAACTCTTAGATATAGTACGGATAAAATAATCTTTTTATAAATAAATATAATAATATAACTAAGTTAATATATTATATTCTATATTATATTTTTTATCAGTAAAAAAGGAGAAAGTGACACCTCAGCTCCATCGTTACTATTTTATATTATATATATAGATATGTAGAGAATTAGAGAGATTTTAGGGATTAATTTAAATTATGTAGAACTTTTAGATATAGATATGCAGAGAATTAGAGAGATTTTAGGGATTAATTTAAATTATGAAGAACTCTTAGATATAGTACGGATAAGTGACACACCAGCTTCATCGTTACTGTTTTATATTATATATAGATATGCAGAGAATTAAAGAGATTTTAGGGATTAATTTAGATTCTGTAGAACTTTTAGATATAGATATGTAGAGAATTAGAGAGATTTTAGGAATTAATTTAAATTATGTAGAACTCTTAGATATAGATATGCAGAGAATTAGAGAGATTTTAGAGATTAATTTAAATTATGTAGTACTCTTAGATATAGATATATAGAGAATTAGAGAGATTTTAGGAATTAATTTAAATTATGTAGAACTTTTAGATATAGATATGCTGTCACACCCGACCCTAAACGACCTCAATCGGCATCGGGCATGAAATAGAAAGATCATAATCATTACTTGGGAGTCTCCAATTTATTCAAATATCATTATATTACAATTAAAATATCAAAGTTCTAACCCTAATTCTAACAATAAGCAGCCAACTTCCAAACCTCGCCTAATCGGTCGATAACCTTCTCTATATCCTGTACTTTCTCACCTAAAAACATTAAAATATTTAAAAACGTGAGACAAAAATCTCAGTAAGAAACTATCAGCTATAAAAACCAACTTTACTTAACATAGCTACATATATACATTTATAAAGGGATTTAATCAAAACCTTATAAAATATACTCAAAACTTAAGTTCATAATATAGTCAAAGTACTTAACCAAAACCATAAAAATATATAATTTGTATCCATTCTTGAGTTCAAAACCTTATAAAATATTGTAATTAAATAAGTGTTTTATCAAACCAACTCGTATTTAATCAAAGGTAAAACCTTATATCAAAATCAATCATAACCGAAAACATAATCCAAATGAACTTAAAACATTGTATCCATGCTCGAGTTTCTCCCCTGAAGTATCAATACATAACCACATATATAATCGAGACGTCTTTTAACCTTGCCTATCCCATATGGTCTTACCCAACACTTCACTGCCATACCCAATAGGTCTTAAGACTGTGTACACAGGCCATGTCCCTCACTGAACATGGTCTTCAAATATAAAACCACCGATCCGGATAACTCTCGATGGATATAAAATCATTAAATCATAACGTGTTCAAATTTTCTTTCACAATCAAATTCCAAACTATTTAATAACCATAAATCATTTGGCTTCAATTAGCATTTTGTATCATAAAAATCATATTTGGACTTCAATCCAAAATAATAACAACAATAACCGTAACAGATTTCTCAATCCAAAAACAATTCGTAAGAAATCATCAAATTCATTTTGTTCAATATAGATATATATTGAAACCAAAAACATATATGTATATATGTAAATCAACTAAATTTCTATAATCAATAGCTTCATTTGAATCGTAATTTCACAATAAAAAGCAAAATCATGAAAAACCCTAATTTTACAAAATTCCTACATAACCCTAAAATATCAATTTCTGAAACTTCTTTGATTATATATATATATATGTATACATAAAACTCAAAATATAGTTGATAGTTACTTACCTTAGCTGCTAATCGAAGAAAATACATCCGTTCAAAATCCTGTCTAAGACGTTTTCCCTCCAAACGCTTCCGAAACTCAAAAACTCTTCGGTTAGGACTTAGATCTCTACTTACAGATGCTATAGTTTAAATTTCAAGTGATTTGGACGGTCGAATCTCTGTAAATTAAAGAAACGGTGGAGAAACGGTTCAGAAACGATAAAAAGACGAAGAGGCAGAGAAAAGCAAGAAATGAAAAAAAGAAAAGCAAGATGATCATCATCATCATCATCTTCGTTTGGCATATATATCCAAATATGGATAAAATCCCGTTTGATCCTCCATCTTTATATAATCTTTTAAAAATTATCCTAAACTTTTAATTTACACATAAAACCATTAAATTAACTCCAAACTTGTCCTATAATACCAAATAAAAATCATCCACCTAATAATTATAATATATATTACTATCAAGGTATAAATTCTAGAAATTTAGACCCGGATATGACATATGCAGAGAATTAGAGAGATTTTAGGGATTAATTTAAATTCTGTAGACCTCTTAGATATAGTACGGATAAAATAATCTTTTTATAAATAAATATAATAATATAACTAAAGTTAATATATTATATTCTATATTATATTTTGTATCAGTAAAAAATGAGGAAGTGACACCTCACCTCCATCGTTACTGTTTTATATTATATATAGATTTGGAGTATGAAAATACAATTAGGTTTATATAAAATGTAGGCCTAAATTAGGTTAGATTTATGTTCATACTTGTGTTTGCTTAATGAATGATTAAGCATATCCGACCACCAAACTATGGAAGAATATTCCCAAGAATCCTCATAATCAGGACTATCACTTAACTTCATCTTGTCGTTTTTTTTTTTTTATTTTATATATTCTAAATGATTTTAAATGGGAAAACAAATAAAAATAGAAGAAGATTACGTGTCCCACTAGAGAAAATCATAATTAGTTTTGATCTAATTATAATAAAACAATGTAGAATAAGAGACATTTCTCACTTTTCATATTATACATCCAAAATTTAAATATAATAAAGGTAATCTTACACATGAACATATTTTATATTTTTTGTTGAATAAAAATTCATTTATTATTATATAACAATTTACAAGTTAAGCATAAAAGTAAATGAACTAAAAATATACACAACTTAGGAAAAGAAAATTGTACCTCAATCTATTTTTATTAGGGATAAGTACAAAAAAAAAAAAAGTGGTATACACTCTTTACAAACTCGAACTTGTGGTATTTTTTTTTTTTTTTGCAAACAGAGGTCTGTGTTAAACGACGTTAGCAAACAGAGACAAAATTGACTAACGGTGTTAAAATTCAAAGAGAAAAGAGTTAATTTGATCTTTACATTTATTTATTTTATAAATTAACCCCCCTAATTATCTAATTATCACAAATAAACCCCAAAATCAAAAATAAAAATAAAAAATACCATCTTTTTTTTTTTATGAAAGTTGGGACGAGAGTTAGATTAGGTCTGACATCCCGACTAGGTCGGCACCCCAGACGCCAACAAAACCCAAACCCTTATATATAAAAAAAGAAGAGGAGTACAAAGAGTTCGGAGAAAGCGAATGTGTGAAAGATTACAAATGTCGTAAAAGATAAATGACTTGCAAAAAGAAGGCGACGATGGCCACCATGTTAAGCCAGCGGAGGAGGTTCCGTGCCGAGCCAAGGAGTCTGCCGCTTGATTCCCTTCACGAAAGATATGGGTGATAACAACATTCATGCTTGCACACTGTTCAAGACATTTAAGCCACTTCTGTCTGACCGACCAAGGCACAACCTTTGAGCGTTGCCTGAGAATGTTTACTACGAACATTGAGTCAGCTTCAATCCAGAGGTTACACCACTCTTTCTCCCAAGCCAGATCAACCGCGAACATCAAAGCCTGGAGCTCCGCAATATGAGCATACGAGTTGTGGATTGGGAAAGCAAAGCTGCCCTTTGGGAATCCCCTATAGTTCCTGAAGATTCCACCTGCACCTGCAGCCCGGGCGAGCCTACCGCAGATCCGTCTGTGTTGACTTTAGTCCAACCTGCAGGCGGGGGTATCCATCGGACGTAAATGTAATCAGGCGCAGGCAGTGGCCTTGACGAGCTTCGGTTCAGCAAAGTGTTCGATTCTCTAAGCATGCCGTGAAGCCTGGAGATAGACATTTGGATTGAAGGGAGTTCGTTGTCGAAGATTGCTTTATTCCGAAGATTCCACAAGAGCCAGGTTGCTGAGGTAATGGCTAATTTCCAGGCACGAGCAGATATGCGCGGTGTCGGAAGCTGCAATAAATTAACCAGGAAACCAGTGAAATTACCTGTTGTGTTAATCAGAAGCACAAAGAGCTCGCCAATGGCCTTCCAAATCTCATGCGCATAACAGCAGGTAAGGAACAGGTGGTTCAAAGATTCTTCATGACATTTGCAAAGCTCGCAGCGGGATGCCAAATGGAAGCCGCGGGACTGAAGGGCTGTCTGAACTGATATTTTATTATGCAAAACCAACTAGCACGTAAAGGACCGCCTCGGAGGGATATAATGTTTCCAAATCAGCGCACCCCAATCATTCGTTGTGGTCGAATTGAGGCTGGCGTATAACTTTTTTGCTGTTAGCCAACCCGAGTCCGTGAGCGACCAGTAGCAGACATCGACCGTATCAAGGCCCCGATGAATTTGTCTGATATCCTCTTGTAGCTGTTCCGGACGGTGATCAATATTGGCCCATTCATCGTGGATTAGAAAATTCTCCACTTTATCGATCAGGCCAGCCTGCTGTTTAGGCGGTAGACCCAGTCTATCCGCAATGGTGGGCGTAATCCAATTATCCGTCCAAAAGTTCAGCTGCGAGGTCCTACCAATCCACCAGTTTGATTGGTTTCTGATCTGTTTGTACATGTCCCTGCATGAGACCCAAACCGTGGAGTTGCTTAGATATTCTCTTGGCAAACCGGATGCAGACAAGAACTTGGCCCTGAGGATATTTATCACAAAGTTATCTCCCTGTAAAAGGTCCCAGCAAAACTTCCCCATGAGACTTTGATTAAAGCAATCAAACCTCTTAATTCCGAGACCCCCTGCAGCCATATCCTGACAGCAAATGCTTCAAGGAACCGTGATTAATTTGCGGGTATCTTTGTCACCCGTCCAAAGGAAATTCTTGACGGCTCTATTAATTTGCTTCAGCAGTCCAACCGGCCATTTGTAGATCAAAAAAGAGTGGATCAAAGCCCCAGACAGTGTGGATTTTATTAATGTGAGCCTGCCCGCGAGAGATAAGCTTTGACATTTCCATCGACTAAATCTAGCCATAAAGCGATCAGCAAGAGGTTGGAGAATACCTTTTTTTGGTGCGCCGGTGAAGAGAGGCACGCCAAGATAGTTAAACGGCAGCGCCCCCGCCCGAATTCCCAGGGTAGAGGCAAGTCTGCTGCGTCTGCTGCTGTTTATGGAGTTGCTAAAGTAGATGGAAGATTTCTCCCAGCTAACATTTTGTCCGGAGATAGCTCCATACAACGTGAAAATTTGCTTAATACAGCGAGCATTTCTCAAGGTAGCCTTGCAAAACAATAACATATCATCTGCGTACAGAAGGTGGGAGGGGAAACCCACGTGATTCACATAGCCCATAGAAAGAAAAGTGCCATCCCATTCAATCTTGGCAAGCCATCTGCTGAAAAAGTCTTCCGTAATGCCAAACAATATCGGAGAGAGCGGATCTCCCTGTCTAACTCCGCAAGAGCAGCCAAAATATCCCTTCGGAGTTCCTCCAAGCAGAACTGAAATTTTAGCTGAGGAGAGAATGTTTAGTATCCATTCCCTAAAGGTTAGAGAGAACCCAAAAGCTTCCAATACAGCGAGCAAAAAATTCCAGTCAAGAGAATCAAACGCCTTTTTTATGTCGATTTTTAAAGCCATATTCCCACCGTAGCATTTCTTTGCGAGCACATTCACGCCCTCCGACGCTGCAGCGATACAATGATGTATGCTTTTATTTTGAACAAAACCGAATTGATTCTCAGAGATAATTTTGGCTGCGATGGTAGCAAGCCTGTCAGCCAGAATCTTTGATATGATCTTATAGCTGAAGTTTCCCATCACAATTGGACGGAATTGTGAAATAACATTAGCGTCCTCCGATTTAGGAATGAGGGTCATAAGGTTCGAGTTCATACCAGGTAAGATATAACCCGTGTCAAAAAAGCTCAGGACCATATTACTGACATTAGAGCCTATGATATCCCAAAAGGAGTGGTAGAAGTGACCGCCAAATCCATCAGGGCCTGGGGCGCTGTCCTTGTTAAGACTGAAAATAGCTGATTTAATTTCCTCTAGGGAAGGACGCCTAGTAAGAGCATAGTTATCTTCATCAGAAACCAGATTAGGCACCACTTCCTCAATCGGCCCGAGGTCAGACGGAGTGCTACTGCCAGTGAAGAGGGAGGAGAAGTAATCAATCACATGTTGAGCAACAATAGATTCGTCAGATGTTCTGACCCCGTCAATAGTCAACGCATCTAAAGAGGCCTGAACTTTCTTAAGTTTTGCACACCGGTGAAAAAAGCAGTATTACGGTCGCCGGCAGCTAGCCATTGCACTCTGCTCTGATCACGGAAGAGGATTTCTTGTCTAAGAAGCTGCAGATCAAGATCCTCCTACGCCTCTTGCTGTCTGAGCTGTCTGGAATCAGTTAATCCCTGAGCCGAGATGTCAAGCTGTATGTTTTGTAGAGTTTCCTGGGCAGCAGCAATATTGTCCTTAACCCTACCAAAAACATGTTGATTCCAAGTACGGAGGACGGGCTTGAGAGTTTTCAGTTTGTGATTCAGTAATTGAGCCGGTGGAAGTGAAAGATGAGAGTTAACCCAATGCTCAGAGACCACATCAAGAATAGTTTTGTGAATTAACCACATAGGGAGAAAGCGAAAGCGGCACCTCTTAACGGATCCCGTGCTACAGCTGAGAACCAAAGGACAGTGATCAGACCTGTGCCTGGGCAGAGCAGCGCAGGTGATACGATCCCAGGAGTCCAGAAAAGCCTCGTTTACCAGAGCTCTATCCAATCGGCACTCCACATGATCAGTCCCACGACGACCATTGGACCAAGTGTACTGATTACCCATGGTGTTGCATTCAATCAAATCCCCATTGTTAATGAAGTTCACAAAGTCACTGCAGGAGTTTCTAGCTGGGCAATGACCTGTTTTTTCATGAGAGCCGGTGATTGCATTGAAATCACCCATTACTAACCATCTGCTATTCATATCAAGGTTTAAGAGGGAAGACCACAAATCCTGTCGACCCAATACAGTAGTATTTCCATAAACAAAGGACAAAAGAAAACCAATCCCATTAAATGTGTACCTGACAGAGATGTGCTGGTCATTTAAGGAGAGAATTTGAAGCATAGCGGACAAGTCCGTCTTTGCAAACAACCAAATAGAACCACAGCTGTTAGATGCCACTAGCTGAAGATTGAGGGAGAGCCAGTAAGATTGTTGGATCTGATCAAAGTGCACCATCGGTTCAGATAAACATAGGAAGTCCGGACGATTAACATTACATAATAGCCTGAGAGCACGCTGGGTATGGGGGTTATTAATACCCCGACAGTTCTAGTAGATTGCTAACATTGATAGCATAGGGGAGGCTTGCTCTGCCTTTTAACCCGAGATTCATAAGTAACCAGCGCAGAACCTGACTTCTTCTTCTTAGATTTCGAGTTTGTCTAAGAGGAATCCTCCTCATGCTGAGCTGGAATGGCCAGTTTGCTATTTTGATCAACCCAAAGGCTGCGAGCCCATTCCGCATCACTAGTCATAACCATAACTTGCTTAGGAATATCATGTTGCACCTGAAGCTGTTCTTGTGTTTCAGTGTCTGACCCTGGCCTGCTTCCCTCATCACTCATGTCGCCCCAGTTTGTGTGGTTCGCACCATGCTCTGTGTTTGCATTAACCGCGGGGTCATGAACAACCATTTGCAGCTCTACTTTTCCCACATCTGGCGATTTTGAACCAGAGGCAGACGGCTCTTCTCTGGCATATTCCTCCCTCAGAGGTGCCTTAGCTGCCGGCATATGCTGCTTTCCGTCTCTCTGAGCTTGTTTTGGGGGCTCCCTGTATGTATTTTTTCGACAATTGGTTGCTGAATGGCCAATGTTAGAGCAAACTGAACAAATTGGAGGCAGATGTTCATATTCCAAGTAAACCCAGTGCTTCCTAGTATCTGTATCGACTCTGATCTTAGATTGAATTTCTTTTGACAAATCAACATCAGTTAAAACCCTGGCATAATGCCCAAATTCCCCGTTAACAGTGTTTTGATCAAAACGAATTGGCACACCTACCACTCGCGCTATGCTTGCAAGGATACGAGGATCCCAAAATTCCCAGGGGAGGTTATAGAGTCGAACCCATACCTGAGCCGAGGTGGACTTATGAGAGTCTGGGTTGAATCCGGGGGACCATGGTGTGAAGCGCATGATGCCAGGCTTGAGCGAAACTGCTCCAAGACTCCAGATAGCTTGCAGAGCTGAGGCCGACGGCATGATAATGTGGAAAAAGCCTTTACCCAGCGAGATAAGTTTCCAGTCCATTGAACGGTTCCATAGTTGATTCAGCTTCTGTTTTAGTTCAGGGTGTTTCCATGGGCGATCCCCCTTTGTTAGCGACAAACGCCCAATAACAGAGTGTTCGAATGATTTGATCCTTTCATCGTAAATCGACTGTTGAACCCTGACTGCCTTAAACCCTCCTTTTTCCGTAACCATCGGTGGTGACGGCGTAGGGATTGAGATTGGATTCGCAGACTTGCTGACAACTGAAGCAAAGGATGGCGCAGGGATTGCTTGCGGAATTCCTGTTGTTGTAGATGATGCCTTTGAAAATGCAGTGCGCTCAAATAGATGAGCAATCGCAAACGGAGGGGGCTCGACCATGATGGAGAGAGGAGGAGAAAATTCCGGCGGCGGTAGGGAGCGATTAGGTCATCTTCTTCAAAAAAATATCCCTTTTTAATTTTTGATTTTCATTCTTCTCTCTCTCTCTTCTCTCTCTCATCTCTTCTTCTTATTCTTCAATATTTTTAAAATCGCTTTGGAGAGAACGACGATACATTGATGCCGAATCGGAAGTCCAGCTAGCGCCACCAGAGAATCGGGCCGATTGGAGAGAAATGAAGTGCTCTCCGGTGATCGTAGATTCGATTGATGAATGAATTGTATTACAAAATATAATTCGTAGGAATTATATGGACTTGGATTGCAAAACTATGAATGATGATAAATTAATTGCAGCAATATGAATGAATCTATAAGAAATGGGGAAGAAATTAGCTTAGAAAAAGCAAGTGAACTCCATAAATTAATTATCCACTAAGCAAACTGATGAACTGAGGTGGCCGCCATTCTTTTCGGTTTTTGATCGATAAGTTGCAGCAAAGAAATCTGAAAATTTCCAGAAATCTGGCAGATTCCCAAAAAATCAATGGAAATCTGATCAAAACCGTAGTAGTTCTAGTAATGGAGAACCGCTCCTTCGACCACATGCTCGGTTGGATGAAGAAATTGAATCCAGAAATCAATGGCGTCGATGGAACTGAATGGAATCGATTGAACACGAGCGATCCGAATTCGGAGAAATTGTATTACAAAGATGAATCGATTTATTTAATTTGATGTTATAAATTTATAGTAAATATATAAGTAACTTTAATTATTTATATAATTTTAGAAGAAGAAGAAGAAGAAGAAGAAGAAGAAGAAGAAGAAGAAGAAGAAGAAGAAGAAGAAGAAGAAGAAGAAGAAGAATAAAAAATAGATAGATTTGGTGTAGTTAAGTTAAGTTAAGTTAAGTTCAGTAGCATTCAGTTCAGTTAAGTTAAGTTAAGTTAAGTTAATTTAATTTAATTTAATTTCAGTCAAAAAGAATAGGGCCGAAGAAGAAGAAGAATGAAAATCAAAAATCAAAAATTAAAAAGGGATGGAGAAGATGGTATTTTTTTATTTTTATTTTTGATTTTGGGGTTTATTTGTGATAATTAGATAATTAGGGGGGTTAATTTATAAAATAAAGGGTAAATTCCAAAAAAAACTCGTGTGGTTTGATGTTGTTCCAAAAAAACTCTTGTGGTTTGTTAATACAAAAAAAAAGGACCGTGGTTTGCGCCGTTACCCGAAAAACGAAAAATGACTTAACGGTGTTAAAATAGAGGGGTAAAATTGGAAATTCCATATTTTTTTATTTTTTTATTTTTCTTTATCTTCTTCTTCTCCCTCCTCTCTCTCTTCTCTTCTCATTTCTATCTCTCTCTTTTCTTCGACCTTGGCGTGTACTCCTGCATCGTCACTATCATCAGAGTCATCATCATCATCAGATCGGTGCCTTGATCTCACCGGTGCCTCAGCGATGGCAGCATTTGCGGCTCTCTGAGATTCGATGATTCGACGACGACGCTCTACGGGTTGCTGCTCCAGCGATAGGAGGACGTTGCCCTTGTCATTAAGGGAGGCGGTTCCATTAATTTTAGAGGCATTGGACGCAGCGGAAGAATCGGCGGGCTTCTGCTTCCTTTGGCGCTTAGCGTATGTGACTTTCTGCCAGCCGTGATCTGGGTTGGTGTGTGTGATTTGGTGATCTTCGTTGTTAATGTTGGCTTCAAAAGACTCCATTTTTAATTTGGAGTTTGGATTTTCGGAAAATTTTGTTTCTTTTTTACTCTATCTTACTTTCGAGGACACAACAACACAACACAAAGGGATGGAGAGAGATAAATAGATCTGAGGAAGAAAGTATACTTTGGATGGGAGACTAATTTTATGGGGTTGACTTTGTTCATTTTTTACCTAACAAATGGATGCAAATGCAAAGTTATAAATCTAAAAAAATACAACCTGCACAAAATCCTAACAAATGGATACAGATACGAAACAATCAGCAAAAACAGAGTAACAGAATCCTTTCGCCAGCAATTTCCCGTCCTCCTTCTCCCTCTCAAGCAATTGCTCCATCTGCGCTTCCACATCGGTCCGCAACGCCCAAATTATCGCGCAAGAACAGAGCAGAGAACACCCCGACAGAATCCACGACCTCTTGCACGCCGGACCGTTCAAAATTGGGTGAATGGAGGACGAATTGAAGAGGAGGAGAAGTGAAATAGGAAGAAAAAGAAGTAGAGATGAGTGAAGCTTTAGGAATTTTCCAAAATTCTGAACGTCTGAATTTCAGACGTAACGTCTGGATTTCGGAATTAAAAAAAAAATAGAAGAAGAAGAAGAGGAGAGGAGGAAGAAGAAGAAGAAGAAGAAGAAGAAGAAGAAGAAGAAGAAGAAGAAGAAGAAGAAGAAGAAGAAGAAGAAGAAGAAGAAGAAGAAGAAGAAGAAGAAGAAGAAGAAGAAGAAGAAGAAGAAGAAGAAGAAGAAGAAGAAGAGAGAGTGGAAAAAGAAAAAAGAAAATAAAAAAAATTCGATTTTTCCAACTTTACCCCTGTGCCACGTCAGCTTTTTAACGGTGTTAAGCCCTTTTCCGTTTTTCGGGTAACGGCGCAAACCACAGTCCTTTTTTTTTGTATTAACAAACCACAAGGGTTTTTTTGGAACAACATCAAACCACACGGTTTTTTTTTTTGGAATTTACCCTAAAATAAATAAATATAAGGACCAAATTAACTTTTTTCTCTTTGAATTTTAACACCGTTAGTCAATTTTTCCTCTGTTTGCTAACGACGTTTAACACAGACCTCTGTTTGCAAAAAAAAAAAAACCACAGGTTCGAGTTTGCAAAATGTGTATACCACAGACATTTTTTTTTGTATTTATCCATTTTTATTAAATTCATACTTTTAAGTTTTAAGGGTTTTTTTTTTTTTTTTTTTGCCAATTATTGTGGTTGCTTCATATTTTTTTTTATGCTTCATATTTGTTCTTTTCATTTGCTTCTCTATCTCTTTATCTCAATTTCTATCTTTATATCTTCTATCTTCTTCTTTAATATGACTATTAAAGACATTGAGAATGTGATAAGTCAACCATTCATGCATATTTTTATTTAGTTTTTATGCATATATGCATTGCTTTTTTTCACATTATGTGTTTTTAAGTTTCAATATAATGCTTATCATTTATTGTGAATTTATACCATAGATGTATAGGGTGTTTGTTTCAGCTTTTCGGGTGAGCGTTTAGCGTTTCACTCTAAACCGCAAAAAATATAACGTTTGGTTAGGTTTATATAACTGCAACGTTCTGGAGCGTTTCACGAAAAGCTGCTATTTGAAGCTTTTCATAAACATCTGTTTGTAGTTATATGTTATTGACAAAATTATCCTTTTTATTTCCATAAAATATGTTTATTCTTTAACATTATTTATATTTCTACAACATAATTACCGGAAGAACAAGGTTTTGTTGCGTTCAATAATTTTTTTTATATAGATTATTTTTATTAATTTGTGTAACACATTTTTTATTTTATAATAGGATAAGGTGCAAAAATGCCTCTAACATTTATAGCTAGGAGCAATTTTACCCTTAACGTCTAAAATTGTGCAATTATACTCCTAATATTGGTAGCCAAAAGCAATTTTATCTCTAACATTGACAAGTTGGGTCAATTTGAGAAATAATTTATCAAACTGTCTTTTTGGTCATGAATATTGTTATCTACACTTCACATGTGCACCATTTTATCATCGTTAGTAACAGATCACAAACATATAATTAGACGTGAATTTTTAAGAAAATAAAAAATATATATTGTCTTTTGTACGGTTTGACGAAAAAATTTCAAATATTTCACCGAATTTATAAATATTAATTTTCAATTTTATTATTAAATCACACAAAAATATGAAATCTCTTTTTTAGAACTACTGATATGTGCAATTGGTGTAGAATAAGAAATAAAATACCTATGTTTTCTAATAACATCCGAAATCGACCTAACTTGCCAATGTTATGGGTAAAATTGCTTTTAGCTACTAGTATTATGGGTAACATTGCACCATTTTAGACGTTAAGAGTAAAATTATTCTTAGTTGTAAACATTATAGACATTTTTCACTTTTTTTCCTTTTATAATTTCATCGTTGATTAATTTGAAAGATGTCCATTTTAGGCATTTTGAATCCAAGCAGCAACAGTTCAATATAATTTTACCAAATACTAGTAATTAAACAACTAATAACAAACAGCTAACAGCTTACTGCAACTGCAAACAACTAACAACAACTGCAACATCTATTAGCTAACAGCTAAACCAAACAAGCTCGTAGTTTTTGAAGGTATTTTACTTATTAGATTGAAGTTTAAATGTAACGAAATTGAAAAATGAAGAAAAATAAAAGTGTTGCGTAGAAGAGTAATAGATTGTCAAGCTTTACTCTTGAGAAGAGTGCAAAAGGCGATAGACAAGAATTTTCAATGCATATAACTTAGAGTATCTTTAAGAGACTTTTAGTACACTCTCTAAAAATAATATAAATAATTGACTCTTAGTAATTTAAGAGTGACTAAGATATATCATCTCCAACAATACTCCTTATATTCAATCCTTATTTATTATTTTATAATTAAAATTACTAATGATTATTATATTTACCAATAGTGAAAAGGAAAGAGACTCACGTTTCAATGGGTGAAAGAATTCAAAAATGAATTTATTCGAACCTAAATGAGTTATACACAACCCTTTGGAAGGACATCAAAGATCCGCCATCATTTTCTTCATCATTAGAATTTTAATACTCCTATTGGTGAGAAATCTGCGATGAGCTCCAGCTCGGAGCTTTTGGTGTTAGTTGGATTCATACAACCCATTCATGGATTCATACAACTACCCCTGCATCACTATCTTCTACTAAAGTCATTTTTCCATACAACTCATTCATGGATTCCACGATTGGGGAGAGAAATGAGAAAAAAAAAGGAAAAGAAATCTTAGAGAAGTAAACTCGTGAATTGCAAGACATTCTTAATCAAAACAACTAACACTAACTACATATAGGGTTAAATGCACCATTGGTCACTGAACTTACATGGTTATCTCAAAATGGTCACTCAACTTCAATTTGTCTCAACAAAATCACTCAACTTTGAGTTTTGTCTCAATTAAGTCACTATGACGATTTCAGTGATTAAAAAACATCGAAATGATGACATAAGTGATACGTCAATACGAGACAACTCATATTTCTAACCGAAATAACACATGACATCCACATATGCGCCACTTGGCTACCACGTGTCGATTATTTTTATGAAAAAAAACTACAATTTAGTTTTTTTCATAAAAATACATGACATGTGGCTGTCATATTTCGTTTCGGTCAGAAATTTGAGTTAACTCATAATGACGTGTCACCCATATCATTATTTCGATGCGTTTTAACCACTAAAATCGACGAAGTGACTTAATTAAACCAAAACTCAAAGTTGAGTGATTTTATTGAGACAAATTGAAATTGAGTCACCATTTTGAGACAACCATATGATGCATTTAACCCCTACATATACCATATAATCATTTGTAATTTGTTATAAGTTTGTTTGTTTTTTATTTATTTATAGTTTTTTTAGGGAAAATTATAAAATTGGGTCAAATAGGAGGCTCATTATTATATATTTAGACCAATTACCCAAGTCATTATATATCTAGACTATTTATTTGTGACTTTTCTAAAATACCTCATACCTTTTATCTCCCCTCTTCCTTTCTATCGGTTTCATTGTTTCATCTCTCCATTCCTATCTATCGTTTCATCTTCCCCATTCTTTTATATTGTGCGAATCACCTCCATTTTTTCATCATCTTGTCTCTTCTTCCTCTCATTGTCTCTCAATTTTTATGAAGGCATGGTTCTTTATCTTTCCATTTCTTCTTCGTCTCTTTGTTTCTTCTTCTTATGCGAATCGAAGTCATTGTTATTTGATGTCCTTCTGCGTTTATCATATGTTTATTGTCGATTTCAATAGCAAAAGGCAGAAATATGGTAAGTATCTATTGTATTTCTCATGTTTCATCTTCCTCTCTTTCCAAAAATGGCTTCGCAGAACAAGTTTGCTTCATATTTTGCAAAGCCTGCGAAGCAAAATCATCCTCTAAAGTAGTATTTTCTCCAGAAAAAATTTCACAGAATGATTTTGCTTCACATTTTGCGAAGCAAAATCATAATTTTTTCAGCTTGTATTTCTCTTTGCAGATTTCACAGTTTCGTTTTCGGCGAAGCAAAATCATCATTTTCAAGTGTATTTCTCTTCGCAGTTTCGCTTTCTGCGAAGCGTTTCTGTCATTATTTCTCTAAAATGACTTAATTTATGTGAAGGTTGAATACAAAGTCATCAATCACAGTGATCTTTTTATCTTGAATACAAAGACATCAATCACAGCGAGGGGTGATTGTGATATGTGATGAAGATAGTAAAGACCAAATGTTCTAGTACTTAGCAAATGTTCTGGAAGCACACTCTCTCCCAAATGTCCTGGAAGCACACTAGGGAAGAAGTGTGCTTCCAGAATATTTTGCTAATCTTTCTGTTCTGGAAGCACATTTCCTCCATTTAGGATTTAGGATTTAAGGTTTGAATTATTATTGCAATCTTGTTGTAAATATACCACTTCGTATTTTTCGCAAACTGCGAAGCCTGCGAAGGTAAATACTACTTCAGTACATGATTTGCTTCGCGGTACTCATTTTGTGAAATAGTATTTACCTTCGCAGGCTTTGCAGTTTGCGAAACTGCGAAGTAAAATCATGTACTGAAAGTATTATCATGGGAAAAACGTACAAAATAATAAAAAAACGTAGTGCCAAATTCACAAGAAGAACGAGTAAGAAATTTCTAAGTTGTTATATATATATGAAGGGCCCAAATAAATAGTTTAGATATGTAATGACTTGGGTAATTAGTCTAAATATGTAAATGAGCTTCACATTTGACTCAATTTTATAATTTTTCCCTTAAAGAGAATGATTTTAAATCCACAACCTGTCCGCTGTAATATACCAACTAAGCTAAGCTATTTTGTTATTTACTTATTTATTTTTAAACTCTATCACACTTAGGGGGTGTTTGGTTGTTCCTTTTCAGGCTCCTTTTACCTTTTCATTTCAAAAGGGAGAGTTTTAGGTGTTTGGTTAGTGATCTCCTGTTTGCCTTGTACAATTGAAAAGCAGTATTAGGTGTTTGGTTAGTGATCTCCTGTTTGTCTTTTACACCCGAAAAGCAGCTTTTTACAAAAGCAGAGAATCTCTGCTTTTTGGAAAATCAGCTTTTTCCAACAGCAAACAACAAACCGTAACAGCAACAGCAAACCGTAACAGCAAACAGCAAACCGTAACAGTAAACAGCAAACAACAACAGCAAACAATAGGTAAAACTAATCCACATTCGAATTGGGGCGACTAAGTTGCAGAGATGATTTAACAGGGCTAAATTTATAGTTAAGCAAGCAGTTCTTATTATTAGTCATAAGTTAATGAAATATATTAGCTGATGATACATAATTTGGACATAGTGCTTGAAATTTGATACTAATTAGGTCCATGTGAATTGAGTATTATATATGCAGGTCCTAATTCTTCTGTAATTAAGCAGACAATATAATCAAAGGATTGGGTTGGGTGGCTGCGCCACTATGAAGTTAATGGTAGAAAAGTGCAGAAGCTTTGATGTTTATAACGTTCAGCGGTGCACATACATACACATATTATATAAACTAGATAAAGAAAAAAGGGGTCAAAATATAAATGATCATAACCATGGACTTATAGATGTCTTAAGAAGAACTTGTATCCAGAATATTCCAAGAATAAACTTGTCCACTTAATATTCCCTACTCTTTTATATAGAAGTTGTAAAATGGAAGAAAATAGGTTGAAATCAAGCACTCACTATACATATATGGAATGGATGGCAACTCATTATTCTGCAGCTACCTAGTTACTGCTTTGAAATCAAAATTGAGACACCTACCTATTTTTTCAATTTTGGCCTGCTACATCTATATGTGTGGCTAGCTTCACTTTCAACTTCTTAACAATCTTTACATTTGTTTTCTTGGATCAACTTTGGATTCTTGCAAAGAAATTCCATAACAATATATAATTAATAAATATGATGACTAATAAATTATTGACAAAAAAAACATCATTAGGCTACTCATCTTTTATTTTTTTTGTTAATTAAGTCTCTGATCTTTTATTTGGATACATTACGCCCCTAATCATTTATTTTTGGTGTCATTAAGCCTTTTATGACTGTTATTCATTGCACCTGCATTCGAAATTTATATATTTTTTTGTTTGAATGCAGTTTTAGATGTGTAATGTGGCTGTAGGAAAACTGTAAAAACCTTAATTCAAATTGTAAAGAATATATTTTTTAATACTTAAAAATACAGATGAAGTTAATAACATATTTTTAACAAAATTAAATATTCATAACCTTTTAATTTGGTCATAAAGGGCTTAATGAGACAAAAAATAAATAAATGATCAGGGCTTAATGTATCCAAATAAAAGATCAAGGGCTTAATGAGCCAAAAAATGAAAGATCATTGGCCTAATTATGCTTTTTGTCTAAATTATTTACTTATTAATCAATTAGTGTTATATGTATACGCTTTTTTCTTTACATCAATCATTTTATATATAGTGTTATATATGTAAAACGATTTTTTATTAATCAATTATATTACTTCTAAGAGACGAGGACAGTGAGAGTCGGGCTAACTAGCCAGGCACGCGAGGCGTGCTCGACAAGACGCGAGGCATAAAGGACTCACTTGTCGAAGAATTGTCCAGGAGATCCATGATGCGGGGCGCATCTCCAAGTACGCGAGGCGTGAAACCATAGTCCGAAGTGAAGATTGTCCAAGAGGCCGACTACGCGGGGCGTACCACCAGGGGCGTCTCGCTGAAGTCCATCAGTGAGGACCACCAGGATTAGAGGCTCCAATGTGCGGGGCGTGAATCTGGAACACCACGCGTGAAGTGCGCGTCGAAGGCTCTCCCATCTCAGTGGCTCAGTCACGCGGGGCGTACCAAGGCCCACACGGGGTGTGTCTTGCCAGGAGAATACTTCTCCTCCAAGTTCTACCATTGTGGGGGGGACCAATCCTGCCCCTGATTAATTACTGTTTTGCCATCATCCAATATTTACTAGGTTGCCATTATTTCTTACCCTTCCCATCCTACCCATTGTCCTATGTTTTGTTAGAAACCCTATTCAAGGGCTTTTAGTCTTTTCCCTTTTATTTTGTTGGAGTATATAAGCTCCATTATTTGTAATGAGACCTAATTTTTATGAAATTTATCTCAAGCCTCCATTAGAGCTCAAGGTTCATCCTTGTTTTGGGTTTATTCAACCTTCAAGTTTAGCTTGAAAAGATTGTATTCTTTGTGAGTTTACGATTAAAACTCTCAGTCGATTTCACGCTACATCAGTTGGTATCAGAGTCGAGTCGTTTTCCTTCCGGAGACTTCTTCTCGAAAATGATTCAACCACGTATCACAAACGAAGCCACCGGATCCATGGAGCAACGAGTTGAGACGCTAGAAGGCAACGTGAAGCATATCATGGAGTCCCTAAGAGCGATAGAAGAGAAGCACGACACGAGTACCCGAGATATTTGTCTCATTCTTAAAGAACTCACTATAACAACCCGCAATAATCAAGCTCTCTTAACCGGAGAGCCTCACCGGCGGCAAGAAGAACAAGCCCGTCCTCTACTTGATCGACAACCGACACCACTACCAAGGAGAACTTATGCACCCCAAGCCATGGACCCTAGGGTTCAAGAGGTAAGGCGGACTAATCCCGTAATCATTAGAAATGCGGATAGTGATAGTGATGGGGACTTGTTTGATGATTACGATATGCCTAGGATTGCTAGGAATATGGGGATTATGATGGATAATAATGCTATGCATGATAGTCCTAGACATGATGTGCATGTGAATGATGTTGTTGGTCCCGCGCATGTGCATGCCGGGAATATGGATATTGTGCATAATGATGTTGTAGGTGGTTATGAGAGGGAGAATGTTGGTTTGAATGACCCGTATGGGGGTCGGGGTAATAAAAGAGGCGGATATAGAGGCGAGCCGAATGTGGGAATGGGGTTTGGAGGCAATTTTGAGAGGGACGACGCCTTCAAATTGAAAGTAGACTTACCGTCATTCGGGGGAGAACTCGACATAGAGGGTTTTCTCGATTGGTTGTTAGAGGTGGAGCGGTTCTTTGATTATGCGGGAATACCGGAGGATCGGAAGGTCCGTTTGGTAGCTTACCGGTTGAAAGGGGGAGCTTCAGTTTGGTGGGATAATGTTAAAGAAGGGAGAAGAAGAGGAGGAAGGGAGCCGATTAGATCTTGGCTTAGAATGAAGTCGATGTTGAGAGAGAGATTTCTACCACCCGATTACGAGCAATACATCTACAGCTCTTATCAAAATTGCTCACAAGGTGCAAGGAGTGTGCACGAATACACCTCGGAGTTCTTGCGGCTTTCGGCAAGGGCTAACTTGTCAGAAACCGAAAGCCAAAAGACTTCAAGGTATCTTGAAGGATTGAGATACAACATCCAGGACCGCATTGGAACGCAAATGGTGATTCGAGTCCAAGACGCCCCTAACTTGGCCTTGAAGGCCGAGTCGCAGTTGAGCTTGAGGGGGCGTGATGGCTATAGGAGAACCGGGGTTGAAGGTACTTATTGGGGGAGAGGAGCTCCCAAGGGGATTGATAAGGGCAAGGGTATTGCAAATTCGAGCGATCCCAAGGCGCCAAGTGCGGGAAAAGCACCTAGTGGAGATGTGAGGCCTTTTAAGGCAACACAACCCCCTAGGGGCAACAACCTTTATGCGAGGCCGGCTCCATTCAAATGTTTCCGATGCAATGAGCTAGGCCACCGTTCCAATGAGTGCCCCAAGAGAAGAAGCGCTAACATGGTTGAGTGGTATGAAGACGATGAGGAATATGATGATGAAGGGGATGTGTGTTGTGAGCCGATTGATGATGCCTATGATGGGGAGTATGATGGTGGACAAGCCATACATGTAGTAAGAAGACTTTTGGTCTCAAGTAAGGTGGATTCGGATCAATGGCATCAATTGTTCCGAACCCGATGTCTAGTGCAAGGGGTGAAGTGCAATATGATCATTGATAGTGGGAGTCAAGAGAATATTATCAGCGACACGGCAGCCAAAAGGTTCGGATTAACTATTGAGGTGCACCCTAATCCATATAGTGTGGGGTGGATCAAGGAAGTAGGTGAGATGAAGGTTACCCAAAGGTGTAGGGTACCCCTTGAGATCGGGGAATACCAAGACGAGGTCTATTGTGACATCGTGGAGATGGATGCTTGCCACTTATTGTTGGGGCGTCCATGGCAATTTGATCGAGATGCTACCCATACCGGAAAGAAGAACACCTATCGGTTTGTAAAGGATGGAGTTCGATATGTGCTAACACCTCTAGTGGGAGAGACCAAGAACAAAGGGAAGTCTAACTTGATCGTTTGTCCAACTCACAAGGCGTTTATTAACGAGTGTGAGGAGAGTCAAATGGTCTATGTAGTGATGGTAAAGTCTAGCACGCCGACGGCTGGGGTAGGAAGTGAAGACGGTGAAGTTCCGGAAGATGTGGGGAGATTGCTCAATGAGTTCCGTGACGTCTTTCTGGAAGAATTGCCATATGGGCTGCCACCTTTACGGGACATCCAACACCATATTGATCTAGTGCCGGGAGCTAGCTTGCCTAGTCTTCCTTATTACCGGATGAGTCCCAAAGAGAGTGAAGTGATGAAGGAGAAGGTGGAGGAGTTGATAAGAATGGGCTACGTTAGGGAGAGTATGAGTCCGTGTGCGGTACCGGCTTTGTTGACACCCAAGAAAGATGGGTCGTGGAGGATGTGTGTGGATATTCGGGCCATCAACAAGATTACCATATGGTACAAGTTCCCGATTCCCCGACTTGATGATATGTTTGACCAATTGGGTGGGTCCAAGGTCTTTTCGAAGATCGACTTGAGGAGTGGGTACCACCAAATTCGGATTAAGGCGGGAGATGAGTGGAAGACGGCGTTTAAGACGCGTGATGGATTATATGAGTGGCTAGTGATGCCATTCGGGATGACCAATGCACCGAGAACTTTCATGAGGTTAATGAACCAAGTTTTACGCCCGGTGATTGGGAAGTTTGTGGTGGTCTACTTCGATGACATTCTCATCCATAGCAAGACACTCGAAGAACACGTGGAGCATTTGCGGGTTGTCTTAGTGTTACTTCGGGAGAACCAACTCTTTGCCAACACAAAGAAGTGTGATTTTGTGATGGAAAATTTGGTGTTTCTCGGGTATGTGATCAGTGGGGATGGCATCCGGGTGGATGAAGAGAAAGTTAGAGCTATTCGGGAGTGGCCGACTCCGAAGACCGTTGGGGACATTAGAAGCTTTCACGGGTTGGCTACCTTCTATAGACGGTTCATCCGGAATTTCAGCGCTATTGTGGCCCATATGACCGAATGCTTGAAGAAGGGTAGAGGCTTCAAGTGGGAAGACGAGCAAGAGAGTAGCTTCGCATCGATAAAGGAAAAGCTAAGCACCGCTCCGGTTTTAGCATTTCCTGATTTTGATAAGCTCTTTGAAGTTGAGTGTGACGCGAGTGGAGTAGGAGTTGGGAGAGTATTGATGCAAGAGAGGAGGCCTATTGCTTATTTCATTGATAAGTTGTGTGACTCGAGACAAAAATGGGCCACCTATGACAAGGAATTCTATGTGGTAGTGCGGGCTCTCAAGACGTGGGAGCACTATCTCATTGGAAAGGAATTCATGTTGTATACCGACCACCAAGCCCTCAAGTACTTGGGAAGTCAGAAGCAGCTCTGGAGTTCCATGCATGCTAGATGGTCCGCTTTTGTGGATAAGTTTCCCTATAAGCTTCTCCACAAAGCGGGTCAACAAAATAAAGTAGCGGATGCTTTGAGTCGAAGGGTAGCGCTCCTCAAAACAGTAGCCTTGGAGTTAGTAAACTTTGAGCACATCAAGGGGGAGTACCTTGACAATCCAGACTTTGGGAGCGAGTGGGAGAAGTGTAGGAACGGTGCCGAGGGAGGCGAATACCAGTTGGTGGATGGGTTCCTTATGAGGGGAAGTCAGTTGTGCCTTCCAAACACGTCCATACGAGAACGGGTGATCCGGGAACTACATGGAGGGGTGTTGGGGGCCACTTTGGTAGAGATAAGACCTTGGAAGCAGTTGGCTCTCGATACTTTTGGCCTAGGATGAGGAGAGATGTGGTGTATATCGTAGAGCGATGTGAAATTTGCCAAACCTCCAAGGGGCATACTACCAATGCCGGATTACGTATGCACCTGCCGGTTCCGAAAACTATTTGGGAGGATCTTTCAATGGATTTTGTGTTGGGACTACCAAGGACTCAATGTGGTATGGATTCTATCTTCGTGGTGGTGGATAGGTTCTCGAAGATGGCTCATTTCATCCCATGCCGGAAAACTAATGACGCCACCGCCATTGCTAAGCTTTTCTTCCGGGAGGTGGTGAGGTTACATGGGGTCCCAAAGAGCATAGTGTCGGATCGGGACACCAAGTTTGTTAGCCACTTTTGGCGAACTCTTTGGGCTATTCTCGGCACCACTTTGAAGTTTAGTACCACGGCTCACCCACAAACAGATGGGCAAACTGAAGCGGTCAACCGGACCTTGGAAAATCTATTAAGAAGCAAGTGTCGGGACAAACACAAGATGTGGGATTATGTGCTTGCCCAAGCCGAGTTTGCCTACAACTTCGCCGTGAGTTCAACCACCGGGAAGTCACCTTTCGAAGTTGTGCACACCAAAGCCCCGAACCATTCGCTTGACTTGGGGGAAGTTCCGAATGGAGAGAAGAAAAGTGTAGCGGCACACAATTTGGCCCATGAATACCACCAAATGCACCAAGAAGTTCGGCAAAGCATTGAGAAAAAAAATAGTAAGAACAAGGCCAAAGTCGATGACCACGGGAGAGATGTGCAGTTTGAGGTGGGGGATGAGGTGATGGTGTACTTGGGAAAAGAGCGCCTCCTGCATGCTCCTAGTAGCAAATTGAGTCCGAGGAAGTATGGCCCCTATCGGATCACCAAGAAGATTAGTGCCAATGCCTACCAATTAACCCTTCCTAATTGGCTTGGGAAGATATCTTCTTCTTTTAATGTGCAGGACCTTAGCTTGTGAAAACCGGAAGGAACGTTACCAACCAAGGCGTCGGAGGCGGAGTCCGAATTTTTCAAAGAAGGGGAGAATGATGAGGGCATCCTGTCCCTAAGCCCGAGCTCGGGGCTAAGAGACGAGGACAGCGAGAGTCGGGCTAACCAGCCAGGCACGCGAGGCGTGCTCGACAAGACGCGAGGTGTAAAGGACTCCCTTACCGAAGAATTGTCCCGAAGATCCATGACGCGGGGCGCATCTCCAAGTACGCGAGGCGTGAAACCAGAGTCCGAAGTGAAGATTGTCCAGGAGGCCGACTACGCGGGGCGTACCACCAGGGGCGTTTCGCGTGAAGTCCATCAGCGAGGACCACCAGGATCAGAGGCTCCAATGCGCGGGGCATGAATCTGGAACGCCACGCGTGAAGTGCGCGTCGAAGGCTCTCCCATCTTAGTGGCTCAGTCACGCGGGGCGTACCAAGCCCCACGCGGGGCGTGTCTTGTCAGGAGAATACTTCTCCTCCAAGTTCTACCATTGGGGGAACCAATCCTGCCCCTGATTAATTACTGTTTTGCCATCATCCAATATTTACTAGGTTGCCATTATTTCTTACCCTTCCCATCCTACCCCTTGTCCTATGTTTTGTTAAAAACCGTATTCAAGGGCTTTTAGTCTTTTCCCTTTTATTTTGTTGGAGTATATAAGCTCCATTATTTGTAATGAGACCTAACTTTTATGAAATTTATCTCAAGCCTCCATTGGAGCTCAAGGTTTATCCTTGTTTTGGGTTTATTCAACCTTCAAGTTTAGCTTGAAAAGATTGTATTTTTTGTGAGTTTACGATTAAAACTCTCAGTCGATTTCACGCTACATCATATATCTTATAAAGAATTCAGCATTTCATGTCCAAACAAAACACATTAAATTTTATCATTACAAACAAAAATGATGGTACACTTTAGATTCTATTCATTTTTAGATTCTTTTACCAAACTCTTGGGTTCAACTCGATTTCTCCCAACTTCCTAAGAAGCTTTGTGTCTTCTCTACCCAATGATTTATTCCAGAAGTATAGTAAAAGATCTTTAACCAATATTTTAGAACCGTGGCCTTCTAATTAATTGAACAATTGATTATATTTTTCATGATCAAAAGTTTAAATGTTTAAATGCTCTAAAACTTTGGATGGTTCCAATATGAATTACTGTTTTTGATGGATATACTTTAACGAAATAGGATACACCTGTCCACACATTTTAAAGAAATGAAAATGATGAGAATCATCATTATGAACAGGATTCATATCTAAAAAATATCAATGGTACAAGTTCTTACCAGTTCAAGTGGAAATTCACTTGACCATAAAATATGAAAATAAAAAGAAATAAATGAGGTGTTAAGATCAGAACCGTCCAATGATTTTTGGTATTGCTATAGAATCAAACCGTCCACAAAACTATAAGATTCCAATTAATGGAAAAGCATGTGTCATGCCCTATCAATTCCCACAACAACAAGAATATTCTCTTCAATCTCTAATCACAGAAATTGTTGATTTTGAATTTAAATCTGGTTCGTTGATTGTGGTGGGTACCCAATAACAGAGAAAATAAAAATCAATGATTCAAAAAGGATATTTACCACCCATTTATGTGTAAAGGTAGAGCTAAGTAATACTCTTCGCCGCATGTCCTTGACTTTCTCATCATTTCAATTGGGAGATTTTGGCTTCTGTTTTCCGCGTATAGGGACATGTCTTTATCCTTTCATATTTGATATTCTTCTCTATTTTAGTGGGTGGTTTGCTGTGTTTTCTGCAACTTGGCATAAATCATTTTGTTTGTGGTCAGATTTTGATTGCCTAATACTCCAATCATTCATTCATTTCTCATCTCATAATAATATATGATACAATGGAATCTGTAGGATAGTGTTGCGACATTTTGAGTGAATTTCTTGGATCACTGAAGTAAGTTAAAAAAAATGGGTTGTTGATCCACCATTCCACTCTGATATCTATGTTAAGAGGGTATATAACTAAAGCGTTGAGCAATTGCCACTAAATTGCATTAGATGTATATGTATATTGATTATGAAGTCGTTCTATTTGTAGGGGCTTAAAGGCAAAACCGTTAGTTGGGTATCTTAGATTCCTCGGAGGACGGATGTTAGCTTTTGACTAGTGGACGTATTTTAGATAGCTAGTAATGTACCTGTTAGGATTCCTTAATCCTATGTGTGATTGAAGGATCCTTAACCGAAGAGAATTCTAAAAGTATTCCATCGGTCTACGTGTCTTGAGAGAGGTTTATTTGTATTTAGTTTGATCCAACGGTTTTCGTTGTTCTAGATGTCCCTGTAGGTTTAGGATGAGGACACACTACGCCAAAACCCCCTTCAGACGACGGTTTATCTGTCACAGGGCTCGCTGCCGTCTATTGCACCTTCAGACGACGGTTAGGTTCTGTCATTTGAAGATATTATACATGACATCAGCCTAGTTTCGTATTGTCATATGAACATTGTTACGATGCATCTTTTTATTTATTAACGCCACTTTTAATGTCATCACATGACATACTAATAATTAAAAATGTCAAGTCGCTATATGGGAAATTGGCATATTGGTATTCGCGGTGACAGTTTTTATAATAATTTCTGTCGTAGTAACTTGTATCAGATGGCATAGGTCTTAATCAATCATGTCAAGAAATTTGTTTTAGATGACAGATTCTTTTAATTTAATGTCTTTTTATTGTCGTTTAGATGATGTTTTTTTAAACGTAAATGTCACTCCTTGCCTTCTTCTTCGAATGATTCTGGAAATGAACAATAATTATCAAATGAACAAGAATTTCTGTATATCAATGATTTTAATTTTACTGGAGACTAATGCTCATAATCTAGTTACATTTGAACTACACAAAATAACTGAATGAATGTAGGGTAAAAAAAAATATAAGCAATTAATGTACATCTCCAAATCTGTATATATAGTCAGAGGCGTGGTGGTGTTGATTGGAAAGCCAAATCCAACTTGAACTGAAGCATATCTAAGTCATCATCTCCTAGAATCCCCAAAGTCTTGGTATCTGCAAAACCAATTGATGATGCTCATTAATTACACACCGTATACAGATAGACCTAATTAATCTCCTTTTACCTTTCTCCATTCTGAGACCCTTCACTTACCCACCCACATTATAAATAGGAAGTGTTTACCAATTCTCAATAGTCACCCAGGGCAACGTAACACTATACTTACAGATTGTTATTTCGAGCATGAATAGAAGGAACCTCTATCCTAATGTTGAGTTTCAAATTGACCAACTCCGATATGAGGCACCTAGGTGCCTTGTCAATATACATGGTCCTGACCGGCAGCAATGGACTGCCGTGATGAATGGCCCTCCAAACACCCCTTATGAAGGAGGTGTATTCATAGTCCAAATGGACTTCCCTGTCGATTTCCCCTCCACACCTCCAGTTGTAAGAACATCCATAAACTTGTTAACACACATAAATCAGTTCATATCTTTGTAAATACACTCATGATATTACTATTGTTCGCAGGTAATATTCAGGACCAAAATTTACCATCCTAATATCGGTCCCTTGGGGCATGTTTCTATGCCCCAGCTACTTGATCGCCCTGTCCATAGTATTGCCACGGTAAGATGTAAATCTATGTATCTTTTACCCGTAAATTTATCTATTCATGTTTGGGGTCTAGTTTATCTACTCAAGTTTTGGGGTCTAATTTAATTTATCTATGCATTTTATAGCTGTTGTGGAATATTTATGGACTGCTGGTAGAGCCCTTCATTTAGGGGCCATTTCCTGGCCGAGTGCGAATTGCTGAACGATACATCAGCAACAGGACAGGTTATGTAGCAACTGCCAGGAGATGGACTGAAGAGCATGCAATAGATATATGATGTGCAAATAGCAAGCAAGGGGGGCATTATGATGTGACGTGCGAATAACGTACAAAGGGGGGGTGTGATGTGCGAATAGCAAGGAAATTTGGATGTTGGGCAACCATTGAGTTAGATGGTGTCGACTACTGGATGGGCATAGAGCCAATCTTGAAGAACAAAATGATTACTGATTACAAATGTAATTGGTAATCAATCTGATCTTCAATGTTGGCTCCATGCCCCTCCAGTATTCGACGCCATTTAACTCTGATGGTTCCCCATCATCCCGATATCCTTGTTTACCATTTGCACATTCTTGAAGCAATGAGATTTTGATGCTAAAGAAACACTGGAGCTGGATGGTGTGGACTACTTGATGGGCATAGAGCCAATCTTGAAGAACAGAATGATTACTGATTACAAATGTACTTGGTAATCAATCTGATCTTCAATGTTGGCTCCATGCCCCTCCAGTACTCCACTCCATCCATCCAGCTCCAGTGTTTCTTTAGCATCAAAATCTCCTTTCTAATCACGCATCACGCCCCCCCCCCCCTTGTACGCTATTCGCACGTCACATCATAATTCCCCCCTTGCACGCTATCCTTTTTTGATAGGCAATACAAAGTAGACAACTTATTCAAGTAGACATATATATGTATATTCAAGTGGATTATAACATGCTATAACAAAGTAGTCAACTTATTCATTTATGTCTATTAAATTGAATCAGTTCTACTTCCTAACACATAACATTCTAAATTGATATGAAACATATGTCTATTCTTGAATCAATTACTTCATAAACAGAATATAAAACAAGCCAACATATGTCTCATCAGCATAACTCATGTTAAAATAGAAAAGAATCAGGCAAGTTCATCATTTTCAGCTTTAAGAGTATGCATGATCAGCTACCTTCCTAAACATAATATCAAGTTCATAACTTATGCTGATAGCATTGAAAACCCGTCAACATCCTGAATGGTTTCAATCAGATAACAAGCCAAGTGGAAGGTATATTGTAAACTTATCTCATCACCATCCTGAATGGTTTCATAACATTTTCAGCTTTAAGAGTATATCGAACATGTTATAGCAAATAGACAACTTATTCGTGCATATCTAAAACTTGTTCTCATAGCATCATAAAGCCACCACTACGTACCTGCCACTTGGATTGTACAGTTCATGATGAAGTTAGCATGGTGATGAAGTGTATGATACTGTCACCATAAGCTTAGTCATAAACTTGTGTTGTTAGAATCATACAACTTCATCACCATGTTAAACACTTTTCCATAAGCATAACAAGCCAAGTGACATGATACATAGTAATGGAGATTTAGGAGTATGCCTAACATGCTATAACAAGTAGACAACTTATTCAAGTGAACATGTTATAACAAGCATACAACTTATTCCTTACTTATCATCATAGGTCATGTTCAAATAAAAAAGAGAATGGTGATATCAATTAGCCTAAATTTACCTTTTAATACATGCTTCATACATGCTCAATGACCCTTTTACAATGTTCCTCTAATACTTGATGCATGATTAATAAGCTACATGCCCAAATGAACAATCGTACACATACTCATACAGAACCTCAAACATAAACATCAACAGAACATCATACATAAACATGTTTCATACACATACACATACTCAATCACTTCTAGCAGTATAACTCATAGGTGTAAGAGTAGTGCCAATCTCAAAGAACATTCAAAGCTTTAGAGTATGCCTAATCAGGCACATGTTTAATGACCCTTTTACAATGTTCCTCTAATACTTGATGCATGATTAATAAGCTACATGCCCAAATTAACAATCGTACACATACTCATATAGAACCTCAAACATAAACATCAACAAAACATCATACATAAACATGTTTCATACACATACACATACTTAATCACTTCTAGCAGTATAACTCATAGGTGTAAGAGTAGTACCAATCACAATGAACATTCAAAGCTTTAGAGTATGCCTAATCAGCCACATGCTCAATGACCCTTTTACAATGTTCCTCTAATACTTGATGCATGATTAATAAGCTACATGCCCAAATTAACAATCGTACACATACTCATACAGAACCTCAAACATAAACATCAACAGAACATCATACATAAACATGTTTCATACACATACACATACTCAATCACTTCTAGCAGTATAACTCATAGGTGTAAGAGTAGTGCCAATCACAATGAACATTCAAAGCTTTAGAGTATGCCTAATCAGCCACATGCTCAATGACCCTTTTACAATGTTCCTCTAATACTTGATGCATGATTAATAAGCTACATGCCCAAATGAACAATCGTACACATACTCATACAGAACCTCAAACATAAACATCAACAGAACATAATACATAAACATGTTTCATACACATACACATACTCAATCACTTCTAGCAGTATAACTCATAGGTGTAAGAGTAGTGCCAATCTCAAAGAACATTCAAAGCTTTAGAGTATGCCTAATCAGGCACATGCTTAATGATCATTCATACATGAACTCTATGAGTCCTAAGTTCCAAAATAGTACATCAAACAATATATATACTAAATCAGGCTAGTTTCCTAAATCAATGAGTTCTAGGTTCCAAAACAGTACATCAAACATACACAAGCACTTCTAAAGGCATGACCAATCAGTTCAAACCAAATTAACATTAATATATATTCAGTAAGTTAAATAAATCTCCCCATATGCTAAAGGCATGAACCGATTGACAATCTCTTCAGTCAGCCTTCGCATGTAGCATTCTTACTATCCCTGCAAATATTATGTTCAAATAAAAAGAAATCAGAACATCTTCAGCAACCGGCAATGTATTACCCTAGGTTAAAAAAGATAATGACCCAAGAATTTCATCGGTGAATCTAACAATGAATACAATAAAATCAGTATCTAAGCGAGAGATCTAACCCTTTAAATCATAGCTCTGAAAATCAATAGATCCTTATTCCAGCTGCTGAAATCGACATACACAAAAGTAAATCAGATGAGGAAAATAGAGAGTAAGGAACAATGTCAATCAATAGATACTTACCAGTACCGTGTTTATAGCTCACCTAGTGATTGCATGTCCAAATCAGCAATGGCGATAGAGAGGGATGAGAGGGATGAAGCTCTTGCGTAACCTAAAATGGGGTTTGGGATTAGAGAGAGGGTTTATATATCAGCTGAAAATTTCAGTCAAACAAGAGCGCCTAAAATTTGGGGATTGACCGCGTAAGTGAAATTTCATTTGGCGCTTTTTTGTTTTCGGCAAACAATGACATCCATTTATTATAAGTGTCATCTGTTGAGTAAGTGAAATTTAACGAAAACGCGCGTTTTCTTTGGATGACAGGATTATGTAATCGTAATGTTATCTGAGAATCGAGCGCATTTTTTATTTCGCTTTCAGATGACATACAGTTAAAATACTGTCACAAAAAATATTCAGACGACATGAAAACAAATGTCTGTCATGTATCTTGTGTCATGTGAAAGGGAAAATGGCATAGTGACACGTGGATCCTGATATTTTCCTGATGATATCAAATGTCTCTCCTTTTGATTCTTGAAGCTATGTAGGGCTTCAGTTGTCGGATGTTCTGATGGGCTTGACTACTGCTTGTGGAGAATGGTTCGACATTCCATAGACATTGGATATATTCGCAGCGTCATACGTGAACTTTTATCTTCTAGGTAGGTGGGACGTCGTGTCACATGCCCTCAAAACGATGCCATTCCTAGTAAGTGTGCAGTTCTTCCTACATTCATCATTCCACTGTTACTTAACTCCAGTGGATGAGCAACACGTGTCCCTGGATGCTTAACCTAGATGAAAGTAGTTGTAAAGGCATTGTGATTTCCAAAGAGCGTCGACACTAAAGGTCTTTTGTTGATGGCGACTTTCATATATATTTTCAAAAAACTCAATAAATGGAGACGCAAAATCGACGAATTTCTTTTTCGACCTCTACATTTCGGAACTATGAGCTTCCAACTATTCCTTAGAAATTTGTAGGTGTTCTTTGTCTTTTTTTTTGTATGGAAATTTGAAGGCGGAAAAATTCTCGTAAAAACTAGACGATTGTCATCCTTTATCCAACCTCCTCTAGTGATACCAAAATTATGCCTCCCTAGAAATATACTAAAAAAGGCACCAATAAAGGCAAGAAAGTGGCTAGTAGAACCCTAAGGCCTGTTCACAAGGTTATATTTTGACGGCTTCCCAATCGGTAGAGCTGTCGATCAAATTCTAAGAACTTGATAAAATGGAGTTGCACCTACCTGATCATAGGTAATGTATTGATGAGGGTCTTAGAATAGATGATGAGGACTTTATCGGAGTTCATGTTCAACCCTTGACCTATGGCATGGGATTTCCCGTTCATGCCCCATTGTAGTAGCTTTGGAGGAATTTTATCTATATCCCTTCCACATATCACCAAATGCTTGGCTGAAGCTCTTTACTCTAAACAAAATCTGCTCCGATATAGGTTTGCTTCTAAATGGGGCAGTTGCTCGTCAATTATGGAGCCCCTAAAGGGGAAGGGGGAAGATGTATGCTTATAGAATGTGGGAGGCCAGTCCTCTAGACTCTGGAGGCTTGCCTTTTTGTCTGGCAAAATGGAAAATCTACAGGGTTTGAAGGAGAAATGGTTTTGATTGGGTTCGAAGAAAGGTTCCCTCATGGCTCATTTCTAGAAGGCTTCCCCTTCAATACAAATCGGAATCCTGATCATGTTAACAAATAGATATGGGAGAACCTGTGAGATTTAACCTTAGAGGAGGAAAGATCCGTGAGGGAGATTGTGGCCTTTCCCAACTTTTAGCATTGGATCGTCATGCTAGAAATGATTCAGGATGGGCACTTTTATACGGTGCAAGATGAAGATGGGGTCTTATATCTCGATGGGGAAGATCATTATGATGAAGATATCCTTGAAGGTGATTTTCTATTTCAACTTTTCTTTCTTTTTCAATTTTTTGGTGGAAGAATGGCTTCTAATAAGGGTGATCATCTATAGCGAGGAAGAGATATGCAACTTTAGCCACAATGTCAAATGTTGGAGTTCCAAAAGCTTCGGACGTGGGTGTTACTTCGGGTGTCGGAGCTGACTACACGATGGTGAACTCGAGGTTGCCTTGTACTAGCATTTCGAGTTAAAACATGTGAGAGCATTGGGTATTCTTGAGCGCTGATTAGGCTCGATGAGCTAGTTATGGCCTTATCGAGTGCGTTGCTTGGTTGGTTGTATAATTGCTCAGTCAGGGTAGATGACTTATACAATCAAATTGATTGCCAAATCGTTTCCCTAATGTTACTCTTGCCAAATTAATCCTTTAACTCACTTAAAATTCAAACACGAAAATCAAATTAAATATAAATGAATTAATTTTTGAAATCAAATAAAGGATTTTGCAAACTAAAAACTAAATAAAAATCTAATTTAAATTAAATTATAAAATAAACTAAAGATTGCTAAGATAAAATCTAATTAATAAGATTTAACTAAAAAATAAAATAAAATAAAAGTAGTAAATAAAATAAAATTAACATAATTTAACTAAAATTAACACAAAATCACTAAACTTTATACTAAACAAATAACATGACTATATAATAAACTATAAAAATCATCGACAATACTATAAAAACTACTAAATAATATGGACAAGATATTCATATTAGCAATCAAATTGAATTTATAATAACTAATACGCGATTTCATCACTTTCTTAATACTTTAGATAATAATGTTCATCACTTTCTTAATACTTTAGATAATAATGTTCTGATTGGCAAACTAATTATTGATGTATATGACAATAGGTGGGTAGAAGTTGATGAAGTACTACTTTGTCTTTTTTATTTATCTTCCATGATTTTTGTGGTTTCTCACATTTACAGGGAATGTAACCGTGCTGCTGATTCACTGGTAAAATCTGCCTTTAACGCGACGGACCTTCATTGGTGGGATTCCCACGCATATTTTTGTAATTCTTTTTATTTCTTCTGACTTTTCTGGCATGACATAATTTAGATTCTCTTAAGCCGGTATTCTCCTTTTTGTTTGCTCCTATTAATATATTTGGGTTGTGAGGGTCATGCGGTTGTTCTTGGGTTCCCTGACTTTGTGTGGTTGCTCTGGTTTTCTGCTGCCATCTCTCCCTGCCTTTTACTTAAAAATATATTAAACATATTATTTTCTATTAAAAAAGTGCTAATTTCTATTCATACGAGGAACTTCTCCATTGAATATTGACTAAGTTTGTCATTGGAGAGATGAAGATATATATATATAGGGTCATCTCTAGACATGGGCAGGAGAGGCGTCTGCCCAAGGCCCAACGAAGGGATGAGTCCAAAACTAATATTTTTTTTTAAATAACAATACAGAAGAAAATAAATCTTAAAAGATACAATGGTTACAGAAATAATCATATGCTTAAATAAATCACAACACATATATCTTGGCACAAGAAAGGATGGGGCCCCAAAACAAAAAATTTATAAGTATTTTTATAAAAAATTAACTTCTCAAAAGATGCAACGATAAAAATTATAATCCTCAGGCCAAACAATACAACACTCAATTTTTATAAATACATTTCCTTATAGTAATTTTTCGCATGTTGATGTAGATGGTGTTTTTCACATATAGCAATCGAAATTCTTGAGTTTGTCAAAGCAGCGGGTTATTATCCAAATATTTCAATTGCTTTTCGAATCATCTTAATTACTATGTCAGTGACCGTTGTATTTGTTGAAGAATTTTTTCGAAGTTAAAATTATTGAAAAACTATTTTAGATCATAATATCACAAGAAATGGGGAATGATTTAACAATTTTATGTATTAAGAGAAATATATTAGAGCATATTGATGTAAATAATATTTCTAGTGATTCTGTATCTAGAAATGCTCGTAGATAATATTTTGTAATAAACAACGGATATTTAAAGCGAAATAAAGTACTTTTATATGAAATTTGATGTTTTTATTAGATTTCTTGTTAAGTGTAATAAAAATGTGTCATTTTTAATTGATTTTTGTACTTTATTTTTTACTTGTACTTATTTATTAGGACTTTCATTTTCTACTTCTTCCTTAGATCTCTAAAATCTTGTGATCGGCCTTTTATATATATATATATTCGTGGGATACTCCAATATTCAATAAATATAGTAAAAAAAATCTGAAAAGAGGTATCCCAAATTTTGGAAATTTATCTTCATGCTTTTTTTTTTCGAAGACCGTCCAAGTTTGTTGCAATCTGACACCATATATTGAAAAATCTTGGAATGATATATTTGAATTTGAGTGTGTGGAATGTCTTCACAAAAGGACCTCATAATATGTATGTTTCTACAGGTTCTTATATAATTTAATATTTTTTTTGCTTACATTTTTAATGTATGTGATCTATTTATTTATTTATTATAGTGAGTGTGAGTATTCGCAATGATGTTTACTGAGGATATTGTAGAAATTTTTTAAAGATGCATAATTAAATTAGGCTTAATAGGTACCCAATCCTTTAAACTTGTAATTTTTTTTCACCTGACCCTCTCAACTTAGGGGACAACCTCTCAACCCCCTCAACTCTCCAAAGCTCAGGGTTTTAATTCGAGAAGTGGATTTTGTTCAGATTCGAGTTTCGGGTTCTTTTGTCGATCATTACATTCTTGATCAGCTATCTATTCTTCTCCATCCTCCCTATGCTCCTTCTATTATCACAATTTGGTGTGTCTCCTTCTTTTGACTGGGTCAAGGTTAATACTGATAGATAAGGGTCTCCTTTTTGGGGTCCTTTTTTAAAATAATAGAGGGTTCCCCTTAGGTTCATCGATTTCCTCTTCCTTTGCTTTTTTGGCGGAACTCGGGACTGATATTTTTGCAGTTCAATCGGCTTGGGTATGGGGTTGGCATAAGCTTTGACATATAGAGAAATTCTACTAATATATATTGCACACATACTTATATTACTTATTTCTATTAAGTCATAGTTGTCATTAATCATTTAATTTTACCAAGTTTAAATTAAGCTCGTAAATTATTGAAGGAAAGAACAATATGCATTAAGGCACTTTTACCATATTAATAATATTTTTTTAATTTGGTCGACCAAATTGATGAGATTTATTAATAATTAAGGAAAAGCAAGCAGAACTGCAAAAAGAGTCAAAATGTTTCAGTTTTGCGCTAAATAACAAATATTGGTAGCTTTGCGTGGCTTGTGCTTGACATACTACAAAATATTTATATAATCGGTTCTTGATATGGACTGCTACCTTCTTTTTAGATATATCTTGTTTTTTAGATATAACTTTTTCTGATTAAATTTTTATATATACTGTAGTACTTGAACTGGAGATGTCTAATTTAAACAATTTAAAACACTTAACCATTTACACGAATTTAATTGACTATTTTCTAAATATATTAAGCACACATCCAATCCATCCACCTTTTAAAATTAGTATTTTTTTTTATAACTTGTTTGATTTTTCGGTTTGAAATTCGTCAGCTACCTTTTAAATGAATTTAATTTCAATTAAAGTTTTCTGTCTCGCATTATGATTTGAACTTGAAATCTAGCTTAAATATTGGTAATATTTAAGTGTAAAAGCCACTTTTATTTGGTTCGATATTTTTTTTTTGTTGGTTAATAAAGAAAAGAAGATCCTTAAGAATCTAACCAAAAGAATTTGCTTCAACTATCAAAATCAAACATTCACATAACAGGACCTTTCCATTATTCAAAATATCTTTTGATATTAAATAGAATATATAATGAAAAATTAATATTAATTAATCATTTTTATATACTATTAATCAAAATGAGATTCTAAGGAAGAAAATAAAATAAAATAAAAACCCAACAATAATTTAAGAGCCATCCTCGTAAAGTAAAGAATATGGGTTCATTCGAATGACGAAAGCAGGCAGTTCATTAGGTCAAAAATTAAGACTGCAAACTACTCATTTTGGTCAAAAGAAAGGTGCTACCTTGCTGTGATTGGCTTCCAACAAAGTAACCACTACTATAATAGTAAAATTTCTCATAACTCTTTATTTTTATTTTTATTATTGATTTATTTAGGCAAGCTTTCCGGTAATCTACTTGCTAGTTTTTTTTTTAAGATCTATTCAGACCCGGTCCAGAATGGATGGCACTAGGATAGAAGGCCTGAGCAAGGAGCGGTTCTAAAGGATGGCGATGGGGCAGGAATGACTGAATCCCACATCGAAAATGGAGAGGGAGTGATATAGGCTTATTAGTAAGATGAGAATCCAATACATGCAGATGTGTTTTAAAACCATGAGGTCCAATATGTTGGATTTGCGTCAGAGCGGACAATATCTACTAGTGCAACCAAACTTATAAGGGGCATGCATCCAATACGGGTTTACTTATGCCTTTACCAGTTCTGGAATCTATTTGAGAGGATCTCTCCCATGGACTTTGTGTTGGGGCCACCGAGGACTCAACGTGATATGGATTCCATCTTTGTGGTTGTAGGCTGATTCTCCAAGATGGCTCATTTTATCCCATCTCGTAAAACAAACAATGTTATGACAATAGCTAAGTTGTTTTTCCAGAAAGTGGTGAGGCTACATGGGACCCCAAACAACATAGTGTCGGATAGGGACACGAAGTTTGTTAGCCATTTTTGGCGTACCTTGTGGGCTATTTCTTGGCACCACCTTGAAGTTTAGCACTACCGTTCACCCGCAAACGGATAGGCAAACCGAGTTGGCCAACCGGACTTTGGGCAACCTATTGAGGAGTAAATGTCGGGACAAGTCCAAGATGTGGGACTATGTGATAGCACAAGTCAAGTTTGCCTTGAATTTTATCGTGAGCTCTACCACTGGGAAATCACCTTTTGATGTTGTATACATAAAAACACCAAATCATCCTCTTGATCTAGAAGACCTTCTGAAGGGTGGAAAGAAGAGTGTGGCGGCCCAATATCTAGCCAATGACTACCACCAAATGCATCAAGATGTGAGGCGAAATATTGAAGAAAAGAATAGCAAGCTTAAGGCTAGAGTGGATGAACATCGAAGGGATCTTCAATTGAGGTGGGGGATCAAGTCATGGTGTGCCTAAGCAAAGAGAGGTTTGTAAGTGCTCCAAGTAGCAACCTCAAGCCAAGGAGGTACGACCCGTACAAGGTCACCAAGAAAGTGAGTGGCAATGCCTATCATATAGTCCTCCCAATTGGCTCAAGAAGATGTCAAACTCATTCAACGTGCGGGATTTAAGCTTATAGAAAGCGGATGGACATCTTCAGGCTACAAAGAATGAGTTGGGGTCCAACTCCTTTGAAGAAGGAGTGAATGATGCAGACATCTCCAACATAAACTCGACGGGAGGAGCCGAAAAGACAAATGAGACAGAACCTGAGTGACACGACGTGTTACTTGCCACATGTCGTGTCACTCGGTGTGCCACTACAGCTCGGCGTGCGAAGCTCGTGTGAAGCAAAGGCGAAATACCAATGGAAGATCAGAACTGGACCTACACGCCATGTGGGTTATGTGGCACGGCGTGTCGGATCCATTGAGATGCTTTCTTCATCAAGTTGGATTAAGGGGACAAGGACTGGAATCTCTGGATTTACTGTTTTGCCACTGAATTATTTACTGTTTTGTCACTAGACTTATTTTTTTTATTACCCTTTGTATTAAATATCCCTATTTTATCCCTATGGTTTTTTAGTTTCTTGCAACCTTAGTGGGCGCATTTTAGGACTTTTACTTAGAAAGAAATATGTAAACCCTCTTATTTATTTATGAAATTTAATAAAAAAAAATAGCCTCATTGTTGAGAGCTTTGTCTTCTCATTTCTTCAAGCAAAGGCTTAAAAAGAACGGATTTAAACACTTCAAAACCGATCCATATCGCCATTCCTGCTTTGTACAAATATGTATTTTTTCCATGGTAGCAAATTAGGTTATATAAAATCTCAAGTTGCACAATAAAATTGGTATAAGATATCAAAAGATATATAGATGCATGGGAATAGAACACACTTCCCAATATGACATTATCAATCTAACATTGATTTTTTTGTTATTAAGATTGAAAGAAACTTGTCAGGCTTACAAATATGCCCTCCCTCCATGTGCACCATCAAAATTCCTGAACGATATTCTCGAACCAAAATGGCAACCCTCACCTCTTATAAATGACATAAGATTATAGCTATATTATTGCATTCTTCTATTCCTTTCGAGTGCAGATTTAATCATAACGTATATAACCTATGAAATGATGTAAATTTAACTATAAAGTTTTTAAATAAGATCAATTTCAATTATACGTTATCGAAAATTTAAAAAGACTGGTTTCATTGTTATTTAATGGTTATATCGGACTTTCTAAACAAATTTGTTGATAAATTGAAGGATTTTCGTATATTTTTTGTTGGGTTTCTGTAACTATATTATGACACAGTAAAAGTTTTACATAGTTTTGTGATTAACATATATATATATAACAGATTTAGTTTTTAGCATTTTAATAGAATTTTTGTAATTTTTTCAGTAGTACACTAAATATCTTAGACATAATTGATATTTGGAGGTCTGAAGTGATAGCTAAATACCAGTCAAGCCCATTTTTTTTAATTTTCGATAAGATATGGCTAAAATTGATCTTATTTGAAAACGTTATGATTAAATTTACACCATTTCATATGTTATGGCTAAATCTGCGCTTTCCTTAAAGTTAAATTTGATTTTTATTTGTTTGAACTGCATTTTTTATCTATAATTTTCATTTACACATTTTTCATGTTTAGTAAGAGTATCTTATCAATAAATCAATAAATTTATGTGGTTATATTAGAAAAACCTCAGATCTGGATGTCTAGCCCTAAATGAAAAAGATTAGATTGTAGCTACTTTTCTACGGACCTGGATGTACTACAAGTATAAGTGATTTACAATTTTTAGGCCTAATACATTACCAGCTCCCTAAACTTATCCAAAATAGTAGATTGACTCCCTAAATTTTGCAAGTGTCTCACCAGCTCCCTAAACTTGTTTATTTTGTATCACCTGCATCCTAAACCTGTCCATAAAAATAGATTAGCTCCTTGAACTTTACAAGTGTCTCACTAACTTTCTAAACTTGCTTATTTCGTAACAACTAAATACAAAAACTTATTAAACCTAAATTCTAAAAATACGTCTTCATCTATTCGAGAGGTAATTTTTTCGCTTCTCTTACCTCTCAACCTATTGTAAGAGTTAGTGTTGCAGATTTGACAGATTGAATGGATGATGATCGAGAGTTAATATTATAGTTTTGTATTTAGTTATTACAGAATAAGCAAGTTTGGAGAGTTTGTGAGACACTTGTAAAGTTTAGGGAGCTAATATATTTTTATGGACAAGTTTAAAGAGCTGGTAACACAAAATAAGTAAGTTCAAGAAACTAGTGAGATACTTGTAAAGTTTAAAGAATCAATCTACTATTTTAAACAAGTTCAAGGGAGTGATGATGTATTATGCCTAGTTTTTATATAACAATTGGAATAATGGGTTGGGTTGATAGCATCGTCATAGAATGCTATACATATATGTTGTGTTTGTTTCCAAATGTTATTAGTTTATTAGCCAACACTTTGAAATGTCAAGTTGTTGATCAGCCAAATGGCTATAATTCTTCAATTTTGTTGTTGTTTCCTTAATAATTAATTTATATAAGCTTTTCAAATCAATCTCAATTCGGATTCTAGTTTTTAATGACTACCATTGTATTTAGTCTCTTCTTCTTTTCCATACATTAAAAGTGAATTGATGATCTATATATTATATTTTTAGATACAATTCGTGATAACCACGAGATTGTGGTGGAGTGGTAAAGGTTCATCCTCCCTTAACCAAAGGTCTAGGGTTCGATCTGTTAGACATCCCACATTGCTAAACAAGGAAGCTATATGGCAGAGCCATGGTTCAACGGGTGAGTTGGGCCTTTGTTTACACGATCCTCACCTTTGGGAATGGAAAGAATTTCCGTGGCCAGCAGTCCCACCCATAAAAAAAAGAATTTCTGTGGCCTTTGTCGACGGTGGGGTACCCTTACGAACAAAAAAAAAGATACAATTCGTGATTATTTTTGCTAGCTTTGATTTTTTTTTTTTTTTTTGAGATGGTAATTAATGTCAAAAATAAATTAGTGAATCAAATTGATACTATAATAAAAGGTTAAAAATCATAAACAATCTTTAATAAACCATTTCAACCAAATATAATTAAAAAAAATTATTAAAAACTCCATCACTGTCAATAATTTTAACCTCTTAATAAATTAAACTTAATGTAAAAAATGGTGAAATTTTAGAATTTACCTGTTGAATATAATATATAGATAGATAAATCTAACTCTATGTATCCTGTTCTAGAAAAACAAAATGAAAAAAAAAAAAAAAAAAAAAAAAACTCACACTACGTATCCAAAAATCGATACATGCACTTGCAGAGAAAATTGTGTCACGCTTGATCTTAATTATTCCTGTATATAACATGATGTAAAATAAAATATTCTTATGTTTCATTACTGTTCATTAAAATAATGGAATTTAAATTATCTCAATATCCAACCTCTGACTTTTATTTTGGCCATATATATATATAGCCCATTATGTCTAAATTTATTTATATGTGGTCATTAAAATCGATATTTGATTTTCCTGAAATTAAATTATTTTTCAATGAAAAGCATTATGCATTTTAACTTTTAGGTATTCTTAAAATATATATTATAATGATATAAAAGGATAAAAAGAAGGGCATATTATCCTATATTTTTGGTTTATTATTATAAATTGTTAATAAATTAATTTGGAGCCTGTAAAAATCATAATTTAAAAATAATTATGAGGATTAGAAATTTTGAGTTGTCAATTAGGGTATAATAGAGTAATAAAAATGTGTGGGCGGTGAGAATGTTAAATCTTACCAAAAAAGGAGTGAGAAAGTTAAATTCCAGAATATGAAGCATATAAAGGTTGGGCCCCCATAGATGCATGCAGTGCAGTCCACAAGTTGGACGATGATGATGGAATCAAGTTATTTCAATTCAACGGCTGTGATTTATTTGCTCTAATGGAATATCACTTCTTCCACTCCAAATAATACTATACTCGTAGCCAATGTTAAACTTATTACAAGAATGTTGATTTCACAATTACATAATGCATTAACTAGAAATTATAATTATCTCCCATATTTATAGGGAGCAAAACCGCGTGGCGGATCGCTTGGCAGCTGTTGGGCATGGGGGGATGTTAGGTGTTTCTACCCTTTCCGTTCCTCCTTCCTTTCTATTACCTTCTCTTCTTGAGGATAGGATTGGGGTCAGTCTTCCTAGACTGATCCCGGGTTAGGTTTTTGTTTGTTTTTTTTTTCTTCCCTTCTTACCAAAAAAAAAGAAATTATAATTATTTTTGTTGGGTCAAGCCAAAGGCTCGATCATATATTTGTTGTTTAGAGGTTGGAATGTGTTGAAGTGGGTTTTGTGGATACACTTTAATATCAAAATTAATAAGATTGTCAGAAAAATGTACTAAAAAGAAACGTAAAATCTTTTTAAAAAAGAGAGGAAAGTATATTTTTTTTTTGTATAGAGAGTCCCAAATGATGAGATTACCTTGTTGAGTCATGTAAAGCGACATGGTTATTGGTTAGGTTTTCAGGTCCATTGTTGGACGGGCCTCTTGATAGTTAAAAGTCCATTTCATTAGGCTTTTAGTATAGTAGGTCTGAGACAGATGTCCTCCTATGGTGCATTTTGAATAATTGCATGTGAGACAGTGTTTTAATGTGTGTCTCTTGATGGCAGGCGTGATTCACACCCGCTTACATAGGAGCAGAGTTTATAATCGATGTCTTTAAATTGCTGGAACTTACACAGTGGTAAATGGTCATATAAGCCAACTATTTAGCAAAAAAATCTTTCATATTTTTATAAGACCTGGGTGGATCGTCTTTCTGAGGACTTACTCTTTCCCCTTTCTGTAAGGTCGTACAGTTTTTTGAAGTAAGGATATGTCTCTTTTCCTTCTGATTTCTCTATTAGTTTTATTCATACTTCTCTTTCTTGTACCCTGTGGGTGTGCATGTGGAAGTTTGTGGATTATAATTGATTCAGAGTGTCTAAATCGACTTCAAGTTTGAGGGTTTTGCAGTTTGGAAATGTGAGTGGTTCTGATAGTGGATCTGAAGGCGCAAATGTTTTTAAGAGGGAGCTCGTGGAACTCACGACCGTTACTAGTTATCGCCGCACCTTCAATAGATTATTATAGTAGAGAGTTCTTTGGTAGTTATATTTTCAGAGAGTTAGGGTGACCTTTGGCTAGTTATATGAGGATGCCGAGGAGATGTGTGGTCTACCAGCGTATCATGGTTCTCTACTGGGAATCGCTTTGACCACCAAGAGCATCCTTCCATTAACGACGCTTTGTCTCCTATAGAGGAGGTGACAAGCAGGCTCACTCTTGATGATGTGGTCTTGATTGTCGTAACTATCGAGTTGGAAGAGTGTATAGCTTGGACGCCTCTGTTTCTAAGGTGCATTCCATTGACCCTATGCCTACCAATGCCTACATGATATATGAGGCACACCTTTATTAGGGCATGCGAGAACTGAGGTTGGCCTATTAACAACTTACGCCTACCTCCTGGGCACAATTAGTCACCTTCTACCAATTTTTCTCTAGGACGGGCATAGGTTGACCGCTACCACCTTCAAGCAGTTTTTGCATCCTCCCCAAGATTTGAAGTCCTGCCATGTTTGTTGGAAGATGTAGAAGGCTGCCAAGGGCTTTCTTCACAATGACATAAAGAAGGTGCTTAAGTGGAGGTAAAAAAAAAGTGCATAAGGATTATTTGTTCCCCTTCCTGACCACCTTGAACCTTAATTCCAAGAATGTTACTAATCACTAGCATGTGCAGTGCTACCTGGAGCCGGATATGGCCGTTTATAATTTCTTAGAGCATCTCCAAGAGACTCTTAGTGCACTTCTAAAAATAATATAAATAATTGACTCATAGTGATTTAAGAGTGACTAAGACATATCATCTTCAATAATACTCCTTATATTCACTTCTTATTTATTATTTTATCATTAAAATTATTAATTATTGTTATATTTACCAATAGTGTGAGGAGAGAGACTCTCTATTAATAGAGAGGATGAAGATGCGCTTAGTGATTTAAGTAGCCACTAAGAGGCTGTTGGAGCTGATTTTTCATTCTCCCTCCTTAAATTTTAACTTAAGAGCCAACTTAAGAAGCTGTTGGAGATGCTTTTAGTGGGTTCTTAGGGGAGTCCATCACCCGTCACTGGTATTATGCCTGAACTACTTCAGAAGTTTGTTAGAGAGTTAAACTGGTTGTGGATGGGGTGGAGGTTCCCACTGATTGAGGGTTTGAATATGGAACACACAGTTTGTGAAAGCAGGGATTCCCTATGGAGAGGGTGAGGTTGCTTAAGCTTGTTAGGGTTAACTTAAATGGATATAATCTTGAGCAATGGAGTAGGACCTTTTATTATTATTTGTTTTGTCCTTCTTCTCCTTTCTTGTATATTTTGGTAACCCATTTATGAGAGTTATCGCCTTCTTTCCCTGGTACCTCTAACTTAAAGAGATAGACTCACGAACATGAACATAATCTATAACCAAAACCTGAGTTCAGTGCTTGGAATGAGTGGATTTAAACCCAAACAGGACTGAAATAATGTTTGATTTGAACCCTTTTTTGGTTCCTAGAATGATTAGAATTCTTTATTTGATGATTACCTGAAGAATCAGTGAGATAAGTCGAGGATTTCACTCACCTTTAGAGACTTACAGATGTTTTCTCTCTCTAAAAACTCTTCAAAAACCTTATATTCACTCAATTCTGATCTTTTAATCACTTTTAGAATGGTTAAGAACCTTGGATTTGGTGTTTTGGTTGAAAAAATCCAAGAAAATATATGAATTTTTCCCTTTCTCTCTCTAAGATTTTGTAATTTCTTTCAGCTCTCAAATGTGGTTCCTCCTTCTAACTGGCCATTTTTCGTGTTTTATTCATGTATCAACCCCTGGTTTCAACTGCCAAAGTAGTGGGCATAAAACAAGGAAGTTATAGGGAATTTCTGCACTAATTAACGACGTAGCCGATCGGCCACCCCCTGTGGCTGATCGGCCACAACCTAGTTAGGGGCAGAAATGCCCTTTTCCTGGACAAGGCACCCCCAATTTTCAAGATAAAAAATACCCTTCACGACCTCTGATTTCAACGATTCTTATAACGTTGGATTCGTCTCGACGAGACAGACATTTTGTGTTTGAAGATACACGCTAAAAATGTCCTAACTTAAGGTTATGGCTATAACATCATCCTGGGTTTCCATTTGGAAGACTTTGACTGGTCATAACTTCTTTGTTTAACCTTTGAATTGAGCCCGAAATAGTGCATAGTGACACTCTTGAGGGGCAAAACCTATTAAGACTTCTTGAACCTCAATTTGGTCAAGAAATCCATATTCTAATGGGAAATGGTTGATTTTGGCTCTAAAGTTCATAAAGGAGACTCGGGTTTCTGTCCGCGATTCTACACGATGCGACATGGAGCCCATCTGCAATATACAGAGCACAAGTAACTATAATTTCACCATTAGGGTCGAAAAAATACGTGCTCACAGTAGCATAGTGTTCATTAAGGTCCTCTAACCTAGTGTAATGGGGTAGTCGAGGTGTTTTCCAGTGTACGTGGGAATGGAGTGTCTATTACCCTTTGGAGCAAATGAGTATGTGAAGGTATTTGATAGCTACCATAGTAAGCTTGGCGGTCTCATTTGCTATGTTGTGATTCTCGGAAGCTTTACTATTAGAAGTTTCCTTTGGGTTACGTGTAGTGTCAGCCTTGATCCGTTCATCGTCGGCGTTGTTATTGGCCCCGCGTGAGGGCCTACGGTCTCATTTAACCGGTATGGGGGTTCATTTCTTGGTAAGGTACTCCCATTATTTGGTGGTTATTGTGCTACAATTGTAACTGAGGTTCCTTCAGCTCAGTTTGAGACTCTTATAGCTTTTGTAGGACATCTTTGAAGATTGTAGTACGGTCTTCCTAGTGAGGCTGGGGAGTTTCTCCGTGGTTATGGTTGTTGTTTTCATTGTCTGCCTAGTGAGGCGTAGACCCTCCTTCCTTGAAAGGTGAGAAGTTGTCGAAGTCAAGGCCACCTTTGAGGTACTTACCAAAGCCCTATCGAGAACTTTGGTCTAGCGCTCCCATCGTGTCCGGTGAGGACCTTTTACGAGAGGGTTGCTCGGGCGATCGAGCTGAGAGAATGGCCTGGAGGTTGTCTAAGTATACTTCCACGCTCACTGCACCAAATGTTAGATCTGGCCCGAACAGCTCGATCGATGACTTGTACTATAGAGGTTGACATGTGTTACGGTGGGCATTCTGGGTACACTCTGATACCAAAGTTAGTAAGGTTGTCAGGAAAAAAAAAGACTAAAAATGAATGTAGAATCTATCTAAAAAAACGAGGAAAATACATTTTTTTATAGAGGGTCACAAAGGGTGAAATTACCTTGTTGCCCCCTAAGTGAGGCAGTGGCATGTAAATCAATGTGGTTATCAGTGAGGCTTCTGAGTCCATTATTTTATTTCATTTTCGATAAAAAAAAAAATTGTAAGAAAATAAATTCCAACACACAATATTCCACCTTTAAAACTAGATTTGTACTATTTAAACTATACTCCTTTGATCAGTAGATTATTGAATGAGCTACTTCATAGTTAGATGTCCATTTGGAACTGTGCTTTTAGTATATTATAGAATTTTTTTCCAATTAAATTTTTTATGTGAATTTTTAGAAAATGTTCAAACCAAAAAAAAAAAAAAAAAAAAAAGCAAATATTTCTGTAAATATTTTATGGGGTTATATACTTAATTAGTTTACTCCGTACGTTTATCTTTCGGTTATAAATATATTGTTGATAAGCTTAGATAACAAGCTTCAGAGATTCACCTACCAAATCATATCATATATATAGATACTTTGTTCAAATTTTATGAATTGTCTTGGATTTAGGAATAAGTAAATCTACAATTATCTATACTTTATTCTACCCAAAAAAAATTATATTGTTTGAACAATTTTATGTAAAATAAGAATTAAATTAATAATAATATAATGAATTTGAAAATCGGACGTTTGTAGTGTGGATCCCAATTTTAATTATTTTGCGTAGAGTTTACAACCTTGTAACCTAAAACCTAATATTCTTGTGTTGTGTTTCTTCATATTCATCTTTTTTATTTTTGGACAAGCAACACATTTTTGTTGTCTTCTGTCGGTTTGTATATATGGATAATGTTAATTAGGAACATAATATAAATAAATAATTATTTAGTAATATGACTCATGCATATGCATTCTCATTTATAGAGTTGTATTCGAAATGGACTCGCTTGTGGTTGTGGATTTGGTGAAGAATGGTAAGGATCATAGGCATAGATTCTTTTGGTTGATTGATGAGTGTCAAAGATTGTTAAGACAGAATTGGGAAGAGGTTAGGTTGATTCATGTTCTACGACAAGGTAACCGTACCGCAGACTGGATGGCGAATTACGCAGGAAGTTTACCCATGGGTCTTCACGAGTGTGAGGTGCCCCCTGCAGGCATCCTGTATATCTTATTTTCTGATATTTGTGGTACTTGTCTTCCTAGGATGACTAGTATCACTTAGCTTGTTCTTTGTTGTGTTCCGGGATTCCGTCTCCTCCATTAAGATAAAAAAAAAATATCAACTTATAATACAAGTTTTTTTTTTTTGAATCACTTATAATACAAGTTTAAATTACATGATTTCTACTAAACATATAATTACAAATTTACTATAATTGTAATTAGAATATATAGGAAAATTAGAAAAATACAAGCTAGTCCTTGGACAAAAATCTCATGAAATCTTGTAAAAACAAATGAGAGATTTTAATGGTCAACTTTCTGATATGAAAGCTCACTTTGCAGTCCATCAATAACTTATGGATGGCTCCAAATATTTCTCCCTTTTTATTTTATTTTTTCTTTAAAAAGGAAATTTTATTCCCAATTCACACAATTCCAAAAGTAATTTTTCAAATCCCACTGTAATTAAATTAATTACTTTTCTTTGTCTTTTAAGAGAAGTTTTATTGAGCTCCACTTATATAATACTACATCAGCAATTCGACTGACGTGATATCATTTAAATGGATGGAATAGATATTAATCTTGATCAATTATAAAAAAAAATTGTCTTTTGACCATTCATAAGTCTCGGTCAAAACCTTATTAATCTTCTTATTAATAAGTTTTTTTGCATTATTTTAGAAAAGTATATTTCATTTCACATCCTACTGTCAAATAGATTTGGCAAAAAAGCTGATGTGGTAATATTTTAAAGGACGGAATCTATATTGGCGTTAATCCATTATAAAAAAAAATTGTTTTTAACGACTCATAAATCTAGGTTAAAACCTCGTTAATCTCTTTATTAAGATTTTTTTGGCTTTAGGAAAGTATATTTAATTTCACATCCTATTATCAAATCTAAAATTATTACTGATTATTCTGATTTAATATATTAAACTTCTAATCTTTTATTTTAAAATATTAGTTTTCTAATTTTTTTTGTCACATTGAACTTTTGCTTGTCAAATTAATTAACTATGATCTAATTCAATAAAAAGTATTACTCATTTTTTTTTTTTTTTGAGAAAAATGCTTGTAATTTCATTAGATAAAAAATGAAGGAGTACAACAAGCAAAATGTAAGGAATAAAACCTCACATAATTACAGACTAAAGCAAATACAACATCCATAAAGGGATGAAAATGACTACAAAGAGCAAAAAGAACCCATAAAAGGCACAAAAAACACAAAACAACAATATATTCTTCGTTAATCCAAATCTGTAGAAAGACATCTGCAATCCAAACTTCATCTTTTAGACCATTCCGAATATTCGGATCTGAGTCCTTTTTTTGTTGCAACCACGTAGATTTATTGATCTACGGATAAGATAAACCATTTCCGCTCTTGCTAAATCCGAAAAAAGTATAAACGACAGAATAATAGAGAGCAGATACAATCAGACGGATAAAGAGTTTCGAAGAAATATATGAACACAGACTAAAAAAGCAATAAAAAATTACAGAAATCTAACCCGGTGTGAGGAGGAAGAAGGAAGATCCTTCGTCCTCCTCGAAGTAGATCAACAAAATAGGAAGTTTGATAGAAAAAAAGTGAATGAGAAAGGAAGAAGAAAAGAAGTTTTTTTTTCAGTTTATGGAGAGGATTTGAGCAGTTGGCCGAATTGGAAAACGGGTGTAGTATTACTCATTCTAACTAAATCTGAAATTTACGATTTCAATTTTTTTTTTTAAAATTTCCTATAGTTAACTACATCACATATGAAAATTTCTGTATAAAAATATACTGAATTGAATAAACCACGTGAGCTTAATGTCATGGAGAGATTAAATTAATTTTGAAAAAAAAAATTGATTACTTTTTTCATAGAAATTAAATTAAAGGTCAATGGTTTATTTCAAAAAAATGATTTGTATTTTGTCATAATTTTGATATATAAATTCTTTTTAATCATATGATACGTTTCCATATATTTTCTAATTGAAATTTAAAAGAAAAAAAAGTGAAGAGATTAATTAAGAAATATATTAGAATACAAAAAAAACTAAAAATTCATTAAACTATAAATTAAACTTCAAGAGGGTTTATCAGTTCAATACGTTAGATATACACATTGATTCTTTGTAATAATAAACTTCAATTACATATGAAAATATAATTCATAAGGATTATGAATGGATTAATCTCGATGATAATCATTTTATTTAATGGGATCTCATGACACCAAGATATTCTAATTAAAAGTACTTAGGCTACAATAATCCAAGGAATCCAATCGAACCAGCTTAAGATGATGAGCTCGCCTATTTCCATCTCGTAATAACCCATCAAGATATTCACTCAATATGTTTAATTTTTCATTCTTTCACTATATACAATATGAGTCATGCTCGTCGATAGCACTTCTTTGACTTCATTAGTATTGTCTAATAATTATCCCTTTATTTCAATTGTCTTATACATGAAACAATTCTTTAATAATTAATGAATTGAAATAATTTATACATCAAAATAATAAAACATATCTATAAAAATGAGTAAATTACACTAATGGTACCTGAACTTTACCCTAATTTACACTTTGGTACCTATATTACATTTTGTTTCAAAAATATACCCGAAGTAACGATGACCGGACAATTAAATATATTTTACCGGTTAATGGCCGGTCAATGCGATTTTGACAAGTAAATTATACTGATGGTACCTGAACTTTATTTGAATTCACATTTTGGTACCTAGATTTCATTTTGTCCAAAAAATACACTTCAAGTAAAGATGACTCAATATTTTAGTATATTTGACCGATCAGTGATTGATCAATCCGAGTTTGACCATTTTAAATTAAAAATTGAGACCAATCATACACTCAATTAACATAAAATTATAATATTGAGAATATTATAATTTTATGTTAATTGAGTGTATGGTGAGTCCCAATGTTTAGTTCATATTACCCGGTCACTAACCGATCAAATGAACTAAACCTTTCAGTCACCTTTACTTGTGTTATGTTTTTAGGATAAAATAAAATCAAGGTACCGACGTGTGAATTATGGTAAAATTCGGGTACCATTAATGTAATTAACTCATGAAACTCTTGTTGACCGGTCATAACCGGTAAAAATATACTAAATTGTCCGGTCATTGTTACTTTAGGTATATTTTTGGGACAAAATCTAATCTAGGTACCAAAGTATAAACTATGTAAAGTTCAGGTATCATTAGTGTAATTTACCCCTATAAAAATGTAGTTGTTGTAAAATTCATGTTCTGAAATATTTATATGAGCGCAAATAGGTAAGAAAATGTAATGAAGATGTGGTATATAAAGTTATAACTTACTAATTTGTAATAAAGATGAATGAAAATTATAATAGGAGCTCGAGGATGGGATCTAAAATCATTTACAAACTGTATTCATAAACTAACTTGTCTTAATTATTATTTCCCTCTTGTTATCTCACTTCAACTTTGATTATGTATTATCATTTTCCTCTTGCATCAGAGTAACAGTGGTTAATTAACTGTTTTAAAGGAAAATTATGAACATGCCATTTTCTTCATGTATTTTCTCTATTTTTCTCAACTTCATATTAACTTCGAGGAAATAAATTAAAAAGATAAAAAAAAATGCAACTAAAATAAATTAAAAAAAAATACAAATGTTAAGGCGGCAACAAACGGTAACCCATGGACTCTTATCAAATTTTGTTGACTGTTTTTAACGTTGGATTTTGTAGTTTTAGTTTTTGAAGCTCTTAACCTATTGGTTGAGAGCATACCTAGTTTTGAATTTCTTGAATAATATTTTTTTTTTAAATTGCACACAATGCGCTAACATTAAAGAAGAAAGAAAAATCCTCACCCCACCCGGATGTAATTCGAACCCATACATGGGTTCGAATTACATCCGGGTGGGGTGAGGATTTTTCTTTCTTCTTTAATGTTAGCGCATTGTGCGCAATTTAAAAAAAATATCATTCTAGAAATTCAAAAAATCATGTATAATGAGAAAGAATAAAGGGAAGAGACATTCTTAATTTATGGAAAGTGATAATTAATTTTCATTAGTTGTATTTCTTTTTATATTTATTAAATTTGCGAAAATTGAGTTTTACGTACAACTTTTAAACTTTACATAAATCTTCAATTTGTAGACATAATTTACATATTGAACTTAATTTATGTAGAATTGTATTACAAAAAAAAACATTAAGCTTGCGAAAAAATGAGTTTTACATAAAATCTTTGAACTTTACGTAAATCTTCTATTTTTAGATATAATTTATGTAAAAATTCACTTAATTTTTGTAAAGTATTGTTTTTAAATCATTAAGTTTGTGAAAAATTGATTTTTGCCTAAAATCTTTGAACTTTACGTAAATCTTCTATTTTTAGACATAATTTATATAAAGTTGGACTTAACTTATGTAAAGTTATATGTTTAGAAAAAAAATCATTAACTTTCCATAAAATCAAGTTTTATGTAAAATCTTTGAACTTTATATAAACATTCTATTTTTTTTACGGGAACGAGAGGTGTTAAAAATAGATACCTCTTTCCAGTAATTAGTTGCAGCTGTAGTTTTCACAGTCTTTTTTCTCAAGTTATGTAGAGGAAAACGGGCGTTTAAGCCCTCTTTCCATCCAAATAGATGCATCTCGAGTTAGCCGCATTATGGAGTTTACCCTAAATACACCCAAACCTACCTCACTACCTTCCCTTACCTTACCTTATTGAGGACAATAGAAAGACAAGGCTTTTACGATATATATTGTTCACCTATGGCTTTAAGATCTCACGCTCGAGCATCTTCCAATCTTAAACCTCTTCCGCTTTAGTAGGTTAAGCGAACTCTCCTTATCCTTCTTACTCTTGATTCATTCACTTCTGCACCGAATTCTTTGATCAGTGGCTGATACTTCCCCCTTTGCCAACTGCTCAAGTACATCGAGCCTCGTTTTATAGTGTTGTTATTATTCTATTTCGATTGTGTTTTTGGACTAATATTTTCTTACGATTCCAAAATATGGGCAAAGGATAGCATAATTGGTTTTAATTATCTGAGATTTGTAGTTCCAAATATGGACAGATCCTGAATGCAAAGCTGCAAGAATCCTGCATCACAAATAGTTAGGAGAATCAATTAGAGTTATGTTTAATTAGTATTTTAATTAACAGAGCGTAAATTTTAGTTACCATAGTTGTGTTGAATGTAGATCAGTAGATTTTACTCTCTGGGATTGGTAGATGAATTCTTGTCGTACAACCAAACCATTTCACACATTAATTACTAAGTGTTGGAAAATTTTAAATGTGTGAATTTATATAAAAATATAACAACTAGAGAATTAATTAGTCCTGAACCTTGAACTCCAATGTTTGAGCCTGCATAAAGACAAAAAGGTACAAGTTTTTAGTCCAACAGTAATAAATTAATTAATGAATATCTGAATTTGGTAATATAAAATTATATACAGCATAGCTTTATTTTTAAAAGAAGAAATTGAAAATGCTATGAAAATATTGGAAAAATAAGTTTTAAAATAGGACAGCATGCACATTTATTCAAAATAATAAAAGAGATGATTATATTTTAAGAAAACTAGTTTAATGTAAAATTTAAATTTCCAACCGTAAAGAAAGGTAATAGTAATAATAATAGCTCACCATGTTCTAAACGATATATGAAAGGGGAAAAAATAAAAAGATTTGGGGAGGCTTGATTTTTCTTTCTTATTTAATGTTAGCGCATTGTGCGCAATTTTAAAAAAAATGTCATTCAAGAAATTCAAAAATCATGTATAATGAGAAAGAATAAAGGGAAGAGACATTCTTAATTTATGGAAAGTGATAATTAATTTTCATTAATTGTATTTCTTTTTATATTTATTAAATTTGCAAAAATCGAGTTTTACGTACAACTTTTAAATTTTACATAAATCTTCAATTTGTAGACCTAATTTACATATTGAACTTAATTTATGTAGAATTGTATTACAAAAAAAAACATTAAGCTTGCGAAAAAAATGAGTTTTACATAAAATCTTTGAACTTTACGTAAATCTTCTATTTTTAGATATAATTTATGTAAAAATTGACTTAATTTTCGTAAAGTATTGTTTTTAAATCATTAAGTTTGTGAAAAATCGATTTTTACCTAAAAGCTTTGAACTTTACGTAAATCTTCTATTTTTAGACATAATTTATATAAAATTGGACTTAACTTATGTAAAGTTATATGTTTAGAAAAAAAATCATTAACTTTCCATAAAATCAAGTTTTATGTAAAATCTTTGAACTTTATATAAACATTCTATTTTTTTACAGGAACGAGAGGTGCTAAAAATAGATACCTCTTTCCAGTAACTGGTTGTAGCTGTAGTTTTCACAGTCTTTTTTCTCAAGTTTTGTAGAGGAAAATGGGCGTTTAAGCCCTCTTTCCATCCAAATAGATGCATCTCGAGTTAGCCGCATTGTGGAGTTTACCCTAAATAGACCCATACCTACCTCACTACCTTCCCTTACCTTACCTTATTGAGGACAATAGAAAGATAAGGCTTTTACGATATATATTGTTCACCTATGGAATTAAGATCTCACGCTCGAGCATCTTCCAATCTTAAACCTCTTCCGCTTTAGTAGGTTAAGTGAACTCTCCTTATCCTTCTTACTCTTGATTCATTCACTTCTGCACCGAATTCTTTGATCAGTGGCTGATACTTCCCCCCTTACCAACTGCTCAAGTACCTCGAGCCTCGAACATCTATGTGCTTGTTGATGCCTATTTAGACTCAGTGCCTCGCAACCATTACTCTTACTTCTTCCGAGGGAGGGAGTATTTTATCATAGTTCACGCCTCCTGGTTTTATCAACTACGCTCATTCTACCTTTTGGTCTTACTTCGGTCAGCCCAAGATATGAGTCAACACCAGACATAGGAAAAAAACCGCACATTGGTCGGTACGTTGAGGAGAACAGTCTCAAGGCTGAACTCTCTTATAGAGAGATAGGTTTGCAGTTCCTGTTCAGAACAGTCCCTCCGTTCTCGGTAACAAAAAAAAAGTTTTTAAGGAGCCAGTTTAGGCCTATGTTATCGAATAAACGGATATTTTAGAATAATTTACAGTTATAGACCACCCTTTCTTACACTAGGAGTGGAAGAAAGTACTAAGGACCTGCTCCTGCCTGTCTTGTTCCTCCACCAATCGAGAAAATAAAGCTTGATCCAAAGACCCGAAAAGAATCTTATCCTCAAACAACTAAAAAAGACTCAAACTTCCTTCAAAAAAAAAAAAAGACTCAAACTAATATCTCGATCTGGAGTCTTATACAGTCTTCATACCACCATCGCCAAGTCTTTAGTAAAGCAAAAATCTGTGCCAAGTACCTAGTGAGACTTCGCCAGAAACATTGGTGGAAACATTGATGAATGCTACCAAGACTGCCGCCATTACCTTCACTAACAAAGACATACCTTAAGGTGAAAGTGGGAACCCTCCCACGAAAAGCAAAAGAACTCGATAGGATCTGTGACACTAGGTATGTTTCTATACTAGTTAGGTCAGCTCCGCCCAGGAGCTAACTAAGGAAAGCAGATTTCTAGAGAGAAGAGGCATGAGAGTCTAGATTATAGAAGGAAACACCTAATTTATTAATGCTGACTGTACTATACGTACAGTTTTATCTTAAAAATAAATATTTTTTAGAGTGCTTTGGCCCCCTATATATACATTTATTGTTGTATGAATCTCTATATATCGGAGAAAATAAAAAAAGCGTCATAGATATAGGTTCGTTTCGAGTTGTAGATGGTTCACCATTTCTTGTGCAATCCAAAAATGGGAGTAGTTTGCTCTTATAGAAGGTATTATACCAGCTAAAGATTTTTAGATCCGACAATACATTGTAAAAAGAGTATGGAAGATTGTTTTAGCCCTTTACCTCAGCTTCGTGCTATACCTCTAAGTTTCTTGTAGGAAATAAGAGAGAAAGAAAGAAAGAGAAAAGAGGTTTCCTACGTAAAATCTTTGAACTTTACGTAAATCTTCTTTTTTGACATAATTTACGCAACGTTGTATTTTTACCAAAAAAATCATTAACTTTACGAAAAATCGAGTTTTACGTAAAACTTCTATTTTAGACATAATTTACGTAAAGTTGTGTATTTATAAAAAAAATCCTTAAGTTTTAAAAAAATTGAGTTTTACGTAAAAACTTTGAATTTTACATAAATCTTCTATTTTCAGACATTATTTACGTAAAGTTGGACTTAATTTATGTAAAAATTTATATTTTTACAGAAAAAAAATCCTTAACTTTGTGAAAAATCAAGTGTTATGTAAAACTTTTGAACTTTACATAAAACTTATATTTTTAAACATATTTTACGTTAATTTACGTAAGGTTGAACTTAATTTATGTAAATTTGTATTTTTACAAAAAAAAATATTAGTGTTGCGAAAAATCAAGTTGAACTTTACGTAAATCTTCTATTTTTATACTTAATTTACATAAATTTGTATTTTTGTAAAAAAAATCATTAAGTTTGCGTAAAATAGAGTTTTATGTAAAACCTTTGAACTTTACGTAAATCTTCGATTTTTAGACATGTTTTACATAATGTTGGACTTAATTTATGTAAAGTTATTTTTTTTTTTAAAAATCATTAAGTTTGCGAAAAATTGAGTTTTACGTAAAACATTTGAACTTTACGTAAATTTTCTCTTTTTAGACATAATTTACGTAAATATTGACTTAATTTATATAAAGTTATATTTTACAGAAAAAACATTTAGTTTGCGAAAAATGGAGTTTTAAGTAAAACCTTTGAACTTTTTGTAAATCTTCTATGACATAATTTATATAAAATTGGATTTAATTTACGTAAAGTTACAAAAAAATCTCCAACTTCGTAGAAAAGTCGAGGTTTATATAAAATCTTTGAACTTTATGTAAATCCTTAATTATTAGACATGGTTTATGTAAAGTGAGACTAAATGTACGTAAAGTCTTTATTTTACAAAAAAAAATCTATAATTTCGTGAAAAAATTGAGGTTCACGTAAAACTTTTCAACATTATGTAAATCCTTTACTGTTAGACATAATTTACATAAATTTTTTATTTTACCTAAAAAATCTCTAACTTCGTGAAAAAATTCAACTTTACGTAAATCAACTACGGTTAGACATAATATACGTAAAGTGAGACTTAATTTATATAAAACGATTGAACTTTACATAAATTTTCTATTTTTAGACATAATTTACGTAAAGTTAAACTTGATTTACGTAAACTGTGATTTGATTTATGTAAATGGTTAGCTTAGAAAAATAATCCCTAACTTCGCAAAAAAACAAAAAAACAAAAAAAAAAAAAAATTGAAGTTCAACTAAAGCCTTTCAACTTTACTTAAATCCTCTATTGTTAGACATAATTTATGTAGTGAGACTAAACTTATGTAAAGTCTTTATTTTTACAAAAAAAAAAAAAAATCTCCAACTTTACAAAAAAAAATCAACTTTACATAAATCATTTATTGTTAAACATAATTTACGTAAAATAAGACCTAATTTACGTAAAGTTATTATTTTAAATATCTTATATAATTTCACTCATGCACATTCATTCTCAAATATATATCAAGTTTAAATTACAAATTTCTACTAAACATATAATTACAAATTTACTATAATTGTAATTAGAATATATAGGAAATTTTGAAAAATACAAGCTAGAGTCTATCAATAATCTATGGATGGCTCTAAATGTTTCTCCCTTTTTTTCTTTAAAAAATAAATTTTATTCCCAATTCTCACAATTTCAAAAATAAATTTTCAAACCCATTGTCATTAAATTAATTACTTTTCTATGTCTTTTTAAGAGAAGTTTTATTTTGCAATGTGGTTGCTTTCACTTATATAATGTGACATCAACAATTCAATTCACGTGGTATTATTTAAATGGACGGTTATAAAAAAATTGTCTTTTAAACGCTCTTAATCTTCGGTCAAAACCTCATTAATCTCTTTATTAGGATTTTTTTTGCTTTGCTTTAAAAAGATATATTTCATTTATTTGGCAAAAAAGCTAATGTGGTATCATTTTAATGGACGGAATCCATTTCTCTCTTTTTTTTTTCTTTAAGAAAGAAATTTTATTCCTGATTCACACAATTCCAAAAATAAATTTTCAAATCTTTATGTAATTAAATTAATTACCTTTATCTGTCTTTTAAAAGAAGTTTTATTTTGCAATGTGGTTGTTCCATTTATATAATGTCACATCAGCAATTCAGTTAGTATAGTACATGGACGGTTATAAAAAAATAATTGTCTTAACCGCTCATAAATTTCAATCAAAACCTCATTAATCTCCTTATTAAGATTTTTTATTTTTATTTTTCTTTATCTTTAGGAAAGTAGATTTCATTTAATATCCTACTATCAAATCTATTTGGCAAAAAGCATTACTAATTATTTCGATTTTAATATATTAAACTTATAATCTTTGATTTTAACATGTTAGATTTCTAATTGTTTATTTTTTGTCACATTAAACTTTTGTTTGTTAAATTAATTAATTGTAATCTAATAGAGTTAAAAGAGTATTACTCATTTTAACTGTATTTGAAATTTACGGTTTGAAAAAGGTTTTATAATTTTTCTGTAGCTATATTACACATAGAAAAAAATATTTTTAAACTGTTAAAATTATAAATTTCGAACGTTAAAAAAATGAATAATATTATATTAATCGAGTTCAATACTTAATTTAATCGACACATGAGCTTAATGTCATGTAGAGATTATGTATTAAAAATAAAATATGAATAAATAAAAAAGGAAGGAATCTTTTTTTTTTATAACAAAAAGGAAGGAATCTCAATATTGCCATTTATATATAATAGTGATATCTAAAAAAAACAATTATAACCATATCTCAATTTTTTTTTAAGGAAAAATCCATTAATGAGTCGTAGACCGATAAAAAGTCAATACAGTAGGCGAAAAAAAGTAGGTAAAGCATCAAAATTGGAAAGACAAACATGTTGAGAAGCCGCCAAAGTATGGACTAGACTATTTGCTTGTCGATAGATAAAACGAATAGAGAAACCGTCGTTGAAAGCCAAGATGTCACGACAATGTTTAATAAGATCTCCAAACTTAGAGAAATCAGCCGCATTAGAATAAATTGCGTTAACAATGCTTAGAGAATCGGATTCAAAAATAACTAACATAAAATCAAGACTGCGGACCCATTGCATCGCCTGAAGCAGAGCCCAGGCTTCCCCTTCACACACATCCATCAACCCGTCCATATTGGTGATCTGAGCATAAACTAACCTACCTTCATAGTCACACACATCAGCACTACAACCCGACTTCCCCAGGATCGTAAATTGGCTTACATCAGTGCAGCAGGACACCGTGTCAAGAGGGGGCGGTGCCAGGTTTTCCGGCAGGGAACAAGATCAACCACAACTCCGTGTAATGTTCTTCTGGATTGTGCCTTTTGCCATTCATCCAGGAATCTGCAGCCTTCACGCACAACAATCGTGCTAGGAACAGTTACATTGTGCCATAATTTTCCATTTCTTGTTCTCCACCATTTCCAGAGAGGCACCATGAATTTTTCATTTTGATCTGGTCTTCCAATCCTGCACATATTAGAGAGAAAAGAAAAGAAGTTATCTGCATCATCCCCCGCTCAGTTAATTAAGTCTAGCAATCCAGCTTCCCGCCACATCTCGCACACCTTGGGGTAAAGAATAAAAAGATGCCAAACGTCCTCCACATCTAGCGAACACATCACACATGAATCCACTATGTCAATTCCCCTGCTACGAAGAGTCTCCAATAAAAATAACGAACTTTGTGAGGTACCGCGGCACCCCAAATAGCTTGCCAATGACCTTCAATCCTTAGGTCTTGTGTATTAGTAAACACTTCCGTCGCCAACCAATATGCGCTCCTTTTTTATATATTTTTTTAAAAAAAGATGGATTCAAATTCATAACTTCTCACCTCTTATTCTAGAGGTATACCACTAGTTATATTCGTTGTTTTGATATATCGCCTCTTATTCCTGAGGTATACCACCATCTATACTGTTATTTTGATATCTCAAATTTTATTATATCGTATATGATGGATGAAAATGACTAAAAAGTAAATGATACTTATGTTTTTTTATAATTACTTTAATTTTTAATTAAATAAACATGTAATCTATTAGTGCTCTATCACTTTTAGATGGTAGAAGCATGTTTCAAATTGTAATGAAATTAACAAAATATATAAAAGTAAAAGTAATTGACATGAAATAAAAGTAGTATAAAATTAATTCACATATAGGCAAAAGGTATCTTGACTCCAAGGCCAAGTGATTTTTATTTTGTTATATTCTCCATTTCAATGCATAAATTTTTTTTATTTTTTTTCCATATTAAGCCACAAATGTCTAAAAAATCATCTTATAACATAAAATTCGATTAACATAATGTTAGTTATTTTATCTATGTTAAAATTTGCACTTTTAATAATTTGAAAGAAATTTGATATACACAAAGTGTGATTATAGAAAAAGAAATTTAAACATATAATTTTAGATAAATGTGAAATGGTTCAGTAATTTTTCTGAAATGAATCACCCAAACAGATTTTATATTCATAAATAGATCATCCAAACGGATTTTATATTATCCAAACGGATTTTATATTCATAAATGAATCACCCAAGTGAATTTTATATTCATGGTTAGCTAATTAATTTTGCAAACCGTCATTCAAACGGATTTTATACTCATAAATGAATTATCCAAACGGATTTTATATTCATAAATAAATCATCTAGGCGGATTTTATATTTATGGTTAGCTAACTAATTTTGCAAAACAGATCCTTGAACAAAAAAAAATTAATGTGTTAAAATAAAAAATAAAAAAGTAAAATACACCAAAATCAAAATAATTAAATTGGGTGGGAAAACAACTTTGACTACCAAATTCATCCATTTGTCCAAAATAATTGCCAAAAGTAACCATGCCAATGGATTTCAATAACAAAATTAATTATTTTTTAAAGTTATCCTTGTTACAATTATGGTAAATCTACTCTATTATTACTCTATCTAAAAAAAGAAAATAAATTAATTATAACATGAGCAATTAGCATGACCAAACTACCCCTACAACAGTAAAAACCATAACGAAAAGACGAAAAAGCCCCTGTAGCGAACGAATACAGACAACTGCTGAATAACTGCCACCCGACACATAGCCTTCCAGCGCGTATGGTTTTTTCCTATAAATTGAAACCCAAATCCAGTGGCTTCTTCAGCAAATTGGAATTTCTCAATTTGTATAAGAAAAAAAAGAATGGGGGTTAATAGTTGTAATAGAGTAGAAAGTTTGTGTTGCCATGAAAGTAGTAGTATAAGAATGAGTTCAAATGAAGTGGTAATGCCAATGCCATCAATGGAGATACACAGTGTTTGTTTACCTCCTAAAAAAAGCACCTTTCAAAAACTAAAGCAGAGGCTTGGTGAGATCTTTTTCCCTGATGATCCTCTTTACAGATTCAAGAACCAAACATGGTCTAATAAACTCCTTCTGGCTCTCCAATTTTTGTTTCCTATTTTTCAATGGGGTCCCAATTATGATTTGAAGCTCTTCAGGTCTGATATCATCTCTGGTCTCACCATTGCTAGCCTCTCTATCCCTCAGGTATTCTAAACACCATATACATATGTATAACTTTATGTATGTTTGCAGACTTCACATTTATGTGTTAAATTGCATAAAGTTTTGAACTTTATGTTTCAAACTGAAATTTTCAGTTTTCTAATGTGTAAATCTGCGAAATTTAGAGGCCTGGGTGTCACATCGGAAATGGAGAAAGAGAGTGACGGAGTTATATTAGTAAAGAGCGTTTTTACTATATATGTAGACGTGTTTAAAAGGGTGTGAGGTCTAAGGAATGAGATTTGGGTAAAACCGAATAATATTTATGGTATTAGATCAGACTGTTATGAAATTGAGAGGACTAGTGTAACATTCTAGTTCGGAGGGCGCGGTATCAGGGTGGAAGACAAAAGGCCTAATCACATCGGAAATTGGGAAGAAATTGGGAAGAAGTGATTAGGTTATATTAGGAAAACGTGTTTCAAATACATGTAAACACTTTTAAAAACTGCCTGTCAATTTGCACCCAGCAGCCCTTTTATGTGAAGATAGGAGGGCTGAACCATCCTTCTCAAGGGGGTTTTCTGAAGCCGGGGTGCTGGAGCACTCCCGGGCCACCCCTGGTTATGAGATTTGGACCAAAGCGACCAATTTTTACGCCTAGATGGTGTATTCCTATGTTTATGAGGACAGTGAAAATGGTTGTTTTGTATACTTTTTTATTCATGAGCTTGAATAGAGAAATTAGAGTGTGATCTTTGGCCTTTTTTGTTGATTATTGGACTGTCCTTGTTTTTTAATTGATTTAGTGAATTATATGCTTGATTTGTTGGGAACATGAAATTTTTTGTCTTAAAAAATCATGTGAACTTATTTAATAATTTTTTAGGAATTTTGATCTTACTGCCCCCAAAAAAAAGGAATAATTTACCTGGTTAGCTGATATGTTTTTCATGTGTTGCAGGGGATCAGTTATGCAAAACTTGCAAATTTACCACCAATAATCGGGCTATGTAAGAACAAAAGTTTAAAAGTGAAATCTTTTTAATGAAGAAATTGAAAGTGAAAATCAATAAATAATGGGTAAAATTGTTGGTGCAGATTCAAGCTTTGTACCTCCATTGATATACTCAATCCTTGGAAGCTCAAGACATCTTGCAGTTGGTCCAGTTTCAATAGCATCATTAGTAATGGGTTCTATGCTAAGTGAAGCTGTTTCACCTACACAAGATCAAATTCTCTACCTCAAATTAGCCTTCACTTCTACCTTCTTTGCTGGTCTTTTTCATGCTTCTCTTGGTTTACTTAGGTAACTATTATTTGATTGAAAAAAAAAAGTGAAAAGATCACTCCTTTCTTCTTCAGTTTGATGTGATTCTGTTTATTTGATTTCAGGTTGGGGTTTATTATTGATTTTCTATCAAGGGCTACTCTTGTTGGATTCATGGCTGGTGCTGCCATTATTGTCTCGCTTCAACAGCTTAAAGGATTGCTTGGGATTGTTCATTTCACTAGCAAGATGCAATTTGTCCCTGTCATGTCCTCTGTTTTCAGCCATAGAAATGAGGTATTGTCACGGAAATTTTCTATTTTAGGGTAATTTTTGGGGTCGGATTCTTGAAAATTGGACTGGTTTTGATGTGCAGTGGTCCTGGGAAACTATTCTTATGGGGATCTTTTTTCTGCTGTTTTTGTTGACAACAAGGCATATTGTAAGCATCTCTTTTCATTTCATTGTATCAAATTTAAAGTACAGATCATATGAAACGATTATGACACGATAACTCGTTTTGACACAGAGCATGAGGAAACCAAAGCTGTTCTGGATATCAGCAGCTGCACCATTAACATCAGTGATCATCTCAACCCTTGTACTTTTCTGCTTCAAATCAAAGATTCATGGCATCTCATTCGTAAGAATCAAACCTTTTATGTTGCTTATTGTAAACCAGAATCAATCTATTCAACTTACTGAATTTGATTCTTTATTTTCAATAAACAGATTGGTCATTTACCAAAGGGCCTGAATCCACCTTCAGCTAATATGCTTTTCTTCGACGGTTCTTATTTGCCACTCGCAATCAGAACTGGCATTGTCACTGGAATCTTATCCCTCACTGTAAGTTTCTCTATATTTGAACAAAACCAAAAACACACAAGTTTAAATTAGTTTTTCATCTTCATTTTGATTATGATTTGCTAGGAAGGAATCGCGGTGGGAAGAACGTTTGCTTCGATGAATAACTACCAAGTTGATGGCAACAAAGAAATGATGGCTATTGGTGTAATGAACATGGCTGGTTCTTGTACTTCATGCTTTGTCACAACAGGTAATGATCCGGATTTTCGTCCGAAAACATTCTCACTACTTCATCAATGATAGAACTTGCAAACTGAACTTTTCAAAAACGTTTTCAGGGTCTTTTTCGCGGTCTGCAGTCAATTACAATGCTGGAGCAAAGACAGCAGTTTCAAATATAGTCATGGCTTCTGCAGTGCTTGTGACTCTGCTGTTTCTCATGCCACTGTTTTACTACACTCCTAATGTGATCTTGGCTGCCATTATTATAACAGCTGTAATCGGACTAATTGATTATCGTTCCGCATTCCAATTGTGGAAAGTCGACAAGCTCGATTTCATGGCCTGTGTGTGCTCCTTCTTTGGAGTCCTGTTTATCTCAGTACCTCTAGGCCTTGCCATAGCGGTAGGCTCATCGTTTTTCGCTGAAAATGTTACTCTTTACGTAAAGTATGAATGATTGTATTTGTTTCTAACATGACTGCTTTCACAGGTTGGAATATCAATTTTCAAAATACTGCTACATGTCACCAGACCAAATACAGTGGTTATGGGAAACATCCCCGGAACTCATATATACCAAAGTCTCAATAGATATAGAGAAGCTCTACGAGTTCCATCGTTTCTTGTCATCGCGATTGAGTCCCCTATCTACTTTGCAAATTCTACTTACCTTCAAGAAAGGTCAGTCTACATTTCATCCTTAAAAACTCAGTACATGATCGAATATCGTAGTTTCGTGCTGCTGAACTTTGACATGTGTAATGCAGGATACTAAGATGGGTCCGCGAAGAAGAAGAGTGGATTAAAGCGAACAACGAAAGCACATTGAAATGCGTAATTTTGGACATGACAGGTACTTTCACTTCACCTAACTGCTATAAAAATGTAGGAACTTAGCATATGAAATGTAACAAATTTTTGTGTGGATTTCAGCTGTGACAGCCATAGATACAAGTGGTATCGATTTACTATGCGAACTACGAAAAACGATGGAGAAACGAACGCTTCAGGTACGACAAAACCGAGTTGAGATGAGTACTAATTTGGCTGTAAATTTTTGAATTCATAACATGATTAGTGTATTACTTATTGTGCAGCTTGTGCTGGCAAATCCTGCAGCAAGTGTGATGGAAAAACTAGAACAATCAAAAATATTGGATTCATTTGGATTAAATGGGCTGTATCTGACAGTAGCAGAAGCAGTAGCTGATATTTCAACATTTTGGAAATCTCAACCTTGACTTTAGGATTATTACTTTAGGAAGAGGTGTTTGTAAGAAGATAGGATAGTTTTGGGGAAAAGCAAGAAGGCAACAGAAAAAAGTAATGTTGTTTTGGGGGTTTCCTGTATGAAAAGAAAGCATAGCTCTTGCAAGAAGAGATTTTGGAGTTGTATCAAAGTATGTTCACATTTGACTTGCATTTTGGTGCTGAGTTTCATGAGACTATTTTAGAATTAGTAGTTTATTCAGATACATCATTATCCAAATTAATTGCAATCTATAATTAAACTAAATTTTGAGTGCACAGACAAAACAAAACCAAGGAAATGAGCAGAAAAGACAGACCAATTGAACGACAAAAGACAACCATACTTGAAAAGCTGTCACATGATACTCTTGACAGACAAGATTCTAATTTCTACTGGTAGCTCCATCTCTAGGGAACCGAGATCAATTATTCCTTAGAGCTCATAGTTTAAAAACGGGTCTACCCAATCGAAAACGTATTTTATGGCCCTATATAGTAAAGAGAGATGTTTAAAATAAAATTAGAAGTTTTGAACACTTTAGAAGTTTTGATTTGTTGTAGGATGCACCACCAGTTCAGTAGCAGATCGTTACACTCAGGGCGGAACCAAAGGGGGTCGGGGCGGGAATTTTGTTTAAAATAATTTTCGAGCACTCCTATCCAGGAGTGAATGAGAGAAAAAGCGGCTCGTATAAGAATAGCAATTGAATATGTGTCATAATTATGTTAACCTAATTGGTTAGTGATTTCATGTGTTTCTAGTTCACATGTAAGTTTACTGTTTTATGTCGTTTTGGAGTAACAAGCTAATCACAATCATCTAAAAGTCCGCTCATATATCATGTTTGGTCATATGATGTGTTTTCAAGTCATATGCAAAAACATGGAAGGTTCATGTCTGCAATCAATGATTGTAACTTTATTATATTTACTAGTTAAATTGATATATAAACACGTGAGAGAATATAATAATAATTTCAAATATTTGTAACATTTTCGAGTTAACATGTCAACCATAATCCAACTCAAAAATTTATATATCAGTTTTGTGTCTAGACTCCAACATTATAATTATATGTAGATTTCATGTACTGTCACTTTGGCTGAACTATGGGGACTATGGGCTGAGACTAGCGTGAGAAAAAGGATTTCGGAAAGTCATGGTAGAAGTGGATTCGAATGTGGTATTAAAGTTGTTAATTGATGAGGTGAATCGTCACCACCCTTATTTATGGATCATTGAGCGGTGCAAAGAATTGAGAGATAGAAATTGGACCTTAACACTCAAGCATATATATAGGGAAAGTAACTTAGCAGCCGATTGGTTGGCGAATTTCGCAACAGTGGGTTTTCAAGAGTTTGATACACCCATGTAGGCCTCCAGAAAACACTCAATGCAGATTGCCAGGGTTCGGCTATTAGCAGAACTGTTCGTTGCTAATTTTTATTTTTTTTTCCCTCCCTTTTTTTCTTCCTGGGCCTAGTGTCTTCCATGTAAACCAAACAAACAAAAAAAAAAATCGCTGATGAGATGATTTTAAGTTAAGTTGTGATTCATTCGAGATTTCCTTCACTGGTTATGCTAATTATACTGCACAGTATTATTTTATTTTATTTTTCCATTATAACAAAAATGAATAAACGATATCCAACCAGCTCTAGTATTTCTATGCCAAATTGGAGATATCTCTAACCTTTCCCATTTCTAAAGCGAATTTGGCACAATTGAGCATTTTGTATTACTATTATTCTTATAATGATTATGTTGTATTTTAATTTCTTATGTTGTATTTGAATGTCTACATTGCGAAATTAACAACTCAATTAATGCATAATATTATTAATTACAATTTTGTTTCATTTATATGATATTTTATATAATATGTAATTGAGTATTGTTATATTTTGGGTACATTGTAATAATAATGATATAATAAATAAAAATAGTATATGGAATAAGGATATGCGGAGAATATTCTATTTATAGTGGAAAATAGAATTGTTGATTAGAATGAAAAGTAGAATACAGTACACTTTACTTTAGAATGTGGGTTGGGGAATGCCCTCAAAATCTAATTCATCCAAAAGTACTAAAATTGAATCATTTTTCACTTTGAAATACGAGATGGCATATAATTAGACATTGGACTCCGCCGTACCCAACAGACTTAAATAAAAAAAAAAGGAAATTTACGCAGAAATTCACTTTTAAAAAACTATTTACAACTATATCAAGTTATAATTTTGAAATGTTGAATGTAAACACAATTCAATCAATACAGTTCACAAAATGTCATTTATCTCAAATTTTCGTCAATGAGATATAACTTTTTGTCAATGCTATTTTTGTTCTTTATTTTTATTTTTTTTTGATAGAAAAGGAAAAGAAAAACGAACAACAACAAACTAACCAGGAATTAGCCTAGGGAAGCTAACCCCAATTCTATCTTCTAAGAGAAGAGGAGAGATGAAACTAGGGGAAACAGGAAGGGTAGTAACGCCTAACGTCCCTTCATGGTCCGCCGCCGCCAAGCGATCAGTAACACGATTCTGCTCTCTAAAAATGTGTCTGAACTCTACGAACTCAAAGGAGGAGCAAAGCCTTTTAATAGCTTTGATGAGGTTGCGACTGTTAAGACCCATAGAATGATTCTCAGAAATCATTTTGATTGCTTCCAAATTATCAGACTCCACAGAGAGCCTCTTAACACCCAGCCTTTTAGCAAGATTGATTTCAGTAAGAATAGCCCAGAGCTCCGCAGAAAAGGAAGAACCCAACCCTAAATTCTGGGAGAACCCAGAAAGCCAGGCGCCCCCTGCATCTCTAAGCACACCTCCAGCCGCAATCTTACCGTTACTGAGACAGGAACCATCAGTATTCAGCTTCACAACCCCCTCTCTTGGCCTGCTCCATCCCACGAGATGGACATCACAACACTGAGAGGCTCTGGCAAGGGACTCTCCTTTGAAACTATCGATAATAGAGAAAAGTTTTTTCGAGAAGAAATTAGCTAAGTTTGTCATAAAAACAGTTTTATCTCCAAAAATCTCCTCGTTCCTCCATTTCCAAACTTGGTGACAGATAATAGCAAAGAAAATGTCACCATGCTCCATGTATGGAAGCAACTTTCCTCTAACACCATCAGAGAACCAGTCGACCTCAGGATGTGCCATGAAGGAAGAGAAAATATGGTGTGGGAGAATTTTCCTCTAAACCTCTTTACTATTAGAGCAATCTCTAAGAGCATGGCACAAAGTCTCAACATGGCCTCTGCATCTACTGCAAGCTCCAGAATCAGCCAAGTGCCTTCTGTGCCTATCCGAATTAGTAAGAAGCCTGTCCTTAACGCCCAGCCACAGGAAACTCCTAATACGGAAAGGAACTTTAAGGGTCCAAATCGACTTCCACACATCCGAGGGAGGATCAGATCTAAAGAGAGAGAAAGCTTCAAAGGCCGATTTGCAAGAATAAACTCCATTGTTAGTCAGCGCCCAGCAGTGCCTATCCAAGTCTTCCTCTTGATTACTCACCTTCACTCCCCGCATTCTAAGGAGAGTCTCAAGGCTAAAGAAAGTATCAAACTTTGACCAGATCCAGTCCCCTTCCGAGTCAACCACATCGGCAATCCTCCAGTTGCGTATATCACTAGGCGGGGGGAAGAACACACCTCAATTAACGGTTTATCCCCAATCAAGTTATCAAACCAGAAACTAATGGACTTACCATTCCCCACCTCCAGGCCAACTCCCGAGCAGAACTCATCAAACACAGCACTAAGTCCTTTCCAGAGGAAGGAACAATTAGCAACTCTCTCTTTCGGGCCCCCGAAGATTTTGTCTTTCCGATACTTACCACAAAGGAGGCGAACCCAAAGAGAGGAGGGGTTTTGCCACATACGCCAAAGGAGTTTCATTAATAAAACTTTATTATTGTCCTTTGCTTTCCTAATACCCAGACCCCCCAGAATCTTTAGGCTGGCAAACCTCACTCCAAGGCACAAGATGGATCTTCCTGCCCTCCGCAGCTTCCCCCCACAGGAACCTACGGTTAATCTTGTCAAGATCATTAAGCACAGGATCCAGAAGCTTACAAGCCTGCATGATGTGATTGGGAGCAGCACAATTAACAGATTGAATTAACGTGAGGCGGCCAGCGAGAGACAGAGTCTTGGCTTTCCAAGTGGCACACTTCGAATTAGCTTTATCCAAAGTCTCTTTGAAGGAGCCTTTAGACACACGCTCACTGTGGAGGGGAACGCCCAGATACTTCCCAAGAGAATCAGTAAGAGGAATACCTGAGAGATCACTTAATCTCTTACAGACTCTCTGATTCATATTCTTAGAGCACATCATCCTAGATTTCTGGATATTAAGCTTCTGCCCAGAGGCCGAACAAAAACAATCCAGAATATCCATAATGACTCTCAACTGCTCCTCATTACCCTCAAGAAAGATAAGGACATCATCTGCAAAGAATAAGTGAGTCACCTGGGGACAGAAGCTGTTGATCGCCACAGGGTGGAAACTCCCATTATCAATCGCATCCTGAATCAGGTGAGAGAGCCTCTCCATAGCAATAACAAAAAGGAAAGGGCTCATAGGATCCCCCTGACGGATTCCTCTGCCCGGGGAAAATTCCTCCGACATATCCCCATTGACCATAACTTGAAACACAGGAGAAGAAATACATACCTTAATTAAACTTCTCCAGCTGTCCGGGATTCTAGCTCTCTCAAGGCTCTCCATCAAGAAATCCCAATTAATTCGATCATAGGCCTTCTCTAAATCCAGCTTCAGAGCCACAATGCCTTTCCTCCCCTTCCTAATCTTCATCGTGTGGACCATCTCTTGGGCGATCACCACATTATCCATCATTTGTCTACCAGGCACAAAGCTACCCTGATTCTGACAAATGATCGCATGAAGAATGCCACGGATTCTATTGGCCACAATCTTTGTAACAGTTTTGTAAAGAACATTACAAAGACTGATAGGTCTCATATGCAAAAAGGAAGAAGGCTTGTCAATCTTAGGAATCAGAACTAGGAGGGTTCTATTAACCAGCTCAATATCCTTCGAACCACTGAACACCCCCAAGATAAAATTATAGATGCCTTCCTTCACGACATCCCAATGCTTATGGTAAAAGCCCGCCGGAAGACCATCAATCCTAGGAGCTTTAGAAGCCCCAATGCTGAAGATAGATTGGTCAATCTCTTTTCGGGAAATAGGTTGAAAGGCCTCCTGACTACAATCCTCACTGATTAAAGGAAATGTAGCAATAGAGTGAGCCCTCTCCAAAAGAACAGGTTCCTCTTTGAACAGCTCTCTGTAGAAATCCAGGGCTAAGTTCCGAATAACCTCATCTTCATAAACCCAATCACCATTAGAATCCTTAATGGCCTCAATTCTATTTCTCTGCCTTCTGATCAGGGTACAGAGATGGAAGTATTTGGTATTACGATCCCCATCTCTAATCCAGGACTTCCGAGACTTCTGGAACCAAAGGAACTCCTCCTGCCTAAGCACAGCCTCCAGCTCCTTCTGAAGGGTTCTGAGGAGGCCCTCAAGGCTATGATCAAACCTCCCCTCCAACCTGCGTTGAATGCCCTCCATCCTCTTTAATAACTTGTTCTTCCTTCTGATAATATGCCCAAACACATTCCTATTCCACCCCTGCACCTTATTCCTGAACCCTTCAGCAGCTTGCAGTACATACAAATGAGGTCTCCAACTCTCATGAACGAACTCTTTAAACTTAGGATGGGACTCCCAAGCCAACTGATACCGGAACGGTCTCTTACCCCTAGGATGCTTACCTCTCAAAAGTCTAAACAAAATAGGACAATGATCCGAATGACGGAACGGGAGGTTCAACACAGAGCACTCGGGGAAGGAAGTTAGAGCTAAAACATTAGCGTAGACTTTGTCCAATCGAACAAAAGTATTATTACGCTTCCAAGTGAATTTATGACCAGAAGCCCCCAGATCGGAAAGCCCACATAAATCCATACTATTCTTGTGATGCAGACAGCGATTAACATAATGATTGGATCCCCCTCTCTGATCACTCATAAAGGCGATATCATTAAAGTCACCCGCCACAAACCAGGGCTCCGAAATGCTGACACTCATAGAATAGAGAACCTCCCAGAGCCGTTTTCGATTAGACAAGATAGGGTCAGCATACACAAGGGTAATCAAAAAGGGAGTATTGCCGAAAATACTCACTTTACAATGAATGAACTGCTTATCCATGCTAAGAATATCAAAATGAATCTGATCTGGCCTCCAAAAAAGCCAAATCCCCCCAACCCGGCCAGTTGCCTCCGATCTAACACAGTGCCAGTTCTTAAACTTCTTAACCACCTCATCTGCATTCTCACCACTAATCTTAGTTTCCAAAAGAGCAAAACAAGATGGATTAAACTGCTTAATAAGATCATCAATATGGATACGGGTAGCCTTGCTAGCCGCACCCCCTAACATTCTAAAATAACAAATCCATAGAAAGGAGGACAACTGACCACACCCCTACCCTAAGCCAGGTATTTACTAGGGGCTCTTGAGAGCCTTACCGAGGTACCCACAGGCCCCCTCTTATCTGGAAACGCCAAAGTGTTAAGGCCACTTTTTTGTTTTCCTTTAAGCTTTTTCATATTAGTTTTGTTAACTCCCATAGATTTCCCAATCCCAGGATCAATACCAGGAACAGGAATACTAACCTCATTTGATTTCTTCATCCTTCTAGCTGCAAGGGTCAGGTCCCCCCCTGGGCTTCATCCTTAGAGACAAAAAACGGGTTCACAGATTCAACCACCTTCTCGACTGGATCTACAGACTCCAATCCTGGAATACTCTGATCCATATGATTCTCATCTTGGTCCGACTCTTGAACTTCCTCAATCATCAGGGCCCCAAATCTGGACCCAGGCAAGGCTACTGAAGAAACCCCAGCCTCCTTTCTAGCTTTGAGGACATGCTTCTCCTTGACATTTGGAATAATAGTAGCTTTAGGAGAAAGGGACTTAGAATTTGTGTTGATATCAGGAGGACGATTGTGAACCACTGCAGGTTGATTCTTACGTCTAGCGGGCCTCTTTGCCACCATCCAGGGACCAAAGTTCCCTTCATACCCATGGTTCCCTCCAGTAATCCGCACACTACTCTCAACCCTCTCTATAACAACCCTCTCCCTTTTAGGGCAACCCTCCTGAGAATGACCATACATGCCACAATCATAACAGATGTTATGTAAACCTTCATACTCAATAAAGAACACTTTATCCTGAATACATAACTTTGAAAGTAAAGGTTTAGCCAGATCAACATCTATACATACCCTAGCAAACTTACCCCTAATGGCCCTAATTGTAGTCTTGTCCACATGGTAGACCTTACCAACCAAACCTCCTATTTTACTCAGAAAGTTTTCACTGTAGTACTCAATGGGAAGGCCCGGGAATCTTACCCAAGTCAAGATCCTGTTAACCGAACAGTCGTGAGGATTAAAATTAGGAACCCAAGGCCTTAAGGCCAAAACATGATTGGAAATGATATATGGGCCTCCCTTGATAACCGAATTATAATCCTCAACCCTAGTAAATTTAATGACATAGTAGTCATTTTCCAGGTCAGTAATACTGACTTTACCTTTCCTTGCCCACTGCGCTTGTATTCTTTGGGCAAAATAGTTAAAACTAATTCGCTTACCTAGGACAGTAACAATCAAAGACACCTTCCACTTCTCTCTAAGCTCACGCTTCTCTGCAGCGGAAAGTCTAATGACCGGACAGAGAGGATCCTCCTGGCCATTATCTTCCTCATCAGAATCCGAGAACATATCATCAGAATCTCCCACCATTAAAACTTCCTCTAAAATCGGCTCTTCCTCAGCCACCCCCATGACCGTGTCCTTCCAAGAGTTTTTACCAATCTCGCTCATCTGAACCCTAGGTCTGGGGGAGACCGTCTTCCCATGAGCTACTCCTACAACACCCACCCTTCCCGAATTATTAGAAACATCCAGACCCGAGGCAGCCTGCCTCCCCGTCGTAGCCCCTGCCTGCCCTTCACAGCCCGGAGGAGAGGATCCCGCGCAAGGCACTGCGCCGACAGCCCCAACCCACTGCCCGGCCGAGGAGCCGGCAGTGCCCGGCACTATCGGCGCATAGCCCTGCGCCAGGCACCCCCCGCCCCACTTCTCCCCCCGAGATTGGGGGAGCCTTACCCCCGGCATCAGAAAACCCAGCCGCCCGTATCTCCCATTGATCCGCACCCAGCCGCGACAACCTTGCCGAATCTGCCGCCTGTGGATCGCAAAGATCCGTCCCCAGCCGCACGGGCGGCGCCCGCGAGAACCCTGCCGACGCACCATCCATGCCCACGAGATCCCTACCGACGCCCCTGGATTCCCCTGCCTCCACCCCGCCAAGCGCCCTGCCCCGGTCTACACTAGGCGCACGCTCGCCACCAACAAAACCTGCCTCACCCTTCTCGCCCCAAACCACCAGGCCGCCGCCCCCTTCCTTGCCGCAAATCCCCTCCAGATCCGACCCCCCCTTGCCGGCCACAACCCCCCTCTCCCTAGATCTATCCCTAACACGCTTTACCATGAACCCTAGCCGAGAGAGAGAGAGAGGAGATAGATCTAAAAGAGAGAAAAAGATCTAAAAGAGAGAAATAGATCTAAAAGAGAGAAGATAGATCTAAAAGAGAGAAAAAAAGCTCTAAAAGAGAGAAATAGATCTGAGAGAGAGAAGATAGATCTCAAAATTCTCCATCTCCATAAAAATTCTTCACCATGACAACAGATCTGAGAGAGAGAAGACAGATCTGAAAAAGAGAAGATAGATCTAAAAGAGAGAGAAAGATCTAAAAGAGAAGAGATAGATCTCAAAACTCTCAATCTTCATAAAAATTCTTCACCATGACAACAGATCTGAGAGAGAGAAGACAGATCTATTTGTCTATTTGTTCTTTATTTAGTTTAGTGTGTTATTTTTTATCTCAAATATGATATGATTTTTATAAATATTACTTTTAAGAAAAGGCTCAATACATCATGAGCGAAAAGAATTTGTTCAAAAAGCTTGATTAGTCCCCTGAGTTTACATGGTACTTTTTAACCTCCTAAACTTATTTAAAATAATCTATTTGCCACCTGAATTTATCTAAAGTGGCCTATTGGCCTCCTGAAATTGCTTATAGTGTTCCTGAAGTTGTTTAAAATGATATACATTTAAATTTGTCTAAATATGTAAAAAAATTAAAACTTAAAAAATAAAGGTCTAATTCGTGAATCATTAAAAAAAATTAACTTTCTGTTTTGTATATATTTTTTTGGATATGTTTATGGCATCGTTATACATTTAGGGACTTAATCATAACAATTTAAGCAAATTTAGGGAGCTAACAAAATATAATGTAAGATTCAGGGATCAATCAAATTTGCTGGACAAGTTCAGATGAGAACAGATGTATTAAGCCTTCTTAAAGCATTACAATTACATGCAATTATAGAGTGTTTAGTGGGAGGAAGAATTTATATTGCTAGCAAAATTTAATTTTTTTTTATTGTTGTAGAATGAGCATATAGAACTCTAAGTTTAATGTTTGAGGAAATGAACCACAAGGCTGAGTTCAGACAGAAGCAAGGTTATAAGAGATTAGATAAAGAAGTCATTAATGAGATATAGAAAAGGGATCAAAGTATTTGATTTTTATCATAATGTCTATACAAATGTAAGGAAACTCAAATTTGATGATATCTTTTGTAAAAATAAATCTACAAACAAATTTCTTAAAATGGATAGACAATGCTATGAATTTCAATTTGATTGTTTATATATATATATATACAATGAAGGTTAAACGCTAAAAAACTGAACAAACAAAAAATTACACATAATTAAGGCAGCCGGAAACTGAACAATTAGAAAAAATCAATAAATAAAATATCATGAATGTCTGCAGGGGACACAGCACACTCGTGATGACCCAAAAGAAGACTTTGCATAGTTTACTATTCAATTCATTGCTCGGTTACCCTCTCTGTAGGAATGGGAGATCGTAATATCCTAGGCCATGCAGTGACGAATAATCCAAGTATAGGGATGATGCACCTCAACCAAATTATTCATAAAATCAACCACCACCTACTACCAAGCTCAATGATCAACCTCTGAATCTCTTTCTTCCAAGTCAAGTTAAGCCCGTATAATAAACCCCAGAGTTCCACAAAAGTCATGCGTACAAACCCCAATGTTTACAGTGAAATCTCTTGATAACCACGTACCCGTTGTATCTCTCAAAACACCTCAGATTGAGACTCATTCTAGATTTCCTTTACAAACACCATCTGTATTTAATTTGATCCAACCACTATTTGGAGGTTGCCATTTAATCCATACTATTGTACTACTCATGCGGACACTTTTACTATTAAGAGAGAACGCAAGGGTGCATTCCTTGTCTTAGCGAGAATAAACTGGGCCCTATACCAACAATAAGCATACCCTTAAAAACTCGCTTGTTCCTCCACTTCTAAGTCCACCCAAGAGTCAAAGCATACCCTTAATAACATGTTTCATTCAGGTTGAGTAATTGAGCAAATTATTATATACCGTTGAGTATTTAACAAAATATTACTCAACCAAATTATTATATACCTTTGATATTATGGACTGGTGCACAGGGCATAGCCAGGATTTCAATTGAGTGAGATCAAAATAGTATAAAATGTATAAACATGCATCAAAATGCTATACAATTTTATAAATATAATTTATATAATATATCAAAAAAATTCAAAATAGATTCCAGCAGGGTCAATTGATCCCACTGAATACATGGTACTTACGCTCAAGAGCGTAAGTCTTCTTCGAATAGTTTCAACTAGTTCCCAACAACCATGAAATCAACTACCATACTGCAAAATAACAAACCACAAATTCACCCTCCTAAACCAATGATTGAAACACAAAAAAAGAACTCGGAATTCTTTCTTTGCATTTACCATGTTGAATAGCTGGGAAATTAATAATAATAATAGTAAAAGATAAAGGAATCTACAATAAGAATTGAACCTATAAGTGTTAGCTGACCAACCCTACTAGGAATCTAAAGACATGAATGAGGAACTACTATTCTTCAATTTTATGATTACATGTAAACTCAAAAAATATCATATTCAAATTAAGGCACTCAACCAGAAGATAAAATCAGAAGAATAACATGCTTCACCTTTAACGCCAAGAATTGTACATTCAGAGGTGCTCCAACAGCTCATCGTTTACGCAACGTGTCCATTTTATGGAGCCATTCTATACCCTTACCTCCAGCTATGCAACCACTTACATATACTTATTCTTTGTACCATGTTTTGGATTTGATATTTCAAAAGCCGAATCTGTGATATCCGAATTTAGCAAATGCAGTCCCCAATTGAATATTGCTCCTGCCTGTTATGTTTTCCTTGTCCATTAAACATCTGCAGGGAAAAATTATCAAAGATCAATGTTTCCCATTATAACAGAAATATGAAATAAGACGTCTGCAATCTACTGACCAAGAAGTTCTGTTCCTCAGTCTTTTAGCAATAGCATACTTGTTTGTAAGCACTGACATTCTACAATCAAATGCCTAGGCTACCAATTTATTTTACTAAGAGATAGCATGTTATGGCCCGAAGTTTAAGATCGAGTTATGGGCCGATTGTTTACTAGACTCCAATCTAAATTGGGTCTCTTCTTCTTCATTTCTGCCTTTGGAACCTACGTTGCTAATAGATGAGGACCATTAGAGAGAACCTCAGATCTCTGTAACTTTTTTGTGAAAAGGAACTGAACTGCTGTCCCCTTCAAACTTCATTATATAAAAGAAATAAAAATACAACTGCCAGCCAAAAGAAACTGCCAATAACTAACTAAAGTTACAGCAGTACTTAAAACTAAAACACACCAAAATAAATCCACTCCCCCCACACACAAATTAAAGTTAAATAAATAACAGCCTTATTACAATTCCTTGCGTCTATAACATAGACCTCTGATTTTGGATGAGCTAAGGTTCATAAACAAATAAATACCACCATGGTGTGTGTCACAAATGAATATCCACCCGGCATTGAACCTACAATAAAAAAATTAAGCAACAAGGACACAAAACAAGATGCCAACACCAATGTCGAAAAACTTAGAAAGCAAAATATATGTCAGTGTAGCATCAACTGCGGAGGCATAACTTTGGAAGCTGTCTACTAGATGAGGAAGAGCTATTATCATCGTAAACAACAATGCAATAACAGAGAATTAAAAACCATGAAATCAGAAAACAAGACCAAACTTAAATATGAAATAATTACAAAGAAAGTGTTTTAATTTAGCATTGCATAAATTCAGCCACATAATTTTCTATTGGACCATTTTTTAGAAATTCCTTCATAATAAAAAAATCAAACATTAAAATAATCAAAATACACTTCCAAAAAATAACAATAACATCCAGAAGAACTTTCAAACCCACCAATTCCAATCGGTTGAACAGGAAATTAACCATTTAATATAGCACATCCATTGATGTGTCCAGTTGAACCAAGTTCTGTTGACATAACTGAAAGGTGAAGCCCGAGGGCAATGCATAACTCATTAACCAAACAATAGGACATGTGGAGATTATTATGCAGATGCACCCAATTGAGGAACAACTTGGTTTAGTCATGGCCCTGACACTAGACACAAAACTTACCAGCAGAGCAACCGTTCACATCTTAAGTTAATTCTTTGGTTTGGACAACAGAAGATCACAGTAATATTTTGCATGAACTATATCCCCCAAAAGGAAATCACATAAAGGCAGATTTAGAGTAAAAGAATTCAACTCCCTTGAGCATTTTAAGATACATGAAAATAAATTCTTACTTGAGCGGTATCGTGTGATTGGAATCTCTCGGAGTTCACGTCTAATGCACAAATATTCACCAAGCAATGCCATCACTGCAAGGCCAGTACCATTCACAACCCACCATGTTATTGACAAAGGCCAACCTCCATATATAATGCATATAAAGAGATGGAGGATGTAAAGTGTTGCAGAAAAATCTAAGCACTTTTTTGCCCTCTCAATCAAGTAAAGCATACATCCAGCTCTGCATAGACCAAATGAACAAAGCACATGAAAGTTAAACATAAAATAAAAATCTCAAACTAGGAATAAACAAAGACATGAATAAAATCTGCAAAAAAGAATAAAAATTGTTCTTCAACATCCAATTAGGTAAGCAAATTTACAGCTTCAGAGTTCAAACTAAGGTCAATAAAAAACATCAATCAAATTGAAATAGGTCGCATCTCCTAGGAGAAGGCCAGAATGACTGCTCAAGATCTCACTAAACATAAAACACAAGAACTTGATTATCCTACTCTCACTACTCAATTCCTTTTTATAAAAAATACCATGTCTTGACTAAATAAACCAAATTACAAATAAGCATAACATGAACATCATTTACTCAGATCTGAAAAGAGTGTAGAATTTCTCCATCCATTCCTAATAATGATTAGGATATTGAAAGAAGATAGTCAATTAACATATATGCGACAACAAAAACTAACTAATAATATGAAGTAGCTGCCAAACAAAAAATTATGGGACAAAAGAATACAGAGGCAAGACACTAAAACACAAAATTGAGGTTTCAGTTGAAAGAAGTAAAATTGATAAAACATTTACCCAGCGACGGAGCTGAAAAGAAAGGAGGCAATGACACACCAGCCAGTAACGGTAGAGGTAGTGATAGCAGCGAAATCAAAGAAATAGACTAGACTCATGCGAGAGACTCGCGTCCCAACAAGAATCGATAGGAATAAACCAAGCGTAAGATAGTACAGGCATTGAAGGCACACTATCTGGGCAACAATCAGCCATGGATCCCATACAACTGTACCATAGAACATGACTAACCCTAAATTAGCTCTTAACCTAAACTCTCTACAGATCAATCCCTTAAAATGAACTTTGTTCCCCTAACTCCATCAAAATCAAACAATTTCGCCCAATTTGCAGCTTAATAACATACGAAGAACAAAATGTTGCTCAGCGATTCTTTTCCGAATTATCAAGTGAAATTATGAAGATGAATAGTTAACGGATCCGATCCAAAAATGGGTACCTATCGATGAAACTGAAATAGCAACAAACAAAAAACAAACAGAAGTAGAAATTTAAAAAGAAACAAAGAGATAAACCCTAGAATTGAATCGAGAGAAATAGAAAATGGAAGTCCAAAAAGAAAATTGAAGAAGAAAAGAGTAATCAAAGGCGAATCGAATAAAGCAAAGGCGTCAATGGAAAATTTTATTATTCTGTTATTAAGAAGCTTTTATTCGTGGCAACACACAAAAATTCTTTTGTTTTTTTTTTTGAGAAATTCATATGTTTTTAATACTTAAATCTTCAACTTTTTATTATCAAAAAATACTAAAAGCAAATAAACTATGCTAATAAATGTTCTAGATGTCAATTTTATTTTATTTTTTTAATAGAAGTCAATTTTACATACTTTGTTTAAGTGTGTGCATTAAATAAGCCAAATTAATTTTGGGCTAATTTGAAAAAAAAAAATCAAAACTTTTCCAGTTTCACGTTTTAAAAGATCGATCCTTATGGTACACAATAAAAGAATAGATATAGTATGTTATGTTATGTTAGCAAAACAAAAAAAAAATTACTACTCCAGTAAGTTTTGTTGACATGGCAAAAAATAATTTTGTATAAAAAAAATAATCTTTTTTAACATTTTGTAGTGAGAATTCATTTTTATATTTTTTTCACGCTTTTTATTCTCCATTTTCCTCTTCCTTTTCTTTTTCTTATTCTTCTTCTTCAATTTGGATCTAGAATTCCTTTATGGAGTGTGAATATCCGAAAGAAGTAATAATGGTGATATAAATTTACAGTTTTGATGGAGAGGAATTCAAAAAACGTGTAAAGCTTCATACCTTAAGACGAAGGACACATTTTTTAAAACCCAAAGCTACTTGCTTGTATTTTCCTTCTTAGCTTATGAAACCTCATCAACGACCTTTCATTCTTTCTCATTGCGTGAGATACTTAGGAAAAGTGAATACTTCTAGAAATTCCATGTGGAGAAAGAAGAAGATGAAGAAGGAAGAGAAAAAAATATTTAAAAAATGAATTCCGACTTGCCAAAGCGTCTATAAAAAAAAAATATGTATGTCTCAAAAAGCTTCTAACTGCCTTAACAGAATTAGGTGGGGTAATTTCATAATTATTTCTACCTTGGTCGAGTCTACCTTAATGTCATGGTTTGACACTTTATGACCTAAAACTATTGATTCATGAACCATAAACTAGCATTTCTCTCACTTTAGTACTAGATTTGTGTCCTGGCACTATTTAAGTACTAATTCCAAATTATGAAGGCAAATATCATGTTTTCCTCAAAAAGGAAAAGTCATAAATGAAAAACTTTAATAAGTTTTCAATCATATCATCAAATATTGTCATCATACACCTCTAAAAGGTAGCATGGAAGTTACATAGTCCAAAACGCATTCTTCAGTAACCAAAGGTTCCATAGGAGCATGTAAATGTTGTTTTCTCTTCGTCGCTAGCCGTGACTGGAATTTTCACTGAATATTACATTTAAGGGTAATATTATGTTTTGAATAAAAAAATATCTAATTCATTCTATCTTATTCCACCAACTAGATAACAAAAATGGCAATTTGTGTTATACATCACTTCATTGGGTTCCAGTTTTTCTCCTTCTGGTTCTTTTTGCAGCAACGGTAACATTTTCTTCAGCTTCACCTGTCTCAGAATGCTGCTCATTTGGAACAGCTTTTGAAGAATTTATCTTTGGAACAGTTTTTGAAGAATTTATCTGACTCCTTAATCGCAATATTTCGCCCTTGGCGGATGCCAAACCTTCTTCCAGTTTCTTAGCTTTCTTCTCCAAACTCTCCCTTTCCTGGCCAAGCCTCAACACCATGTTATGAGCATCTTCCATATTTTCTTGGGCCTCTTTAGATGCGTACTTATGCTCCGTAAGCGACTTGTAAAGCACCTGTTTATCATCTTCAAGACTAGATATCCTAGAATTTGCTATCTCTAGCTCTCCAGAAAGCATTAATGCATTTCGGTTCATCTCATCCAGTGACTTCGTAGCATCTTCTAAATCTATTTCCATAGACTTTCTTGCTTCCCTGTCCTTCAACATCTGCTTCTCCAGGTTTTCTAACTCTTCATTCAAGGAAGAAACTACCTTTTTATCTTCTCTTAGTTCATTGGCTGTGACTTCAACCTTATTATAGGCATCTACCAACTCCTTCTGCACACTAGCATGATTTTCCGTCACTGTTGCAAGTTCAACAGACATAATCTGCAGATCCTCCTTAGATTTCTTTAGTTGTTCCTTAACTGCTATAAGCTCACCGCTTAACACTTCACCGCTCCGTTTTGCCTCCTGAAGGCTCTTTTGTGTCATTTCTATAACTTCAGTAAACTCGGCCTGAGCTCTAGAAACTTCAGCTTCGAGCTCAGTGCACCTATATTTTGACTGTTCAAGTTCTTTTGCGAGATCAGACGCCTCGTTTCTGAACTTCTCAAGAGCTTCCCGAGTGCTTTGAAGTTCATGTTTCAAATTCATTACTTGGTTCACTTCTGCTTCAAGCACTTTCCTCAAATCTTCTCTTTCTTGGGTTAACGTTGTGATGATTCCCTGGTTTCCACTCACTTCATTAAGAGCACGCTTAAGCTTTGCCTCCAGTTGGTCAATTTCGTCTTCTCTTTCTCTCAACAGCTTTGCATTCGCAGAAACCGCCTGTTCGGAGGATGACTTCAAAGCATTGTACTCTGCCTGAGAAGCAGCAAGCTTCCTGTTAGATTCATCCCTCGCAAATGTTAAAGAACTCACTGCTGAATTCAATTCATCCACAGCAGATTTCTTCAGCTCAAGTTCCTTTTTTATTTCTAGGACTTCATCTATTAACACTTCAATTTCTTTATGAGCCTTTTCCAGTTCTTCCTTTGTTTCCTTGTAGGTAAAATTTAAGTTTTTCATCTCCAATTCCTTTTCAGCAACCGAAGAGCTGAGGTTTTGAACATCATTTTCCTTATCTTTGAGCTCCAAACTAAGCAAGTTAATCTTATCTTGTAAGACTTCAACAAAGTTGAGTTTTTCCTTCAGTTCTTGTTCAAGATATCTCTTTTCTTCAATAGCCTTCGAGAGGTTGATTTCTAGACCATCTTTTTGAACATTGAGTCCCTCGATTATTCTTTTCTCATTTTTCAGCTCCTGTCCCAGGCCTGTAATTGTACTATTAGCTGAGCTAAGTTGATTCACTAGGATCTGCTGCTCTTCCTTTGCCTTCCCGAGCTGCTTTCTCCGTTCTTCTTGTTCATTCAATAGTTTTGCCTCAAAGTTCTTCGCCAAGGACACTATGGCAGCGTCCTTGTCTTTCAGTTGGGCAGTCATCTGTGCATTCCAACAGTTTCATTTGTAAGATGTACAGATAGAAATAGAGAGACACTTTAACAAAAACAGAATGTTGAACATCAAAACGTATAAAAATGAGTGTAAATTTTGAATTCTTCAAAGGCTAAAACAGGTTGCTCCTTCAATTTCGAAAAGTATCATATAGAAACCTGTGGTTGTACAAAAGGAAGACAAATAAGATCAGCATTGGCTTACATATTCTAATGTTGCTTCTGTAGCTTTCTTCTCTTTGGTAGCCAATGCGTAGAATGCACCAAGCACACCGGTACTAAATATGCCAAGACCATTCAAGAGAGACAGAAAGGGATTTGGTGGTGTATATTTTTGAATTGCTAGCTGTCCAAAAGCACAGCTCAATTTAGATCAGTTCAAATCTTAAAATACCAAATGTTATTAGTATGAATAATTAGTAAATGAAGCAGGGATTGAGACCTCCGGTTTCTGGTTATCCAGTGCCTTAAGTTCACTTTCACCTGATAGAAAATAAATAAATGTTTAAGCAGTTACCAAATGAATTGATATAGATGTGATGTGAAAAGCGATAATAGCAAACAGTAAATAAATCTGTAGGACATACATTTAATCATGCATAGATATAATATAACATGTCATATGTCGCTCTATGCAATCTTTGCAGTTGTTAAAGGCGCGCCTCACTCAAGGCTCAAGGTAGTGAGCCTTGATTGCAGAAAGCGAGGCCCTGTTTAAAAGGCTCTCGCCTTGTGCGCCTCGGAGCCTGAATGCAAGGTTTTTTTTTACTGTTTTGTGTAAAACAAATGTTTGACTAATCTCAAACACTAAAAAAAAAAAAAAAGGGCGGCCCGGTCGCATTACGCGTCCCCGCTGAGCGAGGGTCCGGGGAGGGGTCCCACCACAAGGGTGTATTGGGGGCAAGCCTTCCCTTGCCAATTTAATTGGCAAGAGGCCGCTCCTAAGACTCGAACCCGTGACCTCTGGTCACACGGCAACAACGTTTTACCGTTGCGCCAAGGCTCGCCCTCTACTAATCTCAAACACTAATCTAATTTAAATAAGATTAATCTTAACCCTTGATCTAAATAAGAATATCAAGACCCATAACCAAATATAAAAAGACTAGAAAGGGATTAAGAGCAGTCACATGAAGAAGAGTCTCCTCTGCTCCACTCAAACAGAAACAAACAGAAGAACACAATAAAGAAGAGTGACAATGAATGGTTATTAGTTTAGTAGCAATATTTAGGTACTTAGGTTAAGACGTTAAGTATATGTTAATGTCTCTATAAAGTATGAATTTAACTTGGTGTTTATGACATTTATGATTTAGTATGTGGTTTTGTTTTGTTTGTGTGGTCATAAGCATAGTTGTGAAAGGCCATCGCCTGAGGCGAGAGGCGACCCAGGCGTTCCTTCCCCCGCCTTCTTCACTGGAAGGCGGGCGTTATTCAGAAGGTGACCGCCTGGCCGCCGAAGGCGAGAGGCGGTCGCCTTCTGAACTTAGGTGGTTACTTACAGTTTTTAAAAAAAAAACAAAAATCAGAAAGAAAGAAATATGAAAGGGATTTTAGGTTAAAGACATCGGAACCTTTGGAAGGATGGAAGAAAAAAAAGCAAAATAACCACAACAGCACCGATCCATCCACACAGAAACTTCCTCTCCACCAACCAACGGCACTGATCGACATAAACAGGTACTGTCTCTGTTCTCCTTTCTTTTGTTTTTGTTTCTAATACTCTTATCTGTTCTCATTTCTTTTATTTTTCTTTCTATAATCTTCTATTCTATTTTTCTTTTTTTCATCTTCATCCTACTGTTATGCTGCCCAAATTTCTACTTTTTATTTATGATTTATGACTTATGCAAGTGTTATGCTGCCCAAATTTTGTGATTTGTGTTATTATTACTAAGTTATGAAAGTTTAGGTGAAGTTTATGAAAGTGTGTGAAAGTTTATGCTAATGCTACTGTTATGAAAGTTTATGAAAGTTTATGCTACTATTATGAAAGTGTGTGAAAGTTTATGCAAGTTTATGCTACTGTTATGCAAGTTTATGAAATTGTGTTAACTGAAAATGTGTGAAAGTGTTTGCAACTCTATGGAAGTTTGTGAAAATGTATGAAAGTGAATGAATAGTAGCTTACAAGTGTAATTTTCCAAATTTGCAGGCGTTTGGACATGAGTATTAGTAATTCTAATACATCGAAAGCGACAACAAGAACGAATCCTTGTTGGAAGTATGTGCAAGAGGTCAAGGCAGGGAAGTATGATGGCATTGAGCTTGATGATGACGTTTGATATGTTATTAGGAATTAGGATCTTAGTATTAGACTAGAAGTTTTATTTTGTTTTACAACTTTAGAATATAAACTAGTCAATTTGAGTTATGGTTTTATTTTTTGTTTTTTTCTAATTTGTTTGTCGCCTCAAGTGCGATCGCCTCTCGCTTCGCTTCGAGGCGATATTTTGCCCTTATCGCCTCGACTCGCCTTTCGCCTTTCACAACTATGGTCATAAGTATGTTTTTTTGGTTTATGCCGCAACTAGTAAAAGAGTATGTATTTTTTCTTTTCGTGCGCCTCGTGTTCCTCAAGTGCGCGTTGCATTGCGCCTTGAGCCTTAGGCTCCTGGACCCCTTAGCGCCTTAGTGCGCCTTGCGCCTTTAACAACTATTAACTTAGTTACAAAATAAAGATATCCTTGTACTATGCATAATGCATCTCATATGTTCCTTTCCTTATCTCATTATTATTAAATAACCCAATAATAAGTGAAATTTGGAAGAAAAAAATAAAAAGGGAAAGGCGTTTTGAGGATGTATATTTTTTTAAAGGAATAACATAAATAGCATAATTTTCATATATACGTACAGAGGTTCATTCAGCATCAAGTAATGAGTCTTTTATCATGCTATAAGCAGTAAGAGCTAGAAAGTTTTACAAACCATACACTTCAGTCAACAAGTTTCCAGTCAATTGTTATTATTAGGTGAGGAATTATTTTTCTGAAACTAAAGGCAAAGCTTTGTACGGTAACATGTTTTACTTGAAAAAGAAAAAATATATTATTCACCAAAAACTCTCATTACATCCTCATACAAATAATTTAAATTTGATTAGTAACTATAAAAAAAAAAAAAGGGAACACAACCATTTGAAGTGCTGAAAATATGAAATCTCTACCAAAGATTGTTTTCAGATTAATAATATCAGTCTTCTACTTTTTTAGTTCACCAATTACTTTGATAGAACCCGTTTGAGTTTGTGGAGCCTAATGGTTTGCTTTATGCATTATTGGCTGAATCATTAGCGGGAGTTTGAGGGCACAGCACCATTTCTCATCCTCTATTATTGACTGAATCGTTGGTGGGAGCCTAATCTAATGGTTTGCTTTTTTAGTGGATGAGACATTTTAATAAGAAAACCACCTATGACATAGATGTGACTATATGTAACTTATTTACTGCTTAGATTTGTCTTTGATCACTATTTTATTCCCCTAAGACATACCACAAACCATTCTGATGTTATGCACACTCTCAAAAGCTCCATACTTGAGTGAATTAAGACTAAATTTGTGGTACATTATCAACCTATTTTGTTCTCTTTCCCACTTTAAACTTCTAAACCCAAAACCTGAGTAAATAAGAACCAAGAACACTCACTCTAAGCCCTAAGGAAGCAACCGAGACCATATATGGATGAAATACATGTTCATTTGACCTAAAATTAGCAGCCTATGCAACAATAACAATATTTCTAAATTCAACATTCCATTAAGGTTGCATTATCAGTTCTTGATGAAATCATTCATACCCTATACCAGCAAGAAGTACATAAAACTTGAAAAGGGCAAAAACATAGTCATAAAACGTGAAAACCCCATAATCACAAAATACAAACGATAAGAGAAGAAAAAGGAAACTCACTAGTAACCAAAGTTTCAAGAGCTCTAGCCCTGAGTTGCAAGAAGGGAAGAACAGAAATACCGACAAGGAGAACCGCTCTCTTCTTGCTAAAAACGATGTCGCTTGGATCATCTTGACGCGTACAAGTAACTACGGAGGGCATTTTCCTTCTCTTGGTCTCCACATTATAGTTCTTTCCATAGGAGAAAATAAGATGAGAATTAGAAGCGAAAGAAGACATAGATGAAGATGAAGAGGGATAGTGATAGTGATTTTGAAGGAGAGTATGAGAGCTTCCAATTGCAAAACCCATGGCTTGGGTTTTGGTGTTGTTGAATTTGAGTTGAGTTTCAGATAAAGATGGAATTGGAAGCGCAAAAGAAAAGAGGAAAATTCTAATTGGTCTTGGATTCTGAACCATGGCGATTTTTTTTTTTACTTTTGTTTTCTTTTTTCTTTTTTCTTTTTGGAAGCTTTATTAAGTTTTAAATAGTCCAGTCAAAATACCATATCACATAATTGTCCTTCTCGCCCCCATGTAAAATAATGTTGGATGAAAATTAAAATTACTTTCAATTTATTTTATTAATTTTAAAAGTAAAAAAAATAATTGAGAAAAAGTAAAAATATTTAAGAAGGATTAAAAACCATAAAACACCACTAAAATAATAATAAAGGGAAAATCGAGTAAATTATAAGTAAATCAAAGAAGAGTAGTTCAGTTTGGTACATCTCTGAAACCAAAGATAGAGGGTTGTGAGTTCGGCACATCCTTTTATAACAAAAATCATAAAAAAATAAAAAAAAAGTAAAATATAGGTTATATTTCACAAGATTGTGAAAACCACTAAGCGCTAGTTGGACGAACAAGACCTTCAATGATTAATCGGAAATTAATCAGATTTATATTTTTATTTGTTAATTATATTTTTTTTTTGTAAGAATGGAAGGCATACAAGTCTGGGCAAGCAAACAGAAAACAAAAACGAAAGCAAGAAAGCGAGAAGATAAAAACTGAGCTAGATACTGATCATTCTAGCCGAAGTTCGGCCAGTCCGATCCGCATAAAGAATATCCTGGATGGCTGCAGGAGGCGCACCACACTCGTGATGACCCAAGGTGAAAGAGCTTGCGAAATTTGCCATCCAGTCAGCTGCTTTGTTTCCTTCCCTGTAAGTATGAGTGAAACGAACTAGCCAATTACGATCCCGAATCTCTTGACATCCGCGGATTAACCATCCTAGAGGATGGTGAGCACTCGAACTACTAGTCATAAATATAAGAGCGGGGCTTGAGTCTAATTCAACAACAACTTTCTTATATCCCCGGTTCCACGCCATCTTTTAATCAAAATAAAGCCCCCATAGCTAGGCTAGGAAGGCAGTACAGATTCCAAGGTTAACAACAAACCCTCCTAACCAATTTCCATTTCCATCTCTAAGAACACCTTTCGCGCTCCATGGCCCGGGTTTCCTTTACTGGCGCCATCCGTGTTCATCTTAACCCAATCCCCGTCAGGTGGCCTCCAACAGATCCATCTCTCCTCTTTCCCTCTCATGCCAGAAGTCGAGATTAAATTAATAGCCACATAGTACTCCCGTGCTCGTCCTACAATGAACTCCGAATCCAACTCTGAACCTCCTCTACTGTCAAAAATTCTATTATTCCTGGTTTTCCAGATCCACCAGATTGCAAACCCGAAAATCATATTCCATTGCAGCCCAAGCACATCGGTGTGAGTATTAATATTCACTGTTAGCCAATATTCACACGATAAGGCAAAGAAACTATTTCGCACCGTCGTAGGCACAAGATTCAGCCAAATCTTCTTCGCATGTTCACAATCCCGTAGAATATGGAGGGTAGATTCAACTTGCCCACAAACATCACACGGCAGATCGTTCGAAATCTTTCGTCGAACCGTATTTTCGTTACACAGTATCCCATTGTGTTTCGCTAGCCAAATGAAATACCGAATTCTTTCCGGAGCCGCAACCTTCCAGCAGTTCGCCCAAGAGCTATCATTTCCCTCAGCGCTGTACTGGTTACAGACTCTGCGGTAGCCAGAACTGATCAAGTAATCCCATGAGTTGGTTCCTCTCCACGACCAGCAATCCACTTCTTCCATTTGCGGAAACACAGTAATAGACGCCATTCTCAACAGGACATGTTGCGGAAGAAAAGGCGACAGTAACGACCAATTCCACCCCTGGTCAGTAATCCAAAAATCTACCACAAACAAGTTCATCCAATTCTCAGGAATTTGTTTAATTGCAATGGAAAGTAGGTTTGTATATCCACACCATATATCTCTCCAAAATCGGGTGCTACTCCCATTATACACCATACGACTAATCCCTAGCTTCACAACTGCCGCCCCAGCCAGAATACTCTTCCAGTTCAGCGACTGTTGACCTCTTTTTTTTAAAATCTCCCATTATACTTATCCTCTAGATGCATATATTGAGGTTCTGATGAAAATTGATTCCATCTCTTCAGTTCTCCCTGCTTTTCTTACCTCTAAAGGTAAGAAACAAACATCCAGAAGAAATTTGTTTTCTTTCGTGAAGATACATCACTCTCCACTTCTTCTATAAGTCAAAATATAGAAAAGGAAATCAATTAAGTCGTGGATATAAAGGATCCAATCGGTCACTTGAAGAAATCAAAAGCTACTGCAGCTCAAAAGGCAAAGGGTCTAGTAGTAGAAACGACTGAAATGTCTGAGCTTAACGTCGAATATATTTCTCTTTTCAAGCAGTACGATACTGTGAAGGTATGTGAATAGGATGGAGTAAGTTGCGATGTTATGAACTAAAATATTGTCTATTGCGCTTTGTGCACATACTTGAGTTGAATAATGGTTGGGTGAGAAAAGAAAGTGAGCTTGTTTAGATGGGTATTTGAAATGGTTTTGATTGAGAGTGTTATTTGAATTAGAAGAACATATGTTGAGTTATATCTGTAGTAAACTAGGCGAGTTGAATTCAACTCCTCCATAGCACAGATGATTGTATTCCTATTTAGTGATTCAGGATATAGATTGGGCCCGAGGACCATTATACATATCTCATCTAAGTATAGTAATGCCCATAATTAATCAAATAATGACTACTGTAATAAGTGAACTAAGTGAGTGACTTTGTAGTGAGAATGTATAATAATGTTGATTTGATAATGATGATATATATTTCTACTTGTGGTTTTTAAATTACTTTTGTATACATATATGTGTAATATATTCATTGAGTAGGAAGCTTATCTCTTTGTCGATAAATTTTTACATGATATGTGAGTTCTTTTTGTTTAAAATCGCAACAACAGTGATAATCCATTATCGCATATGCATTTTGATTTGTGAATCCTCTATGCATGATAGTAAATTCAACATGTATTGTAAATTGTAAAATCTTTCCTATGTATAATATGTAAAGGATGACTTATATACTTAATGAGAAAATGTTTATACGTTGTTGAAGTAGATATATATCAAGTTAATTGAGATAAAATAATTGTGTGATAAATGACTATGTACATAACAATGAAATTAATTCAAGAATATAATGGAAATTAAAGGATATGGTTTTATAATGAAGTTGATTGGGACTTGTATGTACATGTGTAACTGATGTTGTATGGAAAATCATGTGATCCTAGTGAGGGGGTTACATTTGTCATGCACAGTGAAAAGACGACTAGTGCGAATCATCTCCAGCATGTCGGTTTAGAGCCAAAAACTAGGAAATCTGTAATTTCCCTCACAGACATCTCCTTTTGCTCCATTAAAGGTTGTAGTGTCGCCCAGATCTCTTTATTGGTAGGGTTTAGGTTCCGATTTCTTTTAAAAGGAAAGCCTTCCGGATATGGCTATCAGGAGAACCCGTCCTTGGTCCCAATCAGAACCATTTGTCCTTAAAACTTTTCATACTATCTACCTTGACTAACATGAGGGGAGGCCTTCGAAGCCCAGAAGATTGGCTCTTTAAACTCTAATGACAAAAATCTTCCCCTTTTCTCCTCAAAGACTTCCAAAACTCATGAACAACTTTTTCGTTCAGGACAAAGTCTAAATAGGAGTAGAGCTTATTCAGTGTCAATAGTTCGAACCAGGCATTTGGTGACAAGTGGCATAGACACAAATGCAACTCTTTGAAAACGGTTCGGAAAGGGAAACCTTATACCATAGGTCAAAGATTGGATGTAAACTCTCATGAAATCTTTGTCTTCCTTCCTAAATCCACCATCAACATATTGCCCAAAGCTAGGCAAGTGCATTTATAGGTTGCAAGGGAATTCAACCGACAAATCCACCAATTGGGAGGCTGTCAAGAAAGAGTCTTAATCCCCATACCTTTGGGTTTTGCTTCTTCTCAATAGTTACTTTCTTGCCTTTGTTAGTTTCCTTTTTTATATGTTGCTGTGGAGACATTGTCTTATTATGACTAGAGGAGGTTGGATCAAGGCTTATAAATGTTAGGGGTTTATGAGCATTTTTGCGTATCAAGACTTCCATACAACAAAGAGAAAAGCCAGGGAAAGAAAAAACACTTAGAGGTTGCTGAGGAAAGACTAGAAGCTTAGAGTGCATGAACAAATCCAGAGGTTTATTTGTTTGGTCCTTGTATTTATATATTTTTGCTTTTTTTCCTCGCAAAATATTTTTGAGCAAATTTCTACTTTTGATTTTTATTTTGGTCCAATGCTTATTTATTTATATTTTTTTGTATATCTAGAATAATTTCACTTTTAATCCTCATACTTATTTATTTTTATTTATTTGTTCTCATAAATAACTTTTACCAAATTTTTTATTTTATCATATTATCCAGTTTTTTTGGAAGAGATATTATTCGGTTTTAATATTTGTTTTTTAATTATTTTAAAATGATTATTTTATTTTTAAAATATAATATTTATACATTTACTTTTATTTCAGTTTCCTCTGTTTCATTGTCTATTTAATAGTTGAAATAATTGATTTTAATTATTTTCTATATTTATATGTGACTAATTTATTAATGTAGAACATGTATAAAAAACTTATTGTTAAAAACAATTTAGGGTAAATTACACCCATGACCACTGAACTTTACCCATTTTCACATTATGGCCACTGAACTTCATTTCTTCCCGGTATGCCCATTGAACTTTACACTTTTTAACACCGGTGGCCACTTAACGTCTCAAAACGACCATTGACGGCTAAAAATAAAAAATCCAAAGCGTTAATGATATTTTAAGGAACTTTCATCCTTGAAAATTTTCGTTTTGAGGTCATTTAGGTGTTGTTTGGTTAGGAGAGAGAAAGTGAATTTTTAGAGAGAGAAAGCTCTAAAAAATGTGATTTTCGAAAATAAAAAATGTGGCTTCATGGTAAATGTCGTTCTGAACAACTTTAATTCTTGAATATTTTCATTTTAAGGTCGTTAGCTATCGTTAACGATCATTTTGAGAAGTTAGTTAAAATTGAGTGGCCACCGGTGTTAAAAAGTGTAAAGTTCAGTGGCCATACTGGGAAGAAATGAAGTTGAGTGGCCATAATGTGAAAATGGATAAAGTTCAATGGCCATGGGTGTAATTTACCCAAACAATTTACAATTTTGATTTCTTATTTTTTTTAACCAAACAACCACAAAAAAAAAAAAAGAATCAAAGGTATATCATTCCTTGTGAAGGAATCGAAGTAAATATACAAGGAAATCTATGGTTATTCCATTCATTTCTTATTGTTTTTCTTTCTGAATTCCATTCTGTTATTCATACACAAACCAAACATCTCCTTAGATTAATGAATGTGCCCTTTTACTTTAATTCCATTTTCTTTTTATAATCTTTTTATTTTATATATTTACTTAATTACAATTATGCACTTATGTCTTTGTTTTATTGTATTATACATTTGACATTTTTACTTTAGTTTTTTTTATCTTGGTTTTTACATATATTTTACTTTCAGGTATTTTTACTCGTTAAGATTATATGAGTATAAATTTATCTCTTTGTAAAATGGAGCAATTTTTTTATCAATTAATCAAATGAATTTTCAGATTTATCTAGATGAGAATTAGGGTTTTTATACATCTATTTAGGAATCTCAATACTTACAAGTTTTAGTCTGTGAATTTATTTATTGATCTAGGGTCAAATCAAATAATCATTCTTTCTCTCAATTAGAATTGTAAATGGGACGGGCTACGGGACGGAGAATCCACATTTAATTTTCTCATGGAGTGGAATGAGAAAGAAAAATTCCCCAAGAGCGGGGATCTCAATCCGCATCCACATTCTCATGTGTAGTTTATATGGATGTTTAGTGTTTAGTTTTTATACTTATATTATATATATATATATATATATATATATATAGATATATATATATATGGTAGATTGATGCATTAAATATGCATTATAATTGTTGTATTTTATGTACCAAGTTTAGTAATGTTTTATAAATAATATTAACCTAATTGTATTATACTATAAAATTTTGAATTTTACTAAAAAATTGTAATTTTGAATTTAAGAACTGATCGTTGGAGACTGGAATGCAGACTGTATTTTTTTCATTTTATAAATAAGAATGAGGATTTTCCATCTAGGCGGAGATGGCAATGAGAGAAGCAGTCTTCATCCGCACCAATGTTAGAGAGATTATAGAAGAAGCAGTTTCCGCCATCGCTCCGTCCCATTCAGAACCCTACTCTCAACTCCTCTTTACATACGTTTTAGAGAGAGAAATGAAAGAAAGTTAGAGAACAAAATTTAGCATTCAAATGTGTTTGGTGAATGTTTTAACAAATCTTTAATCTCGTTCAAAACATAATACATAATACATCTTCTCTCCTGTAGTCATAAATATAATTAGTCGAACTATATAAATATTGTGTCTTGAGTTAGCTTATAATTTTATTCCGCATCTTAAACTTATTTTATCAATACCGGTTGGTTGGATTCCTTAACCGTTTTAATGTTTTCAATTGCTTCTTGTTACTTTGAAACTTTTTTTTTTTTGTTTTATTTCATTTATTTAATTGCTTTAAGTTTGTGATTTTAGTCTAATTGAAATGTTAATTTTAGTCAAGAATGTTAATTTAGTGCAAGAATTGAACATAGTCCAACCCATTAATGCACAAAACATTTTTGTTTGTCTAATTTTCTATAACGATCTAGTCTAGAGTAGGTGGCGTCGGATAGAAGGTTTAAGGAATGGTGATAAGAGTCAGAAATGAACTGAATGTTACATTGGAAATGGAGAGGGAGTGACTGAGGCTTATTAGTAAGATAAGAATTCAATACATATAGACGCGTTTTAAAGCCGTGATGTGCAAGGTGTTGAATTTGGACTAAAGCGGATAATATCTACGGGGTATTATATCATTGTGCTACATTTTCCATGCAAAAAGTAGAAAAGGGATAGGAAATTATAATCTCATTGTTATTATTATATTATTCCAAAAATTTGATAAGAAATAAAATAAATAAAAGGGCAATAGCACTTGGAATGGTTGGTTTGATTGTGGGGTTGGAAGCTCCCCAATATAAGACAACACAATGACTCATTTTCAAAAGAATGAATGGTTTATAGCCTTACCACCAACTTGATGTCTCCTAAACAATCAAACTGACACACAAAAAATGATTCATTCTTTCTTTCTTATGCTTAAAAGGTTACCCAACCCAACATATGCTTTTTCATTAACAATTATATACTTTTATTTCTCAAACAATATCATCACTTTTATGACCCTATATTAATATCATGCATGCCCCTTTTTATTCATTCTTATTTCATTACAATCATTATTTTTATTTTTAAAAATCCCTCATAAGATTTATTGAATCTTTGTACTATTTCTTGCATTTTCATCTTGTTGGTACATCTTAATAGTTAAGAAAAATATATATTCTTTTCAATCCCCCAATTGTTTCTTGTTTTGTTAATCTTTATACTTCTTAGCTTTTCTTTAAGCTCTTAAATTTTCATAGTTTGATTGATTTAAATTGACTTCTTTTCTTCAATTGAGCTCTTCTATCTTCGACTTCTATTTTTAATTTAATCGATTCCTTTTATACAGGATTCCAATTAAAAATATATATTTTTTATACTTTAAGAATATTAAATTAAATAATAAAAGTTATAAGCAATAAAAAATATAGAAATCCAATGGAACAATTTTAATTTTGATAATGATTATAAAATTCTCAGTTTTAGTATTTACATATTGCAAATTCAATTATTATATGATTTAAATTCATTATATGGGTTAGATTCGGCGATTTATATCTATTGTATAATTTGTTGTTTTTCTTTCCGAAATAGTTATAATTTGTTGGTGTTCGTATCTATCATTTAGCATTGTTGCTAGATATTTATTGGTAACAATTAAGAAATTAGTTGATTTCCTTTCGCAATAGTTATAAACAACTATTTATCAATCATAATAACCAAATAATTATATTGTATTGTTTGAAGTGAAAAAGACAAACAAAATAAATATAAAAAAACGAAATAAACCATATAGGGAAAAAATGGTAAAATATACTTAGCAAGTTGTTATTTACTTCCTCTGCTTCGTATAAAAAAGGAACGTTTAGAAATATTTGTTATGTTGTAAAAACAAAAAAAAAAATACATCTAATATATTTCTTAAATTGTATCCTTAATAAATATTATACTTAACAATTAACAAATAATGTTTTTATTATAGACCTTCCTAAATAATTGAAAAACAAAATAATTATGTTAGATCTTCCGCAAAATCACATTGAAAATTTTCAAATAAATCATTGGCATTGATAATGTGCATGTTTATGAGTTGAAACATATATAAAGATTATTAACTAGTTCATCATTTCAAATAAAAATTACTTTTCCAAAATAAAATTTACAAGTCAAAAGATATTAATTAGTTTACCATTTCAGAAAAAAAGTTACTTTTCCAAAATAAAATTTACAAGTCAAAGAAAATCATTTAAGAGAATTAATTTAGGAAAATATATAATTCACACATCTTAATTATTATTTTTAATGGGTGTAACAAAATCTTAAACCATATCTTTCCAAAAAAGGCAGGGAGTAGCAATAATTGTCCTCCTATCCTAGGCACAAAAAAGTCTCCGTAGAACCGAGAACCGAGACACTATAGTGTACCAGATGCAATGTATCCGACCAATAATTAAAAAAAAAATGCATCCCGCATAATAGGAAATTATTAATAGAAAAAAACAGAGTTACAAATTATCACTTTTTCATTAGATAAGATCCATTGAACCGAGACTAGAATTTCTCGAACGGAGCAACAGAAACCATTAAAGACGTCCTAGCTCTATCCGTTTCCCACAAACTATAACATCTCAAAAGTGCAGGCATATATATCTAATAAATTATTCAGCATTCAAACAAAAACTTGATCATCCATGGCTGCAAAATTGCATTATGTTGAAAAGCTTTTAATAATGAGATGAGTTCAATAGTTTCACAAAAGCAACTAAATGAGCTCTTCATCAATGGAAGGAAAACTTGATGAGTGAGGGCTCTTCTTGGCCACTTCTAACTCATCTAAACACTAAACATACAACAACAACATTTTCTAAAAATAACTACCACACAATCACAATAACACCTTGTGATCATCCATGGCTGCAAACAGATTCATATAAAACAGCTCTTTCTGAACAGACGATCCAATTGTTTATCCAACACCCTCATCACATATCAATAGGCATACCCGTTGTGAAAAGATCTTCATGGTAGCTGGATACCGTAGAGCTTTTATTATAAGTTTCCTCAGTTTCATCCTCAGCAAAAATTTCGTCCGACCGGCAATCAAAACTGCAAAATGCTTTCTCACCTCTGCAAAAGAAATTACACATAGTTAGAATCAGAAGGGAGGCACTCCGATTGGAGATGTTTAGGGACTCACCTATATATATAAATGTCATCGCCCTCCTCCAGCTTTTTCTTGCAGGAGTAACAGAAACTCAAAAACTCATCAGATGGATAAGGAGTGGAGCTGTCCGGGCTATCAGCCTCTCGAGACAGTTCAGACTCCATGTTTTCGGTCTTGGTAAAATTGGATAACTCATTTGTGTGACATTCCAAAATACAGTCACCAAAAATGTGAGTTGTTTTAGGGTTGGGACCATAAGAAATTATACAAGTATAATCCTCGGAAAGCTCAATCTCGCGTGCAGAGAGAGAACCTACATGTCCTTGGCTAGTGCTGATGGGTACGGGAAGTGAACTCAATTTGATATCCAACGAACTAGCTGTTTGCTGACCTCCATCACTTAAAAGTGATAAACTTGATACAGTAGTAGTTCTATGCTCTGAACAAAACTTTTTAGAACTAAATGGGGATTTTGGGGATAAGCTAACAGAAGAAGAGTTTTGAAATGATTCAGTTTCAAAAGGGACTCCTGTACCGAACACAGCATCAGAAACTGATGAACCTGCATTGGTGTTGGGAGCTTCGGTTTGTGATAGTAGCACGAGCATGTAATCTGAAGGAAAAGAGTTAGATCTCATGGAATAACCGGTTTTCACCTGTGATCCAAAGATTATATTCTTCCTCTTTGGTGAACTAAGAACAACATCAGTTGATTTGGTTTCATCAACAAGTAAATTTATGATTCCGAGTCCTACTTTACTGCAATCCCACTTGCTTTGATGGCCATTTTGGGTTGGTGATTTGGGGGGCTTGTGACTAAATGGGTTGCTAAGATTTGAGAAAAAACCGAAATCAAGAGGAGATGTAGGACTCCTAATTGACTCAGAATCTGATGAACCTCTCGAACCAAACCCCACGAAAAAACCAGGAATGTTAAAGAATATGCTGCTTATATGTCTAGGGGGCAATGCATCAGATTGAAAATAGGACTCAGAAGCAGAATAAGCCATTAGATTGAATAGGCATACCCCTCCTTAAGCTGATCACCTTCCTCCCGTAATCAAATCATCCTTCTCGTAGCTTGAAATATAAGACCGGAAAATGCTTGTTGCTAAAAGCAAAAACAAGAAAAGTAGAAAGCACAAAATTGAATTAAGTATTGACAAAACCCTGATGAGGGAAAGAGAAAAGATATTGCAAAATCACCCACCATGATAACAAATCTTTAGTGTCATTAAAGCCCCAAAATGAATTCAGACATTTATGGGGTATGAATGACATCTGAGAACCACATTTAAACCAAGGTATAAACAAATGGCAAGGCTCCTTCATATAGGTCCCAAGATGATATAATGAATTACCCATTAAATATTAGAAAGCTTAGACATCCCAGTTCATAAATTCAAGTCCAGGAATCCTATGAGGTAGATCATCAGAAACAAGGCAATCAAAACACAACATTTCAATCATAAAAAGACAAGACCAATTGAAGCATGGATTCTAAAATAAGCAAATCTAAGCTTACTAATCATCAAAATTAGGGATAATTCAGATAATAGATTAACAAAATCTTCCCCCCAATAAATGGGGGGAGAGAGAGAGCAGAACTACTTCACAATTTTACCTAATCAATCCATATCCTGAAACTTGTCTGTTTCTGTAAATTGTGATGAAATGTATCAAAATCAAGCATCAAATGCTTCAACAGATAGAGATTTTAGATGATAGATTACTTCAGCACTCACTCAACATCCTCAAAAAGGTTCTCAAAATTAATTTCAGATCAATTTTTGCAGCAAGAACAAAGATCCACAGCATGCATCAAAATCAAAAAAACCCAATAAAGCAATCCAGCAACAAAAAGGGCAAAGACTGAAACTTTAAAGATACCCAAAACCAATGCACCAAATGGATCATCAAAATAAGCAGTAAAAGCATGAAAAAGTAGAAGAAATCAAAAAACCCACCTGAGTTTTTTGTTTCCCTCTCTTAAATTAAAACTTGAAGAGAGAAGAAGAGGAGGAAGAGAGAAAGTGAAATGCAAGTAGGGACATAGAAATCAGAAGCACTATCCTTTGATTTTCATCAAAATCAGAGGAGCACTGAACCACTGAGACTTCTCATATACAACTCTCTCTCCCTCCCTCATATGATTAACAAGGAAATACGTATTTTAATACAGTACTTTATTTAACTACGTATATTCCTTTTTTTTAATTTATATTTTAAAAAGACAAGAGGAGTATTTCTAAGATGTATAACATTCACACGCTAAGGAACTTGTAAACTTCCAAATCTGGCCCAAATCTGGCTACGGATTACGAGAATCAGATCCTTGCAAAATACATCATGTATTTTTTTATTTTTTCTATTTTGCCAGGACAACATTTCTTTTCAAAATCATATTATTTTCGGGTAAATTACACCCATGGCCACTGAACTTTACCCATTTTCACATTATGGCCACTGAACTTCATTTCTTCCTGGTATGGCCACTAGACTTTACACTTTTTAACACCGGTGGCCACTTAACGTCTCAAAACGACCGTTGACGGTTAAAAATAAAAAATCCAAAGAGTTAATGATATTCTAAGGAACTTTAATTCTTGACAATTTTCGTTTTGAGGTCATTTAGGTGTTGTTTGGTTATGAGAGAGAAAGTGAATTTTTAGAGAGAGAAAGTTCCAAAAAATGTGATTTTCAAAAATAAAAAATGTGATTTCATGGTAAATGTCGTTCTGAACAACTTTAATTCTTGAATATTTTCATTTTGAGGTCGTTAACGATCGTTAACGGTCATTTTGAGAAGTTACTTAAAATTAAGTGGCCACCGGTGTTAAAAAGTGTAAAGTTCAGTGGCCATACCGGGAAGAAATGAAGTTCAGTGGCCATAATGTGAAAATGGGTAAAGTTCAGTGGCCATGGGTGTAATTTACCCTATTATTTTCAGTTTTTAAATTAAGAAAAAGAAATATCAGAGCCAGTTAATTATTTGATATTGATTATACATCTTTTATTAGATTATGTCTTTTTCAATTAAAATTTTATGTTTACTTATAATTAAACTCAAAGATTGATATAGATAGATAAAAATCATATCCAAGTCCATCTTAATTTATTTTAGTAAACGAGAATTAGCAAATCTAAATGGAAATAAAATAAAATAAAAGTTGATAATATGTAACCAAGAGGTTATTTAATAAAACAAAAAGGTTTAAAGTCCACTTAGTTCCCAATTATTATGTTTATATTTTAAAAGTGAAATGTAAAATTGAGTGTAATTGTCAAAAGTTTCTAATTGAGTCCCTCTGATTAGGAGTGTTCAAAAACCGAACCGAACCGAAATAACCAACCGAATTGAAGAGTTTTAGTTTTCGGTTTGATTATTCAGTTTATTAGATTTGGTTTCGATTTTTTTTTTTTTTGTAATTTTTCGGTAATTTTGGCCGGTTCAATTTTTAAACTAAAATTGACGAACTAACCCACCCGAATGAAATAAATGAAGAATAATTAGAAATTAGATCTATTATTATATAACTTGTGTATCGTTTACTAAATTATATTTGATTCAGAATTATATTATTGAAAAAGCATGATATTTTTTAGATTGCCTATAACTGATTATATTATTACTACTTTATTTAATATTTACTTACTAATTTAGTACAATTGTAAACTAATACTAATTCATATTTAGGACTATCATAAAATTAATTTCATTTCTATATAAAACTTCCATTCTTTTTTCTTTCAATAAAAAAATTAACTATTTTTAAAAGAAAAATAAAAAGTCAAAATCCAAAAAGAAAGATAAAAAAAAAATTATTGTATATATAAATAAATACTCAATAACATCATTAACAATGTAATATTAACCTTACATGTAATATTATATTAATAAGTCAAAAATAATTGTTGAAATTTTTTAATATAAGGAAAATCGAATAACTGAATCGAACCGATTAAATTAATTTGGTTTGGTTTGATTCAATTATTTATTATTATTCGATTAGGTTCAGTTTTTATTTTTGAAACTACTCGATGTTTGGTTGTTTTGGTTTCGTTCGGTTTTCAGACCGAAACGATGATTAACACCCCTATCTCTGGTTCAAGGGTTCATTCATAACTTTTTTTATGAGTACTTTTGTCTCCTCCACTTTTCTCACATAGTCATGTCCCTTTTTTTTCTAGTCGGTCTACCATTTCCTATCATTTCACAAGCCTATAGTTCTAAATGCTTATGTAAAAGTATTTTTTTGATTGCCTACAACTCATTATACTATTACTTTATTTAATATTTATTTAATATTTGCTTACCAATATAGTATAATTAACACTAATTCATATTTGAAACTGTCATAAAATTGAATTCATTTTTATATAAAATTTCTCTTCTTTTTTTCTATTCATTTTTTCTTTCAATAAAAAAAATTAATTACTTTCAAAAGAAAAATAAAAAAATCAAAATCCACAAAGAAAAATAAAGATAAAAATGTTGTACAATGTAATATTAACCTTACATGTAATATTACATTAATAAGTTAGAAATAATTGTTAATAAAAAAAAATTTATGTAAGGAAAGTCGAATAACCAAATCGAACCGATCAAATTAATTCTATTCGACTTGGTTCAGTTATTTATTATTAGTATTCGATTAGGTGCGGTTTTTATTTTTGAGGCTATTCAATGTTTGATTATTTCGGTTCGATTCAGTTTTCAAACCAAACCGATCGATGAACACTCTTACTTTTGATTCATTCATGACCTTTTATTTTCTGAGTATTTTTGTCTTCCCACATTCCTTATATAATCATGTCCCTGTTCTTTTACTACTCTTCTACCATTTCCTATCACTTCGCAAGCCTATAACCCAAATTCCCATGTAAACGTACTTTTTTTTTCTACAACTGATTATATTATTACTCTATTTAATAACTGCTTACTAATTTAGTACAATGGCATACTAGTTCATATTTTGAAACTATCATAAGATTTCATTTCTATATAAAATTTTATTTTTTTCTTTCAATAAAAAATTAATTATTTTTAAAGAAAAAATAAAAATTCAAAATTCAAAAAGATAAATAAAAATAAAAATTGTTATATAATATAAATAAATACTTAGCAACATCATTAACAATGTACTATTAGCTTTACATGTAATATTATATTAATAAATTAGAAATAATTGTTCATAAAAAAATTAGTGTAAGGAGAGTTGAATAACCGAACCATTTGTGTTCCAATTCGGTCCTATAGGTTATATCTCAGGCCTTCAAAATACCTTGAAGTCTTTTGGCTTTCGGTTTCCGACAAGTTAGCCCTAGCCGAAAGCCTCAAGAACTCCGAAGTATATTCATGCACAGTTCTGGTGCCTTGCGAACAATTCTGATAGAAACTATACATGTACTGCTCATAGCCAGGTGGTAAGAATCGTTCATTAGCATTGACTTCTTTCGTAGCCAATATCGTATCAGTTTCCTTTCTCCTCTTATTCGTTCTTCTTTCACGTGGTCCCACCAAATTGATGCACCGCCCTTTCACTGATATGTCACAAGTTGAACCTTCATTTCGCCGATATTCCAGCATACTCGAAGAACCTTTCAACCTCTAGTAACCAGTCAAGAAACCCTTCAATATCAAGTTCACCATCGAATGAGGATAAATCGATTTCAACTTGAAAGCATCATCTCTTTCAAAGTTTCCCTCATATCCTCCTCTCACAGTTACATTCTCTATATACGGATCTTCCCCAACATAATTTTTTCCTCCACGACCACCTACATCAACATGATTCACAATATCCATATTCCTAGCAATTCATATGCCTAAGTCCAACAACATCAACATCATTACGGATGCCTATATTTCTAGCAATCTTATGGGGTTCAAAATCATCAAACGTTTCCCCATACTATCAGCATTATGGATAATAATAGGATTCAGACGCCTTGCCTCATGAACCTGAGGACCCATTTGTGTCTGAACAAGGTTCTGCCTTGGTTGTAGTTGTGGTTGAGGCCTAATAACCTCTTATTGCCTCTGGTAAGGACGTCTAATCGACGGTGGACGGATATTTATAATCTCGAGTTTAAGCTCCTCAAGAGAGATAACAAACTCTCTCATATTTACGCTGTGTCTTGTTGGTCCCGTATAACGTGACAAGGTTAGTTCCAAGGGGGGGGGATAGGAACTACTTAAAATTTTATCCGTTAAGGCTGACTTCTTTTCTTTAAGAAAAGGTTTACACAGCGGCGCTAAGTAGTTTTAAGACACAAGCTTAGTCAACTGGTGACTAAGTTTGTTTCTTTCCTTGAGTCAGGAGATAACACTTAAGTCTATTCCTGAACTCAGCTTCTTAGTGCACTCAACTCAGCGTGAGTTCATTACTTAGTCAGTTTTATAGCAAGCAATATATAAAGGAGTTTAAAGGTTAGAAATATGTTACTCAGCAGACATATCCTGGTTCGGCCTCTCCGCCTACGTCTAGTCCCCGGAACTCATTCCGAGCTTTTTGAATCCTCTACTGAGCTCTTTAAAGGTAGAGCACGAAACTTTTTACAACAGAAGCTGAGTATACAAGAGTACCTTCCTCTATTCCTCTACTCACTCCTATAACTACCACTGAGTACTATAACCGAGTACTCAGCTTCTCCTTTCTATTCTTCTAGAAATGATAAGTGTTTGTCCTAAACAACAATTGCTAAGACACCTTAGATGAATAAAATCACTCTAGACTTTTACACAATGATTGGAATTGGTGTAAGATTTGCTTTGCTTTTCTCACAGAACTTCAAGTATGAATTTGGTCAGCGTTTCGACTTGATTGAAGATCTGCATCGAATGAAGCATTTGAAAGGCCTATTTATAGTGACACTTCAAGCACCAGTGATTTTGAATTTCGAAATAACCGTTGGGGTCAAACGGCTTCCTGTCGCTTTCACTCAGTACGTGCTCATCGTCTCGGCCAATCATATTCTTGCATCTTCTGTCTTCGCCAGTGCTCAGCAGCTTTTCGTCAGATGAAACAGAATGTTCCCACATTTATGACAAAGTCTTCCAGACAGCTTCCTGCGCCTTCTGAGCTTTACCCAAAGTAGAAATACTTTGTCTCCAAGTTTACTCCGTTCTGTCGCTGACTTGTACTTCTTGTCGTTCAACTCAGCAACTTCACTTTGAAGCAATTGGTAGAAGGCTTCTCGATCCTTCTTGTTGCTGGGCTAACGCTTTACTCAGTACGACGACGTTTTGAGTCTTCTTGGGCCGTGAGGCTTTGATATGTTGACTTGGGCTTGACTTCCTCTTTTGGGCCTTTGGGCCATTTATCTTAATGTCTTATAAATCAAATAACTCAACATTGAACAAACACATTAGTATGAATAAATCAAAGCATTTAAATTTAATGTGTTGCAATATTTTTATCATTCACATAAATAATTTTGTCAAATCAAAATCATGTGGAAAGGTGTTTCAACATGCCTTTCATTCTGCTCTATGAGAGCTTCTCTAAATCCCTTCATATAAGAATCTATCTCTTCAAATCTCTTATTGCTGGATTCCATTGTTTCTTGCTGTGGACGGGGTTGAACATTTCTAAGAAGAAGTCTCCAAGTGGAAAACGACTTAGCTCTAATACCAACTGATACAGATTAGTATAAAAAATGAGAGCTTTGATATTAAACCACACAAATAGCTTATTATGTAGCTAAACTATAAGGAGTAAATCCCAAGTTTCACGGACTAAATCCGTAGGAATCAATAAATCCCTAATGTTGAAGGTATGGAAACTTAACAAACTTCACAAGGAAGATAATAGTTTTTTATTTGATAAAAGTTGTTGCTTACAAAGAAATAGATGAATTTTATAGCATCTCATGACCTATTTGGCAGATTATAATAAGGGTAAATGTATAAAATTAAAGACAGAAACTTGAAAGGGTAAAATAAGGTTGTCTAAAAAGTACTAGCCATGACACTGTGAATAGTACCATGCAGGCGGCGTGTCAGGATTGTCCCCTTGGGCAGTAAGTAAACCACGTTCTGTACGGATCGAGTCATACTGGTCTTCTTAGGGAGCAAGTAACTGAATGGTCTTAGTGCCAGATCAGACCGAAACAATTAGACATGGGGAGCGAAGCAATGCTTGAAGGAAGGACATACAACCTTAATATTGAGGAACCGAAACAAGGATATCGAAGAGACTCCCCCAGGTTGATCGAAACAACTTTCAAGAAGAGGAGCCGAACTAATCCTGCTGATCTATTACTTCTCTCTTTAGATTTTGATATTTTAAAAGGATGTCCTCATCAACAACTAATAGTAGAAGTTATTTTGGGATCTTGTTTATAACTTAATTTTAGGTTAAGTAACTCCTTTAACGAATAAACATTAACTGGCATGTGTAAAGGAATTAGTGATTAATATGAATTATTGTCTAAATAGAATTCATTGTTACATCTTTTGATCATGCTCTTTTTGTTATCTTTTAATCTTATATAATCCTAAGGTATAACTTGTTAATACTTTCCTTTAACGATATTTTCAGTTTCAAGTATCAATTCGATTATATTATATCTTTTGTGTGTGTTTTGATTGGTATTTTATGATATCTTCGATTTAGGGAGAAACCTAATATACTTTTAAAATATAGATTACATATCTAATTGAATATTAGGTTAATTAAAAATTAAATACTGAAAAAATAAAAAATAAATTTTTATAAACACTAAAATTATTGAATGATAAAATTGTTTGATAAATAACAAAATACCGAATTTAAACATATGTAGGTTTTTTAAGCTACAACAATTAATTTATGATTTTTTTTTTGAGAAATGATAATACAAATATATATAAATTTTTTTGTAATTTTTCAACTTAAATTTTTAAATTTAAAAAATAAATAATTATTTGATTTAATTTATATTAAAATAATATTATCAAATAAGTTAAAAATTAGAAACACTTATTCTATTAATTTTAAGTATTTTTTTAGTTAATAAAATAACTAAAAAGATAATGATATAGAAATTTTTTTTAAAAAATAATTTTACTAAAAAGGAAAAATTTGTATAGAATTATTGAGGAATTTGAAGAAGAAAAAAATGCAATATCTTATAGTTGTGAGGGAGAGCATGAGAAGAGGGTCATATCCAATAGCTTTTTACAGAAAATGAAAAATAGATGTAGAGAAGTGAGAAGTGAGAAGTGGGGGTCAATTTTGATTTGACTAGTATTAATTTTGGGTCCACCTAAATTGTGTGTGTATGTTATACACCGTAGAATTGCTTCAAAATAGTAGTATTATTATCTATTATTTCTTGAAAGAGTCATCACTAAAAGACAAATTAGGACTTGAAGAAATAAAACGTCTCCATCTAAACGGCGATGTTTTCTGTTGTTTTCACCGTTTACATATCCAACTACAAATTATACCGGATAAGGGATCCTTTTTTATGCTCTAATTATTACCAAGTTTTCATTTTATTACACATCCTTAACACTTCTCAATTTATATAACTTTTAAAATACATAAAATATTCAGATAAAATATAGTCAATCACTTTGTTGTAAAAAAATTAACTTATAACCAAATCAGATTTTTAAAAATTTTCAATAAAGTATCATTAAAATTGATCTTACTTGTAAATATTATGATTAAATTTAAAGATAATGTATCAAAATAGATACGTGGTAATCAATTTAGATTCCAAGTATAAAATAGCACCAATATAGGCTTAACGTTTAAAAAATGTAGCAATTTAGACATCGAGAACAGATTGGACACATCATTCCTATTTATTACTATGTTAAGTTCTGATTTCTCTCTCCATGTACAATTGACATAACTTAACAAAGTAATATCAATGACGTGTCACGTTCCGTTATCGATACCTAAATTGGTACCATTTTTTAAACATTAAGCCTATATTAATGTTATTTTGTATGTGGAGATTAAATTGATACTTTTCTAAAAACCATAGACCTAGTTTGGTATCTTATCTCTAAATTAAATCTACACGTTTAAAAAAACGTTAAGGTCAACTTTAATCTTTATTAAATAATTTAGAGGAACATAAGGGAGATAAAAAAAATGGAGACAACATAGTATCTTACATAACAGCAGTGTTCACATAAACTTTGATGACCAAATTAATTTAGCCATTAACCGTTTAGGCAGCGTCTCCACATATTTTTTTTCGGTTCTTTTTTGTAATTAGATCATGCATATTAGATTAGTTTTTATCATTTTAAGTGGTTTTTGTGTTTGTGTTGGTTTCTATTTTTGAAAAATCATTCATATTTTTTTTCGGGTGTTTATAGAAGTCAAAATGAAGTATTTCAGAGCTTAAATGAAAAAACAAAGAGTAAAAATGATATAATAGTCTTGTGGTCGGCGACCTCATACAGAAGGTGTGATTCCAACAATTTCTATATTTGATGATGTTTAGTATTTTGGCCATATACATTTGGTCCGTCAATTGAAGCAAAGATTTCTATTTAGAATCTTCAAAAGTAGAAGTTGTATGAACTTTTTTTTATCGGAAGAAATATCAAAATCCACTTTCTTACTACTCGTAATCATTTCTAAAAAACCTAAAACAAACATAATAACAAAACCACGAACTAACACAAAATAAAACAATAGAACAAAATAGAAACAAATACTTGATATAAAAGTCATAGAACAAAACGAAATTCAAATCAAATGCAAAAGAAATATGAAGAAAATAACAACCAAAATAGCAAAATAAAAACAAACATTGATACAATAACTAATCAACCGAGTAAAAATGCCAAACAACACACAATATGAAAATGGTACGACAAAAATACTAAAAAGAAAAAAACAGTATTTAAACATATAATTTTTAAACAAAGAAACGTGTTAAAAGAATGGAATTTAAACACCGAAATATGGCCTTCAAAATCAGTACAATTGCATCTTGGTCACGGACTAACCAAAGGATACAAATAGCAAAGCTACTAAGCATTTTAGGAGTACTTATCTTCAAAGCAACATTCCTATTATGTTATAATTAAAACAATCTTCCTGGGAATAACATCTCTTCCTAGCTAACTATATGTGATAAACATAGGCAGGCAGTAACAACACTAATCAAATGATTTTGGTCCGTCAATTTTAAATCGAGCTTATTAAATTTAGGGTTAAAGTGTAAAAATACTTCTAATGATTTGGATCAGGAGCAATTTTGCTCATAACGTCTAAAATGATGCAATTTTATCCCTAAAATTGAAAGCCAAGAGTAATTTTACCTCTAACATTGATAATTTGGGTCAATTTGAGAAATAATTCATCAAACTGTCTTCTCGGTCATGAATCTTGTCATCTACACTTCACGTGTGTGTCATTTTATCAGTAACAAATCACAAACATATGTTGGGATGTGAAAAAAAATAAAAAAATATATATTATCTTTTGTATGAATTAGACAAAAAAAATTCAAAAAATCCACCGAATTTATAAATATTAATCTCCAATTCTATTATTAAATTACAAAAAATATGAAATCCTTTGTTTAACCTAAATTGATATGCAATTGGTGCAAAATAAGGAAAAAAAAATGTATGTGTTTTATAATAGTGTCTGAAATTAACCCAAATTATCAACGTTATGGGTAAAATTGCACCATTTTAAACGTTAGGGGTAAAATCACACCATTTTAAACGTTAGGACTAAAATTGCTTCTGACTCAAAATATTAAGGGTATTTTTACATCTTAACCCTTAAATCTAATCTAAATTTTATCAGTACTTTAAAAATTCTAATAAGTTTAGATGATATGGCGGTGAAAACCTCAGTAATTGGTAATTCCCAAAATATAATTTAACTTTTACAGGCATGCCCAACAACTTCGGCAATGCGATAAAAGCCATTACTAGGCCTAGCTTTTTGGGCCTCCTCTGGCCTATACGAGCATCATAATTGAGGGCATAAGGCGTACGTTAGCAACAACCTTCTTTTATCCCCAATTGTTCACGGTCTCTCCAATTTCACATTCCTTCTGCTTTTGCCATTTTCGATTTTCCTCAACACTTCGTTTCTCTTCCAGTATTCAACTCAGGGCTTCCTCTTTAAGCCTCGTATTTGGTTAATATCAGAAAGGTTTGTGATTTTGGTTTCTTTGGAGCGTTCGAGCTTCGATGTGATATTTCCTCTAAGGTAAGAGCCATAGGCCTTGTTCAGCTTTGATCTTGATTTAGCTTTGGAAAGGGTTTCTGTTGTCATCTTAGATAAAGTCCAATTTTGGATTCTGGTCCTTTGGGGTTTTGAGTTCGTGGGAAATAGGAAACGATTATTTTGAGGGAAAAATTTTGCATATATTACGAGAAACTTTGAGGGCTTCGTTTCTCTTAGATTTGGATTTGATGGAATTTTCGTTCTGGTTATCTTAAGTTAAGAAAGCTTAGATTTTTGGCAGATGATGAATCATGTGATTTGATTTACTTATGTGACCTTTTTCTTTTTTATTTTGTCATGTATTTACTGTGTATTGTTTTCATTTGAAAGTGAAAATTGAGATTAGATTATCTTGAGCTAGAGTTATGGGTTTTTGCTTTTTTTATTATGGAACTAGATCAGGGAACAGATGCATTGAGGTCTAAGAGTTGTAAATGCTTAGCCTATGAGATGAAGAAAATGGAGGTTGAGATTAGGAGTAAAACCCAAGACATTTACATGTGAAAAAGATTATAGCTGGTGTATAGGGAACTGGATTTTCGGTTAAAGGATAGTTGGTGAGCTGAAGTTAGAGATAAATTTGGGTATTTTGTGTGAGTTTTAGGATTTTCTTCTTGCTAGCATTGGACTTTGGTTGAACATGGATGACACTGAGGATGATGCTAGGTATCCACCAAATCACCAGCAAGGTTTTGGTTCTTCGAATAGACAAAAACTTCCTGTGAGGAATGCTCCATACTCAAGGGAAGTTGGTAATCAGTATGTTGATGATGATGACGACGAGGATGAGAATGAAGAAGAGGAAGATGAAGAGGAGATGGGAGAGGAAGATGGAGATAATAATCAAAATAATGGTATCCGATACGTGGTGAAAGATGAGGAAGAAGACGAGGATGATGATAATGATGAGGATGTAGATGTTGATGAAGAAGAGGATGAGGATGAGGACCAAAAGAATGTTAGAAGGATTGATGATGCTGATTTAGAAAGGCATCCCAAAAAGCGAAAGATGAAGAGCTTGGTTTCAAGCTACGAGTTTGCTCCTCGTGTACCAGCTACTCCTGTAACTGCCCCATCAGCTACAAAACCCTCATTTGTTGGGCGCAATCCACTCACTGACTGGACTGAGCATGAAACATTTGTTTTGCTAGATGCTTGGGGTGAAAAGTTCTTGCTACGTGGGAGGAAGAGTCTTCGTTCTGAGGAGTGGCACGAAGTTGCAGAGAAGGTATCAGAAGTATCAAAGATTGAGAGGACAGACACTCAATGTAGGAATCGTTTGGACACATTGAAAAAGAAGTACAAGAAGGAGAAGAGTAGTCTAGCTGATGGAAGCGGAAGTAAATGGGTCTATTTCAGGAAGATGGATATGTTGTTGTCGACATCTGCACAGCAAGGTGGACTCTCATGTGGGGTGGACTCAGGAGAGTATGTGTTCATGAATTCTAGAGTATATCTAAATCGTGCAAATGGATTGGATGAGATGAGAGATAGTCCAGGGAATTCAGAATCAGCTGGCGAGGAGGATGATTCAGACGGACTTCCGCCGAAGAAGAGAAAGTCCGGAAGAGACCATAACGAAGGATCCTCATTTAGAGTGCTTGCAGATTCTATTCACAAGTTCAGTGAAATATATGAGAAGATCGAGAGTAGTAAAAGGCAGCAGATGTTGGAGCTAGAGAAGATGAGGATGGATTTCCAAAAGGAATTAGAAATGCAGAAAAGGCAGATCATGGAAAGAGCACAAGCTGAAATAGCTAAAATTCGTCAGAGTGATGAAGAAGAGAATGACATATCTGCTGATAATGCAAGTGGATAACACATAGCTAAACGTCTAATATAAATCTGTAACATTAATTGGCATATTTGGTGCTACTTGTTGTATAATGCTGCAGCCTTCTTTTACACTTGCAAAACAATTGAATTGCTGCCAGTATAAAATATTAGCTATTCTAGATGAAATAACAGAATGCTTGAGGATTTTTCAACTTTGCTTCTAGGTAGATAGATATAATGGTGTATGGAGCAAATTTACGGCAACTGAGTTGCAACTTGTCACGTAATACTAAGTTTCCTTCCCAGCGATTGCATGTGAAACATTACCTTATTGAATATTCATGGCTTCTTTTATATGTTATGATCATTCCATCCACTGGTATTCCTTTGGATCATTTGAATCATCTACATCAACGAGATGAATGATTGACCGGTTGTACAGAAGGAAATTTACAAAATTGACAAGGATCTTTAGTTAGGTTTCAAGTTCGATTCACAGCTGACTTTAATTGGACTTGATGAGTATTCGATCTAATCAACTTCGAAACAATCAATTAATCGAATCAATCTAAAAGAATCCAATCAAAGGTGATAAATCTAACGTTTTAGCATTCCCTTGTAATGTATATTAATCAACAGAAAAATTGGAGCAACAACATATGCTCTTGTGCATAGTGCTCAAGCCATCCGGTGTTGGTGCAAAAGAACTAATGTATCATATATGCTGTAGTGCCTAAATTGAAAAGTTAAAACCTGTGCATTTTGCCACGAAGTGAGAAGATCGGTCAAGCTGAGAATTGGGTGCTGAAATGTTAAAAGGGGTATTCCACCATTAAACAATTATATATAAACAAGTTCATCCTTAATGTTTATGTAGTGGAAATGAGCATACAAAATCTAACAAACAAATGCAAAATGCCATCATAAGGCTACAAATCAAAAGTGGTATCTATTTCTGCTTTAGATTATGCAATTTCATTTCACAAACATGAGATGGACGATATTCAGTTTGTATAGTGGTACATTCACTCTCACATATATCACCTACTTTAGATACATTGCTTCCAGGGCGGTTGCAAAAAGTAACCTGTGTTCTAATCTGTTTAATTCAGAGCGCCCATTTCATAGTCTTTCAAGCGTTTAAGGTAACATCTTAAGATAAGAGTAAGAAAGATCCTTCTTTTGCCCCTTCTCATGCGTTAGAAGGAGATTCCCATGCTTAAATTCTTCTGGCTTCCCCAAAGAGACCACCCGTACATGACTTCTATGCCGAATATTGAAGATCAAAACCAAACAGCAGCAGCGAATTTAACAAAAAAGCTTCTTTTGTGTGTGCTTCTCCAACTTGTATTCAACCAAAAACACCAAAATTCAGATGTAAGCTATTCTGCAGGTGCTTGGCTGTTTAAAAGAATACTGATCCTTGTTTATGAAAGATATGCTGCTGAATTTGATGCTCTTTTCTGATTTGCAGAGGGCTGCTGAGTTTCATCGCCAATAATGAGAACCATGTGTTGTAGTTGAACCTGTAGCCAACAAGTACTTCATTTCACTTATATTATGGCTGAATGAAGAAACATAAAAGTCTTGATGCAATGCCAAATCAATCATGCAAACCATATATCATTATAGATAGCACAAAAATTCAATTCTCCTCTGGAATTCATCATAAGTCCACTAAATCTTTCCAAGGATCTCGTGTTCCTATAAAGTTTATTAACAGTACTTTGCTTTAGGTTGCTGATGCATCCATATTTGCAAAGTGCAGGAGATTCATACGTGTTTATACACCTTTACATTTTCATGCACATCGGTTAATAGTCAGTTGATGGTATAGTTCCATCTAAACACGATATAAACAACCGATTCAAATATTAACATCGACACACATTCCCCTAAGCATTCTGCAACTACCTCTAGCAAACAACACTTGACAATGACTCAGCAAATGAGATTCTACTACGCAGCTATCAACTAAAACAAAAACTTTTTATTCACTGAATCTCCTATGCGCAAATATATTGGTTCACCTTCACACGCAATTTCTCACTAAAGGAAAATTATGTATAATCCGCCCCCAACAGAGCATTCATAAATTATAATGCATATTTACTTTAAGTAAGAGCATCATTCAATTAACAACAATAAAAGGGAGGATATCTTGGCAATACCAGGCAGGTCCCTTTCACATATTCGTGGATATATGCTCCTCATCAACCTTACCAACTGCCTCCAGAATAGATGAATAAGTGATGTGATCATACTCAAATCCTTTTGAAGTCATCTCTCTCATAAGCTTTGCAGCTTCCTCAAACATACCAGCATGACTCATACAGCTTAAAACAGTATTATAAGAAACTGCATCCGGCTTAAGCACCGAATTTTTCATCTTCATGAACATGTCAATTGTTCGATGAGGGACACCTGTCCTAGCGAAGCCATTTAAGATAATGTTATGTGAATTAATGTCTGGAGAGACACCAGTTTCTTCCATGGTTCTAAGTAAGGAATGCGCTTCATTTATCATTCCAGCTCTTACCATCCCAGACATGAGTGCATTGTAAGCATAAACATTCGGTGCACAACCAAGTTTCTTCATCTCATCAAAAAGATCCACAGCCTCAGTAAGGCGGCCACACTTTCCGTAATGTTTAATCATCACAGCATATACTCGAGCACTTGTTCGTCCACAATTCTCTTTTAACTCTAGAAATAACTCATTTGCAGCTTCATATCGTTTCGCCTTCCCAAGACTGTTGATCAGACTGCAATAGGCAGCTGGACAAGGTGGAAAACCTTTTTCATCCATCTCTTCTAGAAGCAATAAAGCTTTCTCAACGCTGTTTGTTTTGCAATAGCCATCGATGAGAATCGAGTAAGTATACGAGCTAGGGGCAATACCATTTGCTTTCATGTTCTCAAACCACAAAGCAGCATGAGAAGCAGGAGCTTTGCAGTCAAATATAGCTTTAATTACAGTGTTATACGTTACCACATTTGGTTTACAGTTCCAAACCTCCATTTTCTCAAAAACCCTAAGACCATCTTGGAATCGATTCGCTTTGCCAAAAATATTAATCAAATTGTTTATGAGTACAACATCAGGCTTGCAGCCATCTCTAATCATATCCAAAAACACATTATAAGCATCATCAACCCTGCCAGTTTTTCCAAGCCCCTTAATCCACTCAGTGTAGGTAAAGACAGTAAGATTGCAACCCCTAACTTTCATCTCCTGGATCAAATCCAAAGCTTTATCAACCTTATTCGACTTGAAATAAATGGCCAATAAGGTAGTATAAATCTTTGCAGTGGGATGTAAGCCATTTTCTATCATTTCCTCAAACAACCTTATCGCGGAATCATCACGACCCAATTTCCCAAAAGCTGAAATAAGTGCAGTATAAGTTACTCTGTCCGGAAAACAATTCCCTTCATTACACATCTCATTGTAAAGCTCATGAATCTTATCATGATGACCTTCTTGCATCAACATCAAGATCATAGCATTATAATTGCTTGCTGTTGGTTCGCATTTGCGACCTTTTATTTGATAGAATACAGATAAAGCTTTGTTCACCATCTTGGCTTTGCCTAATATTTTAACAATTTCAGTTAAATCAGATGAACTGATAATGCATATACTCCTCACCATATCTTGGATTGTCTTCCACATTTCACCATATAATCCAGCTTCATCCAAACAATGGATTAAAGCTAAGTAAGTAGAGGAATCATGCTCGAAGTTCCTCCTTTTTCCAGCCCACTTAAAAAACTGAATTTTGACATTAATCTCAACATCTATCTTCAAAACCTGGAGAACCAACCGATGATCTACTTTCAATTTTAGCACTTCTAAGGCCTTTTCAGCATCAGGTCCCCACTTGAATATCTTTAGAATTCTTACGAATCTCTCATCCAAAATCCGAGGTGGCCAATTCTTCCTTGAAGTCTTTCTACTCATGGGCATGTTCTGCAACTCATCATTTGGAGGGGATACCCGGAACATTTGGGCTATTTCCTTTTCTGCCAAGATAAACAAGAGAACTATATAAGAAATGATACAAAAGTAAAAGACATAAGAGAAAGATCATATTTTTAGCGAAGAATAGAACATGAACGCTACCTGTTTGTTTAATTCTCTCACAGAGATGAGGAAAAGTTGATATCGAGCGCTTTAAAGCGATGAATCTCACAGCCATCCTCGCCATTTGCCTAAAATGTTAGCGATTCATTAACAGGCAAAGAAGAGGTTACCTGCTAACACCACCCCCAAAATCAAAATTCACCAAGTATTTTCCTTTATCCGAAGAGCATTTCCCAGCGGAATTTCGAATTGGAAAAGCCCGTGAATCTAGTTACAATAAGAAGAAAACCTAAGTTATTTGGGAAAGATAATAAGAAATCAGTGTTGGAGCCAGTGCTATGTCTGGAAAAGAATTTGTGTTAAGAACAACCAATTAAAAATTTAAATTAAGAAGCTAAGAGAAGTTGAAGAAATACGCAAGTGACATATAAGAAGTTACCTTCAGTAGTTTAGTATTGTCGTAATATCAGCCAATTTCATTCTTTTAACTAATTCAGGAAGAATTTGCAAATTGCTAAAACCCGGCGCGCTCTGATCCCCTATCAGAAAAATTCCTAATTCTCCTTTTGGGGCTTCCACTCTGACATAAAGTTCTTGTTTCGGTAATTCAAAAGTAGGCGAAGTTTTTTTACTAATGAATCGATATTCGAAATCGTTCCATTCCGGATCCTTTTCTCTATCAAAACGTCGGGTTTCTAAATTCTCATAGGGCCCGCCCGGAATTCCTTCGAGAGCCTGTTGAATAATTTTTATAGATTCCATCATTTCACCAAAAATTCGATATAGATGAAATTGAAAGAGTAGCTCTGCTTTTTCTTTCATTTTTATATTTCTTTTTGGACTCCGAAAAAAATCTGTCGATATTTCTGATTTGATCTTCTTGCTCCTAGTTATTTTATAGGAATAAATCACTATTCCCTTCCTCCATAGAAAAGTTTATTCGAAGTCATAAGATAAGACATAGAAAAGACTTTTTTTAATATCTTTTCGAACCACGTGCATCTAAAGCACCTTTTACTAGGATCAATGTGGTTGTATGTAAACCTAGAGCAATAGCATGATGAACCAAGAAGTCGCCAGGCCCTATTGTTAAGAATAATGAATTACTATTTGCATTAATAGCATTTAACCAACCGGGCGGTTGACCTCCTTGCTTCTCTCATGGTACAATCCTCTTCGCGTTGAGCCCCTTTCTCCTCGGTCCACAGAGACAAAATGTAGGACTGGTGCCAACAGTTCATCAAGGAAGAAAGGACTCACTGAGCCGGGATCGCTAACTAATACTAATCGAATACTATATAGACCTCCCCTACAGTATCTTCACCGCAGTAGAGTTTAACCACCAAGTTCGGGATGGATTGGTGTGGTTCCTCTACGCCTAGGAATCCAGACTCCGTTTAGAAAACCCAATCGATAATATATCTATTATCATTACTACTTGTATCATATTCTATTTAGAAATTTTTTATAAATTTTGAATAATTATCATTCAATCAAATAAACTCACAAAACTATCCCTGAATTTTCCATAAACCTGCAATTATACCCTAATCTAACGGAGCTGTTAAACGGCGATGACATCAAACCTTTTTGTCTAAAAAAAAAATTAGATGACGACAATCAAAATTCATTTGGTTTCTTATTGTTTTCTATTCCTATTGCTTTTGGATTAATTAGGAGGTTTAGACGTCATTTTATTAGGTTGATTGAGTTTTTATGAAAATGAATTTTGACCAATATATTCTCTCAATTAAAGTTTTTTTTTTTTGTCAATGAGGGTTAGTCCGAGTGGTAAGACGTTGAACCTCTGCTTGGGGTAAACTTACCCTTACCTAAACTTTTTTCTTACCAAAATTAAAGTTTTTTTTTCATGGGTTAGGCCGCCAAGACATCGAGCGGAAATGTTGCAAGAAAAAAGCATTTTATTTTAAACCGTTAACTATGAGTTCAATTTACACTTACCAAAACATCTATAGAATTACTGATCCATGAAGCTTCTCTTTTCCGATCTCGGTTTTCTAAAAAAGGATTCTAATAAATAGATCAATAAAGGAATTTCCGATCAGTTAGTCATTTCTTTCTATTAGGTTAAGAGCTTATCGAGTGATGTCCTTAATACTGAATATAATTTTCGAACTGCTTTTAATGGCCTGAAACAGTAACAAATAGTTAGGGAGAGGCTATATTTCGGTGAACCCTCTCTGATGTTTAAATCAATGAAGTACTAGAAAGTATGAGATAAGTTGAAAACACATGATTGACTAAAATAGTGAATGAATGACGTACCTGAGGCTCAGGTTTCGAGACTATTTATAGATAATTGAATACCTAAATAGTTTATACGCTTTTACACCTGTCAGTTTCCTATTGGCTTCGACCTTATTCTTTTATATCATTCTGCATTTCGTGGGAACTAGGAGCGTGCTTTTAGGATCTGGGACATCTATTGGTCCACGTGTCCGTTTTAGGTAGCTTTTTATAGATAATTTCTTGAATATGAGCCTTTGTGATCTCCTTTGATGGGCTTCTCGGATTAGACCTACCTCTTAAATTCGGTCAGACCTTTGTTTGAACCCGTTTATTTGGTACTATATCAGATGTCCTCCCTTCTAAACTTTCAAAAAAGCTCTTTAGGGCTTACTTTCACGATGAAAATACCATTATTACTGACTGAACACACTTGACACCATGATGTTATTTTAACGCATCACGTGAGCCGCCTCTTGAACATCTCATCATTAATATTTATACTATTTTGATTCTCCCAAAAGTTAATAATGAAGATCATTGAAATCTCCAATAATATTTCCATGGGAGAGATGATGTCGTAGCCAGATCGCGAAGTATATTCCATGAAGTTTTACGTCTGGCCCTTTCCGGACAACCGTAAAAACCGGTGAGCCTCCACTTTCCTTTTTCTCTATCAATGACCTCCATATCAACATGATTATTAGAGTAAGGCTCTGTTCTTTATCACTTAATTTCAGTAACAATCAGTTCAGTTCAGTTCAGTTCAATTCAATTCAATTCAGTTCAGCATTCAGTTTCAACATCCAGTTTCAGTATTCAGTAATTTATCATTATTTATTATATTATAATTATTTATATATAATTTATTATAATTATTATTATTATTTATCTATAATTTATCATAATTTATTATTATTATTATTGATAGTTTATCATTATCTATAAATTGGATAAAAGTCAAGAAATTAAAGTATATATCATTTAATAAAAAAATTAAAACTAAAGTATGCATCCATATTTAAAAATTAGGAATTGCATCCATATTATGAATTATTTCTCAAATTTACCGAATTTATCAATGTTAGGGATAAAATTACACAATTTTAGACGTTAGAGGTAAAATTACTCCTGACCCAAAACGTTATTTTTGCACTTTAACCCTTAATTAAAATAAAAAGTTAAGAGTTTGTATTCATATGAAGATTTGTATTTAATTTCATAGACTTTAAATTATATGTAAATTTGTATTTGTATGTAATTTGTATTTTTTATTTAAAGGGTAAATTCCAAAAACAACCCCTGTGGTTTCATGTTGTTCAAAAAAAAACCCATGTGGTTTGTTTTTACCAAAAAAAAAGACCGTGTTATACGCCGTTACCCGAAAAACGGAAAATGGCTTAACAGTGTTAAAATGGATGACGTGGCAAGGGGTAAAACTGTCCGAATTAAAATAAAAAAATAAAAATAACAAAATAATAAAATTAAAATTAAAATAGATAGAAAATCCACCTTTTTCTTCCACCATCTTCTTCTTCTTCTTCTTCCACTATTTTCTTCTTCTTCTTCTTCTTCTTCCACCACCATCTTCTTCTTCTTCTTCTTCCACCATTTTCTTCTTCTTCTTCTATTATCTTTTTCTTCTTCATGGACGGAATCTGGAAATTTCCAGATTTCTGGAAATTCCCAGATTCCGTCCATCCATGCTGATTCCCTTCTTCGTCGCCACCATTCCCCTCTTCGTCGCCACCAATCTCTTAGTTTAGATGAATAGGCGAAACTCACTGGTAAAATGCTTTGCGGTTATGATAAATTCTTCCGCTTAATACGTCGTGGGTTTGGTTGCCATGGATGGTGGTTGAGAGTTCTCGAACTGATGAAGCTGCCTTATGAATCCAAGCTCGAGCTCTTGCTAGTCCCTGTTCTAATTCATCTTCTCTGCTCGGTTTCACGACTTTCTTCTGTCAAAAATTATTACACATCACATTTCAAAATCAAAGGATCGTAAAGATTGCTCTAAATGAAATAATGAGAGATGGAATTCAAATTCAATATCATAAAAATTCAAACGGTTTCCAACTTTTTGAAAACTAATAAATGATTTCTTTTTAATCCAATCGGTTCTAGATAGAGAGAAAACGGTCTAGAAATCGGGAAATTCTGGAATTTCCATTAATCGGGAAATTTCCACATTAATCTGGATTTCCAGATTTCTGGAAATTTCTGGAATTTGTTTCATCAGAATTAAAAAAAAATAGAAGAGAAGAGAGGAGGAAGAAGAAGAGAAGAGAGAGAGGAGGAGGAAGAAGAAGAAAAGAAAGGATGAGGAAGAGGAGGAGGAAGAAGAAGAATGGAGGAAGAAGGAGAGAAGGAAGAAGAAGGAGAAGAACCTCCATGGAAGAAGAAGGAGAGAGAGAAAGAAAAATAAAAAAAATTTGATTTTCCAATTTTACCCCTTGCCACGTCATCCATTTTAACGGTGTTAAGCCATTTTCCGTTTTTCGGGTAACGGCGTATAACACGGTCCTTTTTTTTGGTAAAAACAAACCACATGGGTTTTTTTTTAACAACATGAAATCACAGGGGTTGTTTTTGGAATTTACCCTAATTTAAATTAGACTCATTTTTATTTAATTTCATAGGCTTTTATCGAGCCAAGATTTTATCAACCCGGGTTTTTATTTGATATTCAATTTAGTTTTATCTTTAATGATATATTTATTTATTATTGATATTATTAAATTTATTAAAACCATTATTATTATTATAAGCTTATTAATGTCCAATATTATCATTAAAATTATTTTAAAGTCTAATATCATCATTATTGTTAAGTTCGGTTAAGTTCGGTAGCATTCAGTTAAGTATAGTAGCATTTAGTTAAGTTCAGTAGCATTCCGTTAAATTCAGTTCAGTTCAATTCAGTATTCAGTAGCATTCAGTTCAGTTCAATTCAGTTCAGTTCAGTAGCATTCAGTTCAGTTCAATTTAGCTCAGTTCAGTTCAGTTCAGTTTTTTTCTTTTTAGCGATAAAGAACAGAGCCTAAGACAATAGTGAGCACCAACTGGCTTCCTTCCAGAATACATATAGCCCCCCTAGCAACCTTCAAACCTGATCCTACTGTGAATAATTTCCTTTCTACTATTAGAAACCAACGTCTCACGGAGGAAGATCATATCCGGTTTGTGAGCTCTAACCAGCTCATGTAGTATGGGAACTGCCTTGGAACCTCCCAAGTCGCAGCAGTTCCAACTGAGAATTTCATATATTTAGGCAGACCCTTTTATCGGGCCTGCCTATTGTCCGTTTTTTGAGTTAGACGCCTCTTGGATTTTACCAGAATCAATATCCATTGTGTAATTGTGGATTTTTCCACTAGTGTTCACCTTATGTTAATAAGGTTAAAATTATACTATCCGATAAATATAAATATAAGATTACAGAGTTTTGAAAATAAATTAAATCTTAATTGGGCTAAATTTTCTCCTTAACAATAATAAAATTGCAAAATTGTATTTTATAAACTTTTAATAGATTTTTAAATCTTAATGGGCTAAATTTACTCCATAACCATAATGAAATCGCAAATTTGTATTCTACGAACTCTAAGGTGCCGTTTGGTTCGCGAAATAGAATGAAATGGAATAGAATGACTATTCTAAAGGAATAGAATAGCAAAAAAAAATGGAACATGTATTCCTTAAGAATAACTATTTCTATGTTTGATTTGTGGAATAAGATATAATGGAATAAATAATTTTTTATTTAAAAGACAACATTGCCCTCAAATGCAATTTCTTATTTCTTTTAAAATTTTAATTTAGGATAAATTATTCAAATATTTAATACATATTATTTTTAAAAATATATATAAAAAATGGGAAACATTAAAGCCGAAAAAAACACGAAAAATAGAAAGAATATTAAAAACAAAAAAAAAACGGAAAAAACATTAAAAAAATGAAAATCTAAAAAAGATGGAAAATGAGAAAACGTGAAAAAACGCAAAACAAAACATGAAAAATTGTTAAAAACGTGAAAACACAAAAGTGGAAAAATGCAAAATTCACGAAATGGAAAAATATGTTAAAAACAGGAAAACATGAAAAAAGTGGGAAAACGAAAATCGCAAAAACGTGAAAAAAAGCGAAAAACACAAAAACGTTAAAAACACAAAAATGTTTTTCACATTTTTAATGTTAAAAACACGAAAATGTGAAAAAACGTTACACATAAAAATGTGGAAAAAATGTGTTTATAACGTTTTTCCATATTTTCGTGTTTTTGGTATTATTTTTTTTACGTTTTTTCGTGTTTGTTCACAGTTTTGTATTTTTCACGTTTTGTCACGTATTCGTTTTATTCAAGTTATTGTTTTTTTTTTGGCGTTTTTTCGTGTTTTTTTCGCATTTTGTTACTTTTTCATGTTATTCACATTTTTCATGTTTTTCGTTTTTTTTTTTTTTGCGTTTTCTCATGTTTTCGTGCTTTATTTGTGTTATTCACATTTTCATATTTTCACTTTTTGTCACATTTTTATATTTTAGCATTTTTTTCGTATTTTCATGTTTATCACGTTTTTGTGTTTTTTGTTTTTTCGTTTTTTCATGGTTTGTCACGTTTTTGTGTTTTCATTTTTTCATACTTTTTCACGTTTTCGTGTTTTTCATACTTTTCATGTTTTTGTATTTTTCACGTTTTGTCACTTTTTCGTGTTTTTGTTTTGTGTTTTTTTTGTTTACAATTTTCACGTTTTCGTGTTTTTCACGCTAGTTCTAGTTTTTCGCGTTTTGTAATGTTTTCGAGTTATTCATGTTTTTCATGTTTCATAATTTTCGCATTTTAACATTTTTTAACGTTTTCCCCATTTTTTCTAATCTTCACATTTTTTTAAGATATTAAAATGAAGAATGACTATTCCACAAAAACAAGGAATAGACATTCCATAGAAAATTCCATGGAAAAAATTCAACCAACTATAGAAAGTCATTCTCATTATATTCCCTAGAATAGAACCAAACGAGCCCCTAATAGACTTCTCCTGCTCAATTCTTCCCTTTTATTTTGTTTTATTAACTTAGAGGATTGCAATAACATGAAATTGTATATGGAATTCGATTAGACATTAAACTGAAATCGCATACTCGTGTTACTATAGATAAAATGCACATTATTGGACAAGCTCCTGCACGGAACCAGAAGGCTTTGCAAGCCATAAATAATATGCTTTTGCTCATTAATAATCCTTTGATCACATGTAAATAAGCATCCAACATGCCTAATAGCAATCTCTCCAATACCAGTTAGGAAATGCAATTGCAGCTCCCCAACGCAACATTTAAATCGGCTTTTCTAACACTAAAAGTTGTAAATCAATACAAATATCTTAGATCAATGTCAAAATTCAATTATAGATTTCAAAAAGAAAGACCAGAGAAGTTCAATTTGTATTGTTCCAAAATAAGAAAATCAAGACACAGAAAAACATGAATAAACCGGCATATCCTACAGATCAAAAATACTAAACACTTGAATACTGGAATGAGTAAATCTCCTACCCAACTGAAACCGGGTATAGACCATAAGAAGTCATTCACTTTTCTCTTAAAAACCCTTCTTCTAAAAAACCGGATTCTAGAGACTCACTGATAAATAATAAAATTTGGCAGATTACTCGCAATGAAAAAGGCTTTACAGATGACAGACAAAATGTAAGTCTTCAGACATCTCTCATTCCTTCCCCATGTCAAGTCCAACCGAAGTTTCATCTCAGACTCAACTAGTTCTTATACATTATGCACCACATTTTAAAGCCGGCTAAATTTATGCAGCACTGGTGGTGTCCATCTCCATTGGTTCTCCAGCAGCTGCTGCACCATCACCTGCTTTCTCGTTCACGCCAGCATTGGCATCTTCAGCCTGTGGTTGCTCTTCATTTCCCTGAGGAGGAGGTGTTGCTGGTGTTTCTGGAGTAGCTGGCTTGGCTGGTCTCGGTTTTGTCATTATTGGCCTGCAAAACCTGTGGAAGAAAACACCATATAATTCAACAAAATGTCCATCCGAAGAAACACCGACTCATATTAACTTCATGTGTAAAAAGTTATAGCATTCCTTGCATACATAAAAGCTGTAAGACAAAAGAGACACGACTCATTAAGTTCATGTAAAAAGTTATAGCATTCCTTGTATACATAATAAAAGCTGTAAGACAAAAGAAACACAACTCATATTAAGTTCATGTAAAAAGTTTTAGCATTCCTTGTATAAGGTAAAAGCTGCAAGACAAAAGAAAAAAAAAAAAAAATATACCGGTCAACAGCTTCTGCCTTCTTCCTCACATCAGCTGACAAGAGGACTGGACTGGCATATTTCGGAAGTGAATCCTGATGTTGCTTTTTCTCTCTTATCCAGGCTTCTGCTTCAACACACTCATTTAACACCTACAAAACATCAAATTGACGGATTAGAGAAACCAACTAAATGAGGAAATCAGTATGTTTGGGCAAAAAAAAGATATGATGGAATAATTACTTTCTGCTTTTCAGCCAGCTCAATGTGATCAAATTTAGGATCGCTAGACACTGCTACCTCTCTGTAACTATTAACACAACGAACAAGTTGTTCAATGACAGATCCCCTCTCTGTGTGCTCCTTGAACCGCTCTTCAATGGGATCACCTTGCTGCAATACATCATTGATCATGCAACTCACATGAATTCTTAGTAGATAGAATAAAATAAAATAATCAGAGAAATTTATACATAAAAAAGATACCAACCTTTTTAAGCTCCTCAAGCTTGGCAGTGTAAACACCTTTAGTTTCATCTTCACCGTCTTCATATAACCAATCTTCAACCTGCTGCAGTTTGGTGGTCAACTCTTCCCTCTCCGAATCAGTGACAAAATCATGGTATTTGTCGTTAAGCTGGAACAATGAACAGACATTACTAGCGCCCAGAACCATCAATAACAATTCCAGTGAAAAGATGGCAAGAAAAATATACCTTATTCCTCATATCATATACATAGGCTTCAACAGCATTTTTCCTGTCTTTTGTTTCTTCCATAACCCGATCCTGCAATGCCATTTCAAACTCCTTTTCTATTGCTTTCTGCACATCATCTGGCGGCATTCCACCATAAACTATCTCTGCCACAGGTATGTTCGTCTTTCTTACTTTCTTCTTTGGAGCCTCAACCTAATCACAAGAACAAGCAACCACCAAGCAATTACAGCAATTGATTCAGGAGCAAGAACAAGAATTGCATCCAAAAATGAATTTTTACATAAATATTCATTTAGAGAATTTACCTTGGCGTCCGTTTCCATCTTATCCCCGGACTCCGGAATGCCATTTTCAGTCCCATCTTGCATTTTGACATCATCTGACTCGTTAGAATTGGGAGCAGTAGCATCCACAGCAGCTTCATCAGTGTCCATCTTGGAAGCTTCTTTGGAGGGTTCCTTTGTGACAGGAACTACAACCTCTTCTTCCTCCACAAGCTACAACAACAATTGAAAGAAATGGCATTGTATTAAAGCAAAAATCAAAAGAATCCATCTAAAATAAGCAAAATCTCCAGAAGACTTACCATTGCTGACTCAACAGACACAATACCATGCCCATTTAGTCGAGCCTTCACCTTCACTTTTGCTCGCTCACTTGTTGAGGACTGGAAAGGACCAATCTGTGATAGTTCATAAATTTAAGGAAAAAAAATTAGCTGCTGCAAAATATAAGTTGTATCGACTGGAGCAAGTTCACTTCCTACCGTGTAAGTGCTGATTTTAGCTGGCACCTGCAGTTCACTCACATCAGCATATTGGACATCAACAGTGAATGTCCCTGACCTGTAAAATGTCAAAGCCTTAACACTAGGTATGGGGTTTCCTTTTGGGAAGACAACAGTGCTTTGTTGGTTATCAGATGTTCCAGTCTGAGAATCCGGAGCAGCACCTTTCCATGACAATGCAATAGGAAATGGGAAGCTCTCATTGACCTGAAAACAAAACAATAAAGAATCTAAGAAACCCATTTCACAAATAAATTGCACAAAAATAGACCATGAGAGAGCAAGTAGATTGGGCGAATATAACCCAGTAAAACTACTACTAAGTAAAGAATTTAGGATATCTTCTTTATCAAACAAATCAGCAACACTGCAAATATAATTTTTCCTGGAGCTAGAATCATGTTGAAGTAGCCAAAGCCAGTCTATCTGCTGCCTAATGCAGAAAGAATATAGAATGTGACAAGTCATTTGAAGTAAGGCCTAACCTGGAACTCCCTAACTTTAAACGTGGGACTGAGAATAGCACACTGCAAAGCACTTCCTCTAGCAACACACTCACTCGCATTCATTGTTCGCCTAGGTTCCTTTCCAAAGAACTCAGTCATGATCTTAATTATAGCTGGGACTCGTGAGCCAGAACCAACAACCTCAACCATGTGAACATTCTCAACTGTTAGATTAGCATCTTGAAGAGCCTTCTCCAAAGGCCTCTTCACCCGTTCCAAAATAGGAATACTTATCTGCTCAAATTCATCCCTCTTAATGAAGCCTCTAACATCTTTCTCTTCCATCAAGCATTCAATATTTAAAGGTGCTTCAGGATTGGCACTAAGAACCTTCTTCAGCTTCTCACATGCAGCCCTCAGCCTAAGACAAGCCCTAGCATTCTGGTAAACATCAATCTTATACTGTTCCTTGAATTTCCCAGCAAAGTGATGAAATAGAGCCTCATCAAAATCTCTACCACCCAAAGACCGATCAAACGAATGAGCCAATATCTTAAGTTGACCCTTCTTATATCCAACAATACAGACTTGCATGCTTGCGTGTCCAACATCAACAAATGCAACATTCAATTGGTCATTCTCGGGCAAGTCTGTCTTATAAATACCATATGCCAGGGCTGTTGCCGTAGTTTCATGAATCAAACGGAGAGGATGCAATCCTGCAATTACTGCTGCATCTAATACTGCCCGTCTTTGTAGGTCGGTGAAATAAACTGGAATCCCAATGCAGCAATCAGACACAGCTGCATTTAGATTCGTCTCGGCTATGCTTTTCAAATTTGAGAACACCATTCCCAGAACTTGGGTTGGTGTAAATGTCCTCATTTCTCCTAAATACCTTGCCTGAATCAGTGGGAACCCATCAGGACCTTCAATTACAGCAAAGGGTAATGACTTGATATCCTTTTGCAACTCAGGATCTGAGAATTGCCGCCCAATCAACCGTTTAATCTGCGAGATAGAATTTTTGGGGTTCATCATGGTTGAAGCAGCTCCTGCAGTCCCAATGAAACGTTGTTTATCACCAAAGCACACAATAGCAGGAGTTTCACGCTTAGATTCATCATTGAGTACAACATCAATCCCTCTTTGTCTTGCAACAGCAACAATGCAACTCTCGTTTCCAAAATCAAATCCAACCACGCTCATTTTTGCAAAACTTTAGGAATTTAAAGGATAAACTGACTCCTGATCACCTGCATAAAGCAATTTAAGCCAAATGATTAAACAGTTCATGAGTCTAAGGGCGTTTATAGCTTTTTCACCATAAAATTGTAATCATGCATGGAAAACCACCCCCTGAAAGAAAATCTTATAATATGAGCATCATGCTATATTCAATCAAATTAAATCCTTCGAAATACCCAAGAAAAATGGGATCTAGAGAAATTTATAATGAACTAGAGCAATCCAGTTTCAGCAGCACGATCTACACATACTCTAAAACCAGGACAAAAATAAACCAACCACGTACCACAACTGCCTATCACACACTTATAGTTGGCTTTAAAAATCTATCACACACCTATAGTTGGCATTAAAAACCTATCACACACCTATAGTTGGCTCACTTGGACCTCATGCACACAAAATCGTTGATATGTCATCTTTGACATATGAGGTTGACATAACAAACACGCTTTCTCTTTTTTCTATAGCATGCACATGCGACCTCGTCTGTCAACAATGATAGATCACGATTTTGTGTACAGAAGGTCCGAATGAGCCAACTTTAGGTGTGTGATAAGTTTTTAAAGCCAACTATAAGTGTGTGATAGGTTATTTAAAAAGTTCGGGGCGCCAATAGGCAAAAGTTGCCAAGTTTAAGGGTGTAAATATGCATTAAGCCTAGTATAATCCATGCATCTGATCAGACCATGTAATGCTTCACTTCAAGATAACTAAACTACTACAAACATTGCCAAAATACTTAGCTATGTAGTTCGAAATTCACATAAAACAATTACTACATCTTAAATTTGAAAACTCGCCCAGTAAGATAAAAATGAACAGATATTGTCTGGCATATTTACTTCTTCGGTTGCAAAAACCAACAACAATGCATGTTACCATGTGTGCATCAGGAAGAATACAATTGCAAGAAGTGCGGTCCTATGATGAAACAGTTGGAAAAGCCTCAACAAAGTATGATAAACAAAGCAAGGCAAAGAAAAAACAAAAGGAAAAGAAAGATAGAAGAAGGAATTCGATGATAAAACTAGTGCATAGAATACCACTAGCAATGTGCATAAATCTATCACAAAAATTAGCCAGTCAATAGGCCGGAATTACAGAACTCTACAAGTACACGCAAATACTAATACATAACATCATTAACATGCATAGGCCGGAATTTCTATAACCTAAACGACTCAACAAAATCCGAACTAAAAAAAGCTAAAACAAAACTTAGAACTTATATCTAAACATAGCAACCAAAAATAAGAACAATCAAAAGGAGCAGCTAAAGACGATCATCAAATCTAAGCAATCAATTAGCCAAAAGAAAAAGCATCTGAACAAGGCACGGAAAGTTAAATCTAAATGATCAAAGAAGAAAAGGACCATACCAAACCTAAATCTCGAAGGAGAAGTCACAGATCTACAAAATGGAGACGAGAATGAAGGACAAGTTATGAAAACCTAGATTCAGTATCGGTGAATCTAATAAAAGATGCAAAAGTTGAGAAGCTATTGTGTACCTTAAAAAGAGGAAGAGAGATTAAAGAAAGAACGGCTTTGGCGATTCTAGAATTCTCTTCAATGAGAAGAGAAGGAGGCGCAGCGAGGAACACTAAAATATGAAGAGGTGAAATAGTCTGTTCAAAAGGTATTTTGGTATTTTAAATTTGTTTAATTTTAATATTTTAAATAAATGCTAAAATAAAATAAAATTCAAAAAGGAAATAGGAAGACAAGAGAAGCGGAGGTCATTGGGGATTCGAGGTGGTCCTGGAGGCGTCTAGACGATGTTTCCTTCGTGTTCTTCTAGAAAGATCTATAAGCAGGTGTTTATTTCTGGGCTGGGCTTTTCTGTTTTTCGGGTTTCAATTTCATGCCAAATAAAATGTTACGATGTATGATTTTTTTTTTTTGGAACTATCAATTAGACTCTACGTGTAAAATAGTACCATAACATTTAAAAAAATGTACAATTTAAATTTTGATTATAGAACTAAAAAAAGCCTTTTTATGAATCGTTTGTCACTAATCAGATTTAAAAGTTTAAAATGATAGACATGTAGAAAATAAAATGAAAAGATTATGTCTCAAAAAATTAAAAAGGAAAATTAGAAGTAAAAAAGATTCAACATGATGAATATTGAAAGGCAAAATGAGTAATAAGATGCAAAATATGACATACAATTAGCAAAAAGAGAAGAAAACATGAGACATACTCTTAAACCATTAAATAACAGGAAACTCATTAATGGAATTATCTAAATTTAACTTAAAGAATGACACTATGAAAAATAAAAACCAATCTAAGACACAATGAAAACCAAAAACATTGATAAATAATAATATGAGTAACAAAAAGCTAAGTAGATGAACTAAAAATTAGTAGGAAGAATTGTCATAATCTTAAACTCTTAAGTTATGTTTGGTACGTTGTAATGCAATGTAATGTAATCAAAGTTGTAATGTAATGAAATATAATAGTGATTCCAATATAATGTTCGGTTGATAAATTTTAAAAAAATGAATGAAATGTAATTACTATTACAACACTTATGTTTGTTTCATCAAATGTAGTTTTTTTTTTTAAAAAAATTTGCGTAAAGCGCTTACATTAAAGAAGAAAGAAAAATCCCCACCAGACCCGGATGTGATTCGAACTCATGACCTCCCAAGGCATAGGTAAGCTCTCAACCACTAGGCTAAGAGCTTCACCACAGTAGTTAAAAACTTCAATTATTCTCGAATTTTCATATGCATGGGAACATCATCGATATATAATGATTAAGAACTTGCTAGTTTTTGTTCGTTTTTCCCGGTTTCCTCAGTTTTTGCCTTTTCACATTTCTTTTTTTTTTTTTTGCATTTGTCGTATTTTTAGTTTTTCACGTTTTTTCTCATTTTTTTGTTTTCCATGTTTCATATTTTTTTCGCTTTTCACATTTCTCCATTTTTTATATTTTTTGTGTTTTTCCATTTTCACATTTTTCCCGTTCTTCGTATTTTTCATGTTTTTCTCATTTTATGTTTTACCGTTTAATAAGAATGATGGATAATGCGTATAAATAATAAATAATTATATTATAGTGAGGGTAATGGGAATTCATGTCTATTTTTTATGTAATCACCATTACATAAATTTGTAAAGAAAAATTGAATGATGTAATTGTGATTCTATTACGACAAAACAATATGACTAATCTAAACATGGTAATGACCATCCATCGTAATGGGCATTCCATTACAACATTCATTACAGCGTACCAAACAAGGCCTTAGTATTGTCAAATAGCAAGAGAAAATCATTGATATAAGCGTTTGGAATATCATCTCCATAACTTATATTTCCAATCATATAAATTTTTTAAGAACTCAATTCAAAATTCAACCAAAAGTAAAATTATTTGACATAAAGTGAAAGTGCAACGATGATAAATTGAACTCGCATGCCATTATACGTTATTTGGAACAACCATCAAACAAAAAATGTAATAGAATTGAAGTCTAGTAGTTCCTCGTAGTATGCATTTATGAGCTTCTTCAGTTTCCTTCTCTTGATTTAGAAAAAAACATCCACTTCCATGCTACAAATTATAACAAACTTAGCACGTATTAATTAACGGGAAAAAATCAAGCATTTAAAGATCCAAATTAAACATCATCAAACTACTCTAAAATATAACTCCAGCTCATCTATCCGTTTAATACCAAATCTAATATACAAATAATACAAAATAAATTCAACACTCAACAGAAAACTCATAGCATAAGTGAAGCAATGTATAGCCTATTAACAACACTAAGCTAAAAGACTTTCCAATGGGAACAAAACCAATGAGCAAGAAAATGCGCGAAAAGGCCCAAAAATTAAAATATAAACAAATTAAATTTACTTGTTCTCATGAAGAAGACTGCAATGGCTTGGTTAGTTAGTCAATAAAAATATAATTACGACAATAGTAATTGGTTGATAGAAAACTGATAAAATCTGAAAACTCCTCTTTAATGCAGGGTATGAAGAACCTGATGATTCCTTTATGAAAATATCACCTTCTCCAACTAAAAGAAGATTCCTCAAATGAAAAAGATAACAATAATTCATATCTATGTATGTCAATGTACAGAGGAACCGTAATCCCCATCCCCGGTCACATTAAAAACACACAGAAACTCAAGCTATTATCATAATTGCATACAAACAGCAATATAACCAAATAAAGTCTCCTTATTCATTATTGCTTATAAAAAAATCCATAATCAAAAGGCTAAATAACCAATAAAACAATTTAATCGATCAATAAAAATTCACTTAATCTAAACAAAATAATCCAATTCATCAATATATTAAATCTTAATGAATATCCATAAAATTTGCTAATGGGAATGAGACGATTGTGCTGGCCAACCTGAATGCAGAATGAAACTGAGAAAAACTATCTGAACCTAGCCTGCAAATTTCAACGTGGCAAAGAGTGAACTGCCTACTCAATAAATGTAATTACCTACAGTAAGAAGGAATAACTTGGGCAATAGACTTCAGTAACATTTCATTCCCAACTTGGGAGAGCATTATACTTTGATATTGAAAAAGATGTTGCCACGTGTTATCCCCTGGATAACTAAAGATCGGGCACTTTCTCATGTCTATGAGAGAAGGAAAACTAAGATACATACTAGTATTTAAGGGATTTTGAACATCAAGAATCAATTTAATCTCATATTGCAAAACAACCAAGACATTTGTACTAAAAAAGATAGACGACTTCTTAAGATTTAAAGCTTGGCTGGACAACTCCTCGTACTTGCTAAAAAGTGATTTCATTAAAGTACTCTAAGTAACATCAGCTCTGAAGAAGAAGAAGAAGAAGCTAAGATTAGCGAACAACAAATGAGACACTCGTGGAGCATAACAACTAACCTTGAAGCTATGTAGTAACCCATGACCTTCATCCCCTTTAAAGAGAGCAGACAGACCTTCAAAGCGCAAAATGAACAAGTAGGGAGAAGGTGAATCACCTCGGCACAACTCCCGCTCAGGAACAATTGAGTCCATCTCTTCCCTATTAAACATGACATGGTACTTAACGGACGTGACATCACTACAAGAAATATGACATTTTGTGACGATTTTATTTTCTGGAAACATAATTTCATCACTAATAATCAATTAAACATGACAATTTTTACATTTCGTCATTGTTTTTAATTTTCTCACGACAATTTTTATGACCGTCTCCATTGTTCTATAAATTTGTCACTATCAGATATATTTTATGACGATAAGCAGAATATCGTAAACCTATAGTTTTGGAGGTAAAACTTAGTATAATAAATATAGAGGTAAAATATTTTCGTGACGAAATAAGAATAATTGGTGACAAATATGTCATCATTGTAAGAATTATTTTTATATGGCACTTTTTATTTGTGATAATTTAATTCGAACAAACGGTAACAAATTAGATTTTATCACTTATTATTATTATTTTGTGATATTATTTAAATATCGGCATGCATTGTGATATTATACAACGATATATGAATGATCGTCACTATAATATTTTCAGAGAAATTTTAGTAATATCAAATTAGAATAAAATAATAATTTAATGGCGAAATATTTGTAATAAATGATGATTAATATTTCATAGTTGCAGATAATTATTTAATGACGATTGTAATACGCGATAAAATAATTTAAAAAATGTGGCAAAATATATGTTGTCGTGTTTTGTTACTTTATTGTGACAATATTGATGTATTGTTATTTATTTGAATGTTTGTGTTACAAAAAAAATAAATTGTCATAATTTCATATTAATTTATGAGCTTTTTATAAAGGGACGGCCCGGTGCATTACGCGTTCCCGCTGAGCGAGGGTTCGGAGAGGGGTCCCACCACAAGGGTGTACTAGGGGCAAACCTTTCCCTGCCAATTTATTTGGCAAGAGGCCGCTCCTAAACCTCGAACCCATGACCTCTTGATCACATAACAATTTATGAGCTTTTTATATCATCATAAAAAAAATTTATTATAATTTAATATTAATTTATATTCTTTTTATATTTTCGTCAAATATAACATTTTTTATGCTAATTCGTCATATCATAATTTTTTGAAGTTGTTATAACAATAAATGTATATTGGTTTCCCACTCAAAAAAAAAACTCTAACGACTTCTTCCCTTTCTCTTCAATTTTCATCAATTCTTCACCAATTCCATCCTTTAATCTTCCCTTTGATTGAATTTTTCTTCCTTTTCAAGTTGTAGTTTTCTATTTGAGGAGGAAGAAGGAAGATTGTCTTCCTTTTTCCTCCTTACACCGTTTTGTTGTTTTATTTTTCTTCTTCTTTGTTCAATAAATTATAGTTGAATTGTATATATTTCACCAAATCCCTTATTCCGCTTGAATTGCATGTGTTGTTTTGTTATCTTTTCATTGGTAACTTTTTTCTGTTTTAGCAAGAGCATAAATGGTAGATCGTATACGTAGATCACTACATCTACATAATTGCAAAAGAAAGGACTTAGATCCGGAGATTCAGAGGAGTTTAAATGCTGAATATGAGATTACATGTGTTTTTCTACAAGTTTGGTGTTTGAAGAAATATATATTTCATCTATTGTTTGTTTTATCTGTATCTTTAATGGTTTATTTTGCTCGTTATAGTCGTTTTTTTTACCTTTATGGATTTTGTAATAGGCATAGCCTATACTTATGTAAGGTTTTATTCCTTACTTTTCTTGTTGTACTTGATGTTTTCGTAGCTATAAAACGATGTATGCATTTTTATCAAAAAAAAACAACAAATGTATATTAAATTATTAACATGACAAATAATTAAAAATAAATAAATAGTACGTGATAAGGAGATTTGAATTTTAATATTTAATCTATTTTATTTATGTAGTAATTTAATATGTTATAATATTTTGTTATGTAAAATAAATTTTTTATTAAATTTTACATTGATTATAAGTCGATCTTTTCTAAATAATAACAATGATTAATTATATTATTAATTTTTATTCTTGATTAAATTATTAAGAGTTAAATTAATTATAAGTTAAATTAATAAAAACATAAATAATAGGAATAAAGTGTAAAAATACCTCTAATATTTACAACCAAGAGCAATTTTATCCATAACGTTTAAAATGATACAATTTTTACCCCTAACGTTTACACTCAAGAGAAATCATACCTTTAAAGTTGACAAGTCGGGTAAATTTGAGAAATAATTCATCAAACTGTCTTCTCGGTCATGAATTTTTTCACATACACTTCACATGCGTGTTATCACTCATTAGTTACATATCATAAATATATGATTAGACTTGAAAAAAATTAAAATTTTTTAAAAACTATATTGTCTTTAGTAAGACAAAAAAAATTGAAATATTTCACCGAATTTATAAATATTAATCTCCAATTCTATTATTGAATAAAAAAATATAAAATTTTTAATTGACCCAAATTATCAATGTTAGGGTAAAATTACTCTTGACTGTCCATATTGTTAGTAAAATTGCACTATTTTAGATATTAGGGTAAAATTGAACTATTTTATACATTATAGCAAAATTGTTCATTGCTACAAAAGATAGTGGATATTTTTGCAATATATCCCTAAATAATATTAATATATTTTCTTGTAGGTTTTTAGGATTAATCTAGTTTTCCTTGAAATCTCACATCCACGACCCACTTCACATGGGGGCCACGGCCTAAACATTTATTCCACCGTTTCCACCACTTGGTTTGTCCACCACCACTTCCATTCTCTCTTCTCACTCGATCAAATTACATTACTCTGCGTGATTTCTATTTCGTGAGAAGAGAAAGACGGTGACAGTAAATGGGATGGCGAGATAGAGAAGGTTTATATGGCATCACCAAAATCACTTTAAAACAAACCTCGTGAAGTTTCCAGTTAAGTTTTCCTTTCAGTGATTTAGGTCCTTCTAATTCTATATTCTGCTTGCTGTTTTTTGCTTTGATTTTGCTTGCTGTTTTGGCTTGTGTTCTGGTTTGTTTGTTTTTCAGTGATTTTGTTTTGGTTGCAGGAATTCTTGTTATGTGTCATTTTGATTCTTGTTACAGGAATTCTTAGCTGTCCATACTTGTAGTTCATATAAGTATCTAGATTTCTCTGATAATATCCATGACTACCACTAAGTCTAATATTTCTTTTAATTTAATATTCTCATTCTTATGTTTCCTGAATGTATATTAAGAATTGAATCTTTTGCAATAACAGGTTGGTGTATTTTTGCTCTAATCATATATTCATGGTGAGATTCAAGAAAATGAGTAGTATGGAGATATTTAGAAAAAGGTCTCAAGTGACCCGATGTTTGAGTTGAAGTAATTTTCCAGAACGAGCACAAGTACCAAACAGTGTAACACTAACAATGGAGAACGTCCCTAGAAAGGCTGTTCGATCAAAGTTGTCACAAAATTATTTGTTTTAATGTCAGATTGTAATGTCACAATATATATTTAATATATGACAATTAAGCATTTAGTTATTATAAGATAATATTGCATGACGATCTTTATCATTAATTAAGATGTACCTTTAGTGACTATATAATTATCACTTATTAATACTACTCAGCAACAAATGAGATTTTAAAGCGACAATACTTTGATGGTTATAATGTCGTTAAAATTATGTAATTTCGGTTTGATATAGATATTTGTCACCTCAAACTATATATTTGTTGACAAAATATGAATTTCGTTATTATAATAATTATGTTTCACAACAAAGTTTAATCTTAAGTGAGAAAAAAAATTACAATAGTTACAATGTCATTTAAACTCTGTAAATTTTCCAACTTATATTTATTTGTCACTTTAGCTATGATTTAAGTTGACAAAAGTTGAATTCCTTCATTTAAATGTTCACTATTCATGACAAAATTAAGTTTTATGTGACAAAATATTGATAATAATAGTAACAAAATAAAAGCCACTAAAACAAGACAGAATAATGGCACATTATCTTTTTCGTCATATAAAAGTAAATGATTTATGACAAAATAAAAATTTATCATATATACATAATATCACGCTCCTACTATGACGTTCGGTGTAACAAAAATAAATCTGTCACCTATTATGTATTGTGACGAAAAATCATATTTTCATGACAATTTTTTACGTCATAAAAAACCAAATTTCTTGTAGTGATAAAACATAATCCAATCCACAAATTTGGCATGAAACCATAACCACTCCATAACTGCTATAAGATGAGACCATCATCTTATATATTATGTCGTAGACTTTACTTATATATATTTCAAAAGCCACATCATATTCCTTCATTTCACATTATTTCTCATAGAATGAATCAACTCAAAAGCAACCACAACATTGTCATGAATAGATCTAGCAGACATAAAAGTTAATTCTTCATCAAAATCATAAAAGAGCGAATATGCTTAAGACGTTTATTCATGACCTTAACAACAAGTTTATAAATCATATTACAAAGAGAGGCAGGCCGAAGTTCATTCATAATCGTAAAAGAGTCGACTTTTGGAATAAGAATAATATTGGTAGCACTAAGATGCTTCGTGAGGATACCTTCCATCAATCACCTCCTATACGCAACAAAAACATCATGTCCAATTTCTAACCAGAACTTCTAAAAGCAAGCAAGATTTAACCTGTTTGCCCTAACGATTTATCTGAGTGTATGGAGAAAACCGCCACCTTAAAATTCCTTTTGATCAAACGGGCAATAATCAAGTCGTTCATCTCATGAGAAACACAAGGAAGAATCAAATCCACCACATGTATAGAAATAGTTTTATTAGCAGTGGTAACAACATTATTAAATAATTTATTTATTTATAGAATAATATACAAAAATACACCTAATATGTATAGTCAAGGCCTTAGTGGACCCTACCGATACCCTTAGCTGACTAGGGTGTTAGTCTCGCTGCCGCCTTCGTGGTCACCTACTGCCGCACTAGACACTAGAGTTTCTCATCTGTCCTGACCACTATGATTCTCTCTAAGGTACTCAAGTCTCCTTTTAACTTTGTTGCACTGGGGGTGAGCTCGATGGAAGCAAATATCGATGAACTGATAGGGAAGGTTACACTGAACGACGAGGAAGAGGAAATTATCGAGAATGTTGAAGCTGAAACACAAACTAAAAGATGGTGTGTAACAAGCCGCATTCTCTCGCCAAAACCTCTGAATGTCCGAATCCTAACTGATGCGTTGAGAGGCCAATGGCGCACTAGTAGATTCCTGATTGAGGAAGGGGAAGATGGGTGTTTTGCTTGCGAGTTCAAATCACACTGTGATAGAGACCGAATTCTGAAAGAGGGACCGTGGACATTTGAATGCAATTTGATACTGCTTACGGGAGTTCATGTCCATGAGAAACCATCAGAAATTCCCCTCACCCATTGCTCTATGTGGGTCAGGATATACAATCTCCCTCTTAATCAAAGAAATCAAACTATGGTTCATAATATCGGGAACAGAGTTGGAAATGTTATGCAGGTGTAAGAGGCAGAAGTCAAGAATATTGGTAAGTACGTTCAGGCGCGTATCAATATCGACATCGGTAAACCTCTTCTGAGAAAGATAAGAGTTAGAAACAGTAAAAGGGATGCCGTCTGGGTTTATTTCAGATACAAAAATCTTCCCAATTACTGCTACTGGCGTGGAATCTTGGGACATACCCATGATGACTATGAGGAAATGCCTGAGGAACTTACTAAAGTGGAGGACTGGCCCCATGGTCCCTCCTTAAGGGCATCCCCCATGAAAATGCAGAGTTCAAATCCGATAGGAGCCAGGGACAATATCAGGCAAACTAAATCCAGCGCATAGGTTGGAAACATGATAGGGGTATTTTACCCCTATCTTTTAGCGTGATTTACGGGTTGATTTTGGATAAAATAAATAAGTTTAATTACAAAAATAAAGTGTTTTGATAAAATAAAGAAATAAAAATAAATCTCGTACTTTCAGTTAATTTTCCTCGTTTTTTATTAGTTTATGAAATAAAAACGTCAAGCTAACTCGGCTCTCAAGTTTTGTATTTCAGGTATGAGAAAGGAGCAAAAATCCACTCCATACGCGGGGCGTATCATCCTCTACGCGGGGCGTGAAACATGGTGTCGGTAATGATTGCCTTATCCGCAGACACCATGTGGAACTGACTCAGCATATGCGGGGCGTATGCCACTATACGCGGGGCGTATGACACATGTCGGCAATAATTGGCCTAATCCTGAAAGTCAGATTGCATTGTCTCCCGGAGTCAACTCTCCATACGCGGGGCGTATCACCATATACGCGGGGCGTAAAAGGCAGTTCTTCAACATAAAAAGATCAGAGACTCATTTACGCGGGGCGTACTTCAGCTACGCACGGCGTAAAAGCACCAATTCAAGCAATAAAACTTCAGAGACTCAAACACGCGGGGCGTACAATCCTTTATGCAAGGCGTGCTTGAGACAATTAGACATGGAATTGGTCCACATGCAGGAGATTTCTGACGGAATGGGCATTTACGCGGGGCGTAGACCACTTCACGCGGGGCGTATCATGGGATTTCGGCACCAAATAATGTTGCTCCATACTTGTGCTTTGTGAAATTACAAACTTACCCTTGCTTGATGTCTATAAATAGGAAGCTCTTGAACCTCATTTAAAATAAAGAAATAATTACACACTAGAGAGAAAACTATACTTGTTTTGTTACTTGTTGTAGTATAGATTCAATTTTTGTAGCTAAACTCTCCACCTCGAGAGCTTGTTCGGTTGTTCCGGCATTCCATCGAAGTTTCGCTCCACCATTCGTCACCAAGCTCGAGAGTTCCACCTCCACGACCTAGGAGACGGCTTTGAGTCCGGTTAGCTAGTTTCAAGGGTGGATTCTCCCCTTTTACGTGCTAATTAGCTTGTACTCTTCTTATGTACTAGGCTTGGTTGTATTCCATTTATATACATTCCATATTTATAATTTCATGATTTATAATCTCTATTTCCCTTTACGTGTTAGTATTTGCTACTTGTTTTGATATTGATAATTGACTATTGTGTAGGAGAACACGATTTCCGATGCCATTCGGGCTATCTTTAGGGAGTTATATAGGTGTTGCCCTACCGGAAGTGACAAATCGGAAACCATAGGAATTGACAAGCCACGGAACTTACGGGCCCTAGTTTCTAATTCCCCCGCATTAGACACGCCTTGACTAGGAATTACGTAATCTAAGTGCTTCACGGGTCGGTCCTACTATACTTAGTCGTCTTTGTAAGAGTAAATTATTATTCGTATACATTTAGAGTCATTATTTATCGTGGTTATAACTTATCGATATTCATCCCACTTCATAGGGTTTTAGCTACACAAATCTGAGTCGCCAATAGTTAGGATAGTGTGTAGTTGTATCTTACTTCACCCCCAAAGTAATCGCCGCTTAAATAACATACGAAACCGAGTCGTCTAATACTTGTAATTATAAATCCCGTGGATTCGATACCCGGTCTTAACCGGATTATTACTTGATACGACGGGGTACACTTGCCCCTAAGTAGTCGTAGCGTCTAGTAGAGTTAAGAACATTTAAAAGATCACATCCATAGATATAGAGTCCGCACTCATACTATACATATCGTCATTACAAAACTCTACATAGATCTTACGCCCATCAAGTTTTTGGTGCCGTTGCCGGGGATTTATAATATATTGCAATATTAGACAAAAACGTTTTATTGTTAGTTTAAGCATTTGTAAATATTATTTTCTCTTTTTGTGAATAATTTATTTCGTTTTATGTTACTAATGATTTGTTTCATGGTATGATGCTTCATAGTCGTCGTCGGTGGGCCGACCGCATGGATGACAAATGCCCACACTCGACCTCGCAATTCGATGTAGTAGACTCTTTGCTTAGAGATATTCATAAAGGATTATCTAACACTGAGACATATTTCAGGGAAATAGAAAATCTATGGGCCAGATTGAAGTCTCCTCTTGATTCCGCCGCGGACGAATCAATTCGAGATTCCAATTCGGTTCGTCAAAGTGGGAAGCTCGAGTTAATTGAGTTTTCTCAAAAGGATTCCCCAAAGAATAAAAGTCGTTTCAGTTGTGAGAAAACGGACATCGATGAGCCGGTTGTGTGCGGACCCATGGAAATAAATCCAAAGTTAGAAGAGTTGGAGGTTCCTTCTACATCGGAACATTTCGCTCCTTTTGAACTACCAAAGGAGTCAAATAGGGAGCAAACTAAACTCTTCGATAATTTCTGTACATATAGTTTTTGGTTTTTGTCAAATTCTTTTAAAGCAAACAATCTGTTTTGCAGGTACGGGTTGCTTATTCAAGAATTTGAATTCCTAACACGAATGGAAGCATACACCTAGGAGGAAATTCAAAAGTCGAGCTACTTCGACTCAAAACGTAGCACCGGTTTGAGTTTCTCGAACCACTTGTCTATATGTATTATAAACGTTATCTCTTTTCTTTATTTTGCATTATTGTTATTTTATTTTCATCTTCATTTTTACTTTATTTTATTGTCTCCTATTTTATTTTAATTTCATAAAATCAAAAGAAAAAAAACAAAAAAAAAAACAAATCCCTTTTTAATCCAAAATTTTATGACACGTGGGGCGTACGCACCTATACGTCCCGCGTATCTACGTGTCTAATCCTTATTCATAATAAAAGACACGGTACGCGGGGCGTCTCTCCTACCACGCCCCGCGTACGCTTTAAGTTTCGGCAGTTTTTGAAAAAATGCCACGTGGGAGGACACGCGGGACGCGTCCCAGGGCACGCCCCGCGTATCCTCGGAGAGTTATGAATTACGACTCCCCATGGCAACTCCCTTTCCCTCAAACTTCCCATCACACATCTTCCTCATACACCTTTTCCACTTCCACACTCCACCTCCCTTTCCATCCAATCAACTTCCATCCTTCCAAATTCAAATTTTCAACTTCCCTCCATAATAAATTTTCATTAACTACCTCCTTAATTACAAATTAATAAAAATTAAAAAGAGTCATAAATAAAACATAAAAATCATAAAATCAATTAAAAATCATTAAACACTCATAAATCCAAAAGTCAAAAAAATCAAAAAATTACCAAAAACCACAAAAAGCCTTCATCCTCCGTCCTCATACGTGGGGCGTAACCACATTTACGCCCCGCGTCTCCGCCCTTTTTGTCATAAAAAAGGAGCAGGAGGTCAGATACGCGTGGCGTAACCCTATTTACGCCGCGCGTATCTCACCATTCTTGCGCAAAATAACATCATGGGGAGGGATACGCGTGGCGTGGCCCCTTTACGCCCCGCGTACCCCTCTGGGAATCCGAGCTTTGCTTGGATTCCCCACTTCTCCCCTATATATATATCTCCCCTTTTCTCCCTTCCCTTCCTCACAACTATCTCAACTCTCTCCCAACCTTCTTCCACCTTCTCTCAATCCTTCTCCATTCCTAACTATTGCCATGGCACGAAAGAGAGCCACCGACATACGCCCCCCACGGTCCACTCAGGCCCGATCCTCCCATTTCGCACAAAACCAACAATCACCTCCACCTCCCGAACGGGAGGGAACCCCACCACTTACCCGCCTACACCGGGCCCCTTTTCATCTCCTAACCATGGGGGAGGCCGAGCACTACCAAACACTCTCCGCCGCCCACTTTATGGAACTTCCATACATTGAGCGGAACACTCTTGACCGCTTCGGCCTTGGCGGGGCTTTCGTGGAGCGCCTTCGTGCCCTCTATTGGTACGATCACTTTCTTGCACGGCACCACGTTTACCCCTCCTTAGTTTTGGAGTTCTACACCACCCTCACCTCTAACAATGTCCCCGATGCCGCCCTTTTCAATTTCTGCCTTCACAACCACTCATTCACCATTGATACCCAATGGCTCCGCAATCACTTCACCAAACAAGCGGAAGATGGTATCTCCCATTGGCCCGAGGATGTTTCCGCTCGTGGTTTTTGGACCTCAATCACCGGGTCCGAGGATTATGATGTCTCCAACCTCCGCCCCTCTCTCATTCGTGATCCAATCCCCCAACTTCTCCACCGCTTCATCTCCGTCTACTTTTCGGGGAAGTCGGAATCCACCAAGGTCAACAAGGACGAACTTTTGGCACTCTGTTGTGTCAACAACCGTGCCTATGACCTCTCCTATCTTGTGGCCGTCCAACTCCACCACATTTCCACCCAAAAGCGGGGCAAGATCGGGTTGGGCCATCTAGTCACTCTTTTCGCCACTTCCGCTCTTGGCGAGGCTACCCTTGCTCGCCTCCCAAGCCTTTTGCCTAGGCCCGTGGAGAAAAATGCTTTTAAGTCCCTTAACCGTCCCACTTCGGGCCCAGGAGAGACTTCGGGGGCGGCTCATGCCAACGAGGAAGGGGGTTCGGATTCGAATTCCGATTTGGGTCTCAACTTTAGCCCTCCACCTAACCATGACTTCAATGCCATCTATGCTCGGTTGGATATCTTAGAGGATAACCACCGGGACCAGGTTCATTATGACTCCCAATTCGCCACCCTCAACACCCGCTTCGACTCCATCGAGGCACAACAACGGGAGGATCCAAAAAAAAAAAACAAAAAAAAACAAATCCCTTTTTAATCCAAAATTTTATGACACGTGGGGCGTACGCACCTATACGTCCCACGTATCTACGTGTTTAATCCTCATTCACAATAAAAGACACAGTACACGGGGTGTCTCTCCTACCACGCCCCGCGTACGCTTTAAGTTTCGGCAGTTTTTAAAAAAATGCCACGTGGGAGGACACGCGGGACGCGCCCCAGGGCACGCCCCGCGTATCCTCGGAGAGTTGTGAATTACGACTCCCCATGGCAACTCCCTTTCCCTCAAACTTCCCATCACTCATCTTCCCCATACACCTTTTCCACTTCCACACTCCACCTCCCTTTCCATCCAATCAACTTCCATCCTTCCAAATTCAATTTTTCAACTTCCCTCCATAATAAATTTTCATTAACTACCTCCTTAATTACAAATTAATAAAAATTAAAAAGAGTCATAAATAAAACATAAAAATCATAAAATCAATTAAAAATCATTAAACACTCATAAATCCAAAAGTCAAAAAAATCAGAAAATTACCAAAAACCACAAAAAGCCTTCATCCTCTGTCCTCATACGCGGGGCGTAACCACATTTATGCCCCGCGTCTCCGCCCTTTTTGTCATAAAAAGGAGCAGGAGGTCAGATACGCGTGGCGTAACCCTATTTACGCCGCGCGTATCTCACCATTCTTGCGCAAAATAACATCATGGGGAGGGATACGCGTGGCGTGGCCCCTTTACGCCCCGCGTACCCCTCTGGGAATCTGAGCTTTGCTTGGATTCCCCACTTCTCCCCTATATATATCTCCCCTTTTCTCCCTTCCCTTCCTCACAACTATCTCAACTCTCTCCCAACCTTCTTCCACCTTCTCTCAATCCTTCTCCATTCCTAACTATTGCCATGGCACGAAAGAGAGCCACCGACATACGCCCCCCACGGTCCACTCAGGCTCGATCCTCCCGTTCCGCACAAAACCAACAATCACCTCCACCGGGCCCCTTTTCATCTCCTAACCGAGGGGGAGGCCGAGCACTACCAAACACTCTCCGCCGCCCACTTTATGGAACTTCCGTACATTGAGCGGAACACTCTTGACCGCTTCGATCTTGGCGGGGCTTTCGTGGAGCGCCTCCGTGCCCTCTCTTGGTACGATCACTTTCTTGCACGACACCACGTTTACCCCTCCTTAGTTTTGGAGTTCTACACCACCCTTACCTCTAACAATGTCCCCGATGCCGCCCTCTTCAATTTCTGTCTTCACAACCACTCATTCACCATTGATACCCAATGGCTCCGCAATCACTTCACCAAACAAGCGGAAGATGGTATCTCCCATTGGCCCGAGGATGTTTCCGCTCGTGGTTTTTGGACCTCAATCACTGGGTCCGAGGATTATGATGTCTCCAACCTCCGCCCCTCTCTCATTCGTGATCCAATCCTCCAACTTCTCCACCGCTTCATCTCCGTCTACTTTTCGGGAAAGTCGGAATCCACCAAGGTCAACAAGGACGAACTTTTGGCACTCTATTGTTATGTCAACAACCGTGCCTATGACCTCTCCTATCTTGTGGCCGTCCAACTCCACCATATTTCCACCCGAAAGCGGGGCAAGATCGGGTTGGGCCATCTAGTCACTCTTTTCGCCACTTCCGCTCTTGGCGAGGCTACCCTTGCTTGCCTCCCAAGCCTTTTGCCTAGGCCCATGGAGAAAAATGCTTTTAAGTCCCTTAACCATCCCACTTCGGGCCCAGGAGAGACTTCGGGGGCGGCTCATACCAACGAAGAAGGGGGTTCGGATTCGGATTCCGATTTGGGTCTCAACTTTAGCCCTCCATCTAACCATGACTTCAATGCCATCTATGCTCGGTTGGATATCTTGGAGGATAACTAATGCCGGGATCGGGTTCATTATGACTCCCAATTCGCCACCCTCAACACCCGCTTCGACTCCATCGAGGCACAACAACGGGAGGATCGGGCCCATATCGACACTCGTTTCGATGCTCTCACCGCTTCCTTCGCCTCCTACTTCAACCTCCATGGCAATCCACCTCCACCATAACCATAGTTCCATTTCTTTTTGTTTTCCATTTTCTTTTGATGTTTTGATGTTTTGATGTTTTGATGTACTATCTTTTTATTTTCTAATATATTAGTAATTTCCGTTTATGTTTCGTGCTATTTTTGCGTTTATTTTTGCTGTTTATAATAAATCCACGCAGGGCGTACCCCATGGAACGCTCCGCGTACCCCTAATTTTCATGCGTAAAAAAAGTTCAGAAACTCAAACACGCGGGGCGCCCTGTTCCTGCGCCCCGCGTATTTGAGTCTCTGACTCTAAAACCAATAAAAACACCGCCTTACGCGGGGCGCCCTCCCTATTACGCCATGCGTCTTTGAGTCTCTAACTCATAACGCATTAAAAATGCCGCCCTACGCGGGGCGCCCCCCTAGGCACGCCTCGCGTAGGGCCCTTGACCACTAAGGGTCTTCTTCTTTCCCTTCCTTAGCTTTATTTTTGTTTTTGTTTTAGTTTCTTTTTGCGACGCCCTTGGAATAGGCATCATTTTAAATAACGCGGAGGGACATGCAACCCCGCACTTTTAGTTTGGTTTGCACTACCAAAAATAAAAATAAAAATTTGATAACAACAAAATAATTAAACTAATTTATTGACTCTTTTAAATTTTCCCGACATGTTATCCCTCATTCAGAAATTAATTAAAGTTTCGTTATTTGTCATCAAAAATAAAAGTGTGGGAACATAAAGGAATGATTCGATTAAGAAATTTTAGTCTTGATCTTAAAGTTAGGGAATTTGTGCAAAACTTAGGATTAGTACTAAACTAAGGCATTGAGTCTTAACCCAAATGTTACCTCCATAATAAACTTTAAAAAGGCAATAAAAACGGGATAGTTGAGAATTTAGCAAAAACTTGATAGTACACAATTGAAACCCGAATCTTTGTGAGGTATTTTTGAGCCTAAAAGAGTTCGTACGAGAACTCTAATTCTTTCACATTTTTTTCGAGAGCTTTGACTTCACTCGACTCATAGAATTTGCATCCAATACCGGGTTAAGTACATTTATTTGTGGTAAAAAGGCAATAGATGATAAACCGAACCCACTTAGGCTAATTTTTCTTAATTTATTTTTCTCGTTTTCATTAAACATTAGGAAACCCCCCTCGAGCCTATTAACCAACTTTTTTGTTAATACCCTCTTAACATTTAACCCTTTTTTCTCTTGTTCAATTTACCGACATAATCAAAGTGCACCCGAATTACCCAAAATAAGTCACGGCCTTAGCAAATGAGCACCGTAAGTTCTCAAAATATTGTTTTTGTGCCTCTATCAAAACAAAGGATACAATAAAAATAAAAAGGCATTCTCAAGCTCCACCCGAGCAATTTTGAAGTACGTCTTGTAAAATTCGCCAAGGCCGAAATAAGCAATGATACGGTGCAATCACAAAACGGTATTTTTGAACTCGAGTTTCTTTAAACTAACCACTAAAGAAGCCACCCACATTACAACCCCCCTCCGGGTTCATTTTTAATATTGCCTAACCATATTTTAGGAGGAAAAACCCGGATAAAAATGCAAATTCAACATGATCTCGAGTAAGTGCAAAGAAGAGTGCTAAAACACCGACCCACCTAAAATTGAGCGTAAGAGCGAAATCCCTTGGTGAGGTACTATCGGGTTCTCAAAAGATAATCAGCCCCCGTTAATATTGCCTATTAAATCTTGATCATGGAGGTTTCAAACAAGTTCTGTACTCAATTGTTTGCGTAGGTACTTACCGAAACCTTTGTACAAAACCATAACTTTGAAATCACGCACTTGGCAAAACCAACCTTCGGTTTGTTTCTTAATTTTCTCAATCCCTTGTCTTTCGATTTCTTTTACTTGAGGACAAGTAAAACTTTAAAGTCCGAGGAGGTTTGATAAGGGTATTTTACCCCTATCTTTTAGCGTGATTTACGGGTTGATTTTGGATAAAATAAATAAGCTTAATTACAAAAATAAAGTGTTTTGATAAAATAAAGAAATAAAAATAAATCTCGTGCTTTCAGTTAATTTTCCTCGTTTTTTATTAGTTTAGGAAATAAAAACGCCAAGCTAACTCGGCTCTCAAGTTTTGTATTTCAGGCACGAGAAAGGAGCAAAAATCCACTCCATACGCGGGGCGTGAAACATGGTGTCGGTAATGATTGCCTTATCCGCAGACGCCATGTGGAACTGACTCAGCATACGCGGGGCGTATGCCACTCTACGCGGGGCGTATGACACATGTCGGCAATAATTGGCCTAATCCTGAAAGTCAGACTGCATTGTCTCCCGGAGTCAACTCTCCATACGCGGGGCGTATCACCATATACGCGGGGCGTAAAAGGCAGTTCTTCAACATAAAAAGATAAGAGACTCATTTACGCAGGGCGTACTTCAGCTACGCATGGCGTAAAAGCACCAATTCAAGCAATAAAACTTCAGAGACTCAAACACGCGGGGCGTACAATCCTTTACGCAGGGCGTGCTTGAGACAATTAGACACGGAATTGGTCCACATGCAGGAGATTTCTGACGGAATGGGCATTTACGCGGGGCGTAGACCACTTCACGCGGGGCGTATCATGGGATTTCTGCACCAAATAATGTTGCTCCATACTTGTGCTTTGTGAAATTACAAACTTACCCTTGCTTGATGTCTATAAATAGGAAGCTCTTGAACCTCATTTAAAACAAAGAAATAATTACACACTAGAGAGAAAACTATACTTGTTTTGTTACTTGTTGTAGTATAGATTCAATTTTTGTAGCTAAACTCTCCACCTCGAGAGCTTGTTCGGTTGTTCCGGCATTCCATCGAAGTTCCGCTCCACCATTCGTCACCAAGCTCGAGAGTTCCACCTCCACGACCTAGGAGACGGCTTTGAGTCCGGTTAGCTAGTTTCAAGGGCGGATTCTCCCCTTTTACGTGCTAATTAGCTTGTACTCTTCCTATGTACTAGGCTTGGTTGTATTCCATTTATATACATTTCATATTTATAATTTCATGATTTATAATCTCTATTTCCCTTTACGTGTTAGTATTTGCTACTTGTTTTGATATTGATAATTGACTATTGTGTAGGAGAACGCGATTTCCGACGCCATTCGGACTATCTTTAGGGAGTTATATAGGTGTTGCCCTACCGCAAGTGACAAACCGGAAACCGTAGGAATTGACAAGCCACGAAACTTACGGGCCCTAGTTTCTAATTCCCCTGCATTAGACACGCCTTGACTAGGAATTACGTAGTCTAAGTGCTTCACGAGTCGGTCCTACTATACTTAGTCGTCTTTGCAAGAGTAAATTATTATCCGTATACATTTAGAGTCATTATTTATCGTGGTTATAACTTATCGATATTCATCCCACTTCATAGGGTTTTAGCTACACAAATCTGAGTCGCCAATAGTTAGGATAGTGTGTAGTTGTATCTTACTTCACCCCCAAAGTAATCGCCGCTTAAATAACATACGAAACCGAGTCGTCTAATACTTGTAATTATAAATCCCGTGGATTCGATACCCGGTCTTAACCGGATTATTACTTGATACGACGAGGTACACTTGCCCCTAAGTAGTCGTAGCGTCTAGTAGAGTTAAGAACATTTAAAAGATCACATCCATAGATATAGAGTCCGCACTCATAATATACATATCGTCATTAGAAAAATCTACCTAGATCTTACGCCCATCAAAACACAACCGATCAACAAACATAATCAAGTCTAGTGGGAACGACACAAGCGCGCAAAAAGTTAGTGTTAGAAACCGAGGGGGCTACCTCACATACTGATGATACTAATGCTGGTAAGAAGGCTGCTACAACAAAGTCCCAGGGGAAGGACAAAGTGCAGGAACCATTTGTTGAAACACCTTTCCACACTATTTTAATTTGACAAAATTATTTATATGAATGATAAAAATATTCTAACACATTAAATTTAAATGCTTTGATTTATTCACACTAATGTGTTTGTTCAATGTTGAGTTATTTGATTTATAAGACATTAAGATAAAAAGCCTAAAGGCCCATAAGAGGAAGTCAAGCCTAAGTCGACAGATCAAGACCTCACGGCCCAGGAAGACAAAACGCAGTGAAAAATTCTCTGAATTTCGCGTGCCGCGACCGCGGCTAGGCAATTCTCGGTCGCGACCCGCGACCTGTAGGCGGGGTTTGGCTCGAATTTGAACAAATTTTTACCTTTTTCTATTCTTAACCCCTAAATTCATACCTCTATTAGCCTATCCCTTATACACACATTCCATAAACTCTATTTCAAACACATTTTCTTTTTCACAACTCAATTCCACACCATATCACCTTTACTTTTACCAAATTTTTACCTACCCAAAATACATCTTTCCCAAACACCACATCCATAACCTAACCCTTTTTACACACAATGCCTAAACATCAGCAGGTTACTAACCAGGTTTCCTCTACATCTAATAATTGTTTGCATGTTGAATATGGATCCATTCAGCATTATTTCAAATGGGGTTAGGCACGTGGTACAAGCACTATTATGGACATAGTGCGTAGTGAAATAGACGTTATTGTATTGGTTACTCTTTCCTATTCTAAAAACGAATGAGCGGATTATATTTAGGATTTAGGTTAATTTTATGAAGATAGGGATGACGAGATGAGTATTTGGTTTGGATATCGTACCAAACAATTTATTATTAAGCCATCAATTTTCCGACTAATCCGGTTTGGAAATATTTTGCCTAGATTTAATAAATTTATGAAGATCAGGATTCGAAGTCCGGTTTTGTTTATTTTGGATTACATCTTCAAGGATTTCGTAGTAGAAAGGCTTGGACTACTTTTTGATCATTTTTAACCATGCTTCCATTTCAACCAATAAGCACGTTGCTATGCATACTTTGATTACGAGTATTGTTTTGGATGCTACGAGTATTATGGAGCAGTTTTCAATCACTTACTCCTAATAATTTTCCGATGTTGGATTATGCCACAATTTTACACATCCACGGTGGTTAGCCACTGTTGGCTAGTTTTGCAAGTTCGATGTCGGTACTTCAAGTTCACATGGTAATGATATTCAGACGGATGATCATACACACACACATTTTGGTGGGCATGAGGATGAAAAGGATGAAGCAGGTGCGGAAGCGGAGCATGTTGAGCCACAAACACAAGCACAAGGACATGTTGGTGATGAGCACAGTGTTGATCACGTTCATTTGCGAACACATTTTGAACCAGTGTCGACTCGTTCAGCGGGATGCTTACCGCCGTTGTCCGCTTACCCGCCTGCTCGCATTGGGTTCGGAGAATTCTCTTAGACGGCCCTGTCTCGCTGATCCTACCTCGCTTATCGGGTTGCAATGGGCTTGATGATTGATTACTATCATCGTGATTGCAAAACCGGGCGTGCTGTGTGGAACGCGGTGTCAGCTCGTCGACAGGCCTTCACCATCATTGCGTGTCGGGTGGGAGGACAGGGGACGAAAGCGAACGAGGTGCCAACGGGTGGTTTCGGCTGCTCCTCCGGTGATCCTCCCCCCTCCACTTCGGTATTTTTCGCACACAGCGGTGCTGCCGATTTCTCCGTCCGACGTTTCTGCGTAGCTAAATTCAAATGGGAAACGGTGCGGTTCACGCAGTCGCTCCGCAGTAGCATTTGAAGGCCGCGATGTGGTTCGTAGGATGGGACGGTCGATCAGCATACGTGGCGGTGCACGAGCGGTGCTACGGTCGTCGGGGCTGGCAGGCTCTTTGCTCGAGCAACGAACTGTCTGCCCGGCGGCCACTCAGTTGCGGCCCGTGGGCGTTTCGCTCTATCGGGCACAGACGGGTTCCTGTGCTGCATACCAACGTAGCGGAATTCGATTTTGTTGCCGAACGTTCTCTTCATCAAGCCTTCATCTAAATGGCTTCAAGACGAAACTGCTGAGTTGAGCGACAAGGTAGTCAGGTCAGCGGCAAAATAGAACAAACTTGAAGACAAAGTATTTCTACTTTGGGTAAAGCTCAGAAGACGCAGAAAGCTGTCTGGAAGACTTTACTATAAATGTGGAAACATTCTGTTCCATTTGACAAAAAGCCGCTGAGCACTGCCGAAGACAGAAGATACAAGAATCTGATTGGCCGAGGACATTGAGCACGTACTGAGCGAAAGCGACATGAAGCCGTTTGCCTCTAACGGTTATTTCGAAATTCGAAATCATCGGTGCTTGAAGCGTCACTATAAATAGGCCTTTCAAATGCTTCATTCGATGGAGATCTTCAATTAAGTCGAAACACTGACCAATTTGATACTTGAAGTTTTGTGAGAAAAGCAAAGCAAATCTTACACCAATTCCAATTCCAATCTTGTGTAAAAGTCTAGAGCAGAGCAAATCTTACACCAATTCCAATCTTGTGTAAACCTTTTCTTAACGAAAAGAAGTCAGCCTTAACGGACAATTTTTTTGAATAGTTCCTATCCCCCCTCTTGAAACTAATCTTGTCACGTTACACGGGACCAACAAGTGGTATCAGAGCTTAAAAGCTCAGTGAGTAAGATATAACTATCTTGAGCTGATCCCCACAATGGCTGAGAACAACACTCGTTTCCTTCTAGGAAATCAGACAACTCAGATTCTTCCTGAGGGTCTGTCCATTACTCGGCCTCCTCTGTTCTTCGGGTTTAACTACACCTTTTGGAAGAACATAATGAAAAACTTCATTCAGGCAACAAATATGAGTGCATGGCTTTCTATAGTCCAAGGCCCATTTGTTCCTGTTGAAACTGTTGACGGCCAAACAGTTGTTAAAGTTGAGACTAAGTGGACAGAAGATGACCTCAAGAAGCTACAAAATCATGCTTCGGCTATAAACATGCTTCACTGTGCGTTAGATGCTGCAGAGTACAACAAAATTTCAGGTTGTGAGTCAGCACAGGAAATATGGAAGAAACTGGAGGTCACCTATGAAGGAACCAACAAAGTTAAGGAGTTCAAGGTGAACCAGCACATGACGTTGTACGAGCTGTTTGAAATGAATGATGATGAAGGAATCTCTGAAATGAACTCAAGATTCACAAACATAATCAACGAGCTCAAGAGACTTGGCAAGATCTTTACTGAGGAAGAGCAAGTCAAGAAGATACTGAGGAGTCTTCCCAAAAGCTGGTAAGCCAAGAAAACTGCTATTGAGGAAGCTCAAGACTTGACCACCTACAAGTATGATGAACTCATTGGATCTCTGCTGACCCATGAGATCTCAATGAAGAACTTTGAGGTGAAGGAGAAGTCTGAGGACAAGAAGCAAAAGTCTCTTGTCATGAAAGCTGACTCCACTAATGAGAGCTCAACAGACAATGAAGAAATGGCCATGTTCACTAGAAAAATGAAAAGACTATTCAGAAAGAATGATAAATATTCCAAGAAGCCTTACAAGAAGTTTGACAAGTACAAAGCTGAGTCCAGCGACAGTAAGTACAAGAAGGACAGCTCAAAGCCCATCACATGCTTTGAATGTCATCAAACTGGCCATATCAAATCAAGTTGTCCCACCTTGAGGAATGAAAAGAAGAACAACAAGAAGGCAATGGTGGCAATATGGAGTGACAGTGATGAGTCATCATCATCAGAAGCTGATGCCACTGAGTCAGGAAAGATTTGCTTCATGGCTGATGAGCTTGCTGAGCCTTGTGTTTCTGAGCATGCTGACCCTTCCATTGCATCTGACGATGAGGCACACTCAACTGAGGTAATATCACTACCCCTGCTCAGAAATGAAATGATAAATGCCCTAAGTGATCTCTACACACTTATCAAAAAGTGTAACAAGAAGGTTAGAGCACTCAGCAGGCAATGTGACGAGATTGAAGAGGTCAAACTCAGTGACCTTCGATATCTTCTCCAAGACAACTCAACTTTGCATAGCAACATAGAAACTATGCACAAGTTTGTCTCTGAGGCCCAATTAGATTCTAAGAAACTGAGAAAGGACATCACATCTATTCAGAATCAATTCAAGGTTCCGAATCAAAGAAATATTCCTCTGAACACTCAGTACCGAAGTACTAGTCAGCAGAGATGGAATCCTCAGCGGAATGTCCAGTGTGACTTCTGTGGGAAGAAAGGACACACCACAAAGGTGTGCTGGCATGCTCAGCATTGGGGTGCTGACCAGCCAGTGAGATATCCCCAACGGAAGGTCAACTGTTACTTCTGTGGGAAAAATGGGCACACTATCCAAGTGTGTCGTCATAAGATTAAATATGATGTTTCACCTGCTGAGCCTAACAAACAATGACCCAAAAATACTTGGGTACCTAAAGATAACTAGCTATATTGCAGGTAAGCTTGAGGTATGCTAGGAAGTAAAAAATGTGGTACATTGACAGCGCATGCTCGAGGCATATGACTGGTGATAAAACTCAGTTCATCACACTTGTGCGTAAATGAGGCGGAAGCGTAAGTTTCGGAGACAACAAAAAGGGTAAAATAGTAGGGTTAGGAATCGTTGGTGGTAATCCTACTATTGAGTCAGTCTTCCTAGTCAGTGGACTTAAATATAACTTACTGAGCGTAGCTCAGCTATGTGACAACGACAGAAAAGTTATATTTGATAACACTGGATGTAAAATACTCGAGGGAAAAACAAATGAATTAATTTTGACTGCCGCTCGTGTTGATAATGTCTTTATGCTGAATTTGGAAAAGAAATTTTCAAAAAACATATGTTTAGTGTCAAAGGAAAAAAATTCCTGGCTATGGCACAGGAGACTTGGTCATGTAAGCATGGACCTCCTGGCCAAATTAGCAAGAAAGCAATTAGTTGAGGGACTGCCAGAACTTAAGTTCGAAAAGGATCAATTATGCAATGCTTGTCAGTATGGAAAACAAACTAAAAAATCTTTTCACAGTAAAAACATTGTCTCAACCAAGCGTCCACTCGAGTTGCTACACTTGGATCTCTTCGAACCAGTCCAGCCGTTGAGCTTGGGTGGTAGAAGATTATCCTTGGTCATTATAGATGACTTTTCTCGATACACTTGGATCATCTTGCTAAGTAGCAAAGATGAAACCTTTGAGACGTTTTCAACATTAGTAAGAAAACTTGAAAATGATAAAGACCTAAAGTTAGCTCACATCCGAAGTGATAATGGTGGAGAATTCAAAAATCAACAGTTTGTTGAATTCTGTGAAGCCAGCGACATTGACCATAATTTTTATGCTCCTAGAACGCCTCAACAGAATGGGGTAGTTGAGAGGAAAAACAGAACCTTGGTTGAAATAGCCAGGACAATGCTGAGTAAGAATAGGCTTCCAAAGTACTTTTGGGGAGAAGCTGTCAACACAGCTTGCTACATACTTAATAGGGCTCTAGTCAGACCCATATTAAAGAAGATTCCCTACGAACTTTGGAAAGGACGAAAACCCAACATTGCATACTTTCGTGCCTTCGGCTATAAATGTTTCATTCTAAATACTAAAGACAACCTTGCTAAGTTTGATTCAAAAGCTGATGAAGCTATCTTTTTAGGCTACTCAACAAACAGCAAAGCATATAGAGTCTTCAATAAACGAACTTAGGTCTTAGAAGAGTCCGTACACGTTGAGTTCGATGAAACTAACCCTGCAGGAAAAGACAAGCAGCTGACTGAGGATGATCCACACTCAGCACCTACTGACCAAGAAATAGCCGCTGAGTCACTACCTCAAGGGCTGACCAAAGGTAAAAGCGAAACTCAAATTGTCTTCACTGACCAATCTATACCTGCAGAGATTGTTGAAACACAACCAGCTCAAGACATCACTCTACCAAAGGAAATCAGAATACCAAGAGGACACTCAGAGAGTGTTATTCTTGATGCTGCTGAAAACACCCTGATGACCATGAATCAACTCAGGAGATACCTCAGCAATGTAGCATTCGTCTCAGTTCTGGAACCAAATAACTTCTCTGAAGATGAGCACGATGAGTTCTGGATAGGTGCAATGCAAGAAGAACTTGATCAGTTCAGAAGAAATGAAGTATGGGACTTAGTGCCAAACCCAAGAAGCCAGAAAACCATAGGAACAAGATGGGTCTTCCACAACAAGCTAGATGAACAAGGGAACGTAGTCAGGAACAAAGCAAGACTTGTAGCTCAGGGCTACAGTCAGCAAGAAGGTATTGACTACGGTGAGACCTTCGCCCCAGTGGCAAGCTAGAGGCTATGCGAATTTTATATGCATATGCTAGTTACATGAACTTTAAGTTATTTCAAATGGATGTTAAGAGTGAATTCCTTAATGGAGTTATAAACAAGGAAGTCTATGTTAATCAGCCTCCAGGGTTTGAGGATCCCAAGTTCCCAAACCACGTTTATAAGCTCAAAAAGGCTCTGTATGGTCTCAAGCAAGCACCACGTGCTTGGTATGAGAGGCTGACCAGTTTTCTGCTGACTAGAAATTATGTCAGAGGTAAAGCTGATACAACCTTATTCATTAAGAGGAAGGGTAAAGATACCCTACTGGCTCAGATATATGTTGATGACATTATTTTTGGTGCAACTAATGAGTCCATGTGTAAGGAATTTAGTAAGCAGATGCAGACTGAGTTTGAAATGTCAATGATGGGAGAACTCAACTTCTTCCTTAGACTTCAAATCAAACAAGGGAAAAATGGCATCTTCATCAGTCAAACCAAGTATGCTAAGGAGATATTGAAGAAGTATGAACTTGAGAACTGCAAGTCAATATCTACCCCAATGGGCACTGACACTGTCATCTGCGCTGACGAAAATGGTAAGTCAGTAGATAGCAAATTGTACCGAGGTATAATTGGCTCTCTACTCTACTTAACTGCTAGTAGGCCGGACATTCAGTTCTTAGTATGTTATCGTGCTAGATATCAATCTAACCCTAAGGAATCTCATTACATAGTGTTGAAACACCTTTCCACATGATTTTGATTTGACAAAATTATTTAAGTAATGATAAAAATATTCTAACACATTAAATTTAAAATGCTTTGATTTATTACACTAATGTGTTTGTTCAATGTTGAGTTTAATTGTGTATAAGACATTGAGATTAAAAAGCCCAAAGGCCCATAAAGTGGAAGTCAAGCCCAAGTCAACTCATCAAGACCATTCGGCCCAAGAGTTCAAAACGAAGCCGTATCAACTAAAACGACGACTCAGCAAGAGAAGGATCGAGAAGCCTTCGTGGCAAAAGCTTCAAGTAGAAGCTGCTGAGTTGGTCGACAAAGCAGTCTGGACAGCGGCAAGCAATGTTCAACTTCTAGACAAAGTATTTCTACTTTGGGAAAAGTTCAGAAGGCGCAGAAAGTTGTCTCATGGACTTTTCCTTAAATGTCGAAACATTCTACCGAAGACTGACGAAGACAGAAGATGCGTGAATTCTATTGGCCAACGACGCTGAGCACGCCCAGAGTGACAACGACAGGAAGCCGTTTCCCTCCAACGGTTATTTCGAAATTCGAAATGACCAGGTGCCTCAAGTGTCACTATATAAAGGCTATCCATTTGCTTCAATCGATGCAGAACTTCAAGTAGTCGAAATGCTGACCAAATTCATACTCGAAGATTCTATGAGAAAAGCAAAGCAAATACCTTACACCAATTTCCATATTATTGTGTAAAAGTCTAGAGTGATTTCCAATCATCTAAAGTGTCTTAGCAATCGTTGTTTAGGACAAACACCTTATCATTTCTAGAAGAATAGAAAGGAGAGGCTGAGTACTCGGTTATAGTACTCAGCGTAGATACAGGAGTGAGTAGAGATATAGAGGAAGGTACTCTTGTTATACTCAGCTTCTACTTGTAAAAGGTTTCGTGCTCTACCTTTAAAGAGCTCAGTGGAGAATTCAAAAAGCTCGGAATAAGTTCTGGGGACTGGACATAGGCGGAGAGGCCGAACCAGGATAAGTCTGTTGAGTGATATCTTTCTAACCCTTAAACTCTTTTAATATATATTGCTTGCTATGAAAACTGACTAAGTAAAGAACTCACGCTGAGTTAAGTTTACTAATAAGCTGAGTTCAGGAATAGACTCTAAGTGCTATTTCCTGACTCAAGTAAAGAAGCAGACTTAGTCACAAGTTGACTAAGCTTGTGTCTTGAATCTACTTAGTGACGCTGTGTAAACCTTTTCTTAAGAAAATAAGTCAGCCTTAACGGACAAAATTTTAAATAGTTCCTATCCCCTCCCCCTTGGAACTAACTTGTCATGTTATAAGGGACCAACAAGTGGTATCAGAGTTTAAAAGCTCACTGTACAAGGTTTAACTACCTTGAGCTGATCCCCCCTATGGCTGAGAACAACACTCGGTTTCTCCCAAGAAATCTGACAACTCAGATTTTACCTGAGGGTCTGTACATAACTCGGCCTCCTCTATTCTTCGGGTCTAACTATACCTTTTGGAAGAATATAATGAAAAATTTCATTCAGGCAACTAACATGAGCGCATGGCTATCTATAGTGCAAGGCCCATTTGTTCCTGTTGAAACTATTGATGGCCAAACGGTTGTCAAAGCTGAGACTAGATGGGTAGAGGATGATCTCAAGAAGCTACAAAATCATGCTTCGGCTATAAACATGCTTCACTGTGCGTTAGATGCTGTAGAATACAACAAGATTTCAGGTTGTGAGTCAGCGCAGGAGATTTGGAAAAAGCTGGAGGTCACCTATGAAGGAACCAACAAGGTGAAGGAATCCAAGGTCAACCAGCACATGAGGTTGTACGAGCTGTTTGAAACGAATGATGATGAAGGAATCTTTGACATGAACGCAAGGTTCACAAACATCATCAACAAGCTCAAGAGACTTGGAAAGATCTTCACTGAGGAAGAGCAAGTCAAGAAGATTCTTAGGAGTCTTCTTAAAAGCTGGCAAGCAAAGAAAATTGTTGTTGAGGAAGCTCAAGACTTAACCACCTACAAGTATGATGAACTCATTGGCTCGCTGCTGACCCACGAGATATCAATGAAGAATTTCGAGGTGAAGGAAAAGTCTGAAGACAAGAAACAAAAGTCTCTTGTCATGAAAGCTGACTCCACTGATGAAAGCTCAACAGACGATGAAGAAATGGCTATGTTCACTAGAAAGATGAAAAGGCTGTTCAAGAAGAATGACAAATATTCTAAGAAGCCTTACAAGACGTTTGATAAGTACAAAGCTGACTCCAGCGACAACAAGTACAAAAAGGACAGCTCAAAGCCCATTACATGCTTTGAATGTCATCAAACTGGCCATATCAAGTCAAACTGTCCCACGCTGAGGAAATAAATGAAGAACGACAAGAAGGCAATGGTGGCAACCTGGAGTGATAGTGATGATTCATCATCATCTGAAGCTGATGCCACTAAGTCAGCAAAGATCTGCTTCATGGTAGATGAGCTTGCTGAGCCTTGTGTTTCTGAGCATGCTGACCCCTCCATTGCATCTGACGATGAGGAACACTCAACTGAGGTAATATCACTACCTTTGCTCAGAAATGAAATGGTTAATGCCCTAAGTGACCTTTATACACTTGTCAAAAAGTGTAATAAAAAGGTTAGAGCACTCAGCAGGCGATGTGACGAGGTTGAGGAGGTCAAACTGAGTGACCTTCGATATATTCTCCAGGACACTTCAATTTTGCATAGTAATGTAGAAATTATGCAAAAGTTTGTCACTGAGGTCCAATCAGATTCTAAGAAACTGAGAAAGGACGTCACATCAATTCAGAACCACCTTAAGGTTTCGAATAAGAGAAATATTCCTCTGAACACTGAGTACAGAAGTACTAGTCAGCAGAGATGGAATCCTCAGTGGAATGTCCAGTGTGACTTCTGTGGGAAGAAAGGACACACCACAAAGGTGTGCTGGCACGCTCAGCAATAGGGTGCTGACCAGTCAGTAAGACATCCTAAACGGAAGGTCAGCTGTGACTTTTTGTGGAAAGAATAGACATACTATCCAAGTATGTCGTCATAAAATGAAATATGATGCTTTACCTGTTGAACCTAACAAGCAAGGACCCAAAAAGATTTGGGTACCTAAAAGCAACTAGCTATATTGCAGGTAAGCCTGAGATATGCTGAGAAGTCAAAGATGTGGTACATTGACAGCGCATGCTCGAGGCATATGACTGGTGATGAAACTCAGTTCATCACGTTTGTGCGTAAACGAGGAGGAAGTGTAAGTTTTGGAGACAACAAGAAGGGTAAGATAGTAGGGTCAGGAACCATTGGTGGTAATCCTACTATTGAGCCAGTCTCCCTAGTCAGCGGACTCAAATATAACTTACTCAGCGTAGCTTAGCTATGTGACAATGAGAGAAAAGTTATATTTGATGACACCGGATGTAAAATATTCGAGGGTAAAACAAATTAGTTAATTTTAACTGCCCCTCGTATTGATAATGTCTTTATGCTGAATTTAGAAAGGAAGTTTTCAAAAACTGTATGCTTAGTGTCAAAGGAAGAAAATTTCTGGCTATGACACAGGAGACTTGGTCATGTAAGCATGGACCTCTTGGCCAAATTAGCAAGAAAGCAATTGGTTGAGGGACTGCCAGAACTCAAATTTGAAAAAGATCAATTATGCCACGCTTGCCAAGCTGGAAAACAAACCAAACAATCTTTTCATAGTAAAAACATTGTCTTAACTAAGCATCCATTAGAGTTACTACACTTGGATCTCTTCGGTCCAGTCCAGCCGCTGAGCTTGGGTGGAAGAAGATTTTCCTTGGTCATTGTATATGACTTTTCTCGGTAAACTTGGATCATCTTACTGAGTAGCAAGGATGAAACCTTTGAGACATTTTCAAATTTGGTAAGAAAACTTGAAAATGATAAAGACCTTAAGTTAGCTCACATCCGAAGTGATAATGGTGGAGAATTCAAGAACCAACAGTTTGTTGAATTCTGTGAAACCAACGGCATTGACCATAATTTCTCTGCTCCCAGAACGCCTCAACAAAATGGGGTTGTTGAAAGGAAAAACAGAACCTTGGTTGAAATAGCCAGGACAATGTTGAGTGAGCATAGGCTTCCAAAGTACTTTTGGGGAGAAGCTGTCAACACAGCGTGCTACATTCTTAATAGGGCTCTAGTTAGACCTATACTAAAGAAAACCCCTTATGAACTTTGGAAAGGACGAAAGCCCAACATTGGATACTTTCATGCCTTTGGCTGTAAATGTTTTATCTTAAATACCAAAGATAGCCTAGCTAAGTTTGACTCAAAAGCTGATGAAGCTATTTTTTTAGGCTACTCAACAAACAGCAAAGCATATAGAGTTTTCAATAAACGAACTCAAGTCTTAGAAGAGTCAGTACATGTTGAGTTCGATGAAACTAACCCTGCAGGTAGATACCAGCCGCTGACCGAGGATGAGCCACACTCAGCACCCGCTGACCAAGAAACAGCCGTTGAGTCATTCCCTCAAGGGCTGACCAAAGGTAAAAGTGAAACTCAAATTACTTTCACTGACCAATCTACACCTACAGAGATTGTTGAAACACAACCAGCACAAGACATCAATCTACCAAAGGAGATTAGGATACCAAGAGGTCACTCAGAGAGTGTCATTCTTGATGCCGCTGAGAATACCCTGATGACTAGAAATCAACTCAAAAGATACCTCAGCAACGTAGCATTCGTCTCAATCCAGGAACCAAAGAACTTTGCTGAAGCTGAGTATGACGAATTATGGATGAATGCAATGCAAGAAGAACTTGATCAGTTCAGAAGAAATGAAGTATGGGATCTAGTGCCAAAACCAAGAAGCCAGAAGACCATAGGAACAAGATGGGTCTTCCGCAACAAGCTGGATGAACAAGGGAACTTGGTCAGAAACAAAGCAAGACTTGTAGCTCAGGGCTACAGTCAGCAAGAAGGTATTGACTACGGTGAGACCTTTGCCCCAGTGGCAAGGCTAGAGGCTATTAGAATTTTATGTGCATATGCAAGCTATATGAACTTTAAACTGTTTCAAATGGATGTTAAGAGTGCATTCCTTAATGGAGTTATAAACGAGGAAGTTTATGTTAATCAGCCTCCAGGGTTTGAGGATCCTAAATTCCTAAACCACGTTTATAAGCTCAAAAAGGCTCTGTATGGCCTCAAGCAAGCACCACGTGCTTGGTATGAGAGGCTGACCAGTTTCCTGCTGACTAAAAATTATGTCAGAGGTAAAGATGATACAACCTTATTCATTAAGAGGAAGGGTAAAGATACCCCGCTGGCTCAAATATATGTTGATGACATTATTTTTGGTGCCACTAACGAGTCAATGTGCAAGGAATTTAGTAAGCAAATGCATACTGAGTTTGAAATGTCAATGATGGGAGAACTCAACTTCTTCCTTGGACCTCAAATCAAACAAGGGGAAAATGGCATCTTCATCAATCAAACTAAGTATGCTAAGGAGATATTGAAGAAGTATGAACTTGAGAATTGTAAGTCAATATCTACCCCAATGGGCACTGACACTGTCCTCTGCGCTGATGAGAATGGTAAGTCAGTAGACATCAGATTGTTCCGAGGTATGATTGGTTCTCTACTTTACTTAACTGCTAGTAGGCCGGACATTCAGTTCTCGGTATGTTATTGTGCTAGATATCAATCTAACCCTAAGGAATCTCATTACATAGCTGTAAAAAGAATCCTTAGATATTTCCCCTATTCAGTTTGGCATATGATCTACCTATTCTGCCAAAGAAAGGAAAAGGGGAAGTTGTCCAGAATGCTGAGGGGACTAACGTTGAGGGGGTAGTGACTAAAAAGGGCAGAACACAAAGAAAGAGAAAAGCTGTGCAAAGCACCTCTAAAGGAGCTGCCTCTACCCAAAAGAGGCTCAAAGTTGTATATAAAGGAACAAAGCCGCAAACTCAGCAAAGTCCGGGTGGATCTAGGTCAGCTTCGAAAAGACCTAGGCAAGCTGAGCCTGAGACAGAAGAAAGAGAGGTTGATGACCAACCATTAAGGAAGAAGAAGAAGCAGCTTAATTTTGAGTTTAGACCTATCGATGCCCAACCAACAGATATCGTCATTCCTCCTAACTCACACTATGCACAGAGTCAAGGGACTAACGCTGAGAAACAGGTTGAGGAAGAACAAGACCAAGACCAATTGGGTGGTCAGTTTGTCGAGGAAGAGTTGGATGACCAGTTGGAGGAAGAAGAACTGGACGATAAGTTTGATGAAGAAGAAAGTGGTCAGGATGACACTGAGGAACCAGCAGATGATGAGCATCTTGAACCAATCAATACTGAGTTGGTTGATGAAGAAGAAACTGAGCACATAGTAGATGCTCCTGCTGTTCAAAGGGAAGCCTCACCCACTGACTTTATTGAGTCTATTCCTTGTGATCCTACTCCTCCAAAGCTTAGGAGACTGAGAAAGAAGAAAGCTTTTAGAACACTTGTTATTGATCTCATGGGTGATTCACCGTTGAGAGATGAGATCACTGACCTTAGCGAGGTACATCTTAAATACTTCTCCAACCCACCTGTGTCTCAACCAGAGTTGCAAGAAAATCAAGCCTCTGTTTCTCCGAAGGAACATGCCGACTTAAATGCTTCCGCCAACCAAAGTAATGCCGAGCAAGTACTCGAAGATTCCGCTTCTCACCTTATTGAGCAAGCTAAGGAATTTCCTGCTCATGTGGACACTGAACTTCCTCAAATTCCATCACCTAGTCCGCTTCAGCCTGACACTAAGCAAGCAACTCTTTCTGCTGATCCTCCACTTCCCCAACTCAATGAGCAGAATCAGATTCAGTCAGTTTCTACTGACAATCCAAATTCTAGGCCAGCTGTTGATAATGCTGGGCCTTCTAATGATGAGCAGAACCAGACACTACCTTTATTCAGTTCTACTCCTCCTCCGGCATCTGGGCCAACACAAGATGGATCCTTTAGCTACCTCATTGCTTCTGAGTCTGGTCGAAGAATCATTGACTCAGGTCAAGCTCTCATCCAGGACCTCCATCAATCAAGTACCAATGTCGCTGAATCTACTACTGTTGAGACAACTCCATTTTCATCTGTCACTCAGCTTCTTACTGAGATCAAAGGTATGAAGGATCTTCTGAGTGTCATGACTACACTACAATCTCAATAGCCTAGGCAGGACTCTATAATGAAGCCGTTCGAACTCCAATTGACCATGGTCAACCATATAAACTCACTGCAAAGGGAGTTTCATCAATTGTCAGCTGCGAACTCAGCATATGCCACTTCTGCCGAAGTACATCATCTCTTCAGCCAGTTTCACACTGAGCAAGAGAAAACAAATCACCAGCTTTCCACCTCCTCTCAATGCTCTATTGAGCAAATTAGCGAGGCTGTGCGTCTGCTGAACATAAACAGGCAATAGATGGCAACTGACGAGCTTAAAACCAACGAGATTCTGAAGTATTCTCGAGCAACTTTTAGCAATGTGCGCCAAATCAATGCTCAGCATGAGTATTATGATTCCTCTTTGCTAAAGATGTTTCATCAAGCTTTTGCAATGCTCACTGAAACCATGCATTGGATTAGCAAGTCTCAAGCCGCTGTTTTGAGTATGCTGAGTGCTGCCTCTATCGGAATTCCTCGATCCATTGTGGATGATGGTGTTCCAATCTTCGACGGAATGAATGAAAGCACGAGAAAGCTAAAGGCATTTTCTCAGCGCCTCACTCAAGCTGCAATTGAAGCCACCTTCATTCCCAAACCTGATGATGGCAAAATGGGGGAGAAAGAACAAGCCCCAAGAACTCAGCAAGCTTCAGTTAGTCAGCCGCAACACAAGGGCAAAGGCAAACAAAAGTAGCTTAACTTGTATTGACTAGGATAGCTAGCTTTTTGATCCTTTATATCTGTGTTTTTTTTGTGAACCCTATTATGCTGACTTTAAATTAAAAAAATTATATGCATCTCTTTCATACTGACTACTCTTATGCGATGCTTACTTAAGTGATTGATATAATTTGTTAAAACGCACCTTCATTAAATCAACTGTGCTACACTGTCTATATTAATTGATGATATGTCTACTCTGTTGATCATACATGTTGACCACTTCTTATATGTCCACTTAACTAAAACTCATTGAACAAAGCATACTCAATGCTCTCTGATATTTAAACCTTCCGCGTAAAACTGAGTTAAATAGAATATGTTCCATGAGCTGACCTATCTCTGAAAACTGACCTTAGACTTACTCAATTAAACCTTGAAATGTCTAGAGTAAAAATAAGTCAGTAGCTCAACCCTTACGGGGGAGTTATTTGATAAAATAAGGTCAGCTATCATGGGGGAGCTCAACACTGAGTTCTTCGACTGAATATTTTTTGCCAACATCAAAATGGGGGAGTTTGTTGAAACACCTTTCCACATGATTTTGATTTGATAAAATTATTTAAGTAATGATAAAAATATTCTAACACATTAAATTTAAAATGCTTTGATTTATTACACTAATGTGTTTGTTCAATGTTGAGTTTAATTGTGTATAAGACATTGAGATTAAAAAGCCCAAAGGCCCATAAAGTGGAAGTCAAGCCCAAGTCAACTCATCAAGACCATTCGGCCCAAGAGTTCAAAACGAAGCCGTATCAACTAAAACGACGACTCAGCAAGAGAAGGATCGAGAAGCCTTCGTGGCAAAAGCTTCAAGTAGAAGCTGCTGAGTTGGACGACAAAGCAGTCTGGACAGCGGCAAGCAATGTTCAACTTCTAGACAAAGTATTTCTACTTTGGGAAAAGTTCAGAAGGCGCAGAAAGTTGTCTCGTGGACTTTTCCTTAAATGTCGAAACATTCTGCCGAAGACTGACGAAGACAGAAGATGCGTGAATCCTATTGGCCAACGACGCTGAGCACGCCCAGAGTGACAACGACAGGAAGCCGTTTCCCTCCAACGGTTATTTCGAAATTCGAAATGACCAGGTGCCTCAAGTGTCACTATATAAAGGCCATCCATTTGCTTCAATCGATGCAGAACTTCAAGTAGTCGAAATGCTGACCAAATTCATACTCGAAGATTCTGTGAGAAAAGCAAAGCAAATACCTTACACCAATTTCCATATTATTGTGTAAAAGTCTAGAGTGATTTCCAATCATCTAAAGTGTCTTAGCAATCGTTGTTTAGGACAAACACCTTATCATTTCTAGAAGAATAGAAATGAGAGGTTGAGTACTCGATTATAGTACTCAGCGTAGATACAGGAGTGAGTAGAGGTATAGAGGAAGGTACTCTTGTTATACTCAGCTTCTATTTGTAAAAGGTTTCGTGCTCTACCTTTAAAGAGCTCGGTAGAGAATTCAAAAAGCTCAAAACGAGTTTCGGGGACTGGATGTAGGCGGAGAGGTCGAACCAGGATAAGTTTGCTGAGTAATATCTTTCTAACCCTTAAACTCTTTTAATATATATTGCTTGCTATGAAAACTGACTAAGTAAAGAACTCACGCTGAGTTAAGTTTACTAAGAAGCTGAGTTCAGGAATAGACTCTAAGTGCTATTTCCTAACTCAAGTAAAGAAACAGACTTAGTCACAAGTTGACTAAGCTTGTGTCTTGAATCTACTTAGTGACACTGTGTAAACCTTTTCTTAAAAAAAGAAGTCAGCCTTAACGGACAAAATTTTAAATAGTTAATATCCCCCCCTGTGTAAACCTTAATCCGTTAAGGCTGACTTCCTTTCTTAAGAAAAGGTTTACACAGCGTCACTAAGTAGATTCAAGACACAAGCTTAGTCAACTTGTGACTAAGTCTGCTTCTTTACTTGAGTCAGGAAATATCACTTAGAGTCTATTCCTGAACTCAGCTTCTTAGTAAACTTAACTCAACGTGAGTTCTTTACTTAGTCAGTTTTCATAGCAAGCAATATATATTAAAGGAGTTTAAGGGTTAGAAAGATATTACTCAACAGACTTATCCTGGTTCGGCCTCTCCGCCTACGTCCAGTCCTCGGAACTCGTTCCGAGCTTTTTAAATTCTCTACTGAGCTTTTTAAAGGTAGAGCATGAAACCTCTTACAAATAGAAGCTGAGTATAACAAGAGTACCTTCCTCTATACCTCTACTCACTCCTGTATCTACGTTGAGTACTATAACCGAGTACTCAGCCTCTCATTTCTATTCTTCTAGAAATGATAAGGTGTTTGTCCTAAACAACGATTGCTAAGACACTTTAGATGATTGGAAATCACTCTAGACTTTTACACAATAATATGGAAATTGGTGTAAGGTATTTGCTTTACTTTTCTCACAGAATCTTCGAGTATGAATTTGGTCAGCGTTTCAACTACTTGAAGTTCTGCATCGATTGAAGCAAGTGGATGGCCTTTATATAGTGACACTTAAGGCACCTGGTCATTTCGAATTTCGAAATAACCGTTGGAGGGAAACAGCTTCCTGTCGTTGTCACTCTAGGCGTGCTCAGCGTCGTTGGCCAATAGGATTCATGCATCTTCTGTCTTCGTCAGTCTTCGGCAGAATATTTCGACATTTAAGGAAAAGTCCACGAGACAGCTTTCTGTGTCTTCTGAACTTTTCCCAAAGTAGAAATACTTTGTCTAGAAGTTGAACATTTCCTGCCGCTGTCCAGACTGCTTTGTCGTCCAACTCAGCAGCTTCTACTTGAAGCTTTTGCCATGAAGGCTTCTCGATCCTTCTCTTGCTGAGTCGTCGTTTTAGTTGATACGGCTTCGTTTTGAACTCTTGGGCCGAATGGTCTTGATGAGTTGACTTGGGCTTGACTTCCACTTTATGGGCCTTTGGGCTTTTTAATCTCAATGTCTTATACACAATTAAACTCAACATTGAACAAACACATTAGTGTAATAAATCAAAGCATTTTAAATTTAATGTGTTAGAATATTTTTATCATTACTTAAATAATTTTGTCAAATCAAAATCATATGGAAAAGGTGTTTCAACAGACCACTCTCGATGGTTCTCGAAGGGATTTATTGAAGCTGAGCAACCCTTCTGCGAGTGGATTTCTAAGAATGGCTGGACCGAGCTATTCTCTATTCGAGAAGCCACTTACCTAGAGCTGGTGAAGGAATTCTACGCTAACCTGAGAGCTGCTAATGATAACAGTGACTACATGGTCACCAAGGTCAAAGGGAAAGACATCTTTATCAACCCTCCTTACCTTGCCAAACTGCTCAAGCTGAAAACCGAAGGAGCTAAACACAGAACAACGAATGACCATGGTAAAATTAAGTATCCCACTGAGTTTTGCAAACCCGCCGGTAATTCAGGGGAAATCACTAGTACTTCCATGGGTCAGCGTCAGAAAATGGCACACTACATACTGACCAACTTCCTCTTTCCAAAGGTCAACTCCACGTCTTCAACGTCTAACTTCGAGCAGTGCTTCATTTGGCACATGCTGACCTACCAGCCGATCAACATGTCCGTTTTTCTCATCAGTGGTTTTCAACGAAGTAATGGAACCCTTAGGTTAGGCTCACTTATCACCAAAATCCTCAAAGACTACCAGGTGAGCTTGGTTGAGGAAATTGAAGTCTGGGGGACTGAGATTACTGCAGCTGCATTGTTCGTCTTGGTCTACGACCAACCCATTATACCTAAGAAAGGAAAAGGGGCCGTTGTTAAGGAAACAGAGGGGATGCTGACCAGAGAAGGAAAGAAAGTAAGGAAAGCTCACGCTGATAAGCAAGATAGAAAGAGGAAAGATATTCAAACCTCTTCCAAAGACGCTGATGCTGCCCCGAAAAAGATTCGATTTGTGTCCAAAGGAACAAAACCTCAAGTTGAACAAGGTCAGGTTGGGCCCAAGTCAGCAGAAAACCTCAAAAGGCAAGCTGAGCCTGAGGAAGAAGAAAAAGAGGACACTCCTGAGCAGCCTTTGAGAAAGAAGACGAAGATCTCCTCTGGGTTGAGTCCTATTGATGCACCCCCACTTGACGTCGTCATCTCTGAAGACTCACACTTTATGAGAAGTCAAGGCATTGATCTTGAGAAAACCCCCACTGACCAAGATGAAGAAGAATTAGGTAATCTCGGAGGTTAGTTTGATGCTGAGGAGACAGCAGATGTTGAGCAACATGGGACAACTAACACTGAGCAGGTTGAAGAACAAGCTGAGCCAACAGCAAATGATCATGCTGACCTAGGGGTAAATTCACCTTCTGAATCTCTTGACTCTATTCAAGCTGACCCCTCTCCTCCAAAGACTAAGAAATTAAGGAGACTTAAGAAAAAGGCTCATAAATCCCCAGTTATTGACCTTCTAGATGACTCACCTCTACGAGATCCAATCATTGATCTCTCTGACATGCAATTCAAATTCTTCTCCAATCCCACTGAGTTTTCTCTAAGAGAGCACTAGAAAAAGCAAGCCTCTGTTTCTCAACATAAGGAACATGCCGACTCAACTACTACTCAAGGTCAAGTTCATACCGAGCAAGTGCTCGAAGTTCCTGCTGCTCAACATACTGAGATAGTAAAGGAAAAACCTGCTCAGGTCAGTTTTGAAACTCCTCAACCTCCTCAAATTAGTCAGCTTCAGCCTGACTCTGAGCAGCTAAATGACTCTGTCGATCAACCTCTTCCACATCCTCAAGTGTAGAATATCAACCAGTCAATTCCTACTGGTAGTCAAAATAAAAGTCCAGCCACTGACCACGATGGCACTTCAAATAATGAACAACACCAAACACCTCCTCCATCTGGTGCTACTCATATTCCGGCATCTGAGCCAAACATTGATGGATCCTACACTTACCTACACGCCACTGAGTATGGTCGACGAATCATTGACTCAGCTCAAGACTTACTCCAGGACCTTCATCAATCCAATGTCGATGCCGCTGGGTCAGTTCATGTTGAGCAAACTCAACTTTCCTCTGTCACTCAGCTTCTCACCGAAATCAAAGGTCTTAAGGATCTTCTGAGTGTTATGACATCTCTCCAGTCTCAACAGCCCAAGCAGGAATCACTAGTAAAGCTGGCTGAACTCCAGCTGACTATGGTAAATCACATGAACTCTCTCTAAGGTCAACTTCAAAACCTGTCAGCTGCGAACTCAATGTATGCAACCTCTGCTGAGGTTCATCACCTCTTTACCCAGCTTCATTCTGAACTAGCCAGAACCAACGAGCAACTCTCTTCCTCCTCCCAATGCTCCATTGAGCAAATTAGTGAGGCTGTCCGTCTACTCAACTTGAGTAAGGAAGAGATGGAAACTGACCAACTCAAGACAAATGAGCTTCTACAATACTCCCAATCCATCTTCAAACATGCGCATCACACGAATGCTCAATGTCAGTATTATGATTCGACTTTGCTTAAGATGTTTCATCAATCTTATGCCATGCTGATTGATACTATCACCTGGGTTGGGAAGTCTCAAGAATATATTCTAAGTATGCTCAGTGCCTCGGTCAGGATTCCCGGTTCTGTCTTGGATGATGGTGTTCCCGTTTTTTATGGTCTCAATGAAAGCACGAAAAAGCTTAAGGCATTTTCCGTGAGGTTAACTCGTGCTGCTCTCAACGACACCTTCATTCCTCCTCCGCCCGATGTTGGCAAAACAGGGGAGAAAGAACAAGCTGATAGAACTCAGCACACAGGAGAAGCATCTGGTAGTCAGCAGTAACAAAGACATGCCAAGGGAAAAGGCAAAGATAATATTGCCCAAGTCAACAAAAAGAAATAGTTTGGCTAGATTTGTTAAGATCTTGACTTGTACTTTTGTTGTTATCTGGCGTATTTTGTCTTGCTGACCATCAATCTAAACTTATGCATCTCTTATTCAAATTGACTAATCTTATGTGATGCTTACTTATGTTTTGTGCTAAATACTAACGTATCTTCATTAAATCAACTGTGTTATTTGTTCACATTGCTTTATGATTGTCTGCTGTGTTGATCTAAACTTTTGACCTCTGTTATATGTCTTCTTAACTAAACCTCATTGAACAAAGATATACTCAGCGTACTTTGATATCTAAACTCAACCTTCCGCATAACTTAACTGAGTAAAAAGAAAATGTTCCATGAGCTGACCTAATTCTGAAAACTGACCTTAGACTTACTTGATTAAATTTTGAAATGTTTAAAGTAAAACTAGGTCAGTAGCTCAACCCTTACGGGGGAGTATCTTGAGAAAAACAAGGTCAACTATCATGGGGGAGCTCAACACTGAGTTCCTTACTGAATATTTTTGCCAACATCAAAATAGGGGAGTTTGTTGAAACACCTTTCCACACGATTTTGATTTGACAAAATTATTTATGTGAATGATAAAAATATTATAACACATTAAATTTAAATGCTTTGATTTATTCACACTAATGTGTTTGTTCAATGTTGAGTTATTTGATTTATAAGATATTAAGATAAAAAGCCTAAAGGCCCATAAGAGGAAGTCAAGCCTAAGTCGACAGATCAAGACCTCACGGCTCAGGAAGACAAAACGCAGTCGTTCTAAGTAAAACGCCAGCCCAGCATGAAGAAGGATCGAGAAGACTTCATCTAAATGGCTTCAAGGCGAAACTACTGAGTTAAGCGACAAGGTAGTCAGGTCAGCGGCAGAACAGAACAAACTTGAAGACAAAGTATTTCTACTTTGGGTAAAGCTCAAAAGACGCAGAAAGCTGTCTGGAAGACTTTACTATAAATGTGGAAACATTCTGTTCCATCTGACGAAAAGCCGCTGAGCACTGCCGAAGACAGAAGATACAAGAATCTGATTGGCCGAGGACACTGAGCACGTACTGAGCGAAAGCGACAGGAAGCCGTTTGCCTCCAACGGTTATTTCGAAATTCAAAATCACCGGTGCTTGAAGTGTCACTATAAATAGGCCTTTCAAATGCTTCATTCGATGCAGATCTTCAATTAAGTCGAAACGCTGACCAAATTGATACTTGAAGTTCTGTGAGAAAAGCAAAGCAAATCTTACACCAATTCCAATCTTGTGTAAAAGTCTAGAGTGATTTTATTCATTTAAAGTGTCTTAGCAATTGTTGTTTAGGACAAACACTTATCATTTCTAGAAGTATAGAAAGGAGAAGCTGAGTACTCGGTTATAGTACTTAGCGGTAGTAATAGGAGTGAGTAGAGGAATAGAGGAAGGTACTCTTGTATACTCAGCTTCTGTTGTAAAAGCTTTCGTGCTCTACCTTTCAAGAGCTCAATAGAGGATTCAAAAAGCTCGGAACGAGTTCCGGGGACTGGACGTAGGCAGAGAGGCCGAACTAGGATATGTCTGCTGAGTAACATATTTCTAACCCTTAACTCCTTTATATATTGCTTGCTATAAAACTGACCAAGTAAAGAACTCACGCTGAGTTAAGTGCATTGAGAAAATGAGTTCAGGAATAGACTCAAGTGCTATCTCCTAACTCAAGAAAAGAAACAGACTTAGTCACCAGTTGACTAAGCTTGTGTCTTAAACTACTCAGCACTGTTGTGTAAACCTTTTCTTAAAGAAAAGAAGTCAGCCTTAACGGATAAATTTTTTGAATAGTTCCTATCCCCCCCTTGGAACTAATCTTGTCACGTTACACGGGACCAACACCATTGATATTGGCCGACAAGTAGATACCCAAGCCAAAGCCACGCATAGTCAAAATCAATAAGGAAAGGCAAAAGATAGCAGGAAACAATGCAGAGGGGATTTGAATAGGGCCAATTAAGAGGCGAATGGAGGAAGATGTGGTTATGACAGAAGCGACGGAACAAAAAAAGAAGTGTGTTGACACAACATCAAATCAAAGGGTGGGGGACTCTAAGGAGGCCCACCCCCAGCAATGAAAATCTTAAGCTGGAACGTTCAAGGCCTGGGTAATCCTTGGACGTTCAGAGCCCTCAAGAAATTAATGAGGGAGCACAACCCAGACATCCTTTTCCTGATAGAGACTCGGATAAGGGAAAAAGGAAAAAGCTATCTGAGTCATTGTCTTCTGAATTTCAATTTTTTTTTTGTGATAAGTTCCGTCAGTAAGAGTGGTGGGCTGATTTTGGCTTGGAAGAAAGAGATAAAACTAGAAATTAGACAATACTCTCAACACTGTGTCTATTTCTTTATTCTACAGGATAATTCGGTTTAATGGAGAGGCATAAGAATGTATAGATGGCCTGAAAGACAGAATAAACACCTGACATGGGATCTTCTGCAATATTTGGGTAACAGAGACTCTTTTCCCCTAGTCTGCTTTGGGGAATTTAACGAGATTATATGGTCAAATGAGAAACTTGGGGGCAAATAAGAGATAATAGGGAAATGTAGGGCTTCCGTTTATGTTTAGCTAATTGTAATTTGCAAGATTTGGGCTCCACTGGCTCAGGTTTTACTTGGTACAACCGTCGATCAGGGAATGAAACGATATAAGAGAGGCTTGATCGATTTCTGGGAAATGATTCATGGTTGCTACTGTACACTACAAACTCGATTCAACACCTCCTGAGGCTATCGTCCGATCACAATCTAATCTTACTAGATACTACGGATAGGTTGCATCGCAGGGACCGTATTGCCAAACGCTTTCACTTTGAAAGTGGCTGGCATAAATTTCCTCAATACAGAGATTTAATCCAGTAAAGCTAGAGCGCCACCGGCACCGAAATTGATCAATTACAATAGCGTATTGAGGAAGTGGCGGGGAATCTTCAGAAATGGGACAGAACCAACTTCAACGACAGATCTGTGAGGCTTCGGCGTCTCTCGAGTAGCTGTAAAAAGCGGTTGATCCCAATAGTAAAGCCTAAGAAGCGATACTCACCAAGCAGTTATCGGAATTACTTTTTCTAAAGGAACAAAAATGGAAGCAGAGAGCTAAAATTGATTGGCTGAGAGCAGGGGACCGAAATACATGGTTTTTCCATGCAAAATGCAATGCAAGAAGATGCAACAACAGCTTACATAAGCTACAAAATGCAGTTGGGACATGGTGGAAGGAAGGGAACGAATTGAAAAAGTGGTCCTCGACTATTTTGACGAATTATTCTCTACTTCATCGCTTACAGAAGGGGAAGCCATTGTAGAGAAAATGGACTTTAGTCTAACGGAAGAGCAAATCAATATGTTACAGAATCCGTTCAGTAAAGAGGAAATTTTCCAGGCATTACAACATATGCATCCCAATAAATCTCCTGGGCCTGACGGTATGTCAGCTTCATTTTTTCAGTCTTACTGGGACATTATTGGGAATGATGTGAGCAATTTTATTTTGAAAATCCTAGAATCTGGAGAGATGCCAACAGAGCTGAACCATACACACATTGCTCTAATCCCCAAAGTCAAGAACCCGATTAAAATGCACGAACTCCGGCCTATCGCCTTATGTAATGTCCTGTACAAGATTGCATCCAAGACTATTGCAAACAGGTTAAAACTGGTTCTACCTGATCTCATTCATGATACTCAATTGGCTTTTGTTGCAGTTAGGCAAATTACTAACAATGCTATTATTGCATTTGAAGTATTTCACAGTATGAAAACAAAATTGAAGGGATAAAAAGGTAATTTTGCCCTCAAAATTGATATGAGCAAGGCCCATGATAGGGTCGAATGGGATTCCCAGTGCACTTTATCAAGCTGATTATTATGTGTGTCTCCACGGTGTCTATGTCTTTTCTGCTTAATGGTCAACCAACGAGGCTAATTGTGCCGGTAAGAGGTCTTCAACAGGGAGACCCTATTTCCCTGTATCTATTTCTATTATGTGTCGAGGCTCTTTCAGCAAACATTAGATTTGCTATTGCACAGCGACAGCTCCAAGGCATTAAGATAAGTAGAACAAGCCCAATCATCTCACACTTATTTTTTGCTGATGACTCTATTGTCTTTGGAAAAGCAAATTCAATCGAAGCTGGAACGATCAGAGGAATCCTGCGCCAATATGAGAGGGCGTCGGGACAGATTATCAACTTTGATAAGTCTGAAATTTTCTTCAGCCATGGGGTCCTTGAAGCTCATAGACAACACATTTGTTCACTCCTTTGTGTGAGAGAAACGAGAGCCTTCCCCAAATACCTTGGCCTTCCTACAATTATAGGGAGGTCAAAAAAATTGATTTTTAGCTGTATCAAGGACCGTATCAGAAAACGATTATAGGTATAAGAAGAGAGATTTTTGTCTTCTGGAGGAAAAGAAGTTTTAATCAAGGTGGTAATCCAGGCTATTCCCCAATATATCATATCTTGCTTCCTTCTGCCGGAGTCAATTTGCACTGAGATTCAAGGGATAATCAACAAATTTTGGTGGGGCGGTAAACCTGACAAACGATCCATCCATTGGCTTGCTTGGGAGGCTATATGTCAGTCAAAAGATTAGGGAGGCTTTGGCTTTCGATGGCTACAGTCTTTTAACTTGGCTTTACTTGCTAAGCAAGGGTGGAGAATTCTCAACAGGCCGACTTCCCTATGCTCAAGAATTTTGAAAGCCAAATATTTCAAGGATACGACTTTTTTGACGGCAAGCTTGGGTACAAGTCCGAGCTTCTTTTGGAGGGGAATTATGAAAGCCCGGGAGATTGTTCTTAGGGGTGTAATGTGGCAAGTGGGAGATGGACACTCGATTCGGATCATGGATGATAACTGGGTTCCGGGTCTAAATCACCGCAAACCAATCGTCCTAACTCAAGTTCCGGGGCCGGTGCTGGTTTCTGATTTGATCAATAGTAAGGCGCACACCTGGAATAAAGTGACGCTAGCAAACAACATGATTCCGTCTGACATCGTTGAAATTGAAAAAATCAGTTTGAGCTACAAGCTGCCCGCGGATGAACGGTACTGGGGTGCTGATCGAAAGGGTGTGTTTACGGTTCAAAGTGCATACTATCTGGCAGAAAACTTGCGTAGTACCATGATGGACATGCCTGGACAGTCTGGGGGAAGTTTAAATTGGGTCAACAAGCTATGGCGTCTCCATTTACCTGCAAAGATCCTCCATTTTTACTGGAACTATGCAAAGGTGTACTGCCGTGTCTTACGGAGCTAGCACACCGTGGAATTCCAGTCCAAAATGTCTGTAAAGAATGCTCCCTCCCTAACGAATCGCTAACTCACGTTTTTATTTCTTGTAAGGCAGCTAAATCCGTATGGAAGAAAGCTCAACTATCACTGCGTTTGGATAAGATTCGAGCTGATTCGATCGACACGTGGTTAGAGCTATGTCTGGAAACTCCCCCTCCCTCCGAGCGTCGCCTGGCAATCACTATTATGTGGTGGATGTGGTTCCGTCGGAATAAGCTTCTACATGAGGATGTTTGGACCGAGACATAGGTGTTATTGCAGAAGGCGGTAAACTACATCAAGGAAATTGACAACTGCACGAACCGTGAGCCATCGACCCTGCAGCAAGGTAACATTCCTGTCCAAATTGATCCTGGTTTTACAAGAGTATGGTATCCTCCCCTGAGCGGTGTCACAAAAATAAATTGTGATGCCAAATTCGGTGATAATGGCCATGCGTGTAGAGCTGGATTAATTGCACGGAATGAAAGAGGCGAGGTTATGGCTACAGCAGGGGTCCCGCTTAGATACTGTGAATCGGCTGAAGAAGCTGAACTTCAGGCGGTTATGGAAGGGCTATTGTTAGCACGAGATTGTTGCTTCAATAACATTATGATTGAAACGGATGCACATACCGTGGTAAAGACCCTTTAGTCAAAAGATTTTTCAGCTTTAGCTTTGAGGTTTCTTTATGAGGATGTTGCCACATGGTTTTCAATTTTTCATTCTTCGTCAATTCAATTTGTTGGTAGGACAGAAAATCAAGTAGCTCATTATATTGCTCAATGGGTTAAGGATTCACAGGACTTTATGGTGTTTATAGAGGACTGCCCGATTCCCATTTGACATTTCGTTCGTAAGGATGTAACCTCCATTATTATTTAATTCATTGATTCTTCTTTCAAAAAAAATATTTATAGCCAAGAGCAATCTTATCTCCACCATCTAAAATGTTGCAATTTTTATCTCTAATGTTGGCAGTTAAAAACAATTTTATCCATAACATTGACAAGTTTGGTCAATTTCAGATATTATTATAAAATACAAATATTTTGTTCTCCATCCTGCACAAATTGCATATCAATTAATTCTAAAAAAAGATTTTATAATTTTTGTAATTTAATAATAAAATTGGAGATTAATATTTATAAATTCGATGAAATATTTGAATTTTTTTGTACAACTCGTACAAAAAGCAATATATATTTTAATTATTTTCATGTCAAATCATATGTTTGTGATCCATTACTAATGAGTGATAAAATGATGCATGTGTGAAGTGTATGTGTAGATGACAAAATTCATGATCGGAATGACAATTTGATAAATTATTTTTCAAATTGATCCAACTTATCAATATTATGGATAAAATTACTATTGATAGTAAAAAAAAAAATATTAGAATAAAATTGCTTATCACTTTAAAAATTAGCATATCTTGCAACTTATCTCTTTAATTGTTTTCGAAAGGAAAGCAGAAATTAACGAAAAAAAGCCACGAAGCGAAACAAACTATTAAACGACAGCGGATCGATACTGACTAATTGGCGGGAATTTTTTTATTTTTTTTTTCTAGGGCTCCTTTTTTCTTTTTATTCTTTGAAGAGGACCCAATTTATTCAGAATTTTCTTTATTACTTTCTCTGAATCCAAACGGGGAACGACTGGAATATGCCAACGTACAAGCTTAGGGGAATCGACGTCGATTTCCCGTTCGAGGCCTATGATTGCCAGCTCGTTTACATGGAAAAAGTTATCCACTCCCTCCAAAGTGTGAGTTCATAACTACAATGTCATTTCTTTTGTTCCTAGAGCTATTCTTTCAAGTTTGTGATAAAAAAGATCTTAGTTTTTGATTGATTAATGAAGTCAGTCTCCGTAGTCTCATAGTTTCCCGCATCATTTGTTTGGTTTTCTCTAAATTCATGATTCCTGTTCTTGTTTTTTGAGTAAAATTATTTCCTTTCCCCCCATAAATTTGTTTGTTTGGCTTTGTTGTATGCTCTTCAGCCATAGGGTACAAGTATCTTACTCCATAAGTCCATATTTCATGATTGGAAAGCTTTTTTCCGTTTTGATCTTTATTATTGTTTTCTCAGTTACATTGCCTTAGCTGCTTAATGAATTTGATATAGCGTCTATTTACTTCAATGCTGATTTCTACCAGTTTTCAGTATACTGATTACCTAATTATAATTGAATTATGACATATCTGGTATTGCAAAAAATCTGTGCATTTGTGATGTGGCAGAAATGCAATGCACTCTTGGAGAGTCCTACTGGAACTGGAAAAACTCTGTGCCTCCTTTGTGCTACATTGGCATGGAGAAAGAGTTTGGCTCCATTCTCAACTGGTAAGATTGAAAGGAATGGCCGGACTGCAGGAAGCAAGTCTGATGATTTGCCATCTGACTCTAGGGGTTCTGACCTTCCTACCATAGTTTACACTTCTCGCACCCATAGCCAGCTTCGGCAAGTTATTCAAGAGTTGAAGAGGTCAACCTACAGGTCAGAGTTAATCTCCTGGGTCATTTGTTATGCCATTATGGTTTTCAGTGTTGGATGGAAAATTTACACAATGTCATTGCGGCTGTGTTAGTAGCTTCATGCTTCATGTTGTATTTCACAAGGCACAGTATCTACTATATACTTTTTATGAGTCATTTTTCATTTCATTTCTTTCTTTTTTATTCATCGAATGATCAGAGCGCTTATGCCTATTAATAAGATAGGAATGGAAAAAAGAGAAGGGCTAAATGCATGTTTGAAAGGGTTGTCCTAGAAATTGTATCTTTGTGTACTGGTCTTTCTACCTTAACAGACTAGTGAATTTGTCTGCTGTTCAGTTTGAAGTGCTAAAGTATAGTCAATGTACAGGCCTAAAATGGTAGTATTAGGATCTCGGGAGCAACTATGCATTCATGATGAAGTCAGTTTACTACGTGGAAAAGCGCAGACAAATGCCTGCCATTTTTTATGTAGAAAGCGTGGAAAACGGCAATGCACTCATTCTGCTCGTGTATTAGGTAATATGCTTTGTTTGTTCTTACCGAGCATGTTAAGAACTGAAGATATTTCTTTAAGTATATAGCTATGGTAACATAAAAACATAACTGATTTCTCCAGAATGTGAGTTTCTCACAGAGATATTGTTATAATTCTAGAAGTAGCTATAGCTAGGAATTTCTTACAGTGGATGAAATTTTTGAGGGTGAATAACGTTTTTTAGGGTTCTTAGGTTTGAATTGGGTATGGTGTTGTATTTCTCAAGCCTGTAGCACTACTTGTTCTGCTCCTATCACTCTTTAGTGTGCATAGATGGTCATCTACCCATTCTCAGCACTGAATTCTTCTTTTTTCAAGTTAAAAGTATAGATGATAACAAATTATGATATTTCTTTATCAAAACAAAATTTTCCCAGGTGGCCCTGAAATTTTTTGATAGTGATTCTAGCATAATGGCTAAATTAGTTCAGACCGATAAAAATATTTCTGAGTTATTGATATGGCATTAAGATTTCTGGACTACAAGTTCCAGATTTTCACAATGAATATGTCAATTAATTTGCCTTATTATTTGTTTTTTTTATTTGGTTATTAACTGCTAATCAAACTCTGACTTTTTTACCTCATTGCTCATTGCAGATTATGTGCGGCACAATCCCCATCTCGGGGATGAACCAGTTGATATAGAGGATTTGGTTAATATTGGAAGAAAGTTTGGGCCGTAGGTTCTACTATTATTGCACTTTTCCTTATTTTGGTTTATTTTTATAGCCACGGCTGTTGGGATTTTAATTATACGTTCGCATGATATAACTTGTAGGTGTCCTTATTATGTAACAAAGGAGCTCCACAAGGTGGTTGATATTTTATTTGCACCTTACAATTATCTCATTGATCGTAGCTATAGAAAGTCTCTTAAGATTGATTGGGAGAACAGTATACTGATATTTGATGAAGCTCACAATCTGGTAGGTAGAAACGACTGACTGTTATTGTCAAGAAAAATTCATTTACTCTAGAAGCCTTTCAAAACAAGATCCTGATATTGGAAAAACATCTTTCAGAAACTAAATGATGTTCTTATGTTAACTTGCCTCCTATATTATACTTGTTAGATGCTTATATAAAGTACACAATGCAGGAGAGCTTATGTGCAGATGCAGCCTCTTTTGACTTATCTTCCGGGCTTTTGACAGCCTGCATTTCTGAAGCAAACTCTTGTATTGACCTTTCTGTAGTGAGGACGGAAAAATCAAATGATAAATCACAAAATCCAGATAACTTCGCTATTCTAAAAGGTATTTATTTGATTGCGAGTATATGGAAGTTTCGGTTTATTTTATTCTCATTATTATTTAGTTATCATCTATTCCTTGATTGTTGCAGCAACTTTGCTGCAAACTTTAATTTTCTATGCTTCTTGCTGCTTTTCATGTTCATACTTCTTATGGGTGAATAATTCATCTGTTGCAGCAATACTTTTGAAACTTGAGAAGCGGATAGCTGAAGTGTCTATAGAATCAAAGGATTTAGGATTCACAAAGCCTGGGCCTTACATCTATGAATTACTTGCTGATCTTAACATCACATATGAAACTGCTTCTAAGCTCACTGATATAATTGAGCAAGCTGCACTGCTTCTTGAGGAAGATAAACAGCTGAAGGAAAAGGGAACACTCTCTAGGCTAGAAAGCATTGGTGATATTCTCAAAATTATTTTTAGAGACAAGCACAACGCTCATGCAAACTCATATCGTGTAAGCTTGCTATTCTCTATGTTGGTCAAAGAATTCTGTGACCCATGTAAAATTATGGAAGTTATAATTGTAATGTTTCTTTCAACAGTTAAGTTTGAACTTTTTGACATAAATAAATTCCATTTGGCTGTTCTAATTTTTTATAACAGATATAAATGGTTCATATATTGGCATGTTCCTATTTTCATGTTGTTTAACTTTTTTCTATCTAATTTTTTTTTATCGTTACTACATTACGTTTAGGCCCTAACAGTAGAGCTTTATAGTCGTTCTTGTGATCCCCTTTTAAAAAGGATGTCAAAAACTTTGCTTTTCTTATATGTAATGAATTTGACAAATGCCTTTCTTCATTTTAGGTTCATGTTCAGGAGGTTGAGGCTGGCGTTTCAGATTCTGTGAAAGGTGATTCACAAATGAAATAACAGTTGTTTTTGAACCAGAACCTCATTGTTTTTCGTTCTCTATTTTATTGTTTGCTGAATATTAGTTGTGCCACTTTTTATTTTTTCGGAGTTTTCAGTTAAATCAAATATCTCACACACAAATAATGCATCAAATAAGGTATTATTTCCTTCAGAATCTTGTAAAAGAAATCCTTGTGAAGATTTACTGATTCTCCTCTTATAATGATTAGTTTGACTTGGTGTAGCAAGCTTAGATCATCTGTTCACGAGACAATTATCATAATGATTCATGAGTGATTAGTGGTGCTGGTGGCAGCGGGATAGCGAGGGCTAGCAATTTGGATATTGCTGATTAATGTATTAGTGCTGGTGGCAGCGTGATAGAGAGGGCTAGCAATTTGGATATTGCTAATTAATGTATTAGGTCAAAAACTTTCAAAATCTATTGACATAGTTGTTCTTGAAAATTTATCCTAGGTCTTAAGTTCTGTTTAAGAACCATTTGGTCCACCGTGTAGAGCAGAAACCCTTTCTATCTTTTGCTGAAATTAATCAATAAATAGGGCTCATCAGAGCTTGAACTTTAGACCTCTTGGTCTAGGAGGCTTTGATACCTTGTTAAAGAACCATTTAACCCAAAAGATTAAGATGATAGATAAGGTTCCGCGAGTAGTCTTTTTATTATTTCCTACAACTTCTGATTGGCTAGGCTATTGGTTCATGCACCTTGCAGATTGTTCCGTGCATACTTGTATTGAAGTCTGAAGTAGTTTGATAAGGCAATAGATTGTGTTTTGGTTAACGTATAATTGAACACATTTTGTGTTACACTAGGATGTGAGAATAGAGGCAGGTCTCTGTACAATCTTCCTCTTTCTTCTTAATGCAAAGTGAGTATTAAGTGAGTTTTTCAGAATTTCATTTAAATCAGTAGAAGGATACATAATTAGATTTGACCAGCAGGCACCATATTATGGCCGGATCGAATATTGACTATCACAAACAGTGTGTTTCTGCACATTTAGAGGTGGCTTTTGAATGTTCTGGGATTTGTAGTCTTCCTATAAGATTCATAGATTATCTATAAACTCCTATTGCTTCAGCGGAATCATATTCTGCAATTTCTGGTAAACTAAACTCAGATGATCCATGAATCTCATATAAAGCCTACAAATCCCAGAATATTCAGAAGCTCCACATCTAGATATGAAAGAAACTGTGAAACTGTTATAGTAGATATTTGATCAAGACATGATATGGTGCTTGCTGGTCAAACTAACAGTTGTATCTTTCTTATGCTAATTTAAATGAAAATCTGAAAAACTGTCTCTCAAATATTCACTTATTTGCATTAAGAAAATAGAGGAAACCCATTGTAGATTAAATTTATTGTATCCTTTTATATGTAAGATAGACAGGACTTAGATTGTGTGGGTACCTGGTTATACAAATTGATTATTCAGCATTTTTTCTGTAGATGTGCCAAGAATGGCAATTTACATCGATTATATGATGTGCAGGTAAGACATCTAGAACATTCAGCTGGTGGTGTTTTAATCCAGGTGTTGCAATGGAAGAGTTCTCCAATATGGGTGTTGGCTCTATTATATTAACATCTGGAACATTATCTCCCATGGACTCGTTTGCACATGAGCTGAAACTGTAAGTCTCTTTTGGCAGATTATATATTATGGTAATGTCATTGACTTGAAGAATTGCTAAATTGGAATTTTTTCCCTGTGTACCTCAGACCTTTTCCTATTCGATTGGAGAATCCTCATGTCATATCGTCAAATCAGATCTGGGCGGGAGTAGTACCAGTCGGACCATCAGGGCGTTCATTGAACTCATCTTACCGAAATCGTGATTCATTAGAATACAAACAAGAGCTTGGCAATGCTATAGGTATGTAAGACAAATGTGAATAAAGGCAGTATCAACATTGTTATCGTGCATGCTTATGTGAATGGTTATCCCATTTCATGGTTTTTTTGACCCAGTCAATTTTTCTCGACTTGTACCTGATGGGTTGCTCGTGTTCTTTCCATCTTACTACCTTCTGGACCAATGCATTGAGTGCTGGAAGAATGTGGTAAGGCATGATATTCAGTCAGTTGTATAGCAAAATCCGTTTGCTTTTATTTTGTACATTGCATGTTTTATCTATGTGCTTTGCTACAGAGTCATGCAAATTCAACAACAATTTGGGAAAGAATATGCAAACTGAAGAAACCTGTTGTAGAACCTAGGCAATCTTCACTGTTTCCTTTGGCAATTGAGGTAAAGTAACACCATGTATTAGTTCCGCATATTTACCATCTCTGTCATTGCATACAATATTTATTGGATATAAGGATGTATATTTGGCCAGGACTATATGGCTAAGCTGAAGGATAGCTCAACTTCTGGTGCTGTCTTTTTTGCTGTTTGTCGTGGCAAGGTATGTATTGTTTAAAGTTTTTCCCGACTTCCCCCCCTTTTTTTTTTCTTTTCTTTTTTCTTGTTTTGGTGTTAAGAATTTCCAAAACTGTTTATTTTGTAACCTCTGAAGGCCTTTAAAACCTTTCCTTATGATGTGAGCTCTTTTGAGATGCATACTATTATTCAATTATTAATGTTGTTAACCGTAACTTTGATGCTTTTATGTCATTTGGAGGCTGTTTGATAACGCTATTAAACACTTAAGATTGATATGCTAGGGGCTGTTTAATAACATTACTTGTCAAAATATTACTTTACCTAAATAGTTAAAACATTCTAAGATAAAAAAAACAATATATTACTCATCAAATATATTTATATTACCATTTCTTGTAATTTTTCAAATAATCATCTTTTTTTTTTTTTTTTAATATCACTAAATTCAGTACTTCATATTTTTATATTATCAATCAACTCCATTGTTTTAACAGTTTCAACATTTATAAATTCAAGACTTAAAAATTATAGTACTTTTTCAGCACTTATTTTTCAATCTTATCACAACTCCTTAGTATTGTAGCACACACCTGCAGAACATCACATTTAATCAATAATTTCTTGAATACCTTCAAACACGAAAATGGCTTTCTGTAACCTACTGAATATCCAACGGTTTTGCTCTAAATTGTTTTCCCAATCTTTTATTCATGGGTTTTTGTTTAAATAGTCGGAGCACATAATTGGTGCCCTGAATAGCTTTCGGCAAGGAATTGTGCCTGATGATAAATAAGCATGTAGCAATTATGGATTTAGAACATCAAGAATAGCCTTTATCAACTAATAAGTCCATTATGATCTCTACTTGGCTGTTAGCTGCATGTTATCTAATGGCTAAATAATGCTTTTGAGTGACATTTTCTTTGCAGAAGCATGTTTGCATGTTGAGTCACCATATGGTACAATCATAAGCTACTAACCTAAGTACCGCCAGAATAGCCGTGACCTATATATGTAATGATGGTTAACAATCATAAGTTAATCTTTTGTACCATGTGGATTTCTGAAATATCATCTTGATTTATATCCATCGATTGGTTGACAAAATGTGTTTTGGCTCCTATTAAAACTTCTGTTTGCATGAACTCTTAACTTCTTTTATGCATAGTAAAATGTTATACCACTGTTCAGGGTTCTCTGTCATAGTTTTTTTGTTACTAATATGTCAGGTGAGTGAAGGACTAGATTTTGCTGATCATGCTGGAAGAGCTGTAATGGTTATTGGTATGCCCTTTGCCGCCAGGCATGATCCTAAGGTTTGATCATCTGTTACCTAGCTCTTTTCTTTGTGTCTTTACCTTCCATTGGGCCAACGATGCTTAATGAAGTATGATTTTGTATTCTGATTTTGCTGTTAGGTTAGTTAGCTAGAGGCATGCAGCTTCCTTTTTCGTTAGGAAGACAAGATATATATTGTTGTTATGCTGGATTTTAGATGTAGAGTATTTCATGGATATTAACTTTTTATATATTTATTTATTTATTAAGTCATGGAAATACCTTGGAATTCAAGCGAGCATCTCATACTTTGTGCACATGTATGGCAGGTTAGACTGAAACGTGAATTCTTGGATGAACTGTCGTGCTTACAAAGGGGTGCATGCAAGGTACTGCAAGTGCTAACTGTTGAAAATATTCCTAAATTATGTAGGATGTTGTTTGAAGAGTTTTTTTTTTTTTTCTTTCATGAAACTATTGATAGAATTCCTAGTAATTCAGTTTCATGTTGAAATTACAGATTCTAAAAGGAGAAGAATGGTACACTCAACAAGCAACAAGAGCCGTGAATCAGGCTGTAGGACGTGTAATCCGTCATCGCCATGATTATGGAGCAATTATTTTCTGCGATGAAAGGTTCTATCCTTTTCTTTCGATATTGGTGTTGTCAACTTTTTAAAAATATAAGCACATGCTGTATCTTTAATTGGTTCCTGTTGTGCTTATTATAGTTTTTGATGACTATTCAAATCATGTGGCTTTCCTTGGACTGGATTTGATTTGGTCATGATTTTAATTGTTATAGATTTATTAATAATTAATCAGTAGTTATGACTGATTTCAGTTCTTTCTTCTACTCCTGAACATTGACAGATTTGCAAGTTTGAATTCTCAGTCCCAAATATCACTTTGGATACAGCCTCATATCAAGGTGCAAGGCCAAGCTTTTCAATGCTGATTTGGTCTTTCAAGCTTTTGTACGTACTCATTTCTGCCTTTGCAGTGTTACTCCAAATTTGGGGATGTGGTTTTTACTTTGAGCCGCTTTTTCCGAGATGGAGGAGTTCGTTGTCCTGCTAAGATTAAATCAGTTGAGACTAACGACAATGGTAAATATTGTTTTGCTGAGCAATAGTATGTCTTCCTCATTGCTTCCTCTAATATCAAACTCCATGAAATATATTCCAATTTCATGGAAAAATATTTCATTGCATTATCATGGTTTAGTTGAGTTCTTTATCCTTTCTTTTTAAGTCAACCAATTAATGCATTCAACATGTGATGATGCCTTTACACAGAAAATGTTAGAGAGGTGAAAGTTTCACAGCCTACGGACAAATTTTACCCGGAAAATTTTCTATCTTTGGTAATCTTTAATTTTTCTAGATATTCTTATACCTTTTCTTATCATTGATGCTCTCTTACACATACATGTTAATGTGCTTTTGCTTGGTAACATGAATCAGGAGACTGCATCTGCAGATCAGAGTTGCTCTGTGAAATCTTTATCTTCTTTACTGGAAGATAGAAGGGGTAAGGATTCAAGAAAATTAGAGGAGGTTCTTCCTGCGAATCGCTTATCTCTCCATACTTCGAAGGAATATAAGGATTTCAAATTGAAATGCTCTGGTAATCTAATCAGTGATGAGAAAATATTGCCAATTCAGGGGAGGAAGAATATGCAACACCAAAATCGCGATATAATTGATTTGACAGGCAATTCCCTGTCAGATGATATTTCAAGTACACAGGCATTGTTGGTTCCATATCCTGGGAAGAAGCGCAAGGGGCTTAAAACAGAGCATAGTTTAATGGGGCAAGAGCATGCATCTAGTGCCAAACGATTGCATTTAAATAGCCCTTGTTCAAGTTTTAGTTCGGAGAGGGAATCAGAGAATCCACTGACTTCTGATGATGGAACAAGGACAAATGTTCAAATTGATTCAGCATTGCCCCATAAAGACCAGGTTATCACACGGCAGGGGGATGTGGAGTTCCTCAACCAGAAAAGTAGAAGTGTTCAGACCACTCTGGTACCTTGTAAAAATGAGGAAACAAGAGGATCAGCATTTTTAATTCAGGTGAGATTTTATTATTATTTTAATTTTAGAGTTTAATAATTTGCTTATATGTTATTTGCAATCAAGTGCCTGAACAAAATCTCTAACATAGTGCATATGATCATTTTTCATTGCAAGAGTACTGACATAGATGAAATGGCCCCACTTTAAGTCTTTTCACATCTAATCCTTTCCTATCCTTGTCTGTCTCTCTTGTGCCCCAACTCTTGCTGTTCTCTCACTCTCTCTCTCTCTCTCTCTCTCTCGCTACTATACCCTCAACCTCCTATTTACTGTTTTTCTTTTTCTTATTTCGCCAACAGATTATCAGTTTTGAAGTACAATCCATAAATTTCGTATCTAGTCTCTAACCTTAAATGAAATCAGCCAAATACTCTAATGCTCTCAATCTTCAATAAGCACAAAGGAATCTTCCTTGATAACTCACAGTTGCTAATTGAATCCATGGTAAATGGATTGCCAACTTATCCTCAAACTAATCTCTTATACGTGCTGTGTATTTCACTGGAAGACAAGAAGGCTTATAAGAATACATTTTATTTTAACATATTAATTAGGAAGAAAGGAGAGAAGTGGAAACTGAAACATTATATCTGAAAACCTCTGAAATACCATTGGATATTAGTTTGAGGGTGAGCTGTAAGGCCTAGCATGATGCTAAGGTTGCTTCTTTGTGGCTGGAAAATCATGAGTTCCTCGACCCTAAAAAGAGGTAGGGCAATGTCTTGCAAGGTCACTCTTATGCAATAGGAAGCCCTTGTAATGTTAAAGTTCGTTCCACAATATTGTACTTAATGAAGGGTTTTCAAGTCCTCTCTCTCCACAGCATTCCCTAGGGTCACATGTTTTGGCAATGTGCTTCTCTAAGAATGCATTTCCCCTAAGTTGTATTTGAGTGGAAAGAACTACTTGTGTTCTGTTTTGTGTGTATTTATCTGATTATATTTCAATTGCTCAACTTATCTGTCAAAGGTTAAGGAGGAACTTACTGCATCAGAATACAAAGAATTTGTGGGTTTTATGAAGGCAATGAAGTCCAAAGCAATGAAGATCGGCAGCATCCTAGAATCTATTGTGAGATTGTTTTCTGCACCAGATAGGTTTCCTCTTCTTAAAAGGTATTAAGTGCTACCTTAACTATAATAGAAAGTGCTAACTTGCTTATGGAACTTTTGTTTACTTGGAATTCTGGATCCTGTTTGGTAGTTCTTGAGATATATTGGGTTTGAGGTTTCTGAAGCTATCATTTAATGCACATATGTGAAATTTACTACCGGAAATGCTTCTTGTCACTATTACATCCTCAAGTTGCAATATCTTGTGATGTTATATCACTGACTGTCATATTGTTTTGCATGTGATGGCAGATTTAGTTTTTAAACCTTCCCTTAAAATGCAAAACGACTGCTAATTATTGACCATTCACTCCTTAGATAGCTGAATTGCTAAAGCTAGATGCATATGCTGGACGATGGAATGCGTTGAAGCTATTTAGTTTTCTATGATTATCATGGCACATGAATTTTTTAGCTGATCGACTTATATGTGAATGGAGAGCTGCTGATTCATTGTTGGCTGCCTAATGTACATATATGAAATCTGCTCATGTTAAAGCTATCAAATATATGCTTGTCAAGTTTACTTAGTTTCTATTTATGCTGTATTATGAGGACTTTGTTCTTCATTTCTTCTGAATTGAAGGTGTATGACCATTTATAGGTCCCTTTATCTTGAAAAGACTCAATTTCTATGATGAAATATTAACTGGACATGTAGGAGAGATTATGTTTGATTATTTTATAAGCCTTTTGTTTGTAATTACTAACGCCGTAAATTTTTGATCACTTTTGTTGGTTATCTTGATTCCCTGTTGAATTATCATCAAATTCTTATCCTCTAATATCATAGCCTATCCTATTTTATTTATTACAATTTCCAAAACAAATTGGTACTATTTTTTTTAAATATCAACTAGGGAACTCCTCAAGTTTGAGTACCGTTTTTTTATTGGTTTCTGATCTCTCTATTTCTTTCTCTTACCACTGACCTTTTAGCAAAGTAGGAAACTGAAACAATATTGGTAATTGTAATTGTTGGTTCGTATCAGGATCTTACTCTCCTGTTTCCATTGATAACAGATTCAAGGATTATATTCCTGCGAAGTATCATTCCATGTATGAGCATTACCTTGAAGCAAATAGATGAAGAAATTAATAACCAAAGTAAAAATTCTTTACTATTTATTCTCCAATTTGGACTCAGTACTACATCTGCATTATTTTTCGTTTCCATTTTTACAAAGCAAAACATAAGTGATTGGAGGGACTGACATCATCCTGGGAAGTGAAGAAGGTGATTGATGCAATTGCAGTGAGTAAGCAATTCTGTTATTGGAATCCAATATGTTATAACATTTAGCGAGTGTAGGGGTATTTAATGCTTGGATAGTTTGATATGAAGTAACTAATTGTTATCCATGGCCTTGGAAATATTGTCCTAAAATGCAGGCTTTCAGTGTGTTGATTCTTCATGGAAGCAAGAGATTCATTCCTTTGCTCCTACTCTCAGCTGACAAGAGGCTTGCTTCTGTACAATGCATTTCTACCTTACTGTAATGTTCCTTGTGTCAATGAACTCGAAAGGTTTTTTTATTTTATTTTATTTTTTATTTTAAAAATTGTAAGTAGAACCTTTCCAGTACACAAGACCACAGAAAATATAATCACTAAAACTATATTTTATAGCAGCTTTGTTTTCCTTTGGTAGCATTGTTTATATATCCTTTCATAATGGCAATTACAAGAACATATTTACAACTGAATAGAACTTTTTGAAATTATCTTACATTCTAAAATCCCAATTTTATCATCTCTCTAATTCTCTTTTCCTTCTAACAGTTTTAGGCCTTGATATTAGACTTTCTCTTATTTATATTGTATTTTTTTATTCTGATTTCAGACCAGTCATAAGAGTAACAGGTTTATTCTAGAAACCATATTATCACTAATACTTTACTTTTGATACTTTTATCGTGTCAAACATTTGAATCAGTTGCTTTTGGAATTTTGTTTCGGGATAAAGTTTATCTTGTATATTATACTTATCAATTCTTTCTTAACTTATACGTAAATTTTGTATATCCATGAACTGCTTTATTTTAAATATTTTTTAGTCATAAAATGAATATTATTATTTTAAAATAAAGAACAAAAAAATATTTAAAATAAAGAAAAAAAAATCGTGTCATGTCATAATTTTGAATTATGTTAAACGTATAAAATTAAATTTTATAAATTAGGGGTCTAGAATATATTGTCAAGAGTTTGAGATTTATGAATTTAGGTTTAAACTTTTTAAATTAGGTGTAAAAGCATATTTTATTTAGTATATATAACAAAAAAAAATGATATATTGAAAATTAAGTTCGATGATACGATTTAGTTGTAATTTTGTAGTCAATTATGATATTTATGTTAAAAGCCCAAATACAAACCCATTAGAAATAAGTTTGAGCATACAAGACAAACCAACAGACTCATTAACATGTCTATTTACCAGTGTTTTGAAAACCGGACCGGACCGGCCGGTCGAACCGGTCGAACCGCGAACCAGTCAAGTGTCCAGTCCGGTTTTAGCTATACAGGTTCAACTATATTAAACCGCATCAAACCGGGATTGAACCGCGAACCGGTGTTGAACCAGTGAACCGGATTGACCCTGGTTTTTTGCCATTTTTTGAAAAACATATTGAATTAAGGAAAAAATTTAAAAATTAGGTAGAGAACAACCTCTTTAATAATTGGTGTTAATTAATTTAATTTTAATCTTAATATTGTGTTAAACTATGGGTTTGATTTTAGATGTGTGAATTTTTAATTAATGTGTTAAATTAAGGATTGGTTACCGATGTGTGAATTTTTATATTATCTGTATGAATTTTTAATTTTTAATTAATATGTTAACTTAAGAATTGTTTATTATATGTATGAAATTTTTAATTTTATGTTCAATGAAACATCATTTTATTTTTTATATATATTTATTTATTTTTTTATCCGGTTGAACCATTCCGGTTGAACCGGTTGAACCTATTGAACCTTGAACCAGTTGTCTCACCGGTTCAACATCTGGTCCGGTTTTCAAAACATTGCTATTTACCCCTTCCTACAATTTTGGCCGGATAAAATAACAAAGGGACAATTACAAAACTAGCACCTTTTAAGGGGTTAGTTTTCATTTCTAACACACTTTTAGGGTATGTTTGGATGAAAGTTTCGTAAGGTTCATTAAAGAGAGGGGAAGGGAGCGGAAGGGAAGGGAGGGGAGGTTAATTAAAGGGAGGGGAAGGGAAGGGAGGGGAGATTAGAGAACCTCCAGATCCCACCAATTTGGTGGGACTGAAATTGGAGGTTTTTGAACCTCCATTTAACCCTCATTTAAACTTAAACTCCTTCCCAAACAAGGTTAAGCAAGGTTAGAAAAATAACCTCCATTTAAACTCCTTCCCAAGCAAGGTTACACAAATAATCTCCCTTTAATTAACCTCCACTAACCTCAATCCAAGCATACCCTTAAAATCTCACCAAAACTAACACATTTCATTAACTAAATTCCAACCTTACCCTCATCTCTAACATTTTATAACGTTGTCTTTCCCCCCATTTTCCCCTTTTCTTCCCGCTCTCGCTCTCTCTCTCTCTCTCACTATCTCTCTCTCTCTCTAAAGAACGGGATCAATTTACAGACGCCGATCAACATTCAATCCAACCCACAGTGTGTGCTTCAAGATTTTATACACAATCATGTAAGTTTTATATTTATTTACAATATTTAAAGCTTCGTCCTATTCATGGTTAAGATGTATCATTTTGTTTCTCTAAAACCCAATGTATATCGTTGCTGTTGCCATTTCATGCTATTACTGTTCGTGCGAAACCCTAAAATGAGTGACATTGTTGTAAGAAGATGCAGTTGATTTGGAACTTCAATCTGCGATTTTCCCGATTGTGTCGATATATGTCGATATAAGATGAATATCGACATACAGAAATGCGTGATTTTCCATTCTAAATCATAAATTTCAAACACAAAGCACATAAAACATCCCTTGGAGATGAGGGCAATGTTGAAATTTAGTTAGTGAAATGTGTTAGTTTTGGTGAGATTTTGAAAGTGTGTTAGAAATGAAAACTAACCCCTTAAAAGGTGCTAGTTTTGTAATTGTCCCAATAACAAATAGTCAATTTAGAGATGAAGATAGTATTAGTTTTAACACATGCACCTTAATGAGCATGTAAAATTTGCTCATTCACCATTAGATTTAGGCTTATTAGAATCCTAAGGTGGAGATTTAAAGCATCATGAGGCTTAGATTTAATAAGCCTATATCTAATGGTGAATGAGCAAATTTACTTGCTCATTAAAACTATTAAAATCACAATACATATATATATGTTGGATGAAAAAATTAAACTTGAACCGGCTGAACAAATAAATCATGGGAAAAATCTCCTCCCCATTAATAACAAAAAAAAAAAAAGAGGTGAATGCTGATTTAGTTTTAATATATGAAATTGTGTAAATTTAATTTTAATATTTTTAAGTAAAATTAATTTTAACTACGTGTTATTCAAAATTTGAAAATACTGTTTGACTGTTATTTAATTGCCATATCGGATCTTTCAAACAAATTTATAAATTAAAGCAATTTCGTATAATTTTTTGTAACTATATTAATAATACAATAAATTTTTAGACAATTTGGCAAAATTTTATTATGATTAACTTATATATTGCAGATTTATGGTCTGTTTGGTTCAGCTGTTAGCTAATAGCTGTTGCTGCTAGATGTTTGTTATTAGTTGTTTAATTATTAGTGTTTGGAAAAATCATATTGAACTGTTGCTGTTCGGATATAAAATGTCTAATATGGACATGTTTTAAATTAATCAACAAAAAAATTATAAAAGGGGTAAGGTGAAAAAATGCCTATAATGTTTACAACCAGGAGCAATTTTACTCTTAATGTCTAAAATGATGCAATTTTACCCATAACGTTGGCAGCTAAGAACAATTTTACCCATAACATTGGCAAGTTGGGTCAATTTCAGACATTATTATAAAACACAGATATTTTATTTCTTATTCTACAATTGCGCATATAAGTTGGTTCTAAAAAAGAGATTTCATTTTTTTTTGTGATTTAATAATAAAATTGAAAATTAATATTTATAAATTCGGCAATATTTGAATTTTTTTATCCAACTCGTACAAAATACAATATATATATATTTTTATTTTTTTAAAATTTCACGTCTAATCATATATTTGTGATCTGTTACTAATGATGATAAAATGATGCACATGTGAAGTGTAGATGATAATATTCATGAAAAAAAACAGTTTGATGAATTATTTTTCAAATTGACCAAATTTGTCAATGTTAGGAATAAAATTACTCTTGGCTGCCATAATGTACCATTTTAGATGTTAAGGATAAAATTGCTCTTAGCTATAAGCGTTATAGGTATTTTTGCACCTCATCCTATTATATAAAAAACAATGTGTTACACAAATTAATAAAAATAATCTATATATATATATAAAAATCGAACGCAACAAAACCTTGTTCTTCCGGTAATTATGTTGTAGAAATATAGATTATGTTAAATAAGAAACATATTTTGTGGAAATAAAAGAGATAATTTTGTCAATAACAAATAACTACAAACAACTGTTTATGAAAAGCTTCAAATATGAGTTTTTCGTGAAAAGCTAAAAAACGTTGCAGTTTTAAGAGAAAATGCTAAATATTGCGGTTATATAAACCTAACCAAACGCTATATTTCATGCGGTTTTGAGTGAAATGCTAAACGCTCATCCGAAAAGCTGAAACAAACTCCCTCTTAACTTTTAGCTTTTAGTATTTTAAAAGAATTTTTATAATTTTGTAATGGGTTTTATTATTTACCGCCCCTAAATTACTTATCACCGCCTTCACTGGACAATTTTGCCCTTGACATAATTTTTTCAAAATTGGGATTTTTTTTGATAGAAAATTCAAAATTTGGTCTAAACGGATGCGACATACCGTCCGACCCATGGCGGGAACGGATGCAGCATACCGTTCGACCCATGGCAGGAACGAATGCAGCATACCGTCCGACCCATGGCAGGAACGGATGCCGCATCCGTTCCCGCCATGGGTCGGGCGGTATGCAGCATCCGTTTAGGCCAATTTTGAAATATGCAAAATCGTAAATTTTTTAGTGACGAAAAATACTAAATCATTCAATTTTTGTGATGGAAAATGAAAAATTCTCCTATTTTTTGTGACGAAAAATGTAAAATCGTCATGAAAAATATGTATTATTTACATGAGTTCTTTGATAAAAGATGCCAATCTTAATGTTTCCGACTCGTAATCATCCATTTTCGGGGTTTGGATTGTCACACATCAATTATTTTCATAATTTCAATTATTGTTATTCGGGTTTATGATTTTGGAGAGAGAATTTTCAGTTTTTGATCAAAATTATGAGAAGGGCAAAAAATCCAAAAAGGGCGGTGGTAAGTAATTTAGAGGCGGTATTTAGCAATTCGCTTTTTGTAATACATTAAAGATGTTAGATATAATTAATATTTGAAACGTTTGAAATGACAGGGGATAAATGAGGGTGTGCAAGGTGTCCTTCCGCATGAGCCCTCAAAATTATAAGAGTCCAAATTTAAGACGTGCTTAGTCAGATATACATATTAGCTTAAATTGGAAAAATATATATAATATAATAAGATCAATTTACACCATATCACTACTTTGAGCGCATATGTGAGTTAGGGTCTGTTTGTTTTATGGGTTGTTTGCTGTTGGAAAAAAATGTTTTTTCAAAAAGTAGATATTTCCTGCTTTCGTAAAATGCTATTACTTTTCAGGTGTAAAAGACAAACAAAAAGCCACTAACCAAACACCTAACACTCTAATTTTTGAAATGAAAAAAAACAAACATGAACATGAAAATGAGCAATACACCCATTAGATATTCAACTATTCAAAATTCATAACCTTAAGATTCATTCATTTCTCTTTATATTTTTTTAATACAAAATTTTATTTAATATTAAAGATTTAATAAAAATTTAGTACATGCCCTCAAAAGTTTAAGACGGTCCTAATAACAGTTAAATATCAGTTAAACCAATTTTTTTCATTTTCGATAATTTATGTAATTAAAATTGATCTAGAAATGTTAGGATAAATTTAGGTTAAATTGTATCTTTATCCAAAAGAAATAAAAAATTGAAGATCCTGAATTGCAATACACATGACGCAAATTTAAATCCATTAGTTGAGAAATAAATAAACATAATTAAACTATTGGTTGAGAAATATATAAACATAATTAAACTATTGGTTGAGAAATATAATATCCTTTTAATAAGGTAAATAATCACCGGGGAACAGGCAACCGACACAGGATTTATCTCATCAATTTCTCACCAAAATCCGCAAAATCATCCAAATTGCATGTGATTTACTCCAAAATTAAACAGTTTATCACCTAATTATAAATTTTTCCCAAATTAATTTCAAATTCATCCCTAATATTTTTTTTGGAAGCACAAACATATTTCTAATGTAAGAAATATTAAATTGTATCCTTAACGTTTCTAATTTGAAGCAATTCTTACGACTTCACTTCAGAGACGGAGACAGGGACACAAGGATGCCGACCATTAGGAGCGACTCTTGTCCTCTAAGAAGTCCGTCGTTATTATCTCGACCCAAAATTGCTTCAAATTGAAAAATTAAGGATCAAACTATTAAAATTTCTTACTATGCGCTTCCCAAAAAAAACCCCAAATTAATTCTGAAGTAACATTCCTTGATTTCTTCTTCCCCTCCTCTTTCTCCTTGCAACTCCAGCAAGCTTCCTCTGTCCTCCCGGTCGCCGGATGTTAGGTTTCTCCGATGGTTTACGCAAGCTGACTATAAGATCCACAAAAGCACTTATGATGAACTTTCGCGACTTCTTGTCGTTTAAACTCAAGTAACAAACTAATAATTCTTCCATGAAATCCCAATCAATTTCTCGATCTTCTTCCAATTTCGATTCTATCATTTCTTCCATCGATACCAGGAAATCATTGTACGGATTCCACGAGTACGTCTTTATGGTCATATACTCATCATTCACATAATCACCATCCTCATCGTCGTCGTCGCTGCTGTCGTCGTCATCTTCGCTGTTATAGAGAATTTCGCTGATTGTTGATGTCGAACTTGATCCTCCGGCGCCGGCGCCGGCGACGCCTTCAACTTTGTCGGAGCGTCTCCTGAAGCTGAGCCGAGCTTCCTCCATGAGTGAGCTCGACGACGGCCCGATAGGCACGAAGAACCTGCGGGACCCACAAAGATTCGATGGCCGATCAAGTTTCTTCTTTTCGTTGCCCTTGACGAGTTCTATTTCGTCGCCATTTTGCTCCATTTCCCGACGGTTGTGAATTTCGTCTCTATTTTCGACATAAAGAGACTTGAAATTCTCTAACAAGAACTGATCAATATCATACAGCGTCGCAGCCTCGTCCTTTCTGGGATTCTCTCCATGATGATCTGCCTCGCGTGAGGTGGTCCGCCCGAGGGCGAATGAGGCTGTTCTAGGATGCTTGCAGGTTGATATAACAGATGAAAAGGAGCGAGGAGTTTTGATCTTACAAATATATTTTTGAATGAACTTGAATTTTTTTGGCATTTTGGTTTTCTTCAAAAGGCAAAACAATACATAGATAGATAGCTAATATATATAATCTCAATGTCACATATATATATATAATATTTGAAATACTATATGTTATATTCGTTTTTTTGAAATTTCATTAAGTAACATAAATTGCAAATAAAACAGAAAAGAGCTGACTCTAACTTACCAAATATTAAATGCTCTTATTCAAATTTAAACCTTTTATGGAGCATAAATTGTTAGAAACTGACATCAGATTATCTCTTATATTTATGAGTTTGGGAATCTACTTAAGGTGAAGAAATCTAGAGAGGATGTTTTCTGCTATGCTTGGATTTCATCCAATCACTTAATCATATTATTTTAGGTCAATATTTAGCAGTTATGTCAGTGTGATGAACTAATAAAATATAAAAAATTAAACCCATTAATTTATATTTATATGTACGGGCGATCGGGATAAGCTATATATTCGGTATGCACTTTACATCCGATCATTTCAGATAAACCGTTATGTAAATAACTTTATATCCCATTATTGATCTGGTACGTGTACCGTAAAATTAGCTATCTTACGTGCTATTTAATCAACGGAACAGTGAATTTATGTAATGATAATTATTATTATTTTTGGTCTTAAAAACCATTATATCTAAACTTGATTGCTATTTTTCATTTGTCTTTCTCTTTAATTTTATTTTTATTATTTTCTTTGTTGTTTAAATTTTCCAATTGTATTTTTTGACCAATATTTTTTCCTTTTTTTATTGTTGTGCATCAGTTACAAACTTTCCATACCTAACCCTTCTTAGGTTACTATGTATTAATGAAAATTTAGTTGGATTGGTTAATTGTTTATTATAATACTGAGGATAAATATTCCCTACTGTAAGATTATAATTTATTTTTTTAATGTTTTTTCTCAGCTTTGAAACATCAAAACCCAAAAAATTTCAAAAAATTAAATAGCAACTTCAAGATATAAAAAATCCAATCAAATCCTGAAATCTGACAACTTCTCCTATTTGTTTTTTTTATCTTATTTCAAAAAAAAAAAAAAAAAAACCCCAAACGGTCTATGCAAAGAAATAAGAAAAAAATCAAATCAAAGAAGTAAAACAAAAAAAAGAAAAAAGAAAAAAGAAAAAAGAAAAGGGCAACCTAATAATTTTTTATAGGATTAAGTCATTGTTTTGTCTCTTCAACTATATAAACTGTTGTTATTGACCTTTTGACTTATTATTTTTATTTTGTACTAATATTTTTTTGAAGATATTCTTTTGTAATATTTATAATTTGAGTATTTTCTCATTCAAAATGTTGATCTTTGCCTCGTGACCTATTTTGTAATATCAATCTTATTAACTTATCATTCAGATTGGTTGAGATTTCACAAATATTAACAGATTAAGGGGAAATATTACTAAATAATAGACCAGTGGATAAAACACAAGAAGGAAAATGTTACTAAATAATATCCAAAAACAAAAGTCAATATTTTAAATAGTTCAATGGTCAAATCTATATATAATATGAGGTGTCACTTATTCATATTTTACTGATAAAAAATATAATATAATATATAATAAATTAATTTTAATATTTAATTTATATAAAAAGATTATTTTATTCATATTTTATAAGAATTCTGCAAAATTAGATTAATTTCTAAATTATCTCCTAAAATCTCTCTAATTCTCCGCATATTTATATATAATATAAAGCAGTAACAATGAAGTTTATGTGTCACTTTCTCATTTTTTACTGATAATATGATATAATATAATATAATATAATATATTAATTATATTATTATATTTATTTATAAAATAATTATTTAAAGTAAATATAAAAATAAAATAAAAAAAATTAATTTATATAACAACTTTATGTCATTATTTTTAATTATTAAATTGTAATTATTTTTAATATTTATATGTTAAAAGGGTAAATTACACCCATGGCCACTGGACTTTATCCATTTTCACATTATGGCCACTGAACTTCATTTCTTCCTAGTATGGCCATTGAACTTTACACTTTTTAACACCGGTGGCTACTCAATTTTAACTAACTTCTCAAAATGACCGTTAACGATCGTTAACAACCTCAAAATGAAAAAATTCAAGAATTAAAGTTGTTCAGAACGACATTTAGCATGAAACCACATTTTTTATTTTCGAAAATCACATTTTTTGGAGCTTTCTCTCTCCTAACCAAACAACACTTAAATGACCTCAAAACGAAAAATTTCAAGAATTAAAGTTGCTTAGAATATTATTAATGCTTTGGAATTTTTATTTTTAGCTGTCAACGGTCGTTTTGAGGCATTGAGTGACCATTGGTGTTAAAAAGTGTAAAGTTCAGTGGCCATATCGAGAAGAAAAGAAATTCAGTGGCCATAATGTGAAAATGGGTAAAGTTCAGTGGCCATAGGTGTAATTTACCCTATGTTAAAATGAATCTATGCATCCTATGGACCAAAAATTAGTAACTTCTTTTTTTTTGTATGATTATATTACAAACATGGATCTCCTTCAAATTTCCAAAAAAAAAAAAAAACATCATATCTACTAAAATCTCCCTATATCTCTCATTCAATGTAGAAATTTTTATCTTGTTTTGTGTTGTGATTTCTCCTCTTTCCATTGCAATAAAAAAATAAAGTTATGCTAATTAATTAATTAAAATCACTAAATAATGTGTCTATTGTTAACAAGGTGAAAAGAATTTGTTGACTAATATACAATTTAATTGTTGGTATTGTTAGTGTTGTTTTAGGTTAGAAATGAATTGAAATCTTGAAGGCATAAGAAATGTTGGTACAATGTCATTTAGCATGCCTTCAACTATGAATGACTCCCTTTAACAAAGGCGTGTCACCTCAATTGCATATTTTAATAACATCAATTAATTACCAAAAAATATTAATTTAATCATCTAAGCATTTCTTCTTAAGTGACCCTAATTCCACTTTATAGTAATTTATCTCACACATATATAAAAAAATCTATTTATGCCTTGAGTTTAGATATCCCCATCATTCATGTGTAAAATAACAATATTCTTGAAATCATGTTGACTTTCATTTCACAAACATAATATAACACCTTGGCTAAACTCTATATGCTAAAGGCGTACAAGACATCTATATATAATATAAAACAGTAACGATGGAGCTGAAGTGTCACTCCCTCCTTTTTTACTGATAAAAAATATAATATAAAATATAATATATTAACTTGTGTTATATTATTATATTTATTTATAAAAAGATTATTTTATCTGTACTATATATAAGAGTTCTACAGAATTTAAATTAATCCCTAAAATCTCTCTAATTCTCTGCATATCTATATCTAAAAGTTCTACATAATTTAAATCTATATATAATATAAAACAGTAACGATGGAGCTGAGGTGTCACTTCCTCATTTTTTACTGATAAAAAATATAATAAAAAACGATGGAGCTGAGGTGTCACTTCCTCATTTTTTACTGATAAAAAATATAATAAAAAATATAATATATTAACTTTAGTTATATTATTATATTTATTTATAAAAAGATTATTTTATCCGTACTATATCTAAGAGTTCTACATAATTTAAATTAATCCCTAAAATCTCTCCAATTCTCTGCATATCTATATCTAAAAGTTCTACATAATTTAAATTAGTCCCTAAAATCTCTCTAATTCTCTGCATATCTATATATAATATAAAATAGTAACGATGGAGCTGAGGTGTCACTTCCTCCTTTTTTACTGATAAAAAATATAATATATTAACTTTAGTTATATTATTATATTTATTTGTAAAAAGATTATTTTATTTGTAAAAAGATTATTTTATCTGTACTATATCTAAGAGATCTACATAATTTAAATTAATCCCTAAAATCTCTCTAATTCTTTGCATATCTATATCTAAAAGTTATACATAATTTAAATTAATCCCTAAAATATCTCTAATTCCCTGCATATCTATATCTAAAAGTTCTACATAATTTAAATTAATCCCTAAAATCCCTCTAATTCTCTGCATATCTATATTCTATATAAAACAGTAACGATGGAGCTGAGGTGTCACTTCCTCATTTTTTACTGATAAAAAATATAATAAAAAATATAATATATTAACTTTAGTTATATTATTATATTTATTTATAAAAAGATTATTTTATCTGTACTATAACTAAGAGATCTACATAATTTAAATTAATCCCTAAAATCTCTCTAATTCTTTGCATATCTATATCTAAAAGTTATACATAATTTAAATTAATCCCTAAAATATCTCTAATTCCCTGCATATCTATATCTAAAAGTTCTACATAATTTAAATTAATCCCTAAAATCCCTCTAATTCTCTGCATATCTATATTCTATATAAAACAGTAACGATGGAGCTGAGGTGTCACTTCCTCCTTTTTTACTGATAAAAAATATAATAAAAAATATAATAGATTAACTTTAGTTATATTATTATATTTATTTATAAAAAGATTATTTTATCCGTATTATATCTAAGAGTTCTACAGAATTTAAATTAATCCCTAAAATCTCTCTAATTCTCTGCATACGATGGAGCTGAGGTGTCACTTCCTCCTTTTTTACTGATAAAAAATATAATATAAAATATAATATATTAACTTTAGTTATATTATTATATTTATTTATAAAAAGATTATTTTATCTGTACTATATCTAAGAGATCTACATAATTTAAATTAATCCCTAAAATCTCTCTAATTCTTTGCATATCTATATCTAAAAGTTATACATAATTTAAATTAATCCCTAAAATATCTCTAATTCCCTGCATATCTATATCTAAAAGTTCTACATAATTTAAATTAATCCCTAAAATCCCTCTAATTCTCTGCATATCTATATTCTATATAAAACAGTAACGATGGAGCTGAGGTGTCACTTCCTCATTTTTTACTGATAAAAAATATAATAAAAAATATAATATATTAACTTTAGTTATATTATTATATTTATTTATAAAAAGATTATTTTATCCATATTATATCTAAGAGTTCTACAGAATTTAAATTAATCCCTAAAATCTCTCCAATTCTCTGCATATCTATATATAATATAAAACAGTAACGATGGAGCTGAGGTGTCACTCCCTCCTTTTTTACTGATAAAAAATATAATAAAAATATAATATATTAACTTGAGTTATATTATTATATTTATTTATAAAAAGATTATTTTATCTGTACTATATCTAAGAGTTCTACAGAATTTAAATTAATCCCTAAAATCTCTCTAATTCTCTGCATATCTATATCTAAAAGTTCTACATAATTTAAATTAATCCCTAAAATCTCTCTAATTTTCTGTATATCTATATCTAAAAGTTCTGCATAATTTAAATTAATCCCTAAAATCCCTCCAATTCTCTGCATATCTATATTCTATATATAATATAATATAAAACAGTAACGATGTAGCTGAGGTGTCACTTCCTCCTTTTTTACTAATAAAAAATATAATAAAAAATATAATATATTAACTTTAGTTATATTATTATATTTATTTATAAAAAGATTATTTTATCCGTACTATATCTAAGAGTTCTACAGAATTTAAATTAATCTCTAAAGTGTCTCTAATTCTCTGCATATCTATATCTAAAAGTTCTACATAATTTAAATTAGTCCCTAAAATCTCTCTATTTCTTTACATATCTATATATAATATAAAACAGTAACGATGGAGCTGAGGTGTCACTTCCTCATTTTTTATATCATTAATTGTAATTATTAATTATATTTTTGTTAATATTTATATATTAAGATGAATCCGTGCATCGCACGGGTCAAAAACTAGTTCTTACATAAATTAGGAATACAATTACTTGAGGAATATATTTACTTGTCCCTTAATAATTGAAACCACCCCAATGCAACACTTCAGTAAAAACATTTGCCATTAATCAACTGTTGAAATATATAGCCCAACAAACGCTTTAGACTGAACCTTATCCCGAACAAAATAAGGCGCCTACTATGATTATGGAAAAAGGATAGCCGTTAAATATAACACATTTAAATTATCTCACCATAAAATGGGTGCAGATCGAACATTGGAAGCCAATTTCTTTCATCGACATTTGGAGCCATTCGATTTTCGAAGTAGCAGACACAATGGACCAATACTCAACCTCTATGGAAGAACGGGAAACTGTCCGCTACTTACGAGAGGACCAAGAAATAAGACATTTATTAAGGAAAATGACATAACCGCTTATTTACTTCTGATTACCCTAATCACTTTCCCATTCATCATCAGAAAATAATTAAAAGTTGTTCGAGTCGTCCACCATTCGTCAAACAAATTCGTGCATCTTTGTTCCATTAAGTTAACGTAAGATTAACTTCCATCCAATAGGACTTACGAGGTGCATGCATGTATTGTGAAAACTTATTCAGTGGAAACCCTATATCTGATCTCGTAAAGGTTAAATATTTTAGGCTACGAAAAATAATTCAATATTGACCCAGATCCAATAATAAGGCACCATTCATTGCTAAGCTTTTTTATGGGATTCGACGGACTAGAGACCAGTTTACTATCTGCCATTTTTCACTTTTCAAGAATAAAAGTGCAATATTTGGATTGATGTAAGTGTATGCTATTCGCAGTCCAATCCACCTCAATTCCTAAAGAATAATGTAATCCCCCAAGATTGGGTATTGAAAATTTGGACTCAAGAAAAAGAACCAATTTTTGAATGAGATCTGCATTGTTACTAGTAACCAATAATTCATCCACACAAATAAGACAAAATAACTGTATTTCATTGTGTTTAAGTAAATAGAGCGAACTATCAGTCTCGGAACCAAAGGACGCTAGATTTGATGTTAATTTCTTATGTCACATGCGTGGGGATTGTTTCAATCCATAAGCAGACTTATGAAGCTTATACATACTATACACGTTGGGCTAGTTTGCCTTGTAAAAATTTCTTCTAATGGGAGGGTCCGAATGATACCACAATGCTATTTGAACTCGGGCTTAATTGGAATGTTTGATAAGTATGGGAAATTAGCTACATTTGGAGAAGGTTAATACCACAATACTATTTTAACTCGCCACCTGAGGTCCAAGATTATTATAGAGATTGCTTGTAGAAAATCTACACGAGTTTGAGAAATTAGATACGCTTGGGGAAGGTTATATCCCCCCGAAAGAAAATATCAAGCACTCTTAAGACGTTGGAGAATGCGTCGGCTTCCTACTTAACACCCTAATGTACTATTTCGTACATTATTGAATCCTTTTAAGTTTATGTTCGTGTGCATGCATGTTATTGTGTGTCATTTAGAATTTTCCAAAGGAAAACACCCATTATTTCCGGAGCCTTTAGCATGCCACATTTTCGGTTCATATGATATCAAAAGCAAGTAAATGAAGGAAAATAAGGCAAAAATAAATCCCCTAAAGCACGCGGGACTAAATAAAAAATAGGAATAATTTCAAATAAAACCCCTGTGGTTTCGAGTTTTTATAGATCGGTACTTATGATTTTTTTTGTTACAAACCAAACCATGTGGTTTGCGCCATTAACAAGTTCGCGACATCTTCCTTCCATCTTTAACTTTGCAGACGCGGATAGGGATAGTATAGTCAATTAAAAAAACACTAATATAAAAGGCCACAAAATCCCATTCGATCCTAATCCTTCAAAATCCCAAATTACTTGCAAACCTAATTCTGATTTTTGCCCAAAATCTACACGATCGCTAACCATAACTCTCAATAATCTTCAAATCAGTGAAATTTCACTCACCCGGGTTGTTCTTCATTGCCAATCACAACCTAAAAACAAGTGCGCAAGCATTTGTAGTTGCAGAAAACAAAATCAAATCGATTTGGGATTCTATGAGTTCATCGCGTGTTCATCGAGTTTAAACACACTGAATATATAATGGAATGGAGTTCATTGTTACTGCGGTCATAGAGCACAGAGAAGAACAACTTGGACATTGATTAACATAGGAAGGAGGTATGTTGGTTGTTTTAGATATCCCAATGAAGATGCATATCGATTTTGGAATGGATTGACCCACCCATATATGATAGAGGAAGAGAAGTTATAAAAGAGATGAAATAGAAAATCAACAATTGCGAGGATAAAATCGAGCAATGTCGTGCTCGGGAGATTGATCTGCAACATGAAATGAAAAATTTAATAGAGAAGAATAAGGAATTGGAGGACCTTAATATTTGCAAGACTGAAGAAAGCACATATCTACAAGGCATTGTGGAGAAGTACAAGAGCATAAAATGCCCTATATAAAAAAGGTGTGTACACTATGCCATTTTTCCTTTCACATGACACAAGATACATGACAAACATTTGTTTTCATGTCATCTGAATATTTTTCATAACAGCATTTTAACTCTATGTCATCTGAAGGCGTAATGAAAAATGCGCTCGATTTTCAGATGACGTTACGATTATAGTCTTCTGTCATCTCAAAAGAACGTGATTTTGATGGAAAAGTCACTTAACCATCAGACGACACTACGAATAAATGACTGTCATTGTTATACGAAAATCAAAAAATCCAAAATTTTATACTTAGGCGCGCGGAGCAAAAAAGAGCAAAAAATTTAACGCGCGCTCAAAACTCAAAACCCAAAATCGATTCCCCCCTTCTTTTTTTCTAATTTTATCTCATTTTTTCTATCTCTACATCTTTCTTCCTCAAACTAAAGATCTCCAAATAGTTTCTCTCTCTTCCCTCCTCTCAACAAAGCTTTGATGGAAACACCTTAGAGCAGCCATGATCTCCTTTTTCTACTTTGCTTTATATGTTGTCTTTGTTCCTTCTTTTTCTTCAGCTCTTAGAGGATCGATTTTAAAGTCAGAGGTAAGGTTCTCCACATTTTGAATCGATGGTTTACCTGTTTAATTTATGCTATTAGTGTAACCCCCGTTCTGGGTCACTTAAAAAACTAAGCAACTATCATAATTTAAGCAAAAACACCAACATAACTACATAAAGGCTCCTCATTTATTACCGTCTATCAAAATCTCATAACCAAAGAATTAAATAATCAACCAAACAATTTAACCTGTCAATAATATTCACTGAAACTTAAGCAATTAATCCAGTCCAAAAATATAATAAAACCTAATGAATGTCTATGAAATTGCTAATAGGAACAAGACTGTTGTGCTGCCCAGCCTGAATGCAGGGTAAACCTGAAAATCTAGCAAAAGGAGAACTTCTGAACCTAGCCTGAAAATTTCAACATGGCAAGAGGTGAGCTGCCTACTCAATAAACATAATTGCAAATATTTATATATACATATACACATACAGTTCACATATATTATAATTAATCAATCAAGTAATCTTTAAGATTAAATAAATGACATCACAAACCGAACTCTTTATTACACATAATACCCTAAAGTTATTATATTTATTTTCAGGGCCCTAGCTAAATCTAAGTGAAATATGTCTAACGGTCTTATGGTGTTTAACATCAAAATAGGTATGTGTTATCGTCTACTCTTGCAAGACACACAACCTTGAGACTTCATAATATAAGTACTTTTATAATGGCACTGCTATCGTCTAATCTTGCAAGACGCAGTACCAATCCCAATTCAAAATTTAATAACACCCTACCGTCTCCTCTTTCAAGACAGGTGTATGCGATCACATTATCAACAAACCTCCAGACCATTGTACCTATCCACTTAAGCTAACTCAAACATAATCCAACACAATTTCATAATTCCTAATTTTCTGAACTCTTATACGTTCTCCTTTCTACCATGGTATAATTTCATAATTAATTATCTGGATAGATAAATACATGAGCAACCCGATTTTAAGAGAAACAAAAAATTATATTAATAAATTCAACTATCCAGTGAACATTTAAAACTTCACTCCTCAAATCACTCTGTGTATAAATAAACACAAATCAAATGATAACCAAATACTCAACATTTATTTTATGATTCTATGACAATATATCACAGACAATCACATAAATAGATAAATATATATAAACATAAGAAATTAAGTTTACCTCTTGTCCCCAAATGCTAATTAATTTATTTGGGTTCTAATTAACCCGTCGTTGGCTCCCCGGAGTTTCGCCGGAGCACGGTGGTCGGCCACCGGAAGTTTGCCGGAGATATCCGAATCGCGAACTGAGACTACCACGAGATAGCCAACGTTCAAGAGAGTCCAAAAGTACACCCCTTTCACAACTAAAATCGCCCAAAAGGTCGAGATCTAACGCTTTCATTGTGAAGCTACCCGCTCCGGTCACCATACTTTTTACTCAGAAAAATATTAATAGTGGTCTTAAAATGTTCTTCACGAAACAAGAAATTTAATGGTATAATTTTCATTCTAAGAGATGGCCGGAATAAGAAGTTATGAACGAAATTAAATTAAAAGAGAAAGAACTCAAAAGTTGCGCAGTCTGAGGGAGAGAGGAGGCGTTTTTGTTCTGCCAAAAACCTATTCTATTCCTTCCTTCGCTCTTCCTTTTTCTTTTTTTAATAATAATAAATAGTAATAATAATGATAATCATTAAATTAAAATAAAATGGATCCATTTTATATATAAAATACAATTTAATATTAATGATAAGAATAATAATAATATTAATAATTATAAAAATGTTAGCAGGTTCACGTAATAAAAATTTATAAAATACTATAATTGTAATATATATTAATATTTTATTTATAAAATACTTCTATAAAATTACGGATGTTACAATTAGCGTATATTTCCTTTTTTGTTGTCTTTCTCTCTCTCTCTTTGTGTAGGCTGATTTAGAGATCCAAGATGATCTTAGTCTCCTTACCCGTGGATCTGGCAAGTTCTATCCATTTGTTCATGGCCTTCTTGAATTCAAGGTCTGGTAAGAGTGCTCAGGTTCGATCTTATTTTTTTCATTCGTTTTCTTTTAATTTTTATCAATTGCTAATCATGATGGATTTGGCTTTGTTTTGTAGTTAAAAAGAGAAAACAATTGGTGAAATCTTCTATTATGGTTACTGCAGGTGCGAATCAGGTATTACCTTTACACATACTACTTACGCTGCTCATTTTCTTAAGATTTGAAAGAGATAACAACTATTTAGGTTAAAAGAGGGGAGTGTGAAATTTAATAATAGAGTATTATAAGAATTGCAGAAGATAGTGATATATTTGACCAGTGCATTTGAGTAATATAGGTAACCTATTCAAAATACTTGTAATGCCTAGCCATTGAGTAATAAGGCTTTTCAGGTTTCACTAGGTTTAAAGAGGATTAGATATTGTAAGAGTTGCAAAGCATGTATTAAGGGGTTTGACGACCATTGCCCTGCTTTTGGGAATTGTATAGGTGATTACTGTCATTTTTATCACAATTTCCCTTGTTAATTTGACACTAATCTGTTAGACAATTATGGTAATATTAGTAATGTAAATCAGCCACAAATTAAGGAATTATATTAGCTGTAAATTAGCTAGATTTTACAGCATTCACATTGTAATCTCATGTATAAATATCTCATTCCAAATCAATACAAGGCAAGGGATTCCAATTAACATGGTATCAGCAGTTTAGGTCTTTTCCTCTTCAACCCCAGCCGATTTCTCTTTTCCCTGCCACCTTTTTCATATTCTTTCTTCTCTACCTCTAGTTTTTCAGTTGCCAATCATCATGGCTGCCCAAATTCCTACGCATCCTGCTCTAACTCTCACAAATATTTCTTCAATCATTAAAGAACCATTAGATCAGAAAACAAGCCAATATAACACCTGGGCAGAGCTGTTTAAAAATCATGCCAAGGCCTACCTCGTTCTTGATTATATCATCCCGTCCACCGATGACGGCTCGGAATTTTCCTCCTCCGTTATGAAAACTAAGAATCCTAGTCTCTGGAAACGGATAGATGCAATTGTTTTACAATGGCTATATGCGACTATAACACTGGACTTAGTTAATACCATTATTGGGAAAGAATTGACGGCGGCCAAGGCTTGGGAACGCTTGGAAGAATTGTTCGTTGATAACAAGCATTCCCGCGCACTGTATTTGCAGCAGGAATTTTCGAATGTTCGCATGGAAAACTTTCCCGATGCATCATCCTATTGTCAACATCTGAAAAATTTATTGGATCAATTAGATAATGTTGGCGCTCCGGTTGATAACGACAGACTTGTTCTACAACTGATTTCCGGTCTTACTGAGGCTTTTGAATCTGTTGGAAGCCAAATCCGGCACGGAGAAACTCTTCCTCAATTCTACAAGGCGAGATCAATGATTGTACTTGAGGAATCAGCTCGTGCTAAGAAAATGGAGACCACCGTCAATTTAGCGGCTGTTTCCTTGGCCACCGCGAACTCCGACACCTCCCAGCCTCTCTTTCCCCCACCGGCAGCAAATTTCCGGCCCCAACAGTCTCGTGGCGGCGGCGGTTCTTTCAATCGGAGCAGCGGCGACGGCTTTCATCGTGGCGGTAGAAATGGAGGCCGATGTGGAAGGCATGGACGTGGTGGTGGAGGTCGCTGGTTTCCTCGACCATACCAGCAACAATATGGGTCGTGGGGATTTGGAGCACCATGGGCTTCTCCATTTCCATGGGCTTCAGCCCCATGCCCATATCCTACTTTACCCTCACATGGACAGACCCATCCATTCATGACTCCACCAGTCCACCCAACTCAGCATGGTATTCTTGGAGCACAGCCCACTCAGCAGGCCCATCTGGCCCAAGACTGCTCTCCCACCAACATTGCTGCAGCGATGCACACACTGGCGATCACTCCGCCACCGGACCCGTGGCACATGGACACCGGCGCCACCGCTCATATGACGGCGGATGGAGGTATGCTCACTTCTTATTTAAATAAGAGCTCAAATCATAATATTGTAGTTGGAAATGGCAATTGTATTCCTATAGTCGGTCTTGGTAATGCGTCCTTAGCCAGCAACAATAAATCCCTGCACTTAAACAATATTTTGCACGCCCCCAAACTAGTTAAAAACCTTATATCCGTTAGAAAATTTACTGTCGATAATAACGTGTCTGTGGAATTTGATCCTTTTGGTTTCTCTGTGAAGGATTTGCGTACGGGGATGCTTATTATGAGATGTAATAGCACCGGTGATCTTTACCCAGTTACCGCCGATTCTTCATCTGGTTTATCTTTTTCTTTTACTGCTTTGACTCCTACTATTTGGCACAATCGTTTGGGACACCCTGGGTCTCATATTTTGAATAATCTTAGAACAAACAATTTAATTTCTTGTAATAAATCTTTGGATAATTCAGTTTGTTCTTCATGTGTTTTTGGAAAGCAAATTAAATTGCCTTTCTATGATTCCTCTAATTTTTCAACCATGCCTTTTGATATTGTTCATAGTGATGTTTGGACGTCTCCTATAGTGAGTTCCGGCGGTTATCGTTATTATGTTTTATTTCTTGATGACTTTACAAATTTCCTTTGGACTTTTCCACTTACTGCTAAATCTCAAGTTTTCTCCACTTTTCTTACTTTTCGATCTCTCATTCGTACACAATTTGAACGCGATATAAAAACTTTTCAATGTGATAATGGTGGTGAATATAATAATGTTCAATTTCATGATTTTTGCAAATTAAATGGTATGCAATTTCGTTTTTCTTGTCCTCACACATCTCCTCAAAATGGAAAATCCGAACGAACCATTCGAACCATTAACGATATTGTTCGGACTTTACTTCACCATGCCTCCGTCCCTTCTAATTTTTGGCCACATGCTCTTAGTCATGCTACCTATCTTCTCAATGTCTTACCTCATCGCAACCTTGGCAACCTTTCTCCCACCAAAATTCTTTATCATCGTGATCCTAGTTATACTCATATCCGCACCTTCGGTTGTTTATGTTTTCCCCTTATTCCTTCCACTTCTCGTAATAAACTCCAAGCACGTTCTTTTCCTTGTGTCTTCTTAGGATTTCCACCCAACCACCGCGGTTACAAGTGCTATGACATCTCTACACGCAAAATTGTTATTTCCCGACACGTTGTATTCGACGAAAGCCATTTCCCATTTGCTAAATCCTCACCTTTCCCTACTGCCATTTCGTCCACTCTCCCTATCCCTAATCCAGGCCCGTTATCTTCTACCCAAGCTAGCCCATATCTAATCCCATCTCAGCCTACTACAGATCCGGCCCAACACCAATCATCGTCTCCACAGCCCAACCCGCCATCTCCCCAATGCCACCATCCTATCACGCCCGCCAGTCCACCTCCCAGCCCACCCGGACCAATTGACCAGCCCAGCCCCGCCCACTCACTCAGTCCGCCTGGGCCTCCACAACAGGACCAACAGCTTAGCCCCTATCATTCTCCTTCCACTAATGACACCCTCTCCCGTGAGCCTACTTCCCCCCCAATAATATCCACCCATCCCATGGTCACCCGAAGCCAAACAGGAATTTTTAAGCCCATCCATAAATTAAACCTCAACGCTTCCACTCTTTCTCCATTACCCTTGAACCCTTCCCTCGCATTACGAGACCCAAATTGGAAAAGTGCCATGGCCGATGAATATAGAGCTCTTATTGAAAATAAGACGTGGGTCCTTGTACCCCGTCCTCCTAATGCTAACATTTTGCGTAGTTGGTGGATTTTCAGGCACAAATTTAATGCAGATGGTTCCTTTGCGCGCTATAAGGCTCGCCTTGTTGGCAATGGTGCTAATCAACTAGTTGGTGTAGATTGTGGCGAGACTTTCAGTCCAGTTGTTAAACCTGCAACGATCCGTGCCTTTCTCAGCATTGCTCTATCCAAAAATTGGGGTCTCCACCAACTCGATGTTAAGAATGCTTTCCTTCACGGCAATCTCTCTGAGACAGTTTATATGCATCAGCCAATGGGGTTCAGAGATCCCAACTATCCGGAACATGTTTGTCTCCTCCAAAAGTCACTGTATGGTTTAAAACAAGCTCCTCGGGCGTGGTACCAACGGTTTGCCTCTTTTCTTGCAACTTTGGGTTTCTCACATAGCAAGTCTGATCACTCACTCTTTGTCTTTCATCGTGGGACCGAGACCGCTATATGTTGACGACATAGTCCTTACAGCTTCTTCTCCTGCTTTACGAGAGACTATCATCAGACACTTGAGCTCTGAGTTTGCTATGAAGGATTTAGGTCCATTAAATTATTTTTTGGGTATCTCCGTCACTCGCACCCCGGGATCACTTTTCTTATCTCAGAAGAAGTATGCAAATGAGATTCTTACAAAAGCCGGGCTCTCTTCCTCTAACTCTTGCACTACACCTGTTGACACCAAGCAGAAACTCAGTCTCTCCTCTGGTTCACCTTATCATGATCCATCCGAGTATCGTAGTCTCGCCGGTGCATTACAGTATTTAACTCTGACTCGGCCAGATATTTCATACGCAGTACAACAGGTTTGTTTGTTCATGCATGCTCCTCAGACTCAGCACATGGCCGCCATCAAACGTATTCTCCGCTATGTTAAAGGAACTCTTGATTATGGGCTTCATCTCACAGCTTCTTCCCTTGATTCATTAGTCTCTTATACTGATGCTGATTGGGGCGGATGTCCTGACACTCGTCGATCTACTTCTGGGTACTGTGTATTCCTTGGGGACAACCTCATATCCTGGTCTGCCAAGCGTCAGCCAACTCTTTCTCGCTCGAGTGCTGAAGCGGAATACCGCGGGGTCGCTAATGTTGTCTCAGAAACCTGTTGGATTCGGAATCTCCTTCTAGAGCTCCATCTACCGATTCGGAAATCCACCTTGGTTTATTGTGACAATGTCAGTGCTGTTTATTTGTCCGGTAACCCGGTCCAACATCAGAGGACAAAACACATTGAGATGGACATACACTTCGTCCGTGAAAAGGTTTCAAGAGGGGATGTCAGAGTTCTTCACGTACCTTCTCGGCACCAAATCGCTGACATCTTCACCAAAGGTCTTCCTCAGATTCTTTTTGAAGACTTTCGGTCTAGTCTCAACGTTCATCCTCCTCCCGTTTCGACTACGGGGGTGTGTTAGACAATTATGGTAATATTAGTAATGTAAATCAGCCACAAATTAAGGAATTATATTTGTTAGACAATTATGGTAATATTAGTAATGTAAATCAGCCACAAATTAAGGAATTATATTAGCTATAAATTAGCTAGATTTTACAGCATTCACATTGTAATCTCATATATAAATATCTCATTCCAAATCAATACAAGGCAAGGGATTCCAATTAACATAATCAATCTCATTTACAAACGACTTTTGATTTATGATGCATATTTAATACTTTAGAACTGTTAGCTTTGCAACTCTTGTGGCCCTTTTAAGTATTCATTTATTTTACATAGATCGGTCTCGCTAGGAGTTTGGTCATCAACAAATTGATGTTTGCTTTTCTCCAAGTCCTGTGGCAGGTCAGCGTGTTTTTCCTTAAAACTGAACTTCTGATTTTCATTTACCTTAAAGCTGAAAGAGTGCTGGAGATTTTGGAGAAATCTATCAGTTTACAACTAAAGGGGAAGTGCAGAGCTTTCAAAAGGTATCTATCTGTTTCATAGTACTATTCTTGAAGAAAGATTTGAACAGAATGATTATGTTGTTGATAAGGGATATGCATAACATGGTTATAGTCTCACTCCATTGTTGAGAAAGATTTGAACATGTTGATTCTGTTATTGCTTCTGTTATGATATCTTGCTCAAGGGACAGATTGTTAATTCAAGTCCTAGATTGTAGTAAGCAATAAAAAGAGGCATATGTATTCAATCCAGTGTATTTTGTATTGTTTAAGATGTTATGATTTATGGTGGTAACAGGGGAATCCTGATGTGGGTATTGTTTGAGATGTTATGAATATGAAAACATCATATGCCATGTTTAATCTTATACCTGCTGTTACTTTTATTCTAGCAGTCTTATTTGGGTATTTGTCTACTCCTGTTCACAGTGATTGAATAAATTAAATTAAATGAAATTTTTAATTTTGTCCATTTTAATTAGTTTCAACTTGAATTTCAGGTTGGAGAAGGTGGGAATAAGGAGGGGGCAGGAAAGGCCAAAATGATGGGGACAATAATAGGAATTAGTGGAGCCATGCTTCTCACTTTTTATAAAGGAATAGAAATTAATATATGGTATTCACATATTAATCTTTTGAAGCATTATCAATCCTCTAATAATCTCCATTTAGGTTCAACTTATACTTCTAATCACAATAAAATGTTGTTGGGTTCTTCATTAGTTGTGGCCAATTGCTTTTTGGTATGCTTTGTGGTTAATTGTTCAGGTATCCTTTTTGTTTTATTTTTGACATGTTATTACTTTTCCAAATATATAATTATATTCTAATATCATTATTATGGATCAGGCAAAAATGAGCAAACCATATCCATGTTCAAAACACCTATATTAGCTGCATGTAATTAAATACATCTAATAAATTCTCACATTATAATAATTATATGGACCTAATAACTTGAAGAAAATGAAGTTGAATCCTTATATGTATACTATTCAAGGAATAAAATGAAGTTGAATCATTATAATAATTATACTAAATCGTGATTGTAGAATATTTCAACTTTTAAACATGTTCTATTGAATATGCTTTATCTGTATCTTTGCTTTTGCCAGCTGTTAGGCATGAATTTGACTATAATTTAACATGTTATTTATAATGAATTAAGGGTGTTTTTAGGGTTAAATTACGGGAAAGAAGGTCTTATAAGTGTTTTTGTGCAGATGAGGAAAGATTAAGTCGAACAGACTGTAAGCAGCCTGTTTCGCGCATACCATGAGGAGATGGGCAACCTTCGAACCAGCGGTCTAATGCCGGTATTTCTGATGACGGATAGCGACAGGAGACAGCAGGAGCGGCAGGTAGGAAAGGCAGATAAGGGCAAACAAAAGTAGCATGATGACAAGAAAGTTCGACCCTTGAGTGTTCAAGGGTCAAAATGATCTTAACCACTTCTAGCATTCTAGGATTTGTGAACAATTTGGTTGGTTTTTGTAATATTTTCTCGGATACTTTCAGTACCGTTTTGACCTTTTCTTTTCCCTTAAATAGATGTAGTGAGGGAAGGAAAAGGGGATCTCTGTTATGAACTAAAAATACAGATATTTTGGTAGAGAGACAGAGAGCTCTCAAGAAAGATAGAAACTCCATTGATGGAGCTCTATAACTGTGAATCAGACTGTTCACTCGGCAGTATGAGTGAGTAGTCGTTTTGAACGGGTTAGGCCAGTTAGGACCTGTTATGTAAGTTTTCTATTTTCTTATTTATGAATGAATGGTGATATATTATGTTGTGTTTGAGAAAGTTATCACTCTATTGCTGTATGCATGTATGTTAGTGTTAGATGAATGATAGGGAACTGCTTTCATCTTCACGGAACCGTTTCTCAAACGTCCAAACCCCGAAGCAGGAATGTTAGGGGGTTGTATCAAGGGTTTTCTTAATAGAAATGCTGTTTCGATCGTAATGCAAGAAAGAACCAACTTTAGGGACGCTTAAGGTTGTAGTACATCTTAGAATCTTAAGAACACACGAGAGTTGACTTAAGTGAGCATTAAAGCAGAGACCTTGACTTCACTTTACATCATTCATGAATAAATAGGATGTTTAGAGACTGAAAGTAACATGTTCTGCTGTGGCCTAGCCTGTTCTACCTTTTATCATTATCAAATACTCCTTTTTATAAGTTGAATCATTTACTTTGTTACCCATTCACAACATCTCTCAATATAAAGAATTCACACACCACGAACACCCTGTTGTGCAAGGTTTTTCTAGTAAAATTTGGTCCTCAATCCCTGTGGAGACGATACTCTATTTATCACTTTATTACTTGTATCTAGCGCACTTGCTAGAGTCTGTTCAGAGGACAATAAGTTTTTGGCGCCGTTGCTGGGGATTGAAAGCAACAAAAATTTATTTGAAAATTTCTGTGAAACAAGGTGTTTTTAATCTATTTGCTAAATAGTGTAGCCAGAAGGAGTTCTCCCATTGTTTATGCGCAGAGCTGGACCACCAGTTTTTCCTATCGATCTCGAATTAGAGAGAACGTGTAGACGAAACTGAGCGGGAGCTCGACGAGCAAGACAACGAGAGCGACAAAGGGAAAGAAGGATGGCTGAAAGAGTACAACCAGAACAACCGGTTCAACCTAATCAGGAAGAGGAAGGAGAAAACAACAATCCTCCAGTTATGAGGATCAGAGACTATTCCAGGCCGACCACGGAAGGACACTCGTCGTGCATTGTGTTGCCTAACGAAGGAAACATGTTTGAAGTGAAAGCATCTATGATACAAATGTTGTAGGCCGCAGTGCAATTCAATGGATACCAGTCGGAAGATCCAAACGGGCATATCTAGGAGTTCATCACACTGTGCAACACTTTCAGATCAAACCGAGGAGTGCCGGATGATGTGATAAGGCTAAAGCTGTTTCCTTTTTCTCTCAAGGACAAAGCAAAGAACTGGTTAAAGAACCTACAGCCAGGAACCATTACCACTTGGGAAGAAATGGCCAGTGCTTTTCTAATGAAATATTTTCCACCTAGACAAGCCATCAAACTCAGAAATGAGGTATCCCATTTCGTGCAGGAAGAGGATGAATCCTTAGCCGAGGCATGGCAAAGGTACAAGGAATTATTAAGAAGGGTACCAAATCATGGCATCCCCATGTGGATGCAAGTGCAGAATTTTTACAATGGAGTCACCAACATTTATAAAATCCAGATTGAATCCATTGGCAATGGTAACCCTGAAGATCTTGAACCACAAGCCTTGTACAACCTTATTGAGAGAGTTGTAAGCACGAGCTATAACTGGCACTCAGTTAGGAGTGAAGGAAAAAGAGCGGGGAATGATGATGTTGTGTCAAAACTGACCACCCAGGTGGAACAGCTTGCAAAGCAGCTCAACAAGATTAATGTATCATCCATTCACAGCGAACCGCCATTCAATGATGTTTGTGATTTTTGTGGAGGACCTCATTTCAACATAAACTGTCCTGGAGTCAAGCAAGGGAAAGGTGAGCAGGAGCAATGTGATTATGCTGGATATAATCAAAGGAACCCACCAAACTAAGCCACAAGAAATCATCCAAACTTCGGATGGACCGGGCAGCCGAATCAGGAACAACCAAGGTATCAGCAGCAACAAGGAGGACAGTACCAGAGGCAACCTCAACAACACTACAAACAGCCTGTTCCACCAAAGGAAGATATCGAACCAGACATGAAGACCATGATGATGCAATTCATGAAGCAGACACAAGCGTCAATTAAAAATTTGGAGACACAGGTCCATCAACTTGCTGCATCTTCGTCAAAAGGAAAAGGGATAATGCCAAGTAACACCAAACCAAACCCCAAAGGAGATGTCATGGCCATCACTCTGAGGTCTGGTAAGAAAACTCACCCTCCTTTTCCTACTGATGAAAATGCTGAGTGTGCAGGTACCTCTCGAAATGTTGAAGAAGAGAAGAAACAAGCTGTTCCTAGTCAAGAAGAACCCATCGGGGTAGAATTGACTGTTGATCAGGACCAGGAGGAACAAGGAAAGAGGTACAAACCACCTTTGCCCTATGTGCCACCTGTACCTTATCCGGCTAGGCTGATAAACAAGAAGCTTGAAGAGCGAAATTCAAAAGTGCTGGACACCTTGAGGAAGTTGCATATCAACATTCCCTTCGTGGAAGCACTTGCTCAGATGCCTATATATGCGAAGTTCTTAAAAGATATCTTGTCAAACAAGAAGAAGTTGGAAAACATCTTGATGATCCAACTAAACAGGGACTGTTCTTCAATACTCCAGAACAAGCAGCAGCTTCCGAAAAAGCTGAAGGATCTAGGGAGTTTTTCTATTCCCTATTCAATTGGCAAGTTAAATATTGAAAATGCACTATGTGACCTAGGAGCTAGCATAAACCTTATGCCATATTCTGTGTATGCTAAACTAGGACTAGGAGAACCACAACCAACCAGAATGTCCATTCAGTTGGCTGACAGGTCGGTATGTTACCCTAGGGGAGTAGTGGAAGATGTGTTGGTCAAAGTAGGAAAATTCATAATGCCTGTTGATTTCATCATAATGGATATAGATGAGGACCTGCATGTTCCTATTATCTTGGGTAGACCGTTCTTAGCAACGGGTAAAGCATTGATTGATGTAGGAGAGGGACAACTATTTTTGAGAATTAATGGGGAGGAAATCATTTTCAAAATGAATGAGGCTATGAGATGAGCTAACACTAGTGATGACACATGTTGTTTCTTAGATGATTTCCAAAGTCTTTCTACTTCGCAGGAACAGGGACAGGACACTCTGGAGGCTCTTTTGGGAGAAGAAGTGAATTTATGTGAAGGAACAAGATGTTCCATTGAAACCAATTTGTCAACACTTCCTCCTGATCCCACTGTCCCTACTCATCAAGAACCGCCTAAAATACCCACTGTGCCATTGACTAAACCCGAACTAAAACCTTTACCATCACACCTAGAGTATGCGTTTCTTGAACCACCTAGCGGAAGCCTGATGATTATATCTTCAAAACTAACCCCTGATCAGAAAGTTCAACTCATGAAGGTATTAAGAAGAAACAGGGATGCTATTGCGTGGAAAATTGATGATATCAAGGGTATTAGTCCGACAGTCTGCGTTCATAGAATTCTGATGGAGAAAGATCATAAGCCGTTTGTCCAGCCACAGTGCAGACTGAACCCCCACATGAAGGAGGTTGTATGGAAAGAAGTGATCAAGCTGTTGGATGCAGGAATCATTTATCCCATCTCTGATAGTGTCTGGACGAGCCCTGTTCATGTTGTGCCAAAGAAAGGAGGAACCACAGTAGTTCTCAATGAAAAAAATGAGTTGGTTCCCACCAGAACCATAAAAGGATGGCGAGTGTGTGTTGACTACCGAAAGCTCAACGAGGCAACGAGGAAAGACCATTTCCCGTTACCCTTCATTGATCAGATGCTAGAACGTTTGGCAGGGTATGCATTTTACTGTTTCCTTGACGGATATTCAGGGTACAATCAGATTGCTATCCATTGTGAAGATCAAGAGAAAACAACTTTCACCTGCCCCTATGGGACCTATGCTTACAGATGGATGCCGTTCGGATTATGCAATGCCCCATCCACGTTTCAGAGATGCATGATGTCCATATTTCACGATATGGTGGAACAGACTGTGGAAATCTTCATGGATGATTTCTCCGTCTATGGAAACTCATTTGGAAGCTGTCTGAACAATCTGGAGGCTGTGCTAGTGCGATGTAGGGAGACCAATTTAGTCCTAAACTGGGAGAAATGCCACTTCATGGTTACAGGTGGCATCGTTCTCGGGCATCAAATCTCTGAAAAAGGAATGGAAGTGGACAAGGCCAAAGTGGAAGTAATCGAGAAACTAGGCGTTCCAACTAGTGTCAAAGATGTGAGAAGTTTCCTTGGACACACGGGGTTCTACCGAAGGTTTATAAAGGATTTCTCAAAGATCGCGTTACCCTTGTCAGCCTTGCTACATAAAGATGTGGAATTCTCATTTGATACAAGCTGCCTCAAGGCATTTGAACTATTGAAGGGCAAGCTGATCAACTCACCCATACTGGCAGGACCCAACTGGGAACAACCATTTGAGATGATGTGTGACGCTAGCGATACATGTGTAGGAGCTGTTCTTGGGCAAAGGATTGAGAAGAAGTTCTGGCCTATCTATTATGCTAGCAAAACATTAAACGAGGCGCAGCAGAACTACACCACTACAGAGAAGGAGCTTCTTGCAGTAGTATATGCTTTTGACAAATTCCGTCCCTACTTGGTTTTGTCAAAAGTCATTGTCTATATAGACCATGCTGCATTACGCTACCTGTTTGCAAAAAAAGATGCGAAACCAAGGCTGCTATGGTGGTTACTCTTACTCCAAGAAGTTGATCTCGAGATCAAGGACAAAAAGGGAACTGAAAATGTAGCTGCTGATCATTTGTCCAGAATTTCTCATCCGAACATCCAGGAACAACCAGAAATTGTAGAGATTTTCCAAACGAGCGTCTGTACACTATACAGCCTGCTCCATGGTTTGCTGACATTGCTAATTTCCTTACTAGTTCAATTAAACCTCATGACTTGTCCACTAACCAAAGGAAGAAGTTTTATGCAGAAATCAAATATTATTTTTGGGAGGAACCCTATCTTTTCAGGTTGTGCGCTGATCAGATCATTCGCAGGTGCATCACTCAAGAGGAAGGACAGGCTATTTTAAGCCATTGTCACGATAGAGAAGCAGGAGGACATCATAGCGCGAGCAGAACTGCAGCCAAAGTGCTTCAATCAGGTTTTTTTTGGCCAACCATTTTCAAAGATGCCAATGTATTTGTACGCACTTGTAATGAGTGCCAACGAACATGCAATATTTCAGCTTGAAATGCCATGCCCCTCAATAACATTGTTGTTTGTGAAATATTTGATATATGGGGCATAGACTTCATGGGACCATTCCCTACATCTTTTGGGCATAAATACATCTTAGTTGCAGTCGACTATGTGAGCAAGTGGGTTGAAGCAATTGCTAGTCCCACCAATGACGCTCGTGTGGTTGTAAAATTCCTAAAAAGGATTTTGCTCGATTCGGTGTCCCTCGAGTGATCATTAGTGATCAAGGAACCCACTTTTGCAATCCTCAATTTGAAAAGCTGATGGGCAAGCTTGGAGTCTCTCATAGAATTGCCACGCCTTACCACCCACAAACTAGTGGACAGGTGGAGATTTTAAATCGTGAAATAAAAAGAATTTTGGAAAAAACCGTTGGCAATTCTAGGAAAGACTGGGCAAACAAGCTTGACAATGCTTTATGGGCGTATAGAACTGCATATAAGACACCCATTGGAATGTCCCCATTTAGATTGTTGTATGGAAAGTCCTGTCATCTTCCAGTAGAGATGGATCATAGAGCTTTTTGGGCTTTAACTTTCTTGAATTTTGAGAAACAGGCTGTGGGCGAACAAAGAAGATTGCAACTCTGTGACATGGAAGAATTCAGGCTATTTTCCTATGAAAATGAGGTGAATTATAAGGAGAAGACCAAGAAATGGCACGACAGAAAAATCCAGGAGAAAGCCTTTCAAGAAGGACAGAGGGTCCTTTTGTACAATTCAAGGCTCAGACTGTTCCCTGGAAAGCTGAAATCAAGGTGGCCAGGGTCGTATACGGTGAACAAACTGTTCGGTCATGGGGCAGTGGAAATTGGCAAGGAGGGTCATGAACCTTTCAAGGTGAATGGGCAAAGGTTAAAACCTTATCTCGAGAATGATCACAAAAGGAAGATTGACACTGTCCACTTCCAGGACCCCTCGAGCCAATAGAATCAAGACCAGGGTGTCCGCTGCAAACACCAATTGTAGCACGAGTAACTTTGCACTTTCATACTTTATTTTACAGTTTTGCAAAAATTTTAGTTAGCATTGCTTAGTCTGGTTAAGATTAATTCTGTGTCATCTGATGGTCCGTAATTAAGTTAATTCCTTTGAACGAGCAAAGATGTAAAACTTTTACCCTTCCATATGGGTAAAGTTTTAACTTTTTACTTGTTTGAAAAAGTAGATTGGAATGATATTTTGGGGAGAAGTCCATTGGTAAAATAAAGTGAACATCAAATCGATCTGTTCGTTTGGTACTTATTATACTCTACCAGTTGCACCTCTCTCGGTAAAACCAAAGTAGGTAGGGTATAGTAAATTCAAACTCAAAAAGTAACCGTTTGCTGCCCCAAGCATCTTTTCGACTGGACGCGGCTGTTGCCACAACCATACATACAGGTGGCGCTCATGGAAACGTCGTCATAATGACGGTTCTGGCAACATGCCGTTTCACTCGTCTTTCTACTTAAAGGATTGACTGTATTGCGGACCCTAGTTCAAAAATTATTCTACAGTCTCTTTCACACCATCCCCCATATTGTGTTTGATAATTATCTTTGGGTGTCCCTATTTAGTCGCTATCGCAGGATGAGGACTCGTGGTTCAGGGAAACAAGTTAAAGTTGAAGGCACAAAGAAAGACAAAGCGAAGGGCAAAATGGTGGGCACAAGCACAATCGCTTTTGTACCTGACGAGAAACTGGTAAAGAAACTGTCTCAGTTTAAGGATGCCGCTGTGCAACAATACTATGATGATTTGGCTCAGCTCGAATTTGGACCGGTAAGAACTATATGCTGGGATACGCTGAAAAAGCTTAAGCTTGTGGAACGTGTAAAGAAACCCATGGAAGCGGGCCATTTTGGCTGCTTCTTTGAGATGAAGGAACTAGCGTACAAGGAACTCACTTTGGAGTTTCTAGCCACTTTTAAACATGATCCTGAGATCACCGACCCAGATGAAGAAGGAAAGTTCAGTTTCCGGCTGATGACCCATACCCAACGGCCATCCTTGAACACATTTAATAACCTCCTCGGCGCTGCGAATGACGATGACTTAGAGTCTGACGGGTACAAAGGGGCTTTCACCAAAACCCCGGACGAGTTTGACCCAACGACTTTCTGGCGCTCAATCTCTGGCCAGCCAAGTTACGACGATAGTGCATCCAAAGCATCTGGTATTGAGGACTACACCATCCGGTACTTGCATAAACTGGTGTCCGACACCATTTTCGCGCGTGAGAACCATGCCACTATCCCTCACGCAGACCTTACGGCTCTTTGGAGTATGGTGCAGGGGCACAGAATGAACCTTGGCTTTTGGTTCGGGGAGTACATTAGCACTTTTGGAAGGAAAAACTCATCCGTCATATGCTGTGGCAGGATTGTGACTCGAATAGCAGAGGCCATAGGGGTATTCAAGCCAGAAGACAAGAATCGGCTCACAGTGGTCAACTACCCGGACCAAATCGATTTGAAAAGCCTTCAGAGCATGCTATTCGGGAGGATGGTGAATGGGAAGTGGGTCTGGATGTCCGATTTTATGGAGGCCAAAAGGGTTGAAAGTCGGAAGAGGAAAAATGAGCCTACTGTATCGGTGTCATCCAAGTTTGAGCAAATCGAGCAAGCCAAGGATCTTGGCTTTTACCAGAAATGTGCCAAACTCTCCAATGAAGACATCCTGTCCAAGTTCAATGCCCTATTTGCACAAACCCACGCTTGTAGAGAGCAGATCTTTGCTCTGGAACATCAAAATGCCGTGCAACAAAGCGAGATTGACCTGCTCAAACACCTTTGTGTGGAAGAACATGGGAAGGAGAGTCCATCTGGTGCCTCAATCAAGAGTCCGGTAAGAGCTAAAACTGAAACAACTGCCAATGCCGCTGCCTCCTCGAAAGGGGATGGCAATAATCCCGCTGCGGATAGAGAGGTTGATTCCTCTCTCTCCCCGCCCGTTTGATCATTCAATTTGTCGCTATCCAAGCATCTGGTAACACTTATACCCCTTCTTTGCATTTGTTTACACTCGACTTTTATCATGATTATGCTGTTTTTCTTATGCTTTTGTTAATAATAACATTGAGGACAATGTTCCGTTCTAATTTGGGGGTGGGACATTACAATATCTGTGTGCATAAACATGATAAAGGTTTGAACAGGTTGTTAGTGTAGTATAATTTTCTGAATAACAAGTTATCCCCCTGTGATCTTTGGCATGTACAAATGGAAATCTTTAACTGTCCTAAGTAAATATTCCTTGTTTATGTTCATTTTCTTGTAAACATTCTAGTGTTGCGATTGTTTAGTCTCTGCAGTAATCACTAAACAGATTGCGCTTGTTATGATTGAGATGTGTGGTGATAGCCTTGTGTTAATCTTAAATTCCCGAGTCTTGAAGTTCCAAAATTTTTGAAGTTCTAAATCAACTTTCACGAGAAGGACCTTTTGCCTAAATGCATGAAAACCCAAAACAGTGAGAACTTGAGCCTGCAATTGCATTTAAAATGCATTGATTCTTTAAAGAGTGGGCCAGTACTTACCATCTTTAGGGAGAATTTGCTTTGGTATGCCCTATAGAAATGGAATTTTTTTTGACAAACCTAGAATGATAAAGGCATTAGGCACCTAACTCAACCATGTAAAAGACTTAACCCGTGCATTGCACTCATACAGTAAGATGAACCATTTGAGCCGTACCCATGTTTTTCGTTAACTTAGCCTGTGAATAACCATAATCCCTTCACTTTGAGCTTAAAAAGCCGAGAATCTGCCTCATGAAAGCGGTGCTAGTTGAACATATAAATTGGCTGAGGAAACTCGAGCGCATACTAAAATGAAATAGTGAATAAAAGAAAATGAATGAGAGGAAAAAGAAAAATCAGTAAAGAACCTCTTCATTTATGGCACACTACCACGATGTGTGCCCAAATCATTGGAATTGGTTGTTTAGTGGTAGGAGTTAATAAAAGAGTGGGGAAGTCAATTGTTAAAACAAGCTGTGCAAAGTTGTATGTGAGAAATAAAGGATTGGTGTGAAGTGCATGAGGACAGAACTCTTACACACAAAAGCCATTCACTCCCACACCTGAACCTTAACCTTGCTCTACAACCATTAAAAGACCTTTGGACTCTGTTTGGAAAATTTTGATCCATAGAAATAGGACCAAGAAGCAAACTCACACCCTACTGGTGTATTTACTGAGCTGAGGAGTGAAGTTGCATTCCCTTCCTCATGGCGAAAAGAGCCATACGAGAGTGAGTGAAACATCCATTCCTTAGTGAGGCATGATAGGCAAAGTGGTTGTTCATTTTGAAAGTTGAGGTCTAACTTTAAGCTTTGAGGAATTTTTTGAGTAAGGTTACACGATCAAACACTGGCATAACTTCATTAAATATCGTGATTTGCGTTTTTCTGTTGATATTTTCCGAGAACAAATGATCTATTATAAATCCCTTCCTCTCTGTGATCTCCTCAAACCCTTTTTCCATATTCTTTCATTCCTAACTCTTTCCCTATGGTTAACTTGTTTTCTATCTGTTGTTTACTTGAGGACAAGCAAAGATTCAATTTAGGGGTATTTGTTAGGCATGAATTTGACTACAATTTAACATGTTATTTATAATGAATTAAGGGTGTTTTTAGGGTTAAATTACGAGAAAGAAGGTCTTATAAGTGTTTTTGTGCAGATGAGGAAAGATTAAGTCGAACAGACTGTAAGCAGCCTGTTTTGCGCATACCATAAGGAGATGGGCAACCTTCGAACCAATGGTCTAATGCAGGTATTTCTGATGATGGATAGCGATAGGACAGACATCAGGAGCGGCAGGTAGGAAAGGCAGATAAGGGCAGATAAAAGTAGCACGATGACAAGAAAGTTCGACCCTTGAGTGTTCAAGGGTCAAAAGGATCTTAACCACTTCTAGCATTCTAGGATTTGTGAACAATTTGGTTGGTTTTTGTAATATTTTCTCGAATACTTTCAGTACCGTTTTGACCTTTTCTTTTCCCTTAAATAGACGTAGTGGGGGAAGGAAAAGGGGATCTCTGTTATGAACTAAAAATACAGATATTTTGGTAGAGAGAGAGAGAGAGAGCTCTCAAGAAAGATAGAAACTCCATTGATGGAGCTCTATAACTGTGAAGCAGACTGTTCACTCGGCAGTATGAGTGAGTAGTCATTTTGAACGGGTTAGGCCAGTTAGGGCCTGTTATGTAAGTTTTCTATTTTCTTATTTATGAATGAATGGTGATATATTATATTGTGTTTGAGAAAGTTATCACTCTATTGCTGTATGCATGTATGTTAGTGTTAGATGAATGATAGGGAACTGCTTTCATCTTCACGGAACCGTTTCTCAAACGTCCAAACCCCGAAGCAGGAATGTTAGGGGGTTGTATCAAGGGTTTTCTTAATAGAAATGCTGTTTCGATCGTAATGCAAGAAAGAACCAACTTTAGGGACGCTTAAGGTTGTAGTACATCTTAGAATCTTAAGAACACACGAGAGTTGACTAAAGTGAGCATTAAAGCAGAGACCTTGACTTCACTTTACATCATTCATGAATAAATAGGATGTTTAGAGACTGAAAGTAACATGTTCTGCTGTGGCCTAGCCTGTTCTACCTTTTATCATTATCAAATACTCCTTTTTATAAGTTGAATCATTTACTTTGTTACCCATTCACAATATCTCTCAATATAAAGAATTCACACACCACGAACACTCTGTTCTACAAGGTTTTTCTAGTAAAATTTGGTCCTCAATCCCTGTGGAGATGATACTCTATTTATCACTTTATTACTTGTATCTAGTGCACTTGCTAGAGTCTGTTCAGAGGACAACACCTGCAATATTGTTACCTTCTACTTACTGCATCTATACATGTATCCCTTCTTGAGATTAAGTAGGACTGCTACTTCAATTAATTGTGATGGTAGTATAAGATATGAAAAGCATATCATAAGCATGTTATCATACTTGGTTTTCATTATCTTCTACTTGAGCTTCCTTTACCTTTGTCCTATCTTCAGGTGTAACAATTTGGCCAATTAAGTCAATTATCTTGTGATTTAGCATGATATACTATTCAAAGTTTTTCTCTTACTGTTTTGGAAGCCAAATGCTTTCTAACAACTTCTGTATTGTTTTTGAGTCTAAGGTATTTGCAGTTGCATTTGCACTGCTTGCAGCTGGTGCTGTAATCTTGACGCTGAATGTTCTACTACTGGTAATGATCTACCTCTCTCACTTATAGTACATGTAGTTCTCTAGGATCTTGTTCAATGAGCATTGATTGAAATTTCTCTTAAGTTGATCCATTGATGAAATTGCAGCTTTGATCAAGAGGAAAACAAGTTCATTAGCAGAACCTGATGTGTTTGCACTTATTAACCTGCTCCTTTGCTCTTTATATATATTTCACTTTGAGTTGTTCGCTTATCCGTCTTGTCAAACTATATATCACAACCATGAAATTATAAGTTGTTTGATCAGCAATAATATCAAATTGTTCACCACATGAACCTGTTGGTTTCCTTTATTGTTTCTATACTATTACTTGAAACAAAACAACTGCTTTGCTGATTAATTCATTGAATACTTCAATAACTAAAGTTTGCTGACCATATTTCAAGCATCTATCTTTATACTTTGAAGGTCAGCACTCAATTAGCTTGTGTATTTTATGTTGCAGGGAGCAAAGGGATGGAAGAAAACCTGCAAAGAATGGACATAACAAGTCATGCGATTCAAAGTTTAGGTTTTTAGGCTTCTTACATAGTTAAATGTTAGCTTTGTAATGGCAAACCTTTGGTTAGGATCGTGATCTTCATATATGTACAAGTTTATTGTTATATATAAAGGTTATTTGCACATTATTTATAAGAAACTTTGGTTATTTATACAGGTTCATGAAAGAGGTAAAAAAAACAATGACAAAATTCTTATAAGAAAATGTCATACTAATTACGTTCCAACAATAGGATTTAATACAAAATATGTCATATGAATTACGTTACAACGACAGTCATGAAAATAAAAACGGTCATAACATTAACATAATAGCTTCATTTTAACTTGATATTTTGACAGATTATTTAAAAATGGTGTCATGAGAGCATATATTCGATGACATTTGTTATTAGTTAAACCCATATAATTAGTGGTCAGATGACAGGTCGTTATTTGGTCGCTGCCATGTGAGGCTATTACGGATGACAAAACGCGACCGTCATCTGAAGTATCATCAGATGGCAGCGAGCCCTGTGACAGATTTATATCTTACAGGATGACGGTTTTTAACCGTCATCTGAAGGGGGTTTTGGCATAGTGGTACTAGGAGTTATGATTTTGTTCTTGATTGTTATGTTACTGTTTAGTTCCATAAGTGTTAGGGAAAATGATTATGTTGTAAAGGTTGGTTTGCTGCCTTGAAGGTTGTAAGTTAGGTGTTTGATGTAATGCCCAAATGAGGAAGAAGTTTTGGGTAATTGGTGCTTAATTTGTGTAATTGTATATTCTATGACTAGTAAAGGTGAATGAATGAAAAAAGGGTGTTTAATTGTGATTACTTTGTGTGTGTGGTTAATTGGTGCTTAATTTGTGGCTAATCAGGCGTGGTTAATGAACTAGTTCATGATGTGGTTTATGCACTGTTTAAGTTGTGCTTAATATGGTTGGTTAATTGCTGCTTAATTTGGTTGGTTCATGCACTGGTTAATTGGATCAAGTTACTACTGATTGAGAAATGAACATTGTGGTTATTTGTTGGTTAATTTGGAGTACATGAACATTATGGTTAATTGTTGGTTAATTTAGGGTTCATTATTGTTCATTTCTGTTTGATTGGGTTAGCATAGTAAATAAGCTATAATCATAAAGATGAAAAGATTGTTGATTGGTAAACAACAACTATACCAAGTAGCTGAAACTGTTTTCTTCATGACACAAAAACTTGTCCAAAAGGTACATGACCCAAAAACTTGTCCAAAATGTACATACAAAACAAAACAGGAAGCCCCCCATCACACGAAACAAGAACAACCTCTACACTTGTCACCAAAAGGTCCCCCATCACCCAAACTTATTGCCAGTTCTTCAAGGCATGCTATCTTTCTTGGGCGCACAACCCTGTTGGACACTATCTGTTCTGGTTCAACACTTCTGTGTGCTGATGACATAATTGTTGCATCATAATTACTTGCTCTTGGTAGTTTGAACTATTATGGAGGCATGGCTGTGTTTTCACTTTGTGACTGGGTTGCCCTTCATCTACCACGACCCCTACTTGTACTTCCTTTGCCACTGCCCCTACTTGCACCCATGATAGACCATTTAAGGCACAAAACACAAGGCTTAATATGCATGTCAGGGTTGAACATAACATATAATAAGTTGAACATAGAGCTTACAATTGGTTGACTTTGTTCCATTCTTGATCCAACATCTGTATTCACTTATTGAGCTAGGGTAGGTTGACTAGTACTGCCTGTTTTAGGATTATTCTTTCTTGGTCTGCCACCCATTCTCTCTGGACTCAACTTTAATAAAAAAATTCTAGATAAGTCAATACAACAATACTAGAAACCAAAAAAACACAGCAATATTAGAAGCCAAAAAACAGTCATATGTGCAGTCTGCCCAGTTCTTCTATGCCATGGACTTTCACATGTTACTCCCGCTTTACAACCTTTAGCATTATGCCCAACTTGGTTACATTTACCACATTTAACATTACCTCCTGCTCTAGAAACCTTAAAAGGATTTTTAGGCTCATTAACTTGTCTAATTCTTTTTTTAGGCCTGCTAGGGGGCTTTTGCATGATCTAGAGATACATATCTGGGTAATTGATCCTCTCCCACTCCTCTTTTGAAGGCACATGCTTGAATGGATGATTGTATACAACTATGTATGTTGACTTCAAGAAGTAGTTGTGCACATATTGATCGGGTTGCTCCCTGTTCATATAGATGGTAGCAACTACATTCCTATATGGTATACCAGACAATAAATCTCATCCCTATAGTCAACTTAACATTAATGTCAGCCCTATACTGCACATTTGGTTCAGGCCTCTTATTGTCTGAACCATGTAGGCTTCCCAATTCATCCTCCAGATCAGGAGCATGCTCATTAAACTGTCTTATTTGCTCTTCATCTTACAAAATTAATCTAATTGTTTAAATTACGTTCGATTAAACCCATCCATATTTCAATTCGACCCCTACTATTCGAATCTGGTTTAGTTGAGCCTCAAATATTTCCATTGCTCCCTCAACTTATCTAATTTCTTAAATTGAGCCCCATTTTTATTATCTTTATTTCCCCCACATAATTCTCATTTCTTGTACAAATTGGGAACCGGAAAAAGTAATTACTCAGTGATTAGTCGATTAATCGAACATTCACCGGTAATTGAATTAATTGATCGACCTCTGATTTCATGTTTGCTTATTTATTTTGTTTTTTTTTGTAAAAATTCATTATATATTATATATGTACTAACTTTTCCTTTCATTATCCAAATTGTTTTTTTAGTTATATCTTTAGATCCCTGTTTTCAAAATCGATATACATAATCCATCTCGGTTTCTATTATATATATATATAGAATAAAAATGAGAACTAATATGAGATGTTATTTTAGATCTAACTAATGTTTTATACAAGTAAATAAATTTATACAAAAATTCTTTTATATTTTTTCGTGTACATGTCATGTTCGCAGATTAAAATAACACTATGTGCATCTGATATACAAAAAAATCATCAAAGCTAAAACGATTCGAATTAACTCGAGAAAAATTCTAAAACCACTTCATAATACATCTAAAATACTTGTGTTTAAAATTTATTTCTCGTTTCCGTATACACAATATACGGGAAATTAACCGAACTTTATATTAATAAATACGATTATGTATACTCCATATGTAATCTCAAACTAAAGCAAATCCTAAAAAAGCACTCGAAATTCGAATAATAAAATCACTAATATGTACATTTCGCTTTTAGTAAAAGAAACAATAAAACATCATACATAAAAACACAAAATACCACTCATAGTACCGATTTATCGGGCGAGGTAGGGTGAGATTACGTCATTTTTCTACACGTAATTGAGAAAGTGAATCTGAATCTCTCTACAATCTATCCTTACCAAAAAGTAACACAGAGTCAATCCATACAAATCGGGCGACCAATCACGCCCATATCCATATCATCCAGATTCTGATTGGTGGTGACTCGAAACATACAAATAGCAACTGCAATGGCAAAAAAGGCAAAACAACAACGATAAGACAACCCCGGAAGAGGGGCCTTCACATGGGTTGAGAGAGGGGTCGAACGACGCCACACACCTAAGTAGGGTGATAGGGCATGCCACCTGTCACGAGATTTGTTTATGTAAAATATGTTATATCACAATGTTTATTTCAGATTTAAATATACTTGTATTTCATGTACTTTCTGAATATTATTCAATAAAGTTTTGAATTTTTTCTCTAATATACGAGTGTGAATGTTATTTGTTGATATTTGCTATTAAAAATTATTATACATGATAGACAGATAAGTAACTCACTCAAACGAGTGTTTACCATTATTTTGTCACATGGTGACAAATATAAGTATGCATTGTATTTGAACAAATCGAGAGCTTGTTCTATAATAGAAGCATCCTTGCCTAAACTATGAAAATTATTTCATTAAAGTGCAAGATGATCATATACATGCAAAAGAGCACATGTATATAAGAGATTATATGTAATTTAAAAGACAAGTTGAGAGTACCTTTAGGTCTTTTATCTTTATAGACAAAAATAGTCCTCAAAGAAAGTGAACTAGGATTAAATGTTTAGGTACATATGAACCAATGCTTTCGTATGGTGTTAATGAGAGACATGTGCTTCTTTTAAAAGGAAAGGATAGAACACTATAATACATATATTCATATCATGTGTGCTTGGAGACCATGAGATGAAAAAAGAACGATCTCAACCTTTCCTAGTGCGAAACTCTCTTCATGAACTGTGGGTTTTCAAAATTTTATCGCCATGACCTTTAGCTTATTCTCAAATTATAATACGATGTGGCTATCTTGGAAGGATGCTCTATAAGGACCATGATTGATTTAGCCTAGAAAGGAGTGGCCAAATAAGTGAGTTAGATTGTGACGAATGGAATATGGTAAGAGGGAACCATTTCCGTGTGTTCACATCTTAGAGTTTCTATGATTCACTGTGGGGGAAATTAGTAATTATGAAAATATAAAACTGTAGAGATAAAAGGAATTACTGTAAATGTGATATGGAATCTAGGATAAAACATACAATTTGTTATAATACATGTTTAATCAAAAGACTACATATCTTCAATGAATGTATAGTAATATATTTGATACATGTCAATCGAGATGGGTCATATATCTCCAACGAGTGTATAATAATAGAGCTCTCAACTATATATTGATCGCATGATTTGCAAGTATGACTGAGACAAGATAAGAAATAAGTTTCGTTACGTGCCAGTGAGAAATTTAAGAAATATATTCGGGTCCAATATAATCCACCTATAACTAAGATGAGTCAGACCCACGTTATGTGGGTAAATAGGGTTTGTTCTAATTACAAGCTACAAATAGATCAATGCACCACCACATAACTGTAATCGAGACATAACACAAGAGACAAAAAGTTGCCTCCCTCTCTCCATACTCTTTGTCAGGACCGGTCTTGACAATTTAGGGGCTCTAGGCAAAATAAACAATAAGAGCTCATTTAATATAAAATTTACTAATTAAAGTGTAAAGGTTGGGTAACTCTTTTAAATTTTTTTTATCAATAGGCTTTCAGAAAGGATTAAGCCATCCTGTATGATTTTATCACTATCTATATTAAAAAAAATAAAAATAACTTTCATATATACATAAAACACTAAAATAGAAATTTGGTCCCCCTCCAATCCTGGGCCCTAGGCCGCCTCACCCCGGGCCTAGGCCCAGGGCCGGCCCTGCTCTTTGTGCCGCCCCTTCTCTCTCACTCTCTATCTCTCCGTGTGTGATTGCTCTTAGTTTATGAAATCATCGATGCTCCTCCCGAACAACTTTAGTGTATGACTTGTGTGACTAGTAATAGGAGACCGTGTGGTTCAAATCTTCCGCTACATCAACCCAATGTTAATCTGCACTTCGAGTGTTACCTGTATTTATATTCAGATTTGTATATCCTTCATTTCTCAATCTCTTTTATATGTTATATATAATTTGTAATTGTGGACTTCATTAATATTTAATAGAAACACATGTTTACGATAAATATAATTATTCAAAATGATAAACTAATTAATTTTCTAAAATCTATGAAAGATCTTCTAAAATGATAATTCAATTTTGTAAGTAAGAATCACAAGCAGTGAAGCAAAGTTATGATAAACCACTCTAACCAGGACGGATATAGAGGGGATTTGGGTGACTTGAGTACTCACTGATCGTCAGAAAACGCTAAAAATTCTTTTGAAATTGTATACGGATTTTTAATTTTTTTTATGTAAAAATACAAAAAATATCAATTTAGCATCCATAAATCACGAGAAATAATGAATCCTAAATCCGTGACTGAATCTAACTTGATATGATCTTAATGCCGTGGTTCAATTCGATTTCTATATATATTTTGATGGCCTACAAGCTGATGGCCAACGCTTGTGAAATAGTAACAGATTAGATTCTGAATTGATATATTTTTAATGAAGTTGCATGGTTTGTTAGAAAAACAAGTATAATAATTTTCCTTCTACTTTTAGACGTTCTTATGTGGTGTATGAGTATTGCATTTGCCTCTTTTGAAGGGTATAATAACATTGCCTTAATATCAATTATTTATTGCTTCAAAAGCACATTTCTCATATATTATAAGGCCCCTCCATATGTATAATAAGGTAAAATGCATATATTTTAGCCTCTAATCAATTTTTTTTTATTGGTTAAGCTTTTAATTTTTTTAAATGGATATATTAAGCTATTGATGAATTACTTTTAAACACATTAAGTCGTTGATCTTTTAAATAGATATACTAAGTCATTGATCAATTATTTTTTTAACCCATTAAGCCCCTATTTGACACGACAGTAATGCGAATAACTCAAGCTTCGTTTAACATGCGTAAACTGTTAGGATATTACTGTTCTTTTGAAGTACAATAATTAATAAATTATATGTTGTGGCAGTCTATATGTCATGAAGTATTAAAATAATGACATATTGACAGTTTTGTTTGCGCTATATGAAGTTTGAATCACACACATAATTGAATCGTCTCAGAGGAGCTTAATGTGTTAAAAATTAAATGATCAAGGACTTGCTATCTCCATTTGAAAAATTAGGGATTTAATGTGTTAAAAAATAATTGATTAGGAGTTTAATGTATCCATTTACAAGATCAAGAATTTAATCAATAAGAATTAAATTGATTAGGGTTGGTGAGGCCGATAAGGCTAAGGCTCCAGTTGTAAATCATGTTAGTCTAAGATGAGAACATGTGTGAACTGATATTATTTTGTATTATATTAGACCGCACCAAGTTCCTTTGTTTCTTGGAGCCGGATTCCAGTTCGCCTTAAAAGGAAATCTTTTGGAATAGGGACTGTCTGGGGAACCCATCCTTTGTCCCAACCAAAAGCATTTATCTTTAAAACCATTGACTCTATCCAATTCCGGGGAGAGTGGGAGGTATTCAGTAGGGGTAGGAGAAGGGTGTATAAGGAGCTCTCCCGTACAGGGTCCCAAATTGTAGAGGGCCCAATTTTTTTTATTATATATCTAAATAAATTATTGTTATTAATTATTATATGAAAAATTAAGTCAAAATGTTAATTTATCCAGAAAATTAATGCTCTAAGAGTCTTAAGGGACCCAATTATTATTATTATTATTATTATACAATATCTAATTTAATTATTTTTATTATATTTATTATGTTAAAACTCAAGTTAAAAGTATTTTAGTGTTTTATTTTGTAGAAACATTATTATTATATGAAAGTCAGGGCCGGCCCTGGGCATAGGTCCAGGGTGCGACGGCCTAGGGCCCAGGGCCGGAGGGGGCCCCAAAAAAAATTCTAGCCTTTTTATGTATATATGAAAATTAATTTTTTTATAATATAAATAGTGATAAAATTATATTCTGGACCTATTTATTTCTGAAAGCCCGTTGATAATTTTTTTTTTTAAAAGACATCCAACTTTTACACTTTAAGAGGTCTTTATTGTTTATTTTGCCTAGGGCCCCTAAATTGTCAGGACCGGCCCTGATGAAAGTATTAATTTTTTAGGCAAAAAGCATCCTGAGGCCCCTGATCTTTCATTGTTTGGTGCATTAAGCCCTCGATCTTTTATTTAGATACATTGAGCCCCTGATCTTTCACCATTTGGTGCATTAAGCCCTCGATCTTTTATTTAGACACATTGAGCCCTTAATCTTTCATATTGGGTGTATTAGGTCAATTAATATATAGGTTTATTAAGGGCATGTTTGGTGTGACAACAAATAATGTTCTAAAAATAACAAATTCTAAAATAAAAAATATATTATACAAATTAATAAAAATAATTTAAATAAAAAATAGAAAATTTATTGAACACAATAAAACTTTGTTTTTCGATAATTATGTTCTAAAAATAAAAATAATGTTAAAATTGAAGCACATTTTGTGAAAATAAGAAGGGTAATTTTATCAATAACAAGTAACTACAAACAACTGTTCATGAAAAGAGCTTTTCGTGAAAAGCTCCAAAATGTTGCAGTGTCCAGAGAAAATGCGAAATGCTGCAGTTATATAAACCAAACCAAACATGCCCTTAATAAACCTATATATTAATTGATTTACGGAAGGGCCTAATACACCCATATATGAAAGATCAAGGGCTCAATGTGTCTAAATGAAAGATCGAGGGCTTAATGCACCAAATGATGAAAGATCAGGGGCTTAATGTGTCTAAATAAAAGATCGAGGGCTTAATGCACCAAACAATGAAAGATCAGGGGCCTTACTAATATATCTAATATAAAGGATTCCCAATTATTATCTCATTATATATCTAATATATCTAGGATAATAATAAATAACCTAATTGGATAATAATAGGAGTATATTAATCTAATTAAAACTCCTAACTTAATTATCTCTTAATTAATTTAATTCACAAACCTAATCAAATTAGGATTAATGGAATTAAAATAATTCCTTATTTATTACATACAAATTTCGGCCCCCTCTATTTAAATGGGCCTTACTGGGCTCAATTGGGCTTCCATCTATTAATGACATCCATCTCTCTTTTGGTTCCAAGTCTTATGTGTGATCCATTAGGTTCTTACTACTTCTGGCCGTATGCAACTATTAAATTAATTTCTTCAAGAATTATATTTAATCCTTGCATAACGGAATGATGTACTGAGTATGTTATTGGTAAGTCTGTAATCATTCCCCCAGAGTCCGTTAAGAAGACATGTTGATTCCGTCGTTAACCTTTCCGTATTAGTTACAGTATAATTCGATCCTTTATCAACTACATCCTTGAACTGAATCTTATGACTATGGATGATGTCAAGTCACATATAGCGAGACGTTCGTTTTTCTTGTACAGGCCGAGTCAACTCAAATAGATAGGTTAAGTGAAATCCGCATTTCAAGTCTTAAGCTATCACCTTGCAAGGATTTAGAGTCGAGTCTTCCACAAGTGATCCATGGACGTATCTCCCATTAATCGGGAGTGATAAATGCTCAATCCAATGTATAACTACCCTGACATTACCTCCTGACACCCAACTTTTGCAGTTCACACCCCAGAGTCATCTCTGTTAAGGATCGTGGGACCGCAGGATCAAAGTCTCACATTCAGTAATTCAGGATGACCAATTAACATTCCTTTGAGTCTGAGGATTAGTTATACCTATTAATACCAATGAGATGAACAGGTGACAAGGATGAATCTACCCATCCTGTTATCTCAAATCGGATCCCCAATCCTAATGAACAACGTTTCATCGGATCTGTGTAACTGTCCAGATATCTATATATATGAAGCTTGTGAGATCAGCTTTCTGTCGGACAGAAGACATTGTTACATACAAGTCTCAACAGTGATATATCAATCCTAAACATATCACTTGACTTGGGGTGGTTTTAAGTTTATTAGTTTATTATAAAGTTTTGTCTCACTTCATGCTTGTATGAACACTTTATAATCACTTTAAACAAACTTACGGATTTCCTTTTATTAGACTTTATTTAGTGCTTAAAAGGGATTGCCTTTATATAGTTATAAAACATATATCTCATTAAAACAAATGATATAAAGAACAATTCATTTACATTAAGTTTGTATCCTAGAACAATTGTCTATAGGACACCAAACCCCAACATACTCCCACTTGGACTAAAGCCAATTGTTTCTAAAACTTATCCCAGTAGAAGTTAGATGACGATCATGTACTTTCTGGGTTAAATGCTTTGTCAACTGATCTGCAACGTTGTCCTCTGTAGGTACTCTTTCTATTCTCACATCTCCTCTAGCCACAATCTCTCTAATGATGTGGTATCGCTTTAGGTAGTGCTTGGATGCATTATGAGACCGTGGTTCCTTTGCTTGCGCAATGGCTCCATTGTTATCACAGTACAGAGTAATGGGATTGACAATGTCAGGCACCACACCTAGTTCTGTAATGAACTTTCTAATCCAAACTGCTTCCTTTGCTGCTTCCGCAGCAGCGATGTACTCTGACTCGGTCGTAGAGAAAGCTACGCTTCCCTGCTTGGAACTCTTCCAACTGACCGCGCCCCCATTCAAGATAAACAGGTATCCTGATTGGGATTTAAAATCATTCTCATCTGTGAGATGACTTGCATCTGAAAATCCTTCTATTTTCAGATCACCTTCTCCGTACACTAGGAACATATCTTTAGTTCTTCTCAAGTACTTAAGAATGTTCTTGACAGCAATCCAATGCTCGTCTCCCGAATTCCATTGGTAATGACTCGTTACAGATAACGCGAATGCTACGTCAGGTCTAGTGCATAGCATAGCATACATAATCGAACCGATTGCGCTGGCGTACGGGACTACAGCCATGCGTCGTTTATCATCATCGGTTTTAGGACATTGATGATTGTTTAACTTTACTCCATGTAGCATGGGTAAGTTACCTCGTTTCGATTCAAGCATGCTAAACCGATTTAGCACCTTTTCAATGTATGTAGCCTGTGAAAGACCAAGCAGTCTACACGATCTATCTCTGTAGATCTTTATACCAAGTATATAGGCTGCTTCACCAAGGTCTTTCATTGAGAAGTTACCAGATAACCAAACTTTCACTGACTGTAGCAGAGCAATGTCATTTCCCATTAATAATATATCATCCACATATAGTATGAGAAATGCTATAGAGCTCCCAATTGCTTTCTTGTAAATGCAAGCTTCTTCGCAATTTTGTTCGAAACCAAATTGTTTTATGGTTTCGTCAAAACGCTTATTCCAGCTTTTAGACGCTTGCTTGAGTCCATAAATGGATCTCTGAAGTTTGCAAACTTTATTTGCATTCTTTGATATGAAACCTTCAGGCTGCATCATATATACATCCTCAAGCAGGTTTCCGTTCAGGAAAGCTGTTTTCACATCCATTTGCCAAATCTCATAATCAAAATGAGCGGCAATCGCAAGCATGATTCTGATTGATTTGGACATAGCCACAGGAGAGAAAGTTTCGTCATAATCAATTCCTTGCTTCTGACGATATCCTTTCGCTACTAACCTAGCTTTGTAGGTACTAACCTTTCCGTCCATGTCTGTCTTCTTTTTGAAGATCCACCTGCACCCAATAGGAATTATCCCTTCGGGTGGATCAACCAAAGTCCACACTTGGTTAGTATACATGGAATCCATTTCAGAATCCATGGCCTCAAGCCATGCTTTAGAATCTGGACTAGTAAGAGCCTCTTCGTAGTTTTCAAGTTCGTCGTCTAACATGGGAACCTCATTATCATCTCCCACTAGAAAACCATATCTAACTGGGAGTTCACGAACTCTTTGTGATCTACGAATAGGTGGCACTAGAGTCTCATCTAATGGGACTCCTTTGGGTACCTCAACCGCCTCTGTCGTTTCAGTTGGTGTCTCTTCTTCTTGAACTTCGTCAAGTTCAATCATGCTTCCCTTTTGTGTTTCTTCGAGAAACTCTTTCTCTAAGAAGGTTGCATGCTTGGATACGATTACTTTCTGATCATCTGGATGATAGAAGTAATATCCCATAGTTTCCTTAGGGTATCCAATGAAGAAACATTTATCAGATTTAGAATCTAGTTTGTCGGACGCAATGCGTTTGACAAACGCTGAACAACCCCATACTGTCATGAATGAGAACACGGGTTTCCTACCAACGAACAATTCATATGGTGTGGAACTAGTGGATTTAGTTGGTACTCGATTTAGGGTGAAGAGGGCAGTTTCTAAGGCATAGCCCCAGAACGTCTTTGGAAGTAAGGCCATGCTCATCATGGATCGTACCATATCTAGTAGGGTACGGTTTCTCCTCTCGGATACACCATTGTGTTGTGGTGTATAGGGAGGTGTCCATTGTGAGCATATCCCACATTCAGTTAGATAATTCAGGAAATCATCTGAAAGATATTCGCCACCTCGATCAGATCGAAGCGTCTTTATTTTCCTTTCTAATTGATTTTCCACTTCATTCTTGAAGCATTTGAATTTCTCAAAAGCTTCTGATTTGTGCTTCATCAAGTAGACGTAACCATATCGGGTATGGTCATCTATGAAGCTTATGAAGTATCTGAATCCTCCTCTTGCTTGGACTGACATAGGACCGCATACATCTGAATGAATAAGTCCTAGAGTGTCTGATACACGCTCACCTTTATTGCTAAAGGGTGTCTTTGTCATTTTACCTTTTAAACATGATTCGCATGTTTCCAATGATTCATGATCGATTGGATCTATAAGCCCATCTGAATGTAGCTTTAGCATGCGTTTCTTATTTATATGGCCTAGACGACAATGCCACAAGTAAGTTGAATTATCTATCTTATGTCTTTTGGTATCAATTGCAAAAACAGGAGTTTTGTCATCCAACACATAAATCCCATTTTGTGATATTCCTGAAAAATAAAAGATCGAATCTTTATAAAAATTGCAACTATTGTTCTTTATTGAAATATGAAAACCGTCGTCAACAAGACAGCTAATAGAAATAATGTTACGAGACATTTCAGGAACGTATAAACAATTCCTTAATTCTATTACAAGCCCAGAGGTCAAAGATAAAACATAATCTCCAATTGCGATGGCGGTAACTCTTGCTCCATTTCCCACTCGCAGGTTTATGCTTCCTTTCTTTAGTTCCTTAGTCTGTTTTAGCTCCTGCATATTTGTACAAATATGAGATCCACATCCGTTATCAAGTACCCAAGATTCAGACAGTGAAACTGTATTTATTTCAATATAAAACATACCAGATGCTGTAGCACCGTTATTTTCCTTCTTGTGGAAGGTTAGGTACTCCGTGCAGTCCCTCTTCTAATGCCCCAAGTCACCACAATAGTAGCATTTTCCTTTGGGCTTCTTTAATTCCTTTCCCTTTGTTTCAGTGAGCATAGCCCCCTTGCCTTTATCAGGATGGTTTGGATCGGGAGAGATCCATTTCCTTTTTCTCGATCCTTCAATAGCAAGGGCCAGTATCTCCTCGTTTTCTTTTATAATGGGCTCGACTGACTCGAGCATATGTGCAAGCTCTGCAAGAGAGATTTGCAAGCCACTCATTTGGTAGTTCTCGATGAACTGTGAGTAACTCTCGGGGAGGGATTGAAGAAGTAAGTTTTCACTTAGTTCATCATCCATCGCATCTCCAATACTAGAAAACTTGGTGATAAGACTGATCATTTTGGCACAATGTGCCATTACAGATGTGCCCACCTGCATCTTGCTTTTGTATAACTCCTTTGTTATTTCGAAGCGCTCGCACCGAGTTTCATTTACAAATAACTCTTTTAGGTGCTTGACCATGGAATAGGCATCCATATCTGAATGTAGTTGCCTTTTAACTTCCGGTGTCAAAGATGCAAATATGATGTCTCCTGTCTGATCATCATCAGATTTGTGCTTCAAGTAAGCATAAGACTCTTGGTAGGAAGCATCATTCGTTGGGTAAGGGGGTATCGGTGTATCAAGTACATACCATTTCCTCTCGAACTTCAAAACAATTTTGAGGTTGCGATACCAGTCGGTGAAGTTTGAACAATTCAATTTGTTATCGGTAAGAATGTTTCGCAGATTGGTTTTAGTCATGATTATAAGAGTGGGTTTAATTAAACCTGAGAGTGAGAAAGAGTAAACGTATGTCATTCATTTGCTTAAAGTATATCAATCTAAAATTATAGGCCTTTTAGTTTATTTTAGATTGCTCCCACTATTTTGCCAAATTAATAGCCCTCCATATTAATTCGAAGAATTTCACAAATCCTTTAGTGAGCTATGATCCTAACTCCTGAGATTTCGCCTTGAGTTTACTCAACAAGCTAGTCTCATTCATTAGGTAGATTCATATGATCAATCACATCTCTAATGTGATTCCTAGGTTATTGGGTTACTAACCACATTAGTAACTAATATGCTATTCATATTAATCCCAACCATCTTGCCCATTAGTTTATGACAACATGAGTTTACTCATCCAATTATCATAATCTAATTTAAGCATTACCCCATATTCATGAAAGAACGATTTTCGATAATTCAGGTGTTACCATAAGACCCGAGCTTGAGTTTACTCAACAACCCAAAGGCCCCCAGTACTGCCGGCTGAATTATAATATTAGGGAGGGGCAACCGATTTTAATAACTCGCTTATTTACTTAACTTTTTAATGAGGGATTTTATTTTAGGTCTCATAATCTAACTTAGTCTTGATTTGCTTTAGCATACATCAGACACATACATTCACATACATTGGCGTTATGGACATATCATCTAAATTATTCCGTCGAGCCAGAGACGGAATAAAAAGGGCAAACCTAAGGAAATACTAACTATTACATATTTCTCTTTAGGTCCTCTGTCTTCTCCATGGCGCCTTGAAATTACATATTAATTTCTATACTACTAAAGAAAACTTCAACTGAATTGAAGGGAATTAGATGAGAGGAGAAATTACAATAGATAGTAGATAGGCAGGACTCGCAGACCCTATTTCAAAAATACCAAAAGACTAAAGAGAGGGTCCAAATATGTCCATAACTCCAAACATGCATAGACTCAATTAAATAAATTTAATTGGTTGATTACATAACTATCTTATGTAATATTTATGTTAATCACATTAACTTATCAAATTAACTTTCATCCAATTTTACTTCTAATAGTTTCGTATCCTTTTATATTAAACTTTTAGGTTAATATAACTATACAAAACTTTAATTATGTATGTTCCAATTATTTAGATTTTAATTCATTTAACATTTTGATTTACAAATTGGTAAAACAAACTTTTAAACAAACTTTCATTCGATAATCAAAAACAGAAAAACTATCAATTTCTGAAATATATATATATTCAAATATAAAACGATTTTAAACCATTTAAAATCAAGTGGGTATCGGGCCGGGCCCGAGAGTGGGCCGCTGCCGATTGGCAGCGGCCCTTAGGGCGCGCGGGACGCCGCTGCCTTACGGCAGCGGCGCCCCAGCGCCGCATGCAGCTGTTGCCGCGAGGCAGCAGCCGCGCGCGACAGCGGCCAGCCGCGCCGCGAGGCGCGACTCGGCCCACTGTCGCGTTATATATATATATATATATATATATATCAGATTTTAAAACGATTTTAAAAACGATTTTCAGAAATAGGAAAAACTACAATAGGTTTCCGTTTTATCTTTAGATTTAATAAAACTGATTTTATTAACCTAACTATAAAACTAATAGATTCTGTTATAATGATTATCAACCGAAATAATTAGGAACATATGCATAATCAATTTTAATTAACAATTAATTAAAACTTATTTATCCTTAGGATTAATTAATCAAAACTTATTTATCAATTAACCTAACCATAAATATTTATTCAATCCTATTGAAAAACTTCTAAATTTTCATATATGAAATAACGGATTTAACGATGGCTCTGATACCACTGTTGGAAATAAAGGCTAAGGTATAGCAGCGGAAATATAAAAATTTTAGCCTACTTCCTTTTAACCATAGGATCCGTTAATCGTTATTTCATATAAAGAGGGATAAGAAGAAATACCTTTTGAAGAACAATCTACCGTTGTTAAAGAAGCGCCCACAATTCTTCTCCGAGTTCCCAAGCACAAAGTATGACACGGTGAGGTTAAGTTAGAATCAACCGTATGAGATGCAACCAAAATAGATTGCCTCTAATTAACCAACACAAGATCAAAGAAAAGGGAGATAGATGAAATTGATCGATCGATGGAAGCCGTATGAATTCTTGTCCACGAACTAGGGGAGTCGAATTATCTTTCTCTCTCTTACTTGTAATTTCGAAAATCACAAAGGGGTAGTATATAGCTTGGTCAAAATTCATGCATAAAGGGGGTATATATAATCACTTGTATCTAAACCCTAGTTAGATAGGAATAGGTTACTTAATAGGAATTCAATTCGGAAAAGGATTCCCAATTATTATCTCATTATATATCTAATATATCTAGGATAATAATAAATAACCTAATTGGATAATAATAGGAGTATATTAATCTAATTAAAACTCCTAACTTAATTATCTCTTAATTAATTTAATTCACAAACCTAATCAAATTAGGATTAATGGAATTAAAATAATTCCTTATTTATTACATACAAATTTCGGCCCCCTCTATTTAAATGGGCCTTACTGGGCTCAATTGGGCTTCCATATATTAATGACATCCATCTCTCTTTTGGTTCCAAGTCTTATGTGTGATCCATTAGGTTCTTACTACTTCTGGCCGTATGCAACTATTAAATTAATTTCTTCAAGAATTATATTTAATCCTTGCATAATGGAATGATGTACTGAGTATGTTATTGGAAAGTCTGTAATCATTCCCCCAGAGTCCGTTAAGAAGACAGGTTGATTCCGTCGTTAACCTTTCCGTATTAGTTACAGTATAATTCGATCCTTTATCAACTACATCCTTGAACTGAATCTTATGACTATGGATGATGTCAAGTCACATATAGCGAGACGTTTGTTTTTCTTGTACAGGCTGAGTCAACTCAAATAGATAGGTTAAGTGAAATCCGCATTTCAAGTCTTAAGCTATCACCTTGCAAGGATTTAGAGTCGAGTCTTCCACAAGTGATCCATGGACGTATCTCCCATTAATCGGGAGTGATAAATGCTCAATCCAATGTATAACTACCCTGACATTACCTCCTGTGACACCCAACCTTTGCAGTTCACACCCCAGAGTCATATCTGTTAAGGATCGTGGGACCGCAGGATCAAAGTCTCATATTCAGTAATTCGGGATGACCAATTAACATTCCTTTGAGTCTGAGGATTAGTTATACCTATTAATACCAATGAGATGAACAGGTGACAAGGATGAATCTACCCATCCTGTTATCTCAAATCGGATCCCCAATCCTAATGAACAACGTTTCATCGGATCTGTGTAACTGTCCAGATATCTATATATATGAAGCTTGTGAGATCAGCTTTCTGTCGGACAGAAGACATTGTTACATACAAGTCTCAACAGTGATATATCAATCCTAAACATATCACTTGACTTGGGGTGGTTTTAAGTTTATTAGTTTATTATAAAGTTTTGTCTCACTTCATGCTTGTATGAACACTTTATAATCACTTTAAACAAACTTACGGATTTCCTTTTATTAGACTTTATTTAGTGCTTAAAAGGGATTGCCTTTATATAGTTATAAAACATATATCTCATTAAAACAAATGATATAAAGAATAATTCATTTACATTAAGTTTGTATCCTAGAACAATTGTCTATAGGATACCAAACCCCAACAGCATTTGGAAGCCATCGGCGAATGGGAGGTTTTCCGTTGGTCTGTTCTATAAATGGATGCAGCCTCCCCCGAGGACTCATCCAATCAGTGTCATTTGGAGGCTGCACATCCCTCTATCCCACTCGATGATAGCCTGGTGGGTTTTCCATCAAAGAGTCCCGACGCAGAACGAATTGCAAAAGCGGGGCATCACTTTGGCCTCACGGTGTCGCCTTTGCTTGGCTGATACAGAAACAACTAACCGCCTTTTTGTTTCTTGTGTTTTTGTTAGATCCCTTGGCAGACTGTTGAAGATTTATTCGGTTGAAGACTTCTGGATACGGACAATGTTGGTGAACTGCTGACACATGCGTTGCACTGTAAATTCAGCTCCCAGATTAAGGCTCTCTAGCAAAGCGCAATAATCCATGTAGTCTGGACGGTGTGGAAAATGCGCAACGCGGCGATACACGATGGCACTACTCCGTCAATCTCTTTGGCTCTCAGGTTCCTGTGGGCACACCTACAGGAAGCCAATAGTCTAAATAAAAGTACGGTCTGGAATTCATCTGTTGAGCTAAAGATCTTAGCTAACCTGTCGATCACGCCGAGACCTACTCGAGCGCCTAAAATTTTACCACTCAGGTGGAAGGGCCCTCCTGCGGGTTGGATAAAAGCCAATACAGATGCGTCTATTACGAACGGAACTACGTGCTACGGTGGGATTTTTAGGGATGACACAGGTAACCCGATAGGTGCTTTTAATGCTCCGGTGAACCTTCCATTTGCGCACCTGGCGGAACTGAAAGCAGCGACGCAAGCTATTAAGTTTGCACTGAGTAAAGGCTTTCATCGGCTTTGGCTGGAAAGCGATTCGACCTTTGTCGTGTTACAATTCCATTCTCGGGCCAAGATGGTTCCTTGGATCCTTCAAGAAGATTGGGAGGACTGTTTGGCCAATTTAAACCGAATGCAGGTGATTGTGTCGCATATCTTTCGTGAATGAAACAAAGTGCCAGATTGTTTGGCTAACTTAGGTAGAGTTAGTCAAGAGAACCGTTGGTGGGATCTTGCCCCCCGATTTGTTTAGAATTTATTTATGAAAATGTAAACGACCGTGCTGTTTATCGGTTCGTTTAGGTACTTTCTCACTCTCTTTTTTTATTGTTACCTTTTTTCGTTTCATTTTTAATAAAGCAGGTTCGAGGTTTTCAGTATTGCAGGGGGTGCCAACCTAGTTGGGATTCTCTGTCCTATTATCTCCACACCTAGTTCTAATAAAAAAAATTTAAAGGTATAAAAATTACTATAGGAATCTGTTTCTTTATGTGCGATTGCGAGTGTGAGATGTAAAAGATATATTCGAGTCGAATATAATTTGCCCATGACTTAAATAAGATGGAACCCGTAACTTGATATGATCTTAAAGTCCTCATCCAATTCGATTTATATATTTTGATGTCTAAAAGCAAGGTAGACTCTAGTATTTTAGAGGCCCTAGGCAGCGGTCCTGACATTTTTACGAGCCCTAGGCCAAAAAAAAGATAAGAAATTCTTAATAAAAAAAATTGTACTTAAAAGTTTAAAATAGAAATTCGGGTATACTTTAGACCTAAAATATCATATTATTTGGTCATTTTCTAGGTATGAATAAGTAATATTATAACTACATTTAAAAAACAATTACTATATACAGTAAAAAAAACAATTTCGGTCCCTTTTGGCTCAGGCCCTAGGCAGTCGCACTTCTGGCCTATGCTCAGGGCCGGTCCTGGCCCTTGACAGCTCCCATACTCCATTTTTTTACAAATATATATATATATATATATATATATATATATATATATATAATTAATTTTTGACTCAACAAAAAGAACCAATTGAAGATCAAACTTTTGGCAATTTGCAAATAACGAAACAATTAATTGATATATTATTATTAGATTATGTACAAATTTATCCCTATGGTTATTAGGTGAAAATTGTTCTAACCTTTATGTATAAAACAATGCAATTTCAAGCCTCGTTAATGAAAGATAAATTTTTGTTTTATGTGCAATTTTATGTTGTGGCTATCCTGCAACCTCTAGCATTCTAACCACCCAATAAGACTTTTTTGTTACGGAAAAAAACTCATCATCCATTAATAACATTGAAATAGTATTGTCTAGTGAATCTTGACTTTAAAATTATACTATTTTGTAAGGAGATGCTGAATTTGATTTCCCCAATAACCATTAAGTTAAATTTGTAACGCATCCCTATTAGTATTAAGAGAAAAATTGTAATAAATTTTGAAGCCCCTTTTATACTATTGTTGTTAAAAGACGATGACTAAAAAAAGAGACCATTTGTATTATTGTATTATAATTGAAATTAATTTTAAATTTTATACAGAAAAAAGTTAATTTTTTTTTTTTTGGATCGGAGGCCCTAGGCGAGGCGGTCTCCCCTAGCTAAAAGCTGTGAAATATTGACTGATTAGATTAGGAGTGGTATATGTTAATGAAGTTCCATGGTTTGCTGAAAAAAAGAAGTATAATAATTTTACTTCTAGTTTGAGAGGTTCCTAATGAACTTAATTATGAGTATTGCCTTTCCCTCTTTTAAAGGGTATAATAGCGTTGCCTTAATATCAAGTATTCATTGCTTCAAAAGCGCTAACAGATGCCAATAGGATCGGATCACATTTCTCAAATATTATAAGGGGCCTCCATATCTATGTATATGTAATTATAAACTAATTAACAATTATATTTAATTGATGATTTATTTTTTCTCAATCTGCATCTTCTGCTCTGATTTTACGATTGATTGGAGCAGCCAGCATGCATGGCAATCCTTTCATTTTTCTGGTATATTCCTGATTGAAGATAGTCAGTGGCGGAACCAGGACCCCGAATGACCCGTGGCTCAAACATATCAATAAAAAAATTTCAAAACGTTAAAAAAAAATCGAAATTAACTGTGCGGTTGACGGTAAATTTTCAAAGTCCAGTCCGTTAGGACTGGGCAAATTTTTTTTGAAACTAGCATTGAACTAATTGAATATTAAATATGTTTATTTTTTTAATGGTAAAGACATATTAAAAATGAATTCAAAAGTGTTATGAAAATAAAAATAAAGAGTCCATTTAAAAATAAATACTTTTTAAAAGAAAATGAGGTTGAAGGGAATCGAACACAAGACCTCTTAAATAAAAACAAGCATCCTTAATCATCTCATCTACCTTTAAACATTAATATAATACTACATGGAGTCAATATAATTTTCTCCAAAATATTACGAGACACCGTTACTAAATTTTTTTTTTTTCAATTCTCGGGCGGCCTGCCGGGGCTGGAGCCCCCCAACCCCCCTGGTTCCGCCCCTGAAGATAGTGATAGACAAAGATCTTGACTAAAAACTTATATTAGGTTTAATTGCTAAATAAAATAACAAGACCAGAAGAAGCAGGTGTTGGTTTGCCTAAGGGCTGTTTGGTTCAGCTGTTAGCTAATTGCTGTTGCGGTTGCTGTTAGCTGTTTGTTATTAGCTGTTTAATTATTAGGATTTGGTAAAATTATATTGAACTATTGTTGTTCGGATTTGGTAATTTTACCCATAACGTTGGCAGCTAAAAGCAATTTTACTCCTAATATTGACAAGTTTGGTCAATTTCAGATATTATTATAAAACACAAATATTTTATTTCTTATTCTACACTAATTGCATATATCAGTTAGTTCTGAAAAAAGAGATTTCATATTTTTTTTGTGATTTAATAATAAAATTGAAAATTAATATTTAGGGATAAGGTGTAAAAATACCCTTAAAGTTGACAGTCATGAGCAATTTTACCCCTAACGTTTAAAATGGTGCAATTCTACCCTTAACGTTGATAAACTAGTACTATTTTAGACATTACTAACAGAACTTTTTTCTCTGTTAAATGTTCTGTCATCTTATGTACAAATGTGTTGGGAAAATTGAAAAACTTCAAATCCTTTGATCTGATTTTGAAGGATGAAAAGATAGTAAAATCGATTGAATCAAACGCATTACCCAGCACAAAAACAATCACGAAAAAGAAATAATTCAATGAAAAAAAATTGAAGAATCATTTAATCTCATCTGCAACTTGATAGAGCTGCCAGCTCCCGGACCACAGCAACCCGACTGACCTGTAAATTAGATTCAGTATTTACCACAGGCCTTGTATAGCAAAGATCTGCAAATTGCCACCAAACAGAAAAATACAAAATCATCAATTTCCCATTCTTTCTCAACGCAACTAAAAATTACCATGTCAACGGAGAATAATGTAACTAACAAAAACAAGCCAGGAAGAAGATGTTAGGGACTGGCGTTGATGAGATTCATGAGGCCAGATGGATTTGAGAAGCTACAGGTTAGGGATTGCAGATGAGATTTGAGAATTGCAGATGACAGAACATTTAACAGAGAAAAAAGTTCTGTTAGTATTGTCTAAAATTGGACTAGCTTATCAACGGTAAGGGTAGAATTGTACCATTTTAAACGTTAGGGGTAAAATTGCTCCTAACCGTCAACGTTAAGGGTATTTTTGCACCTTATCCCTAATATTTACAAATTCGGCGAAATATTTAAATTTTTTTTTGTCCAACTTGTACAAAAGATAATATATTTATTTTTTAAAAAAATTCACGTCTAACCATATGTTTTTGATTGGTTACTAATGATGATAAAATGATGCACATGTGAAGTGTAGATGATAATATTAATGACCAAGAAGACAGTTTGATGAATTATTTTTCAAATTGATCCAACTTGTGAATGTTAGAGGTAAAATTGCTCCTGACTGCCAACATTAGGGGTATAATTGTACCATTTTAGACGTTAAGTGTATTTTTGCACCTTATCCTATTATAAAATAAAAAATTTGTTACACAAATTAATAAAAAATAATCTATATAAAAAATAAAAAATTTATTAAACGCAGCAAAACCTTATTTTTCTGGCAATTATGTTGTAGACATATAAATAATGTTGAAGAAGAAACATATTTTGTGGAAATAAGAATGATAATTTTTATCAATAACAAATAACTACAAACAGCTGTTTATGAAAAGCTTCAAATATGAGCTTTTCGAGAAAATGCTAAACGCTGCGGTTATATAATCCTAACCAAACGCTATATTTTCTGCGGTTTGGAGTGAAACGTTAAATGTTCATCCGAAAAGCTTAAACAAACACCCACTAAATAAAACAATTAGATATTATACAAGACATATCTTTCTCGACTGTTTGGTTCGTGTGACATTCTCGGGCTAATTCGAATCGTCTTTTTTTCTCTTTTTAAAATCTAAGATGACATTCTGGATTAGTTCATTTTTAAATTACGACCGTTACACATTGCAATTTTATTTAATTGCTTAGAATAAATTTTATTACACGTATTTAACATACATGATAATAGAGAATTCTAATAAATGGTCAGTTTGAATATACTAAGTATCGTTTGGATAACATTTTTGTTGTAATTAAATATGAAATCACATCTCGGATTGATCAATGTTTTCAATTTTTTATTCGAGATTGTGCGCATGACATGCGCGCGATATTATTTATTCGCTATAACTCGATTTTCAATATACATATATGGATAGATTTCATATTAATTTTTCTTTTTTTTTCCGAAATCATACGTAAAACCTATGCACAATTCTCTCCCCCAGAAATTGGCAAATTCACTGCCATTATTTCTACTCCCATATGGGTGCAAGGAGCCCATTTGCTTTGACAAGGTTAAGCGTGATTTTATATTGCAGCAAATAATTTCTAATTTGCAACACTACGTACCATGACTTTTCTCTTTCCAATGGCACCTAGATGTACACAAATCAGTTATTCATCTCCAAAGAATCTGTTTGGATTCTAAAACTGATTGAAGAGTTTTCACTGTACCACTCGCACTTATTGTCGTTTGGCGGATAAGCCTTATTGGATGGGCATGACCGCTGAAGTTCAGAAGTTTGTTCAAGCTTGTAACGTGTGTCAAAGATGTAAGGCAAGTTCCTTAGCTCCCGGTAGACTTTTATAGCCATTGGATATTCCTAAGTTTATTTAGGAACATGTCTCTATGGACTTTATTCTTGGTTTACCTAAATCTATGGGATACGATGTCTTGTTGGTTGTGGTGAACCGTTTGTCCAAATGTGGGCATATTATCTTGCTGAAGCACCCATATTCAGTTAAAAACATTGCTGACATTTTCGTTTGAGAAGTGGTTAGGCATCACGGCATTCCTAAGTCTATTTTGAGTGATCGGGATTTGATTTTCGTCAGTCATTTTTTGCAAGAGCTGTTTAAGTTACAGGAACACAACTTCTCACGAGTTCTTCTTAACCGTTGTTTGGAATCTTATTTACGTTGCTTTGCTGTTGGTTAGCCCCGTTTTATGGTCACTATGGGTTCCATGGGCTGAATTTTGGTATAACTCGACTTTCCACAGATCTACTACTAGTATGTCTCTTTTTGAGGTTGTTTATGGACGTTCCCTACCTACTGTAGTTCAGTTCTTCTAGCCGAGATTTGTGTGGAATCTGTCTAGAGGGAATTACATGATCGTAGTGAAGTTTTGTAGCAACTTAAGGTACATTTACAACATGCTTAGGAACAAATGAAATTCCAGGCAGATAAACATCGTCAGGATGTATGTTTTGCTGTCTGATAATGAGTTTATCTCAAACTCCATCCTTATTGCTAAATATTCATGGCTCATCAGTTGGAACCTATGGCTTACCACCTAGAGTTGCCTAATACTTCACAAATTCACCCTGTTTTGCATGTTTCTCAATTAAAGGAACATGTTCCTTCTCAACAAATTGAGGCTACTCTTCCATTTGATTTAGAGTTGGATCATGTTGATTTCTATCTCCTAAGTCTATTCTGGCTCACGGTTCCGTGGTTCAACGGGGAGAGCCTTTCACTCAATGGTTGATTCATTGGAATTTGGAAGGGGAAACCAGAAGAAGAGGCAACTTGGGAAGACTCTACTGCCATTAGGAGTCAATTTCCCGATATCAATCTCGAGGACAAGTCTAATTTTCATGGAGGGAGTATTGATAGAGAAGTGCTATCTATAGTGGGTCCAGATTCTGATGAGGATATATGAGTGTTAAGATTTATCACTCTAATTTGGCTCGTAGTGAGAGAGGGAATTGTCATAATTGCATTGTATCTTGTTTTTTCCTTTCAAATTCTACTTTTCTTTTCCCTAAATCAATACAAACATTCTGCTTTGTTCATCTTTTCTTTCTCAATTCTTATTCTACTGTTGTTAAGTTCAAATCTAACTAAGAGAAGTATGCTTGACTACTAAATTCATCCACGTCTACACTTTCTGCAATGGCCAATGCTATGTAAACAACATCTGCAACTTAATTTTGGGCTTAAAGTATTAATTATCTAACTCCTAAAATATAAAATAAGTTTGCATTTGTCCTTCATCTATTATTTTATGATATGAACTTGCTCATATATAGCAACTAATTTGATTTCTGATGTGTAGTAATTAATCACATTTAGTCCGATTTTATTAAAAAGAAGCACACATATGTAAACAGACTAGTAAAATCAGGTGTGAGATGATTTCTAATCGGCTGAAGAAGAAGTTATGTTCTCCAAGGTGTGTATAAATGGAGAAACAAGTGATTTTCGGATGTGAAATTTCATATAAAAATTGAGGGAACTAAGCAATTTGGTGAAACATGATAACATTTGGATTGTCATTAATGATTAACAATCATCAAACACAAACATTTAACTAGTCTCGTGATATATGTGCTAATTTCTGTCTAAATTAGACAATATATGAGTAGTTGTTATACTTGAGAGGTCAATGTCACAAACGTAATTATCTTAATAGATCAAAGAGCCAATGTCATAAAATAATAGACCCAAAAGCAAACCCAATTTTTTTTTATGGATCATGGACTAAAAATTGCTTTAACCCCATAAATTTGTGCTTTCGAATATGCCATGATGTTTTGCAAAACGTGAATGTATAATGTGAACATATTCACAGATTGAAACGTAATTTATTTATCAATTTCAAAGTGGAGAATGAAGCAGTAGTGGCTGAATATTTATATAATCATCAATCCCACATCGTTTAATGAAGCTAATGTAGTCCTTCATATGCACAATAAAAGAAAGAGTCCAAATTTTGTATCAAGCATCTTTGCGCTTGGGGCATCTTTGCGCTTGGGGCAATGACGTAGCTAGTGAGGTAATAACCGAGGCGCGTCAATTGCTGGTTGAAAACTATTTCCAAACCCCCTCCTTGGCCTAGGTTCACCCTAGGTCTCGGAGAATTTCTGGAAGGGCTCCCTTTGGGGTAAAGCCTTACAATCTCAGTATAAACTTGAAATATTGTAAGCCTACTGGATCTGTACACAGTTATTACCATTAACATCTCCTAGATTTGGTTAATTGTTTATTGTAAAATGACAGCTAGTATAAGTTACAATAATCCCAAGGTTCTGTTACATCTTTAATTTATCAATTAGACATGTTTTATTGGATCAATTGAGGTATTTCTACAGATATTTTCTACTCTAGATATATGCTTTAAATTCATCCCATTCTGATATATTCATTTCTTATTAATGTGATTTCTATGGATCTTTCTTCTATTATGTACTAATGAACATTGCAACAACTCAAAAATTGAGAAGAAAATCTGTTTTCTTGTTTCTTTATCTTACTTATCTCCAACTCAATTTCACACTTCTATCTTACTTTAATTCTATTAACTTTGGTTAATTTGGGTTAACTTTGGTTGAAGTAGAATAACAGCCCAAATATTAAAAATTGAGTGAAAGACATGCAAGGGGACATCATATTTTCTACCCAAAAATTGGGAATAATGCATATTTATTGTTAATTTTTTATATTAGAGTACTGCTAAAATGGATAAGCAAAGGGTAAAGTCATAAATGGTGCGATTTCACCCATAAAATTGGCAAATTGTGCCAATTTCTGACATCTCTAAAAAATACTAATATATTTGTTCTCGTGTACTAAACCAGTTACATATCAGTTTGTTCTGTAAAATTGATTTGCACTTTTTCTAATTTAAGCATACCTATAAGCTTGATAAAATATTTGTATTTTTCTTTGTTTAACATATGAATACACATGAAAATAAATTAAAAACTATCTCGTACTATGCACATGTTATAAAAAAAAATTAAAATTAAAATATTTCATGGAGCTTAAAGATATTCAATATCCAAATATACTCTGAAGTTACAAAAAAAAAAAAAAAACATATATACAAGTATATACAAATATGAGCAATTAAGGTTGGCTTGAGTGGTAAGAACCTCTAGTGGCTTAAGTTAGATTTTGGATAGTATACGTAAAAAAACCTTAATTGAGAGAGGAACCACCTGGAAGAGATTAAAGGTGCATAATATTTGATTGATTAGAATTATTTCCAATTGAGACATTTTGATACCAATAATTAATGAATGAAATATAGCATAGTTGGAGTACATACTAAAAAGAAAAAGGAGAAGAATCAATCTATAGCAGTAGCCTGAGGAGAACAGAAACAGATGCAGCAAGTATACATTATGTTTCTTAGAAGGATGCAATTATATATAATATCCCACACCGCTTGAGGGCAAGCAGCTCTTGATTTTAGCTTGCATATATAACTGGAAAGCCAATTTGAAGTTAAAATTCACGGAGCCATGCGGTAAGCACAAAGCGAACTATTCTTTCGCCTTTTACTAAAGAATACCGTGTGCTTGCCGCTATTTAGTGGCATACCCTTATTTTTGGAAGTTTCACTCTTATTGAGTGGGACTTTATCAATTCTAGTGTTGAATCTTATGTTAGATCTTGAAAATATTAAGCCAATTTCTCCATAATGCATAACGTTTATAATTTATAGAAGTATATATAAGAAAGAAGAGAAGTGGCAGATGTATAAATATACAAGGAAGAAGTGAAGCTGCGTTTTCTTTTATTGGAGCAGTCAGCATTGCAATTCTCATTTTTCTGATTGAAGGTAGTGATAGATTAGGAGGTGAAACATCTTTAGTATCTCCTTGAGTTCGTTTGGCTCTTAAATTTAAGTTTATTCTTTTTGTCCAATCCCACATTGGCAACATCATAAAGAGGAGCAGGAGGGATGAAATATAAATAAGCAAATTAGTTGTTATACAAGCATACCTTTCTTGGCCTTTTGGCTAAGATCAAGTGTAGTATCTGTTCTTATCAGTTTAATATCTGATACGTGGGCCAATGGCCCACACGATATTAAACTAATTTTTTAAGGGGGAGGGTCCATTACAGTAGCTTGCTACTCGGATCTTCAAATGTCGCTCATGTGTTGCATTATCGCACGGGCTTGGCATACCCCTCCATTTCTAGTTCATAATTTGTATGAGTTTATTCGGCAACGGTCATGCAGGTCTTTCAATTGTTTCTATTTTGTTTAGTCAACAAGTTTATTCCAAAACGATACCAACATAATTCCATATGATATAATTTAATTAATTTTTCACCTAAACCAGAAATTTATTAACAATTTTGCTCTCAAATAAACTTGTTGGTGGGTTAGCTTTTGAAATAAAACTAACACTTGTAAGCTTTCGATATTCATGTACGAGTTGCACCATATCCAGATAAATAATTATTTAAACACTCATTCTTTATTCTTGAAAGAGCCAACACTTTTGTCATATGTAATACCAATCATACATCGTGTAATTGTGAAGCATGGAGTTGTGACTAGATGCTATAAAATATGAGACAATAAGACTAAGAAACATACTTACCTAAACGGGTTAATGAGTGATTAATAAGGTCTATAGACTAGGTAGATGGTCTCCATTGCACTTAGGAGATGCATCTGCTTAAGGTCTCCCCAAATAAGAGAGTCTACGTCATAATTTTTTGTTGTGGGGTCTGCGTTTGCGCGGCCCCCTGTCAACTTTAGTATTAAGATTTCAAAGTTTAGTTAATTGTAGTATATCAATGTTTCATAGTTTAATTAATTGGATCATCTAGCAAGTAAAGTAATTACTGACAATATGATATTATTTTGGTTAATGTTGAGAATAACTAATTGTAATTAACAGAATAGTCAAGGGGTACAATAGTCAATGACCTTTATTCTGTTACTCAGTTTGTTGGTTTTGGTGGAAAACAGCTGTCACACAGCTCATCCCCTCTTTCTTCTGTATAAAAGACAAATTATGCCATTGTAATCAATTCATTCGATCGTAATATCAATTCCTCTCTTCTTCTTATATTCAATTCAGTTTACTTTCCTTTCATGGTATCAGAGCTAATGGCAATCATTAGTTCCTGATTTTCTTTCCGCATTGATTCTGAAGATTAATGGTTAGAAAAAGAAGAAATTACAACAAGAGAAATCCTAGTTTTGTTTCTCTGTTTGAGGAAGATCGAATTGATCCAGAAGTTGAAGATATTGAAGAAATTGATTCAGAAATTGAAGGCGATAATCCTATTGTTCATTCATCAATTGCAGAAATGACTACTGAGGATGGAAATTCAACCAGAAATGGTACTGGTGGTTCATTATCGTCTTTCATGGATCTTCGCAACTCTGATAGTCCAGGATTATCTTTGGTAAGTGCTCCTCTAACCTCCACAAATTACCTTTCTTGGATTCGTGCGATTAAAATTGGATTGACTGCGAAAGATAAAATGGAATTTGTAACTGGAGAAAGTGTAGCACCACCAACCTCCAATGCTAATCTGTATAAGAAATGGAAAACCACAGATATGATGGTTGTTTCATGGATTTTAGGTTCTATGTCAAAAGATTTGGCAAAATCTTTCTTATATGTGAAAACAGGAGAAACAAATGGCCCTTTGATTTACCAAATAAAACAGGAATTGAGCAATCTTGCTTAGGGCAATTTGTCTGTTTGTATGTACTACACAAAGATGAAGAAGTTATGGGAGGATCTAGCTGAGATAAATCCAGTCCCTACTTGTGAATGTGGTACTTATACAAAGAAACTAGTAGCTATGATAGAGGCAGATCATTTGATGCAATTCCTTATGGGATTGAACAATGACATCTATGAGTGTACCAGAGATCAAATCTTAATGATGGATCCTCTCCCACCAGTTAACAAAGCATATGCTATGGTCCAGAAAATGGAAAGACAAAAGCAGAATGTAGGAAGTGGTGGAAATAGCACAAATGTGGAGAAGTTTGAAGTTGCTAATCAAGTTTCTACAGATGAGAGCAAATCTAAGAATGATTTAATTTGCACTCATTGCAAGAAACCAGGCCATCTTCGTGACACTTGCTTCAAGTTGAAAGGCTATCCAGATTGGTTCAAAATGAAAAAGAAAGGAGGAGCTGGGAAGAAAGGGCAACCAGCACATGCACATTTAGCATATACTGCAGACTGCAATGAAGAAGATCATGATCAGTCCAATGCAACTGCAATGTTTTCCCAGATGTTTCAAAAGGAGTTCCAGAAGTTCACGAACAATAGCAAAATGTCAAGTGATTCAACAAATGCCAATCTTGCCTGCTTTTCTGGTTTCTCAGGATTTGCAGGTAATGTTTACTCAAACACTACTATGATGCAAAACATAGACAATGAAACTTGGATTATTGATTCTGGAGCCACATGTCATATGTGTGTAAATGTTAATTCTTTTATGCAATATGCATTATTACCAACCCCTAGGATGGTTACTTTACCCGATGGAAGTCTTAAAAGAATTACACATGCAGGAAAAATTGTTTTCTCTACACATTTACAGCTAGATAATGTGTTACAAGCACCATCTTTCAAGTTCAACTTGATGTCAGTGGGCCAACTCTTAAGAGACACAGATACTGTCATTAATTTCTGCACTGGATATTGTGTATTACAGGACCAGAGGACTAAAAGGATGTTAGTAGTTGGTTTCCTGGAAAATGGATTTTATTTGCTCACAAGAAGATCTTTCCAGTCAGAAGTTTTAAAGCAATTTTCTAATAATGCAGTACATTGTGTAGTTAATGCAGTTAGTTGTAATAATGATGTTGATTTGCTGTGGCATTATAGACTAAGTCATGTTTCATGGGAGAAACTGAGACATTTTACTAGTATTGATTGTCAAAAGTGCAATAAGCCTTGTGAAGTATGTCCATTAGCAAAACAACATAGAATTGTATTTCCAAAAAGCAATTTTGTTTCTAATAAAGTGTTTGAGCTTTTGCATATGGATATCTGGGGTCCTTATCACAGGCAATCTACAATTGGTGCTAGATTCATTTTAACCATAGTAGATGACTATTCCAGGGCTTTATGGACTATCTTACTTAAGTCTAAAGCACAGGTCAGTGAGGCCTTATACCAATTCTTGTCATTTATCAAAAACCAGTTGGAAATGACTGTGAAAACCATAAGGAGTGACAATGGCACAAAATTCACTAGTTCCCGTTATCAACAGATCTTTAAGGATCTAGGTATACAACATCAAAAGAGTTGTCCATATACCCCTCAGCAAAATGGGGTCATAGAAAGAAAACACAGGCACTTATTGGAGGTAGCCAGATCTTTGTTATTTCAGTCAGGGGTCACAAACAGGTTCTGGGGAGAAGCAATTATGATAGCCACACACATCATCAATCTATTACCAGTAGAAATCTTGAATTGGCAAACACCTTATGAAAGGTTGTATAAGAAGAAGGCTTCTTATGAGAATATAAAGGTTTTTGGTTGTCTTTGCTATGTTACAAATCTTAAACCACAGAAAGACAAGTTTGATGCTAGAGCACAAAAAGCTATATTTCTGGGATACAGAAGTGGACAAAAAGGCTTTATGGTATACAATTATGCAACAAAAAGCATACAAGTGACCAGAGACATTGTGTTTCATGAATCTACTTTTCCTTGTAAGGAAAATAATGTGCAAAATGCTACTCCAGAAAACATGGTTGTTTTACCGGTCATACCAGTTCAGGAGTGCAACATTCATATTGATGATCATGTCACTATGACTAACAATGATGTTTTTGCAGATCATGAAGTCTTACCTCACATTTCAGATCCTTTTATGTCTTCTACTGACACTTCTAATGCCACTGCTCCTGATCAATCATTGGTCCCTTCACCCAGACCAACCAGACTCAAGTCTAAACCAACTTGGCTAAATGATTTTATAGCCACATTACACACTCATCCTAATTCAGAATGTCCTTTACCTATTTTTTCATCATTTTACACAGCCTTTTTGGCCAATATTGCTCATGAAACTGAGCCAAAGAGCTACACAAAAGCAGTTCAAGATCCTAAATGGGTTAGTGCAATGAATCAGGAGTTACAAGCATTGGAAGACAACCAAACATGGGTATTGACTACTTTACCACCAGGCAAAAGAGCTATTACTTCGAAATGGGTTTTTCGCATCAAAAGAAACCCAGATGGCACAGTTGATAGATACAAAGCCAGATTAGTGGCAATGGGCTACAATCAAGTGTATGTAATTGATTATACAGAATCTTACTCACCTGTAGCTAAAGTAGTTACAGTCAGAATCTTCTTAGCCATTGCAGCATCAAATCATTGGCCAGTGCACCAGATTGATATCAATAATGCATACCTGCATGGCCACATTGAAGAAGATCTGTACATGACAATCCCAGAGGGGTACAAAAATGCAGGACAGAACCAGGTTTGCAAACTGCAGAAGTCTCTCTATGGCTTGAAACAAGCTGGGAGATAGTGGAACAAGGAAATGGAAAATGCCTTGATGCAATTTGATTTTGCCAAATCCAAACATGATCACTGCTTTTACACTAAATCTACACATACTTCATTCCTCATACTAGTATTGTATGTAGATGATGTGTTAATCTCAGGCACTTTAGAGGAAGAGATAGTAAGTCTCAAAGCATATTTGCATTCCAAGTTTACAATTAAGGACATTGGTATGTTAAATATTTTCTGGGCATAGAGGTAGCTAGATCAGCCTCCAGAATGGTAATTTCTCAAGTGAAGTATGTCAGGGATTTAATAGCATATGCAAATTTAGCAGAAACTAATGCTGCTACATCACCCTTACCTTCAGGATTTTAAGGAAATGAGGTTTCCAGGAAATTGGAAGAGCCAAATCAGTACAGAAGGCTGATTGGCAGGCTATTTTATCTGGGGTTCACTAGACCAGACATCTCTTTTGCTACTCAGCAGCTCAGTCAATACATGTCTGAACCTTGTGAGAATCATATGAATGCAACATTGCATATCCTCAAGTATCTCAAAGGTACTTCAGGAAGGGGGATTTTCTATCCTGCTCAAACATCCCTAAGAATTCAAGCATACTGTGATGCTGACTGGGGTGTATGCAAAACAACTAGAAGGTCTACTACATGCTATTATGTATTCATTGGCAAATCTATGATTTCCTGGAAGAGCAAAAAGCAGTCTACTGTGAGCAAATCATCAGCTGAGGCAGAATATAGAAGTCTCTCCACTACAGCTTGTGAAGTAAAATGGATATCCTACTTAATGGTAGATTTTAAAGTAAAAGTTCCACTGTCTATATCAGTGTTCTGTGACAACACTTCAGCAATTGCTATAGCTACTAACCCTATAGATCATGAGAAAACTAAGCATTTTGATATTGATCTACATTTTGTGCGAGAATATGTAGAGCAAGGTTTTCTTAGCACACCTCATGTTTCAACAACAGAGCAGCTAGCAGACATGTTCACTAAAGTGATGACAGGAACACAGATCAATAGTTTTCTTTCCAAACTTGGTATTGTTGATCACATACCAGTTTGAGGAAGGAATGTTGAGAATAACTAATTGTAATTAACAAAATAGTCAAGGGGTACAATAGTCAATGAACTTTATTCTGTTACTCAGTTTGTTGGTTTTGGTGGGAAACAGCTGTCACAAAGCTCATCCCCTCTTTCTTCTGTATAAAAGGCAAATTATGCCATTGTAATCAATTCATTCGATCGTAATATCAATTCCTCTCTTCTTCTTACATTCAATTCAGTTTACTTTCCTTTCAGTTAAACACAAAATAATCCTATAATTAACCTCATGTAAGGCAAAGTATAACTTCTGATTTTCATCTAGAAAACGGCTATCTCTTTTTTCTTAACAACTAATGAGATTAGACTAACAATATTTTCTAAAATCAAGTGAAACTTCAAGCATTTTTTATTAATTTAGAATGGTTAAAGTTGGAATGGGTTAGGTGGTAAGTTAGGGATTTCAAGAGATTAAAGTTATCGGAGTATTAGACACCGATATATAAATTTTAATTGTAAGAAATTTACGTAACCTATTTCTAATTAATCAATTTTACTCAAAAAAAAAAAAAAAATCAAATTTAAAGTATAAATGGAATAATTTTAGCGTATAAATATGACATTCATAGTCAAGAGTAATTTTACCTCCAGTGTTATAAATGGTATATAATCGAGGGTTAACGTTGGCAAGTTGTACCAATTGTAGACATCATTAACGAAGTTATCTCCTCAGGTCATAATAATGTTATCTCCACCTTACATATATGTCATGTTATTAGTCAATCAGTATACACGTGAAAAATTTAAATTTTTCTTATCTCATTTCATGCCCGTGTTGGACAAAAAAAATTCAAATCGAAATAGTTCATCGAGCTAAAATGAAGATTAACTGCAACGATGGTTACTGAAGTTTGCAGTTAGTTTTAAAAAGCCATCAAATTTTATTTTATTTCAATAAAATTGAAATTTCATTTTTATTTTAATAATCGCTCCAACCATTTCAGACATAAAAAATTATGTGAATAGTGACATAAAAGCCACCTTAAAAATGATTAACTTTTACATGTGACAAGGAATTCAGATGGCAACAAAAAAAAATAAAAATTATATTTATTACATAATTCAACTGTTTGAAACATGTGACATACAGATGATTGATTATATGTAATAGAGCACTTTCCAATGCTTTTGTCACGTCACTATTCCAGTGGTTTTTTCTATCTGAATTCATTGAGATGCCTTTTTTGAAATAAAAAGCAAAGTTTAAACAATATTAAATTTAGTGACCTTTTTGAAACTGGTTCATAGCGACTATTGATTCAATTTACTCGCTCAAATGCATGTCCAAATATGTTATGAAATCGTAAGAAATATAAAACAAAAATTTGTAATATGTAAGTAGTGGAGAGTACAAAAAGAAATTATATGTTTTGTGTTTTCTTAATGATGTTGAAATAGTTTGAACTTGTTAATGTTAACAAAATAGAGGAAGGCAATAAGTCATTGTTAATTAAGCAAAATACTTTCCTAGAGAACCCTCTATCAAACTGTTGGCCCAAAAAATAAAATAATTATTTTTATGTATATAAAAAGCTTGGGTTATGTTTTTAGGATATAGTTTATATTTTCTAGAAAATAATGCACGTGTAAGCTGACCTGCAACCCATGAGAGAGCCCGGCACCACGCGGGGCGTGTCCTCCATACGCAGCGCGTAAACAAGGCGTCCGGAGAAATCAAACGTCAGAAACTCAAATACGCAACGCGTCCTTCCCGTTACGCGGGACGTACTTGCCAATACATCATGCGTAAGACGCATCCGCAGAGTGTTCCAAGATCAGAAGCTCCAATACGCAGGGCGTATCCACCTATACGCAGGGCGTACTCTTTCCTACGCGGGACGTAACACCAGAGGCGCCACGCGCAGATACCATCAACGAAACGCACAAGCTTCAGGACCTCCAGTACGCAGGGCGTAACCAACGATATGCGGGGCGTATCGCCTCTTCCGGCAACAGTTGGAAGCAGTCAATGGAAGTTGAGGTAGTGGGGTGATGTGGCATGAAGGTAGTTGTGTTAGTTGGTTAATAATTACCAAAATACCACTGAATAATTACCAAAATGCCACTCCAAAATACTATAAATAGACCCCTCCCCTTCATAAAAAATCACACTCAAACACACAACAAAACCCCTCTCTAAAGGTCTCTTCCAATGCTCTCTTTCTAGTTTAGTTCTTAGCTCCTAAGTTCTTCAAGTTCTTCAAAGTTCTTTCTTTCGTTCTTCGTTTTTCTTAGTTTTAATCTCTCATTTAGCTTCCTTTCGCTTCAATTCAAGTTCTAAAGCCTCTTTTCAAGTCCTTTCCAATTCAATTTAGCATTCCAAAGCTTCTTTTCAAGTTTCTCAAATCAAATTAGTATTTTTAATCTGTTACTCTGCTCAATTTTCAATTAGAATTCCATTTTCCAAAGTAATTTTCCAGATTCGTCCAATCCTTTTCAAAGCCCGTTTTTGTCCATTTAACGTCATTTTTTGCTTTCGATCCTTTCGACAAAGTTGTTCCTAACGTCCTGAATTTCGATTTAGCCTTTTGATTCACTCAATTCCGTGTCCAGAAACTCCGTTTACAAGCTGATCTTTATACCCCAAATTCTTTGAGCTATTCTGCCCAGATTTTTCCAGATTCGACTAGTCATATTCAATCTTCAATTTCGTCTGCTTACCCTTCGTTTTAGCCTTCGATCCCTTATACAAAGTTGTTCCTGACGTCCCGAAGTTCAATTCACACTATTTATTTGCCTAATTCCGTGTTCTTAAGCACTCCAACCAAGCTCTCCAAAGTCAAGATTAAATCTACCCCATTTGCCTACCAACGTTTAGTCATTGCACAAGGCACATACCGTACGGGCCCGACCGGTTGCAGTTCTCCAAGGACCTCACGTCGACACCAAAATTCAACATCAATCCGAGATAGCTATTGTGGCTCCGAGTTTGTTATTGAATTCCAATTTGTTTTATTGCATTTCAATTCTTCGTATTGATTTGTTCGTTCTAATTCAATTGATTACCTATATGTTTAATATAGAGATTTCTCAATTGTAATCCATTTCCAATTTTATGTATTCAAACCTTCATTCATCAATAAAATACCAATTTTCACTAAATCTTGTGTCAATTTCGCACTTTAAATTCCTTTATTTTCCCCTCTTCAATTTACCCGCATTAGCTTAAATAAAACAATTTATCTAGCAAAGTTTTTATAACGGCGCTAGAGACCCACGAGGGACTTTTTCAATCCTTGCGTCCCTTGCCAATCGCTTCGATTTAGAATTCATGTTTTCGGCGCACAATTTCACAAACGTAACCGTTTTTCATAATTGAGGAATAATTCCTCTGGCACGCCCGCACCCTAACCACACGTGACAAGGTTGAAATTAGCATATTCGCAAAATATCGCTAACAATTTTTGGCACGCCCAGTGGGACCTTTTGTTTTTTTTAGGCTACCAAAAATTGCATATAGAACCTAAAACTTTATTTTTTACACAATTTATTATTTTTTGGACCTCGTATTGCACTTTTCTCGCCCCACTTTACCATACCAAAATTTATTAGCTAACGCTAACAATTTTTGGCACGCCCAGTGGGACGTTTGTTTTTTTAGCTACCAAAAATTGTGTCTATACTCGTTTTTTACGTTCTTAATTTTTCCACACTCATTATCCCACTTCCACTTTACCAAAATTTATTAGCTAACGTTAATAATTTTTGGCACGTCTAGTGGGACGGTTTTGTTTTTTTTTTTTGGCTTAGCCAAAAATTTGTAAGACTTGTTTTTTCATACCACGTATATATTCTTCACGCTCATTTTTTAACCCACTTGTTTTTCATGCCTTGTTTTTGTTCCGTTAATAAGTATTTATTTATTTCCTTGTTCTTTCTTTTTCAGCACTAGATTACTAACATAATTTCATAATTTTCACCCATAAGTACTCACGAAGAATGCCTCCTAGGAAGAACACGGGGAAAGATCCCATCCCATCGGACTCCGAGGAGAGTCAAAATCAGAACCGGGATCAGAGCAACGAACCCGGCATGCCTGAAGCTTGTGCGGCTGAGACCATGAACAATAGCGGAGGTGCAAACCAACAACCTCAAGGCCCACCCATATTCGACATGGCACCATTTTTAGCAAAACTAGAGAAGCAGATCGACCAATTTCTACATGGATTTTCGCAATCCATGAGAGAAAGTTATGAGGATGTGTGCAAGGCAATGCAAGCCAACAACGAGGCGGTGAACAATTCCAACAAGGGATCGGCTCTCGAGGAAAGGATCGTTGATTTAACCGGAGAGATCAGCAAAATCCCGAAAAAGTGCGCCGAGCTGTTCACACAAAGGTCGACATCTCAAGGACCGGTAGACGGTGGGAAGAAAGCACCGACATCAGGAACTGGGGAAAGGTATACCCCGCCACCAGCTTGAGAAGAGAATCTCAGGTTCAATGAGCGCGGTGACAGGATCAGCCCAGAACCTATTCAGGTCCTGCCGCCTCAACAACAATTTAGATCTCATACAGGACCTAGTAACCATGTCGAACATTACGAGGAAAGCTATGCTCGTAATGTGGGGGGCAATGTGAGACAAGCCAACTTTCACCCACAACGGACGACGCATACACGCATGGAGCCCACCAACAACTTGGGAGAGGCCCAACGCATAAGAAACATCGTCCAAGAGATCTATGGGCCAGCCGTGAGGGAAGTATACCGACCCGAGTTCCAGAAACCATATCCACAGCACTATGATCAGCTATACCCTTTACCCCACAATTTTAGAGTACCCGATTTCGCTTTATTTTCAGGAGAAGAAGGGCAATCCACTGTGGAGCACGTGGCACGCTTCACCTTTCAGTGCAGCGGTTTGAGCATGGACACGAACTTCAACATGTTACGCTTGCGGCTATTCCCAGGTTCACTAACGGGACCAGCTTTTTCTTGGTACACCACCTTACCATCCGGATCCATTCATGGATGGGAACAAATGGAAAGACTGTTCCACAACCAGTTTTATCGAACGGAGCCCGAGATCTGTGTTGCGGAGCTATCCCGAATGACGCAACGACATGGAGAACCGGTTGAAAATTTTATCAACCGATTCAAAAAGATACGACATCGTTGTCGAATCAACATCCCCGAGGTCGAGTTCGTGAAGATTGCCCAACATGGGTTGGAATTCGAAAACTGGAAGAAATTTCAGGGGATAGATTTCCGCAACTACTACGAGTTGGTGGCCAAGGTTTCAGAGTACGAGGAGTTGATGAGGGAAGATCATCGACGCAAGAAGAACTCTGTAGGAAGTTACCAAGGGGATGTACAAACGCATGAGGTAGCCATTGCCGACTTAACGAACACCGGATCTCGAACATGTCCCGTATTGGTAAAGAATCCCAAAGCACCATAGGTAGTTAAAAGGATCCCAACCACTCAATATACGTTTGACGTCTCGAAGACGGAAGAGATCTTCGACTACCTGCTAAAGGAGCAGTTCATCACATTGCCTCCTATACATGTGATCCCATCCAAAGAAGAAATACACGGATGAAACTACTGTAAATATCACGACAACTGGAGCCACAACACTCAAGCATGTTTTGGTTTTAGAAACGCCGTGCAGGATAGGATTAACCGCGGGATACTCCAATTCCCGAAAAAGAAGGAAAGCATGCTGATCGACGAGGACCCATTCCCAGTAGCCAATATGATCAATGCCACTTCACTAGCGTGGGGGGGGGGCAAAGGAAAGCAACAGGGTGACGTGAGAACTCGACAGATATGGGTACCAAAAGCGACGCCACCAAAGTTGGAGGAGAGCTCAAGGCAATCACAGAATACAAAGATAAGAGACGTGCAACAACAACGGCCACGTTTCGTGACACCCTCGAGCACGCCACCCCTCAATCAATGGCAATTGAATAGCCATAAGAAATTCCCAAGGCCTCTCTCCAGGAATGCAAAGAGAAGATTAAGGAAAAGAGAGGCAGAAAAGAGAAATAGTCAAAAGGAGTCATCCAGCGTCAACTCCAACGATGCGAAAAGAGGAGGAAAAAACCAAGAGAAGAACCTCCGAATCCGGGTTGGAGATTTCATCATACGGGTAGAGTGTGCAGCTACCTCTTTAATCTTACCTTCGGATTTTAGAAGCGAAGACATCAAGAAGGAATGCCCCAAATCTGAGCACAAGGAGCAAGAAGACACAGTCCCAAAGACATCGGGTGAAGAGGGTTTACTTTGACAAGCCCACTCCAAGGATGACCCGCCATATCAAACCTCTATACGTCAAGGTTCATGTAGATGGCAAACCGATCTCCAGAGTGCTCATCGACAATGGATCAGCCGTTAACATCATGCCTATGAAGATGGTCCTAGCTTAGGAAAATCGAAGGAAGATATAATCTCGTCAGAGGTGTCAGTTTCAGCCTTCACGGGAGAAATTGCAAAGACATATGGTGTCCTGCCTTTGGAGCTCACCGTTGGCTCTCACAACGCCATGGTTGCTTTCTTCGTGGTTAATTCAACTGCGAGCTATCAGGCGCTTTTAGGGAGGGATTGGATTCATTCCAACTCATGCATCCCCTCGTCATTACACCAATTCCTTCTATTTTGGAAAGGAGACGAGGTGGAAGTTGTTCGGGCAAACGAGAAGCCATTCGAAGCTTACTCCGATGTTGTCGAAGCCAGACTCTACGAGGAATCTGTTGGCCCAATCCGAGTTGGGTCCAATAGAGCAATCATGCGGCGAAGAGATTAAGAATATCCTAAGGCCAACGGCAATCGTGCCCCATCGAAGGCCATTCCGTGATGAGCCGATAATCGAAGAAATTCCATGATTAAGACAACATCTGGAAAAGAAGCGGTAGCTTCAGCCGCTATATCAAAACTGAATGCGCAACAACTAGCGGAGAAACTGTATCGAGAAAACGACATGAGGGTCTCAGAAATCGAAACACCCAAAGGAATAACAGAACTAGATCCTCAAGGAGAAGAAATCCAATTACAAGATCTAAAAAGTGCGAACCCGAAGTTAGAAGATGAAGGTTCCATGGCAGTCGACCCTCTAGACGAAGTGAACCTAGGGACAGAAGAGGAACCTCGGGTTACATTCGTCAGTAAGCCTACTACGACCAACGTTAAAGGAAGCCATCATCGTTTTGCTTCAGGAGTTCAAAGACTGTTTCGCTTGGAATTATGATGAAATGCCCGGGTTGAACAAGGACGTAGTGGAACATAGATTGCCAATCAAACCGGAGTTCAAACCCTTCAAACAACCAACAAGAAGGATGAGCAAAGAGGTTGAAGGCAAGGTGAAGGAAGAAATAGAAAAGCTGTTCAAGGCTAAATTCATCAGACCAGCAAAGTACGCGGTATGGCTATCTAACGTCGTGCCTGTAGTAAAAAAGAACGGTAAATTACGCGTATGCGTAGATTTCCGCGATCTAAATCTATCTACGCCAAAAGACATCTATGTGATGCCTATTGCCGATATGCTAGTAGATGCCGTGTCTAAAAATGAATTAATATCTCTTTGCGATTGCTATGCGGGATATAACCAAATCCCCATTGCCGAAGAAGACATTGCAAAAACGACATTTCGATGACTGGGGTCAATTGGTACGTTCGAATGGGTCGTCATGCCATTCGGTTTAAAGAATGCCGGCGCCACATACCAAAGAGCAATGAATGCCATTTTTCACAATTTACTCGGCACCTCTATAGAAGTATACGTGGACGACATCGTTATCAAGTCCAAGCGAGAAATGGAACACGTCGGCCATTTGAGGAAAAGCTTTGAACGAATGCGTAAGTATAACCTAAAGCTCAACCCTCTGAAGTGCGCCTTCGGGGTCAAAGCAGGGAACTTTCTCGGATTCTTGGTCCATCAAAGAGGAATCGAGATCGACGACAACAAGGCGAAAGCAATCAAAGAAGCACAACCTTCGAAGAATAAAAAAGAGTTACAACGATTCTTGGGCCAAGTAAACTATTTGAGACGGTTCATATCCAACTTGGCTGGGAAGTCCAGAGCATTCTCAAATCTATTGAGACTCAAAGACGAAGAAATCTTCAAGTGGGACGACAAGCATCAAACGGCGTTTGAGGAGATCAAAACTTACTTGAGTAACCCACCTGTTTTGATGCCACCAAGAGAGGGCACTCCACTCAAACTTTACATATCAGCAACCGAGGAGTCAATTGGGTGTCTACTCGCCCAAGATAATGTAAACCGTCATGAACAAGCCATCTATTATCTAAGTCGAACATTGCTATCGGTAGAAACGAGGTACAGCCCAGTTGAGAAGACGTGCTTAGCCCTCTACTTCGCTTGCACAAAGTTGAGGCATTACTTGCTTAAAGCGAGAGTTTATGTGATTGCTAGAACCGACTTGATCAAATACATGCTCAACCAGCCTATCCTCTCAGGAAGAATAGGAAAATGGTCACTAGCACTGGCCGAGTTCACGTTGGTGTATCTCCCGCAATCCCCGATAAAAGGGAAAGCAATTGCAGATTTTGTGGCCGACCACCCAACCAACTTTCAATATCCCGAAGAAGCAGAGCTGCCAATTTATCTGACGCACAAAGAGCCGTGGCAGTTGAAGTTCGATGGTTCAAGCACAGACAATTCCAACGGGGCAGGAGTGATCATCACAGCCCCATCCGGGACTAAGACAATATTAGCGGTAAACTTGGATTTTGAATGCACGAACAACCAGGCTGAATATGAAGCTCTAATCATCGGCTTAGAAATCTTGATAGACCTAGGAGCGAAAGAGGTCAAGATTTTCGGTGATTCACAATTGGTTATCCGGCACCTAACATGAGAATATAAATGCTCAAGTTTATCTTTGCTACCTTATTTCGCGTTTGCAATTCAACTTTTGGAAATGTTTGATGAGGTCAGTTTGGAGCATATTCCAAGAAATGACAACTGGGAAGCTAACGAGTTAGCCCAAATCGCTTCTGGAATAAAGATCTCTAAAGAAGCAGCATACAAAGTCGTTATCATCAGAAGACAGGGCCATCCTTCCGTGGCGGATAGAGGCGTCCAGTTCGCATCATTCGACATCGATATTAACTTAGCTCAAGATTGGTGGAAACCATTCATCGATTACCTCAATGATCCTTCCAAAAAAGTAAAATATTCATTGAGCATTCAATCTCGAAATTACATGTTGATGGCAGGTGATTTGTACCGTAAGAGCTACGACGGAATGCTACTCAAATGTCTCGGCTTCCCAAAAGCAATGGAAGTCATGAAGCAAGTCCATGAAGGCATGTGCGGAGCTCACCAATCCGGAAGGAGAATGCGGTGGCTTATCAATCGCCATGGATACTTCTGGCCAACAATCCTACGCGATTGCATCACATATGCGAAGGGTTGCAAGAAGTGTCAACTGTATGGCCAAATCCAACGGGTCCCCTCAGAGGAATTACACTCAGTGGTGAAGCCGTGGCCTTTTAGAGGATGGGCTATTGATCTAATATGGAAAATATTCCCACCTTCATCAAAAGGTCATTGTTTCATCATAGTCGCCACAGATTACTTTTCCAAATGGGTGGAAGCAGCACCAATGAAGCAAGTCGGCCAAACGCAAGTAATCCAATTCATCAAAGAGAATTTGATTCATAGATTCGGAATCCCAAAATCCATCACCACGGGTCAAGGGACCATGTTCACAGGCGAAGATATGAGCGAGTTCGTAGAAGAGTACGGAATTAAATTGATACATTCCACTCCGTTTTACGCACAAGCAAATGGTCAAGCTGAGGCGTCCAACAAGATCCTGATCCAAATCTTGGAGAAGATGCTAGAAGACAATCCTAGGGAGTGGCATAAAGTTCTCTCAGAAACGCTCTGGGCTATGCGAACGTCTAAGACACGAGCGACCGGAGTGAGTCCATTTTTCCTAACGTTTGGTCATGATGTAGTAATACCATTGGAAGTCATTGTGCCTTCATTACGAGTAATACGTCAGAATGACTTGGAGCCGGACAATTATGTACAAGCCATGACCATGGAACTAGAAGATCTGGACTACGAAAGGCAGAAAGCGCTCGATTGCATGATGATCCAAAAGAAGAAAGTGGAAGACGTGTACAACAAGAAAGTAAAAAAGAAAAGCTTCAAAGAAGGCGAGCTAGTGTGGAAGCTAATTCTTCCAATCGGGATGAAAGACCGTGAGCTTGGGAAGTGGTCGCCCAACTGGGAAGGACCATTTCAAATCCACAAGGTGCTTCCCGGGAACGCGTATTAGTTGAAGAGCTTGGGCGGAGAACCACACAGGAGATACATTAACGGCAAATACTTGAAGAAATATTTCCAGAGTATGTGGGACGTAATTAACACATGAACCGATGGGAGCTTCACGCACAACACGTGATATGTAATGTGCGAAGTGCCAGCCAACAAGGCGTAGAGGAAGCACATCCCGAAGGACAGCTCAAAAAGCCAAATACGCGGGGCGTCTTTATTTCACGCAGGGCGTGACTCAGGCACACACGAAAGTCACACCCCAAAGGCTCATTTACGCGCCGCGTAATGCCAAAGACGCCACGCGTAAATTTCTTATTTAGATGCTCCAAGTTCAGGAACACTAATACGCAGGGCGTGTTTGACAATACGCGGGGCGTACCCCAAAGACGCAGGGCGTGTACCGGACGTGCATAGAAGATGTACTCCAGGAGCGAGAATACGCGGGGCGTAAAATCAAAGACGCCACGCGTATTCATCATCAAGAAAGCGCTTCAGGGTCAGAAGCACAAATACGCGGGGCGTATCCAGGTACACGCAGGGCGTATGCGCTCTTTTTCTGGGCATTTACAATTTTTCAAAGCATTTGTATATTGTCTTCGCAAGTGCTATAAAGGTTCATCAATAAAAGAATAAGTGTGCCATGGCCACAAATAAATAATAAAAAATATAGATGACCTAGCAAATGTTCAAGCGGCAATCAACTCACAAAATAATGTCCATTGGTGCTACACAAATAAATAAGTAAAAGAATGAGCGTACAAACTCAAAACAAAGAGGGAAAGTACGGGCAACCCGTGAACATACCTCACGGAAACAAACAAAAATCAGGCTTCGGGTATTTTGCCCAAGATTCACAAAGTTTGGATGCAGCCTCTTTGTGTTGCTCGCTCTGTCGGTGCCATGCCAGCATCTCATCATAATGATTGGCCAATCGATCTTTCTCACGGGCCAGCTCTTCCTCCATCCGCGGGAAACAAGCTCTAAAACCGGAACTGGCTCTAACCATTTCCACTTTAGACGCTCGAGCTTCAGCCACCTCCTTCTCCAACACCAAAAGACGCTCCTCTACAGCTGCAATTTTGGCTAACCGTTGCCTATCCGCTTCTTCAGCGTCAACCAAAGCATTAAATTTCTTGCTATAGGACTCGAGCTCCGCCATGTTTGATCTAATCCGAGCTGCAAGACCCACTGCCACGTTTTTCTCAGTAACATAGGACTGATAGCAAAACAACACATGGTTCTTGGCGGATTTCAACGGCTCAGTCTTGAAAGGATGAGCACACGCACCCATCATTAGATCAAAATCAGTCATTGCCCTTGCAATACGGGTGGGAGTCCAGGAATCAAGAGGTGAAGCAACGAGCTTGCTAAGATTGGCACGAGCGTCACTCAACGAGTCATCACTAGGCAAGGATGAGTCAGCTGCAGCAGTAGACGGTCCTTTCAAAAATGAAAAATCCAAACCGGAAAAAGGATTATCAGCTTTAAGACCGACAGGGACCAACAAAGGATGCACAAGAGCTGATTCCTGCCATATTTCAGCAATTCAATCAATCAATCTAAACAATTTATCTCAAGCAGGACTCATAAGTAACAGATTAGCAAGATCATACAAACTTGAGACAATGGCGCAAGGACCAGTTGTTAGACGAGGTGCCGCGACCTAATCTCCCGGGCGGACCGGGGGGTGGACAACCTCATGGCGACGTAAGCGGTGATTGGCGCCGAAAGTAACCAATCGTGGAATCAAGCTGCTCGGCAGGACCGGAGCTCGGAGATACGGAAGAGTCGCCACCCACGAATGGGAATATGAACACCGATCCCTTGCGGGAGACCGGTGTGGGTTCGGGAAACTTAGGTACGAGCCGAGAAGGCTAGCTCCTTTCCGGAGAAAGGCTACTAGGCACCCCGACATCGCCCGGTTATGAACCACCGGCCTCCTACTCAGGATGTTAGGCGATAACGGACTAATCGTATACTTCTTTAAGTTTAAAATTCATTTGAAACCTTTTCTTTCTCATTTTGGGAAACCGTTTTGAGCATATATTATTTAAAAGCCACTTTAGTAAAGAATCACCCATTTACATTATACATACACAGAGAAGGGGGGAAGAAAGAAGTGATTTATTTCCAACTTGATTTACATGTCGTGTTATATGTTTATTCTACACTAACTTATTTCCTCAAAACGAGTTTATTTACATGGTTCGTACCTTAATCGTCGTAACCCCGTTGATTTACATGGCATCGACTCGAATCGCCGTTGGAACGACTCGAGTGTTTTGAAGATGTGGAATGAAGAATTTGTATCTAGAAACGTGGTTAGGCATACAAGTCAATTTATTTTGTACAAAACGTTTAAGAAAACGATTCAAAACTCTATTATTTACAATGAAAGCGATTTTAATTACGAGGTTCGCCTAATCCGTCGTTGGAACGGATTAAGGTTTTAAAACGTGATATTTTGGAAAAATTTTAAAACGACAAGAAAACGTTATTTGCACTTTAGGAACATCTAGAAAAGCTTTAATTTAAAACAACCAATTAAACTCTCTTTTTTGTGATTTATTTTCCCCTTTTTCACTCAACTAACCCTTACTTGAACATAATTACAACAATTAGCAAATTAAACCCAAAATTCATCAAATTGAACCGAACCGGATGTCAAAAATTAAGGAAGAGAATATATATACATATATAATTTTAGCCAAAAATAATGATATATTTATAGATAAAATAAGAATAAGTGAAAAGATACTATGTATTGAATGTATAGAAAATAATAATGAAAATACTAAGTGTAATAAATTTTCATTCTAAATATGTGAAAATAATAGGTAGAGCTTTTAAATAAGAAAATAACTTTTATTCCCAAAATAATTTCATTTAATAATAACTAATATAACCCGAATAGCCCAAAACTATATATATAGAATTTTACAAAGCCAACTTAATATAAATGGTATTTAAATAGGAAAATAATTATTATGCTATATATATACTTTTATTAAATCTAAATAATGAAAAATAATATATACACTTTCTACATAATCATATATACCAAAGATCCAAAAATGACTAGAAAATATATATTACATAAATATGTAAGTATGGATGAAGGACCAAAAACTTAAAAGTTGAGAAAAAGGGATCAAAATGGCATTTTTTACGTTTCAGCCGCTTTACCGACGGAAAATCCGTCGGTAAACAGCCTTTAGTGACAGAAATCGGTAAATTACAACAGCACTACAAAACTTTCCAGATTAGTTCAAAAGCTTTAAATTAAGTCTAATTCAATCATTTTGGATCTCCGAACTACCCGAAACGGATCATAGTCTTTAACGGAGTTTCCTAAAACGACGTTTTCTAGTTTAAAACGTTATTCGGAAATATCTTTGCTAAAACTAATATTTACAACGCTTCTAATACCCGAACTATCCTTAAGCGGATCACAGTTCGTATTGGGATATTGAAACGAGGTTTTTATTTTGGATCCAAACCCAAATATTAGTAGAATCAAAACAGAAAATTAATTTCACGAATCTAAACAATAAAAGAGTAAATGAAGAGATCTAAATAACAAAAAAAATGCAATAAAAGAATTAAACGGGTCTAGTTCCTCGGATTATTACCTCTTCAATCGGTAATAGAAATCCCAAATCAAGTCGATTGATTGTGTTGTTGAGTCGCTTTTTGGTGTTTTTCCTTTGGTTCGGGTCTCGCCAAATTTTTTCAGGGGTTCGGGTCTAATTTTTTTCTCCCCTTCATGCTTTGGACTCCATCCTATTTATAGGCAAATGGAGTCCTAAGCTTAGTTTATTTTTGGCTCCAAGCCAACTTGGAGCCAAAGATTAGCCAAATTAGCCTAGGAAACTTCCTCCTCTTTTCCTTTTTATTTTTGTTTTACTTTATTTATTTTTATATTATTTCTTTTTAATAAAATAATAAAACAAAAAAAAATAAAAAAATAAATGAAATAAGAAAAAAAAAAATAAAATAAAAAATAATAATAAAAAAAAAAAAATGTAAAAGCACTTGGCTTTGGCCAAGTGCAGCGAAATTGCACTTGGCCAAAGCCAAGTGCCATGGGGCTGGGCCTAGGTGGCCCAGCCCCTGTCACGGGCCGTCTAACGGCCCGTGACGAACCTCGCGGTCCCCGACGGAACCGTGTTTGTATATAAAAATATTTTAAAAAAAACCTAAAATTAATCCAAATACAAAAAATGATTTTTATCAAAAATGATTTTTGTCAAAACCGATTTTATAAAATTAGCTTTTATAAAATCGATCTTATTACAAAACTATTTTTTTATTGTTGAAATTCTAAAACAAAACCCCTATCGACCCGAGATTTTATTAATAATGAAATACTCCGAATTTGGCGAAATGATTTAAGATTTCATTCGCGGAACCGATTCACCCGTCATCTCGATTCGATTTCCGAATTCGATCAAACCGGTCTCCACGGTTCCTTTGAACAACGTTTTTTTTATATTTATTATTTGTATTGACTCGTCATTTATTTTAATCGACTGATTTGGATTCCTTTTTATAATTTTTCTTCATCGGTCCTCCGACCCTGGTGTCTACAGTTGCCCCTACTTTCTATTTTTGGCAGTGACGTGTGTGCTTTTTCGAAAACCTCTTTTCGTGAATTCAACACATGCAATGCGAAATATATTAAAGTAAAAGACACCTATAGAGTGGGAGGAGAAATACCTGATCTCCATGTCGCAAGTTCCTATCTTGTCTTCAATCATCACTTTGGATGTCCCGTCCTCGCCTCTGAATCAGCTATCGACAGACGCTCATTCTAGGGACCATAGTCTCTAAATCGACTGCATATAAAATGGCTCAATAGCAACCCTGGTCCACGACCGTGGATAAAATGGCTCAAAAGCAACCCTGGTCTCTAAATCGACCGCAGGCAAAATGGCTCAAAAGCAATCCTGGTCTCTAAATCGACCGCAGGCAAAATGGCTCAATAGCAACCCTGGTCCACGACCGCGGGTAAAATGGCTCAAAAGCAACCCTGGTCTCTAAATCGACCACATGCAAAATGGCTCAAAAGCAACCCTGGTCTCTAAATCGACCGCAGGCAAAATGGCTCAAAAGCAACCCTGGTCCACGACCGCGGGTAAAATGGCTCAAAAGCGACCTTGGTCTCTAAATCGACCGCAGGCAAAATGGCTCAAAAGCGACCCTGGTCTCTAAATCGACCGCAGGCAAAATGGCTCAATAGCAACCCTGGTCTGCGACCGAGAGTAAGATGGCTCAAAAGCAACCCAGGTCCACGACCGCGGGTAAAATGGCTCAAAAGCAACCCTGGTCTCTAAATCGAACGCAGGCAAAATGGCTCAAAAGCAACCCTGGTCTCTAAATCGACCGCAGGCAAAATGGCTCAATAGCAACCCTAGTCCACGACCGCGGGTAAAATGGCTCAAAAGCAACCCTGGTCTCTAAATCGACCGTGGGTAAAAAGGCTCAATAGCAACCCTGGTCTCTAAATCGACCGTGGGTAAAAAGGCTCAATAGCAACCCTAGTCCCTAAATCGACCGCAGGTGTGTAGTGATGTATATATAGATGAGTGGATGTAGCCTAATCTATGGATGTGTGTAAACACCTAGGTGTGTGTATGCAGGTGACCGTGCATGTGTCTGACTGTGTGTATGCGTGACCTATGTGTTTTGTTTTACGTAGATGCGTGGATGTATGTGTGTATGCAAACTATGTATGCGCGTATGCGTGACCTATGTGGTTAGCTTTATGTGGATGTACGTGCGTGTGCAGACTACGTATGTATGGATGAGGTGGTCGGGCGAATACCCTTTTCATAGGCTAGAGGATTTCGGTAGCTTTAGATCGAGAAATGATGTTTCAGGGCGAGGATGAGGGCGAGTATAGGTTTGAAGCCAATGGTTATAAGGATGGGGATTTGGTTTTGATGAGCTTGCGTCAAGGGGCTCTCGCCTTTAACCAGAGATTGACGTATTCATTTTTCCCTAATTTTTGCTTGAGCCGCCCTTTTCGGGTTTTCAACTCAACGGGGTCTCTCCGATATTCTCTATCTCTCCTTTTGCATGAATCGCCCCTAGGGGTTTTCAATTCATCTTTTCTATATCTCACTGATTTTCTCTATCTCTCCTTTTGCTTAGATCGCCTCTTTTGAGGTTTTCAACCCAACTCTTTTTTGTTCAATTTTTTTTTTGATTGTGAATGATACCGGATAGCACAGAGGGTTTATATCCACGGGCCATTTCTATGCTAATCATTTGATGATGGGTTCATGCCCGATGCCTTCGTTAATGGGGAAGCTTCCGGAGTGAGATGGACGTTGATCTGATTGTAGGGCCGTGCCCCCGATTAAAGTTACCGTCTTGGTGTAGGTTAGAAGTTGATGTGGGCGTATGCCCCTGCCAACTCGAGGCGAGATTTCATGTACGCCAGACTAGGGATGTTGTCGTTGGGAGTAGCTGTGGAAGAGAGACGCTTTGGTCGAAATTTGACCTTTGAGAGGACAACATAGGAGCAGAGGAACCAGACTTCATGGAGCATGAGAGAGAGGAATAGTCTTTTTTTTTAGATTTTGGATCGGTTTATGGGTGTCAAGGCGACTTTAGTTGAGATGGGGTGTCTATTGATGCAGGTGTTTTCATCGCAAATGCAACCGTCTAGCTTAAATAAAGCGCTTAGCAAGCATGAATTGAATTGTTCATCGCTCAGTTCATTAACCACTGTCACCAAAGTATGCCCTTTCGGGTTTTCATATCTCAGTTATTTTGACTCTCTCCTTTTATCCCCGGAATTTTCAAATAAGCTCCCCGTGGGATTTTCACTTATTGGGGTGTCCCTTATTGTTGCATAGGTCGTCCTTTGCGGATTTTCAACCTATCGGGATTTCCTTTCTTTTTTTTTTTTATAAGAAGGATTCCTCGGTTCCCTCGAGATTGATTAAAGTTCTAAACTTTGTCGCCGCCTTTAGCTTCATTCGCCTACGCATTTGATCTTTCTTCGTTAAAATGAGATTTTCTCATACATTTGATCACCCATTTGCTAGGCAATGTCAACCGATCTTGTCCCCTTGACGCCTATCGGCTAGTTACGTCTACTTGATAATTGTCTCTTACTTCTGATTGGCTTGACTTTGCCCCTGAGCCTTTTCAGCATTGCCTTTTTTTTTACTTTGAGTCATCATAGATCTGAACCTTTTCGTCGATCCTGGAGCAGGGTCCTTCATCGTTGATAGGTTAGTTGCCTTCGTCTTATTCTGAATGGTGCAGTCATGCACTTGTTCTTTTGGACTTTATTGATTGTCACTCAATCTTCTTTCTGGCAAAAGCCGGTGAGAATCCTTCGTTTGATGGGTCTACGCCCGACTTATCATCGTAGAGTCAGGGAATCACTTCTCATGATTTATTTTGCTCTTTTTTTTTACTCTCTTAATTTTCTCTCTTCAGTGGTTAAGTACTGAGCAGTAAGTATATTCTAAAGCTTACGTCTGTACCATGATAGGAGCGGGAATATCTCAATTGAGTAGATATCAAATGTAAGTACGTATGTTTAGGATAAATTTGCGGAAACGAAATTCTATTGAATTCAAAAGGAGGTTAATAACATCTTGTGGAATAGAAGATAAAATAAAAGACAAGGATAAAGACTACAAGTGCACTCCTCTCTCTCATGCTACTTCAAGAAGCTTCAGATTCTCCCACTTCATAAGTGTCCTCAATCTCGAGAACTTCTTCTTTAGATTATCCGGATCCGTTGTAGACTTCGCCATTCAAGGAACAAGTCGAAGGCTTCATCTGTTGAGAAGAATCTGGATCACTTATCTTTCCAGCTTCGATTAGATCTTGGATTTCATGCTTCAACCTCATGCAAGCGCTTGTTTCGTGACCATATTTCTGGTGGAAGTGGCAGTAGCCCCTGCATTTGACTAATTCAGTGGTTTGACCTCCCGTGGCTGGTAGAGGGTGAAGTATGTCATGCATTCGTAGACCCTCCAACACTTCAAACAAGGGTTGAGTGAAAGTGGAGAATTCCCTTCCCTCTCTCCTATACTGAGTGGGCGATGGAGGGCGAACAACCCTGGTAATCTCATGTCCCCGATGGTGTGGATCTTGTTGTGTTCGTGAAATATGGTGTGAGACTACCCTTGGTGGAGTGAATGTTTGTGGATTAACTTGTGACGTGAGCTGGAACATAGGTTTCTCCATAGCAGCTTTCGGGATCTCCGCAACTAGTGACTCGCTCAGGACCTCCCTGACCAACCTTTTCAGCTCTATCTTGAATTCATCTGAAGCAAGGATATCAGGAAGAACTCGCTCGATTTCTGCTCTGAGATTGAAATCTCCTATTATCTCTTGGGAATTTTCAACCCCCTCATGCTTAGTATTCTCCGGATCATTAAGAGCACGTTTGAACTCATCAGAAAAGATGTATTTGGCTAAAGCCCCTTACACACGGCTCTCAAGATTGTGGTTTGAATTACTGGACTGGGCCATGAGTTGGGTTTCTAACAAGGAAAGACAAAAGATCGGTGAGTGGAGTTTTTTAGGCATTATGAATTTTGATGATGCAATGCACGTGCGATGCGAATGCTAAAGCTATCTACTTGTGCCTCCTATAAATGGACGTATGATTTATGCATGATTCGTGGTCTGCGCTTTATTTCTTACAACATAAACACGATTTGACTGGAGCTAAACCCCTTCTTTTTTCTTTTTCCTTTTTTACCAGATTCGTCAGTAGCACTTCAGTCGTCTGTGCTAACTTACCTGTTTGGAAGTGCGAATGCCTGAAACCATTTCAACTATTATGCACACATTCGTATGAACCCTACGAGTTTACCTCGTAATACTTTACGAGATGTACAATGTTGAATGACGCTTGACACGACTGACGCTTGTGAGATTGAGACGACCCTCATGATAAGTAAAATTCCCTAGGACGCTAGGTAAATGAGGGCGTACCCCGATGATATCCGTGACGTGTAGATACATTGGAGGGGTAGCGACATGAGTGGTGGGAATGACATACTTGGTACATCGATACGACTCACGATCTAAAAAGAACAACCTAAGCGACTATGCATGAGGTGTATGTAAGGTATTGTCACCGTCGGTTGTACCTCGAACATATAGGGCGTTCCCGGGCTGATGTGACACTCATGGTACGTCTGAGACTTAAATAGACCATGATGGAGACATGTGGGGTATGTGTCCATAGTTTACCTGGTAACAATACTGATAGCAGGGAACCGCCTTTCTGGGAAACACAAGCTTCCTGAAACAGGGCCGACGTAGAGGGCGTGTCCTAAACTAGAAGCAAGCGGGATGTGACCAACACCCATGGGGCGTGGGTCAATGGTTAGTTTAAACCCAAGATACAAATACGTAGACATACCAACAGAACCTTGGCGTGCCATGCAGAAAGCGGTAACACACGGGGTGTGCCCCAAACAGGTTAAGGCATAAGGAAGACGCGAGTGACATACGTGATGTGCGCCAATTGTCAGCTTCTCTTGGAAAGCAACTATTACAATGATGGGTATTATCTAACGGGATAACGAACGTGGCATACCAGATACTCGAGGTCCGAATTGGATGCATATGTCAACATACGAGGTATGTGCCAATTATTAACTCCTACTTGGATCACTAGTATCACGACAGAGTGTTTTGAAACATGGTGCATTTAGGAAGTACGGTGACGTATATGGTATGCCTTAGAGGTAGCCAAAAGGCATGATGGGAGTCACACTTGATGTGCCCCCACGATTGACTTATACACAACTCACGAACGATGTGATGGCTTGATTTTAGGATTTTGACCGTCGCGGGGGAAATCCAACATGCTAGGTACGATACACGAACATGGTACGCATACGACACACGTATTATCTGACCAACTTTGGGTATAGATGAAGCACACATCCTAACAACATTGGAGGTGTCAGCTAGATACAATACCAACACGCAAGGTGTGGTCCAAGGATTAACTCAAGATAGAGACACACATACCTCGATGAATTCACGAACATCGGTGCATCTGGTAGAATGAGAGGTGTCCTAATCCTATCGAGGTACCAAAGAGATGGAAATGATGACTTACCTGGGATGTGTCTAAGGTCAATTTGTTTCATAGCACAAACCCGATGACAATATGTTTTATGAGAATCCCTAAAGGTCTTACATGGATATTTATGACGTATTCGGTCCATCACTGATATTTGAGATACCAGCAATGACACACAGGGTAGACGTCGATAGTTCGACTGGAACCTATCACTAATGAACAATTTCAGGAGCACCGAAGGTGCAAACCAAGACCTTAGAGTTAAGTGCCAAACGTTGGACTTAGACGCGGTACGAACAACTCGATACTACTGATACGAGTGAGACCCAAATAGCGACACATAGGGCATATGTCTCAGACTCGTGAATAAGGCAATTCGGAGTTTGGGGGCGCATGGACAACGGTACCAATGATGTAGGGGGAGCGTGTCGAGGATTTGACAATATAAACAAACCGCTGTTTGAGGCGTACTCAAAACATGAGTGACGATTTATAGGGCGTACGTCAAGAGTTTGATAGGAGCCTCATGACATGAATGACTCAGTGTGTCAAGGTATGAGCAGGATCCTCGAGACGGCCCATAGGGCACATGCCTAAGGGTATGACTTGGACTCGACGACATGAATCACTCTATATGACAGGTACGTGCCAAAAGTTCAACTCAAACTTGACAATACAAATGACTCGTCATTGGAGATGTAAGCGAGACGCACGTGATGTCATATATGAACTTGCCCCAGATTCGACTTAAACTCAATGACATGAATGACTCGACCTTTGACCTGCGAACAAGACGTACCAAACCGCGTATGGGTGTGTGTGCCACAAGCTTAACCCTTCCTGGATGGTATAAATGACTCAGTCTTTGATATGTGAGTAAGGTGCGAGGGATGACGTGCGTCAAAGGTCAGTCTAGAATTGGATAGCCTAATGACATATTCGTGGACTACAAATATTGCCGATGATAAGGCAACATGTGGGGCACGTTTCGACAAGGCCCAACGTATGACTAAAGCGCAAGCGGTGACACACCGAAAGTTGATACGTGTTCAAAGCACTAGTGTCACATGTTTTGGAATACTGACGTGTTACGATATATGATGACACACCTGGTATGTCTCATATCAATTTGCCTATTTTGAAGATGCGACAGGATGTCTCAAGAACGCCAAGGATGCGTGGGTTACCTCAGTACAATGACATGTCGATATACAAGGTACGACTGAGAGTACCAATGGGGTGTGGTGATGACCTACTAGCCAAGCGGTTAGTATAATAACGCACAGATTCATTAGATGTGACGAGGCGACATATAAGGCGCCACTTAAAGCGCGAATGTGACGCCGCGACTTCGTGTGAAGCGTGCATCAGAGGGTCAATGTGAACCTGGGGTCCGGACAGTGGGATGACGTAAATACGAGGGGACGCTATGACGACCCACATGCCGCACCTAAAGGTACAAATGGGAAGCATGGACAACACACCAGCCAAGGGTTCATTTCGAAGTTCAGGGTATTGCCCATAGTTCTGAAATATGGAGGTGCTACGTATGGGTTACCTCCTCAGATGCGAATGGCGATGGGTAAACGAGATTCATAGGAAACAGTTCACTCGACCCTAAGGTTTCGATCCTACAACCACGTAATTTTGGAGTATAGGTTCATGGCGCACCGACACACGTGGCATGTCTTAGCGTACGAAGGTCATGATGGCAACCTACGAGGTGAGGGGCATGGATAATACAACAATGTAATTTGGAATCACCTGGGCATTATGTATAGCGCGGCGACATCCGTGGGTATGTCTTGAGATACGAAAGGGAGGTGACGACGACCCGTGAGATTATGGTTCCATTTGAGATCAAGGTACCAGTCATAATCTTGATATGTGTTGGCTAAGGCGTAGCGACATACATGGTATGTCTTGTGGCGTAAGTAGGACGTGTGTGAGACATGTGACGAATGGTTAATTCGAGTCTCGGGGGGAACCGATGCCATGACAATGTTTCTTTTTTTTTTGAACTATCGATAAGTTGTAAGGGACGTGGCGACACACATAGTATGTCTCGAGTCGACCATGCGGAAAGTGAACGGAATTTTCCCCACGATGTGAATGTTAGGACAACAAGGTACGACCACCAAGCAGTTTGGTATTGTTAACCATGACAGAGGGAGGCGGAGTACGTCACGACATATGGGATATGTCTCCGGATGACTTAAACACGATGGCGAAGGTGCGTGTGGCAGGTCACGATGCAGGCGGTATACCCCCGAATGGTATGAACGGGACGATAAAGATATGTCCGACCCATCCCACGCAAAGTATAACCTGGCGAAGACGTAGAGAACACCTCGGGGTCTAGAGGTAGACCACTTGACGGGTATGCAAGACCTGGTAAAGACGTGCGAGATTCATCATGACATACGGGGTATGTCTTTCATTAGGCACCTAACAAGGTGAGAACTCAAGTCGTGACATGTGGGGTATGGCTCTGGACTAGTGTATCTGATATGGACGATGCATTTGTGACCTATCACGATGTGCGACCTTAACAATGCCTGAATGTACACGGTGCACGGTGGCGCATCGAGTACACGTCTTGACTAGCGTATAGCTGACGTGATGGAGACGCATAGGACATTCCACGATATGGAAGATGGGATGGGGTAAGGATGTCTGGGCTACGCCACAGCTCAAATGGTATGCCTTCCATCTAACATACATAACATGGTGAACAAGCACCGGATATGCCCTGACATATGGGGTATGCAACTCATGCCCCTTGCTTGGCGCAAGGAATGAGGCGAAGATGTACATGATGCGTTATGACACACATGGTACCCCTTCTGGCCGGTGTGTAATGACGTGGTAAAGACACAAGGGATGGATCATAATATACGAGGCACGACAGGGAAAGGACATGTGGTATACGTCATAGGATAACGGGTACACCCCTTGATCAGTGTCTGAATGTTTACTAGAAAGTGCATGGGGGGTGCGTTACGTCCTCAGGGGTACGACAAAGTAAAGATGCAAGGAATACGTCACCACATGACAGGTGGGACTCCTGACGGGTGGACACGTGATGACACGACACAACAAAGACATAGGGGATACGTCACGAGAGAATAGTACGCCTCTTGACAGGGTAAGGACATATTGGAGGTGCCGTGACATACGGGGTATGCCAAAACCAAGGCATAGGGGATACGCTATGACATAATGGTTGTACCTTCTGACTGGTGCCTACGATACTGGAAAAATGTACGAGGTACGCTACCATACACATAGTATGCTAAGGCGAAGACGCATAGGATATGTCACGACATAATGGACATGCCTCCTAGCTAGCATACAAACGACACGGTGAAGACGCGCGAGACATGCTAAGGTCGCATAGGATGCGTCCCAACACATAGGTATAACAAGGCAAAGACGTATGGGATACATCACGACATAACTAGTATGCCTCCTGAATGACACGCGACGCTGGGGTCGACTCTTTCTCACTTTCCTAATAAACACGTCCTAAATCTATGAAACCTAGAATGGCTGCACGCAATGCGGTTAGCATGCAACGCTCTATATGGTATGATTGCAATGATTCGTTAAGCATAGAACGCATTATAACTTAAATCTGACTCGACTGATGTACAATAAGATATAAATCTATACAAACAAACTAGTTAGCGAAGATCGTACATAATGCGTAAGTAGATCGCAATAAGAGAAAGAAAACGTTAGATAACAATCACAATCATCACATCATCTCTCTTCCATCCTTATTCCTCCACACACTCGTTGGTCCAAGTCTCTTTCCTAGGATTTTGGTCTGGGCTCACATCATGGTCTAGAGGACGTGTGATGCCGTCGATTATTAAGGAAAAAGTAAATCATCCATCAGACAATACAGTTCATTTTGACGTATCAACATCCAGTGACTAAGATATCGACCAAGTGAGATTGTTCCTTCGGAATAACTTGTCTTTTGTCCTTTCGCGAGACACATTAGTTCGGGTTTTGACTCGCATCTCGATTTTTAGACGTGATACGAGTTATTCTTTTAGTCCAATCGTTCGTTATTGACAATGACTCGTTCCCTTTTATTCACGTGGGTTCGTGCCTCAATTTTTGGATTACAACAGGATCTTTTGGATCTCTCGAGAGACGCAGCCACGTGTTTATTTAGTGATGAAATCACTTTTGGATTTTATTTTAGGGAACGGACTCGTCGCATAACGCGTTTGTTCTTAGCGTCGAGGACCCGTTTGCTCATTTTAGCTACGTGGAAAGACGGCGAGTCTTATTTTGAGCGTACGGTAATCTTTCGGCTAGCAACAATTCGTTGTTCTTCTAATCCACGGGATATATCATCTTAGCATGGTTATAGAAAATCAACGTTTCGTTGAATCACGTGTTTGTTCGAAGCGAGGATATCACCGTTTTCTTTCCTTTAGGCGCGATTTAAGCAAACACGTATATCGGGCCATATTTCTTACAGTTTTGGTAACGGTCGAAATGATCGAGTCGTTAGTCAAAACCCGCAGTCTCGTCCATATGGCGCAATTACATGGTTTGGCTTAATTTTGGCTTTGAGATTTTAAACGGGGTATACACTCGTTCGAGGCACGTATTCAACGGCATTGGTTTATTTTCTTTAACTACTCTCGGGATTGATATATATCGTAGATTCGGAATGATTTTGGTCGTTTAGTTCATTTTTCTCTTCTTTATTTTCTTAGTCATCTGTACGGACACATCCATTTCTCTTAAGAACGACACGAGGCATAACGTAAAAGCTCATCTTTCATTCGGAAGGGACGGGCTACTTGTGCGAAACTTTTCGCGTTATGACAGGGTCGTTCAGGACAGAAATGTTCTTCGTTTTTGTTTCGTCTTGATCTCGTTTTATCCCAATTTATTTAAAGAATGTGAATAACGGCTATTGTTAATATAGTATTTTGTATCGAAATGTAATTATCCTTAACATTAAACCGATTCATACTTAATACGTGCTTACGTCATAACACATTTCCTGAACACGTGCCTTCGTCGGGACACCGAAAGGGACAAGGCGGGTCGCACATGTTCATTCATATGAGATGACTAAGTCGTCTTTAGTTCAAATCGTTTCGATGTTTTAGGGTAATTAGTATGTTGATTCATGAGTATATATTAACGCATCGTCTCATTTTCTTTACATAATTTAGGATTAGACACGTATCATGGCGATTTGAAAACACGAACTGATTCATTTATCACATCAAAAATAGTAACGGGTAATCCTATGGAAACTTCTAAGGCTACTATATGCTGACATGGCTGACCGCGGGACCTCACAGGACCGCACAGATTCGCCCCTAACGAATGGATGGGGACCCTCTGGCGCCTTACTGTAAGGGGGAACTTACGCTAGCCTCTTTCGAGCGACGAATGGACTCTCGCTAGAGGTTTCGCGGAAATTACCCAAAGGGTTTGCAATAATGCATATGAATTCATACGAAAAGAAGTAAAACGATCCGTCCCCGTTAAGGGCTTAATACACGCCTTCCGGAATCAAATTTCTCGCTTCCCCAGCAGAGTCGCCACTTGTTAGACGAGGTGCCGCGGCCTAATCTCCCGGGCGGATCGGGGGATGGACAACCTCATGGCGACGTCAGCGGTGATTGGCGCCGAAAGCAACCAATCGTGGAATCAAGTTGCTCGGCAGGACCGGAGCTCGGAGATATGGAAGAGTCGCCACCCACGAATGGGAAAATGAACACCGATCCCTTGCGGGAGACCGGTGTGGGTTCGGGAAACTTAGGTACGAGCCGAGAAGGCTAGCTCCTTTCCGGAGAAAGGCTACTAGGCACCCCGACATCGCCCGGTTATGAACCACCGGCCTCCTACTCAGCATGTTAGGCGATAACGGACTAATCGTATACTTCTTTAAGTTTAAAATTCATTTGAAACCTTTTCTTTCTCATTTTGGGAAACCGTTTTGAGCATATATTATTGAAAAGCCACTTTAGTAAAGAATCACCCATTTACATTATACATACACAGAGAAGGGGGGAAGAAAGAAGTGATTTATTTCCAACTTGATTTACATGTCGTGTTATGTGTTTATTCTACACTAACTTATTTCCTCAAAACGAGTTTATTTACATGGTTCGTACCTTAATCGTCGTAACCCCGTTGATTTACATGGCATCGACTCGAATCGCCGTTGGAACGACTCGAGTGTTTTGAAGATGTGGAATGAAGAATTTGTATCTAGAAACGTGGTTAGGCATACAAGTCAATTTATTTTGTACAAAACGTTTAAGAAAACGATTCAAAACTCTATTATTTACAATGAAAGCGATTTTAATTACGAGGTTCGCCTAATCCGTCGTTGGAACGGATTAAGGTTTTAAAACGTGATATTTTGGAAAAATTTTAAAACGACAAGAAAACGTTATTTGCACTTTAGGAACATCTAGAAAAGCTTTAATTTAAAACAACCAATTAAACTCTCTTTTTTTGTGATTTATTTTCCCCTTTTTCACTCAACTAACCCTTACTTGAACATAATTACAACAATTAGCAAATTAAACCCAAAATTCATCAAATTGAACCGAACCGGATGTCAAAAATTAAGGAAGAGAATATATTTATAGATAAAATAAGAATAAGTGAAAAGATACTATGTATTGAATGTATAGAAAATAATAATGAAAATACTAAGTGTAATACATTTTCATTCTAAATATGTGAAAATAATAGGTAGAGCTTTTAAATAAGAAAATAACTTTTATTCCCAAAATAATTTCATTTAATAATAACTAATATAACCCGAATAGCCCAAAACTATATATATAGAATTTTACAAAGCCAACTTAACATAAATGGTATTTAAATAGGAAAATAATTATTATGCTATATATATACTTTTATTAAATCTAAATAATGAAAAATAATATATACACTTTCTACGTAATCATATATACCAAAGATCCAAAAATGACTAGAAAATATATATTACATAAATATGTAAGTATGGATGAAGGACCAAAAACTTAAAAGTTGAGAAAAAGGGATCAAAATGGCATTTTTTACGTTTCAGCCGCTTTACCGATGGAAAATCCGTCCGTAAACAGCCTTTACTGACAGAAATCGGTAAATTACAACAGCACTACAAAACTTTCCAGATTAGTTCAAAAGCTTTAAATTAAGTCTAATTCAATCATTTTGGATCTCCGAACTACCCGAAACGGATCATAGTCTTTAACGGAGTTTCCTAAAACGACGTTTTCTAGTTTAAAACGTTATTCGGAAATATCTTTGCTAAAACTAATATTTACAACGCTTCTAATACCCGAACTATCCTTAAGCGGATCACAGTTCGTATTGGGATATTGAAACGAGGTTTTTATTTTGGATCCAAACCCAAATATTAGTAGAATCAAAACAGAAAATTAATTTCACGAATCTAAACAATAAAAGAGTAAATGAAGAGATCTAAATAACAAAAAAAATGCAATAAAAGAATTAAATGGGTCTAGTTCCTCGGATTATTACCTCTTCAATCGGTAATAGAAATCCCAAATCAAGTCGATTGATTGTGTTGTTGAGTCGCTTTTTGGTGTTTTTCCTTTGGTTCGGGTCTCGCCAAATTTTTTCAGGGGTTCGGGTCTAATTTTTTTCTCCCCTTCATGCTTTGGACTCCATCATATTTATAGGCAAATGGAGTCCTAAGCTTAGTTTATTTTTGGCTCCAAGCCAACTTGGAGCCAAAGATTAGCCAAATTAGCCTAGGAAACTTCCTCCTCTTTTCCTTTTTATTTTTGTTTTACTTTATTTATTTTTATATTATTTCTTTTTAATAAAATAATAAAACAAAAAAAAATAAAAAAAAAATGAAATAAGAAAAAAAAAATAAAATAAAAAATAATAATAAATAAAAAAAAATGTAAAAGCACTTGGCTTTGGCCAAGTGCAGCGAAATTGCACTTGGCCAAAGCCAAGTGCCATGGGGCTGGGCCTAGGTGGCCCAGCCCCTGTCACGGGCCGTCTAACGGCCCGTGACGAACCTCGCGGCCCCCGATGGAACCGCGTTTGTATATAAAAATATTTTAAAAAAAACCTAAAATTAATCCAAATACAAAAAATGATTTTTATCAAAAATGATTTTTGTCAAAACCGATTTTATAAAATTAGCTTTTATAAAATCGATCTTATTACAAAACTATTTTTTTATTGTTCAAATTCTAAAACAAAACCCCTATCGACCCGAGATTTTATTAATAATGAAATACTCCGAATTTGGCGAAATGATTTAAGATTTCATTCGCGGAACCGATTCACCCGTCATCTCGATTCGATTTCCGAATTCGATCAAACCGGTCTCCACGGTTCCTTTGAACAACGTTTTTTTATATTTATTATTTGTATTGACTCGTCATTTATTTTAATCGACTGATTTGGATTCCTTTTTATAATTTTTCTTCATCGGTCCTCCGACCTTGGTGTCTACACCAGTCGGTTCAGAGAAGACGCGGAAGGAAGATGGGTTCGTGCCGGAAGTTGACAATGGAGTCATAGCCACCTCAGTCGAGTCCTCGTCCAGAGACAAAGTGCCGAGCGAAGACGTCAGGTTCCAACGTGCCCCCAGTTGATCCAGCGTCTCATCCTCAAAACCGAAGTATAGGCCCTCGTCGGAGTCGTCTTCTTCTTCCATTTGTCTCGCGGAAGGCCCTGCAGCAATAGCCACCCGCTCTCCTTCATCCATCATGATTGCCTTTCCTTTCCCCTTGTCATTGGCGTCAAGCTCATTCGGAGCTAGGGAATTCGGATTGTTGTCTTTCCCTGAGCTACCGCTTGAGTCTACAAAAAGAGATAAAAAAATATAAAAAATATATATATATATATATATAAAAACAATAAATAAAAGAGCTTACCAACAGGAGGGATACAATGCTGAAAAACAGTCTCCCACCAAGCATCAAACGAAGGTTGATCCGATCCAAGCAGAAGTAGCCCCTGATCATATCCCGCATCCAGAACCGCAGCCACTATGTCTTCATCACTAGCCCCACACCGCTGTGAAGGGGTAGGAAATGGGAGTTGCCCCGGGATAGATTGGAAAAAGCCTAACTAACGTGCCCCAAGACAGGGTGCATATAAGGTCAAACCAGGGTTTGATGAGCGAGAGATTCTAGTTCGGTTCACTCCATGATGTAACCGACGTGTCGCACATACTGTCATCCACCATTCAGCACCTTCATGGGGGGCAGCGAACAAGTAAGAGAGAGCCCAAGATGGTAGACACGAGTTATCTTTTTCCCAAAAAAGAAACAGCTTGTTATGAGTAGATGACACCAAAGTACGAAGAAATCTCACAACTACACTAACAGCCAAACTCGAAGAACTGTAGCAAAGGTCCACGCCAAGATGTCCCGAAGTCTCCATTGACGAGGCGGTGGCCAGATGAGGGAAATAAATAAAAAGCCACAGCTGCAGCAGCCACAAACCGCCTCTAGGTTTTATGAATGGTCTACCCTCAATAGTAAGAGCTAGACGGTGGAATGTTGAGGCCAACAACATGGTGCCAAGAGCTAAACGACGGCCCGAAGCCAGAGCCTTAGCAATGATCAATATTTATGCAGTAGGTCTGAGGCCTAACGGCTCAAAAATATAATTGCTAAGCATCATCCACAGAAAATGCACATGATCCTCATCATCCAATTCCCTCTTGTCCAATTTCCTTCTGATCATTTGGACATAAGTCCCGGCCTCTTTGGATAAGATAGCCTTCACTTCAGGAAACGCATTCGTCTCAACACAACTCGGGACCTCCTCTCCGATAATAGGCAACCCCGTCAAAGCCACTACATCACGTAAGGTGATAGACATGGGACCCAGCGGAAGGATCAACGAATTACACACCGGCGACCAATAATTCAGCACCCCCTCCAGTACATTCACACAAGGAGTAATTTCATGACGGGTCAGACGAATAAAATCCCTAATGCCAACTTGGTTCTAAACACTCGCGTATCTCGGCTCTAGGCGATTTACAAGGTCATTCCATCCAACGTAACAGCGAGGAAATATCAGTCCTTTCTTACTTGCAGGGAATTGATAAGTTTTTCTATGGAGGGCCAATTCGGTAGAACTGGTCATGGGATACGGGGGTAAAGGGGAATTACTCGCAGCAACAGGGCTAATAGTAAAGACACTATCCTGAAATTGAAGTATAAACACAATCAATCAAAGCCTATGGATGCTACCTTCAAATACATGATCATGAAATTACAAAAATTACCTCCTGCAAGCCAAGGGTTATGCCTAGGCGAGAATCAGCGCAAATGGTGTCAGAATATAAGTCCGCAGCTGTGACAGACAGATGCAAATTTCAGCAATACAATTCCATCTCCACGTAATAGCTCTAAAATTCTTATGTTTTATTCCAATTCAATTTATTTTCTCATAAAATGTGATTCTACACACACAAAAGCAAAAGAAAAATCAAAAAGAAAGAAATAAAGAAGAAAAATAGATTGCATACCTATGCTTGAGAGACTGAAAGCTTGATTCTGAGTATTCTTGAGCTTGGGGAAAAGAAAATGGCAGAAACAAAGATAACAAAAAGAAAAAAGAAAAAGAAGAGTTGTAGATTGATTAAGATAGAGAGTTCCAAGGAATTCAAATTCTAAAATCCTGCAGGATTCTTCTCTCTATTATCTTAAAAAAAAGTATTTAATAAAACTTCTTTTGTACATAAATTTTATTATTACTAATTCATTTATGCACAAAAGAGGGGGGCAATTGTTGGCCCAAAAAATAAAATAATTATTTTTATGTATATAAAAAGCTTGGGTTATGTTTTTAGGATATAGTTTATATTTTCTAGAAAATAATGCACGTGTAAGCTGACCTGCAACCCATGAGAGAGCCCGGCACCACGCGGGGCGTGTCCTCCATACGCAGCGCGTAAACAAGGCGTCCGGAGAAATCAAACGTCAGAAACTCAAATACGCAGCGCGTCCTTCCCGTTACGTGGGGCGTACTTTCTTACGCGGGACGTACTTGCTAATACGTCATGCGTAAGACGCATCCGCAGAGTGTTCCAATATCAGAAGCTCCAATACGCAGGGCGTATCCACCTATACGCAGGGCGTACTCTTTCCTACGCGGGACGTAACACCAGAGGCGCCACGCGCAGATACCATCAACGAAACGCACAAGCTTCAGGACCTCCAGTACGCAGGGCGTAACCAACGATACGCGGGGCGTATCGCCTCTTCCGGTAACAGTTGGAAGCAGTCAATGGAAGTTGAGGTAGTGGGGTGATGTGGCATGAAGGTAGTTGTGTTAGTTGGTTAATAATTACCAAAATACCACTGAATAATTACCAAAATGCCACTCCAAAATACTATAAATAGACCCCTCCCCTTCATAAAAAATCACACTCAAACACACAATAAAACCCCTCTCTAAAGGTCTCTTCCAATGCTCTCTTTCTAGTTTAGTTCTTAGCTCCTAAGTTCTTCAAGTTCTTCAAAGTTCTTTCTTTCGTTCTTCGTTTTTCTTAGTTTTAATCTCTCATTTAGCTTCCTTTCGCTTCAATTCAAGTTCTAAAGCCTCTTTTCAAGTCCTTTCCAATTCAATTTAGCATTCCAAAGCTTCTTTTCAAGTTTCTCAAATCAAATTAGTATTTTTAATCTGTTACTCTGCTCAATTTTCAATTAGAATTCCATTTTCCAAAGTAATTTTCCAGATTCGTCCAATCATTTTCAAAGCCCGTTTTCGTCCATTTAACGTCATTTTTTGCTTTCGATCCTTTCGACAAAGTTGTTCCTAACGTCCTGTATTTCGATTTAGCCTTTTGATTCACTCAATTCCGTGTCCAGAATCTCCGTTTACAAGCTGATCTTTATACCCCAAATTCTTTGAGCTATTCTGCCCAGATTTTTCCAAATTCGACTAGTCATATTCAATCTTCAATTTCGTCTGCTTACCCTTCGTTTTAGCCTTCGATCCCTTATACAAAGTTGTTCCTGACGTCCCGAAGTTCAATTCACACTATTTATTTGCCCAATTCCGTGTTCTTAAGCACTCCAACCAAGCTCCCCAACGTCAAGATTAAATCTACCCCATTTGCCTACCAACTTAGTCATTGCACAAGGCACATACCGTACGGGCCCGACCGGTTGCAGCTCTCCAAGGACCTCACGTCGACACCAAAATTCAATATCAATCCGAGATAGCTATTGTGGCTCTGAGTTTGTTATTGAATTCCAATTTGTTTTATTGCATTTCAATTCTTCGTATTGATTTGTTCGTTCTAATTCAATTGATTACCTATATGTTTAATATAGAGATTTCTCAATTGTAATCCATTTCCAATTTTATGTATTCAAACCTTTATTCATCAATAAAATACCAATTTTCACCAAATCTTGTGTCAATTTCGCACTTTAAATTCCTTTATTTTCTCGTCTTTAATTTACCCGCATTAGCTTAAATAAAACAATTTATCTAGCAAAGTTTTTATAACGGCGCTAGAGACCCACGAGGGACTTTTTCAATCCTTGCGTCCCTCGCCAATCGCTTCGATTTAGAATTCATGTTTTCGACGCACAATTTCACAAACGTAACCGTTTTTCATAATTGAGGAATAATTCCTCTGGCGCCCGCACCCTAACCACACGTGACAAGGTTGAAATTAGCATATTCGTAAAATATCGCTAACACAAACATACCAAATTGACTAACGTGTTAAAAGTCAAAGAGAAAAAAGTTATGTTTGTCCTTATATTTATTTATTTTATAAAATTAACTCCCCTTATTATCTAATTATCATAAATAAACCACAAAATAAAAACTAAAAATCAAATATACAATTTTTTTCCTCTCTTTAATTTCTTATTTTTATTCTTCTTTCTCTCTCTTCTCTCGCCTCTTTTTTAATTTCTCTCTAAAATATGAGTGAAAATATAGATAATTTGAGTGCAAAAGAACAAGGAACGACAATAAGAAGACAAATGCAAAGTATTATTGTGAGTAATTTATACAATATTGACTCAACATCTTATGTGTTCCCATGCCTTGGCACCCAATCCATTGTTTATACTGGACTGGAAACAAGGAAATTCCATATATATATTTTGTAAACAGGTTATAAAACTAATTTCTAGTTTTTCAGTATCAGACATTAACACTAAAACCCATGATTTATAAAGCGACATTATCAGACAAATGACAAATGGCACCAGAACCAGTGAGCTACTTTCAGAGATTCATTATCTAATATGAAATAGACTTGCCTCAGTTAACACCGTTGCATCAGCAATTTAATTTCCTATTTTTAACCACATTTGATTTTAAAAAGAGAAATTAATCAAATAGAGAAATTAACAAAGAGAAGAAAGAGAAGAGAGAGAAAGAAGAACAAAAATAAGAAATTAAAGAGATGAATAAGATGATATATTTGATTTTTATTTTTTATTTTGGGGTTTATTTATGATAATTAGATAATAAGGGGGTTAATTTATAAAATAAATACATATAAGGACCAAATTAACTCTTTTTTCTTTGACTTTTAACTCTGTTAATTAATTTGGTATGTGTTTACTAACGGAATGAAGTACATGTTACGATATTCCAAACTTTTAAACCACATGAGTGTTGTTTGAAAACATATGTAATCACAAGATTTATTTTTATACTTTTCACTTTTAATTTACATCCGAAGCACCAGCATTGTGTTTACTAATGAGAGAAAATCTGTTGTTCCCATTTCGGTGTCCCATTCCATACCCCTCTCACAAAAAGTGGTCCCTTTTAATCATGTGGGTCTCATTGGCTCATAAAATATATTATTTTAATTAAAAATGACCACTTTTTATGGGAGGGACATGGAATGGAACACCAAAATGGGGAAATCAGATTTTCTCCTCAAATTAATTAGTCCTATGTGCAACCTTTGATGTTTAAATAGTTTGAGAAAGCTTAATCTTTGATAGTGTGGGAAAGCATGGTATTTTTGAATGAGTTTTGCGTTTCCATTATTACTTTAAGTCATAAATACGATTGTAATTTGTGATTTAATATCAATTGAGAGCAAAGAAAAATAAAGAGTTTGAGAAAACACTTTGGTCCTGTTTGGTAAATAGCGTTTTAAGATAAAAAGAGCGGTTTTGATCAACTTTAGAGGTTTGACCACTGAAATCGTTAATTGAAGTGTTTGGTAGAGAGAGGTTTGAGAGAGAGTTTTGGGATGAAAACGCTAATTTAGAAAAAGCTCTTAAAAGAGGTTCTTCAATTAGCGTTTTGCAATATTAAAATTAATGGACTTCTTTAACCCTAATAAATAGACTCACTCTTCTCCTGCGCCAAAATTAATGTCCTTATTCGTCTTTTTGCACAAACCGCTATTATCAATCAGCTAATTTTTACCAAACAAGTCTACACAAACAGCTAATCAAATCAGCTAATGTAATCAGCTAACAGCTAACAGCTAATGTAATCAGCTAACAGCTGATTGCTAATGTAATCAGCTAACAGCTGACAGCTAATTCTCAAACAAGACTTTTATATATATAATTTTATCAGAATTCTTGAATTAGTCAAGCCCACACAATATTAAATTAATTCTTTTAGGGAGAAGGTCCATTACAATAGCCTCTTATTCGGATCCTTAAGTGTCTTTCATGTGTTGCCCTAGTGTATAACATACGTCCACCTGTTCTATAATATTTACCTTTAAGATTAAGACATAATAATTACGAAATATAATTAATTGGGAAAAAGTATAAAAATAAACCTTGTGGTTACACCAATTTTCGAACAACACTCATGTGGTTTAAAAGTTTGCAAAGTGGTACCATGTACTTCATTCCGTTAGCAAACACATACCAAATTGACTAACGGTGTTAAAAGTCAAAGAAAAAAGAGTTAATTTGGTCCTTACATTTATTTATTTTTATAAATTGACCCCCTTATTATCTAATAATCACAAATAAACCTTAAAATAAAAAATAAAAATCAAATATACCATCTTCTTCATCTCTCTTTAATTTCTTTTTTTTTCTTCTTTCTCTCTCATCTCTCTCTTAATTTCTCTCTCTAAAATAAAGCTATCCCCATCAACACTTTCAAAATTTCTATATATATACCTTTATTAATCTCCCCTTCAAACACTTAAATACATTCATTTAGTCCATAATCAAACTGGACTACAAATGAATCATCACTTTTCCTATTCACAATTTAAACAAAAACAAATTCAACTCCCTTTGATCATTCAGATAATGAAAAATAAATTCAACCCAAATTTAACAAACTTCTCAATCTCCTTACAAAGAATTCAGTTCATTGTAGTACAAATTACATTGATTGAATGATCTCTGAAACACAATTTTCAATTTCATCTTCCATTCCTCATTCTCACTACCGGAATTTTCCACCTTCCGGTCGTCATCTCCATGGATTCTTTCCTTTTTATTCTCTGAACCCAAAATACATCTTCTGTTCTTTCTATATCTAATCCCACAAGCATTGTAGAGAGACCGGAAAAAAACCAAACACTAAAATTATCAACTGGGTATTGATTAAAATTCAAATGGGTGTGATAAACAAGTATTGATTCAAAATTTAACACAGAAAAAAAAAAAACCCAAATTGAATGTATTCGGAATTTTGTAGCCTTGCGATCGGAACAACATTTCTTGTAGCCTTGCAATCGGAACAAGGGGGTTTTTGTAGCCTTGCAATCAGAACAACATTTCTTAATCTCAACATTTGTAATCTCATCGTCGGCATTAATGGATTTCTGGATAAAAAACAGAAGATGAACTCAAATCAGCGAATCTGAAAAACTTGAATCAGTAAAATTAAATCGTTGAAAACTCACCGTTTCTTTCAGGCCCATTGGATCATAAACCATAATCGTCTTCTTTGCGTGATTAGAGAGAGTTAGAGAGGACAAGGGTTTGATTATAGACTAAATGTATGTAAGTGTTTGAAGGGGAGATTAATAAATGTATATATATACATAATTTTGAAAGTGTTGATGGGGATAGTTTTATTTTAGAGAGAGAAATTAAGAGAAATTAAAAGAGAGGAGAGAGAAAGAAGAAAGAAAAAAGAAATTAAAGAGAGATGGAAAAGATGATATATTTGATTTTTATTTTTTATGTTGGGGTTTATTTGTGATTATTAGATAATAAGGGGGTCAATTTATAAAAATAAATAAATATAAGAACCAAATTAATTCTTTTCCCTTTGACTTTTAACACCGTTAGTCAATTTGGTATGTATTTGCTAACGGAATGAAATACATAGTACCACTTTGCAAACTTTTAAACCACATGAGTGTTATTCGAAAATGGGTATAACCACAAGGTTTATTTTTGTACTTTTTCCTAATTAATTTTAACTAAAAGATTTTACTGTTCTTATATTAATTGTATTCACTAATTAACTTTTATTTATTTCTAAAATAAAAGGAAACTTAAATAAGGGTATATTTAGTAAACATCAATTAATGTACATTGATTGAATCAAAAAGTCAAATATTATGGAACAAATTTTTCTTTTTTTCTAGAAAGACAAATATTATGGAACGGAGAGAGTAACATATTAAAGACATGTGCATACATGTGAAAAAATTAAAATAAAAAATTACTATATCATATTCTGCAAGTGTTGGGTAAAATAAAACAAATTCCAAATAGTACTCGGACCTATTTGAACCTAAATATATTGCTTAGTTTTCCTTCGGGCTAAAAATTATTACCATTTGATATGAACTCATGGTACACCCCTTGTTAGGTTTCAAAGTTAAGGAACAAACGTAAAAAAAAAACCCGAAATCTCTAGGATTTAGGTCCCCACAAAAGTTCACACTAGTTGCATCTACACATCACTTTACAACTATTTGTATACGTGAAGCGTATTGGAGGTTGCTCTCAAGATTTACAGGTGAATGGTGCTTCTTCTTGAAGCACTCGCCATACCACGAAGCAAGAAACCCAACAACTAATGATTCTATGTCTCTCACGCATTGTCATTTCTTTCGTACCTCAATGTGCTAACTTTCGCTTGGTCCAATTCTTCCCTACCTCACCATGCTACCGCTTGGCTCTTTCTTTTTGCGCCTTTTATAGTGTGCCAACAAATCCATAGATGTGTCAGAATTGGTTAAGATTGTGTTGTACATTTGTCGGGTCGAAAGAACTCGCACAGCTCTATTCGAGCAAAAAGAGATCCGTCTAGCGCTCGTTTGTCATATCTTTGCTCTCAAGATTTACGGGTGAACAGTGCTTCTTCTTGAAGCACTTGCCAAACCACCAAGCAAGAAACCCAACAACTAATGATTCTATGTCTCTCACGCATTGTCATTTCTTTTGTACCTCAATGTGCTAACTTTCGCTTTGTCCAATTCTTCCCTGCCTCACTATGCTACCTCTTGGCTCTTTCTTTTTGCGCCTTTTATAATGCGTCAACAAATCCATAGACGTGCCATAATTGGTTAAGATTGCGTTGTACGTTTGTCGGGTCGAAAGGACTCGCACAGCTCTATTCGAGCAAAAAGAGATCAGCCTAGCGCTCCTTTGTCATATCTTTGGTGCACATCGAGGAATAAAGCGCACCGTGCCAGAAAACTGTTATTTTTATCCTGTCATTGTTCTGAATATAGCCGCACGACTCCGTTCCTCTGAAAGAGAGCATCACTGATCTATTCGGGCGATACCCATCTTACCTATATAAATTTTTATGGTATATAACAATTATAATGGAATTTTTTATTTAAAGTTATAAGGATTGAAAAACACTTATAAGAGTGAAAATTGGAGTTTTTTTTTTTAAATAAAAAGGAGCTTTTATCTCTATAAAGTTTCATTTCCGTGTTTGGTTTGGTTTAAGTGGCTAGCTAATTAATATTAACAACTTTACACTAAACCTTGGTGCTTTGGAAGGCTTTTGGAGCCGAATGGAAGCAAGAAAAATAGTCTCAACAGGTCAAAAGACATTACATTGAAGGCATGTTTAATGGGTAAATTCGAACAAACTTTAGCGAAAATTCATTCTTTAGTTTATTCTACTGAATTTTTTTTTATGTTTTTCGGTTTTCTTTGATGTGATTTGGTTTTCTTTGATGTGATTTTGATATTTGTTTTGAAGATATTTTTTTACGAACTAAAGAACCACGACTATGTTCTTTGCAAAGAAAAAAAACCATGCGACTCTATTAGTAACAACTAAAACCGTAACAACTTTGTTTGAGAAGAACATAGTTGCTCTAGATTTGTACATAAGGAACAAAGCCGTCACGACTGCTCGGACTTCTTTATTTCTTTTTATGCGTTTTTAATATGTTTCCACATGTTTTTTCGCAAAAATAATCTCAAATTGCTACTTTTATATAAATTAAGTTAGAAAAAAATTTAGGAAATGTTATTTTTAAAATTTTTTTTTTTCAAATTTGGTCAATTTTAGATATCATTGATTAAACGGGTTTAACAGTTATGTTGATTTTTGTTATCTCTACAACATATATGCATCATGTTATTACTGATATATAACTGAATACACGCAATATGTTAATTAGCCGAATGACTTTTACTTCGCAAATTCCCAATATGCTAATTCGCATATTGCATAATATGCAAAGTGAGATGCAACATTCAAATCATAACAATCGATCTTACGGTTGAACTTCCAAAATATCCTTCCACCTCAACCTTCCTTCGTCGCCTCTCTCACACTCACACTCCCAACTTTAGTTAACTCTTTCTCTCTACTTCCGTCTGCCTCATTGAATCACTCTCTCATGTCTTCATTCCCACTCTTCCTTAATCCTCACATTTATGCAAGGAGCAACGATGGCTCCGGGAAGAACATCGGTGACTTCGCTAGTGGGACTCATTAATTAGCGAGATTCAATCGTTAAAGCTCCAAATTCAATCCTTAGAGAATTGAATTTGGTGCAGGGGAAGAGGAAGACTGGGAAGGGGAGGGGAAATTGTGCATTTGAAAGAGGAAGGGGAAGATGAAAGATTAGAGTATTTTGAGGAAGTCTGGATATGTAATAGGTTGAGTAAATGAGCCTCCTATTTGATCCAGTTTTATAATTTTCCCTAAAAAAACAAAAAAAAAAACTATCTTGTACTATACACATGTTATAAACGAAAACTAAAATTAAAATTAAAATATTTCATGGAGCTTAATAAAGATATTCAAAATCTAAATATACTCTCAAGTTACAAAATGAAAAAAACATATTGTTGGGGGTAAATGTAATTTTTACATTTATTTACATTTTTACCATAGGTTTTAATGATAACCTATAATTCATAATTTTTACATTTATTCACATTCAAACTATAGGTTATAATTATAACCTATTGTTTGTCATCTTTATTATTTTTTGGTGTAAGAATAAAGAAAAACAAAAGAAAAACAAAAGAATATAAAAGAAAAGAAATAAAAAATAAAAAATAAAAAAAGAAATAGTCAAAAGAAGAGGAAAACATTTTGTTAGAGCATCTCCAATAGAGGGTGCCCAAAAGAGTGCCAGCTGATGTGGCATCAGGTTTGGCAACTTTTAAAGGGTGCCCACTATTGGAGTGATTGTGGGTGCCAAGGAAAGTTGCCAATTTTTGGCAACCTCTTGGCAACCTTATTTAATAATTTTTTAATATATTCTCCTAGAAATAATAAATTTGGAACATTTTATTTATAATAAAACAATAATTTGTAGGATTATAGTGGCAACTTTTTAAGCAACCTCTATTGGAGCATTTTTTAAGTAAAAGTTGCAAAAAATGATGTGGATGAAAGAGACAATAAAATACTATATTTTAGTAAGTTTTGGCACTCTTTTAGGCACCTCTATTGAAGATGCTCTTAGTGGGTGACAAAGTGGAAAAATGGCATTAAACTAACTTAAGTCTGCAGGAAAATCCGAAATAGCTCACTGGCCACTTTTGATTAAATTATTCGGGGAGCTAAACGTTCAAGATCATTAGAAGTGAGCTCGGATCCAGAAAATAGACGTCCCCAGCTTTTTGGATCCATCTTCAGCATCATCATAGGACGAACACAGAGAGAGCAGGAATTTTGCAAAGTTAGTTGCAGAAACACAATGCAATTTCGGATCAAAGCTACATAAACCAAGTTGAGGCCTATAATTAAGGGAGCACAACTACATTTTGTTCAAAGTGAAATCATGGAATTAGTAGTGGGTAAGTGTGTGCTTAGTGGGCACAAATCTCACATATAAATAACATTCTTCATCTTCATTCAACACCCCAACCAAATCAACAACAAAAATAATCAATCAACAAATCAAATACAACAAATACACAACACATATCAATCCAATTCTCAAATATATTCAGTCTATTCATATCTTTCTAGCCAAATCCGGTCCCTTTTCGATCCAAATTCATCACTAAATACAATTTTCAAGCTTCCGAGCTAATTCCAATCATTAATCCTTCATTCTTATCATCAATTTTAGCTACAATCTCTACAATTTCCAACTCATGTTCATCAATTTGAACACCAATTTTCAGCAGCCCCCTTTGTCCGATTTTAGCCACTAAAATCGTCCCTCTAGGTCCCTGATTCGGTATAATTTGCTCTTTTCTGATCAAACACAAATCCGATTAATTTTTCTACTCAAATTCACATCCAAAGACTCAACTTCCTAGCCAAAATATCAGTTTTTATCACGTCAATTCCGATTTACCTATACTCAAGTCCAATCAATTAAGCCCACTAAACACGCATCTTACTCAAGTCAAACATCGGTCTCAGGATAACGACCTCAGGGCAGATACAACGTTTCAACGCGACGCTTCGACACAATGGCTTACCGCTTCGGTTAATTCATTTCAACTGTTCATTTCAATTTCAATTATTATTATTGCTTTTGACATCATGGATATTAATTTGCTATTGTCTTGGTTGTAATTATTTCCATTCGGTTGATTGTAGCCCAAAACTCTCATTTTAAAGTAAATATAAAAGAAAAAATTCCAAAACTCTGGTATTTGCTTCATTATATTTAGATTTTTAATAACTGAAAACTATTGGTCCAATTCTAGTTAAAGTTGTGTTGACGGCAACTAGGAATCCAGGGAAACATTTTCACAATCCTTGCTTTTCCCGTACAATTGTTTGATTATTAGTCATTTTTTCCATTAGATATAGGCGCATATCTATAAAAACTGTTTTCTTAAACGTAGGTTGAGAACATAATTCTCTCTGGCACGCCCGCATTTTCCCGCACAAGTCAAGGTTGTAAAAGGAATATTTTTGTTACTCAAAAATATCGCCAATAATTTCAGACACGCCCAGTGGGACCGATTAAAAAACGTTTTTTGGTATTAGTACCAAAACTACGGTTTCTTAAGCTTTCCAAAAAATTTAAAAACATTTTTCTTTAACTTTTTTTTGTGCACACTCATTTTTCCTCTCACTTCACTATCACCAGAATTTGTTAGCTAACACCAACAATTTATGGCACACTCAGTGGGACTGATTCTTAAAATTTCGGTTTCTAAAATTTTTTGTCAAAATTTTTGTGTAATTACACTGCATTAGCTCACCTAGTTTAAAAACTCCCACGTCAAAGTTCTTAAGAGGAACACCCATATAACGAAATGGGACCTCCCCAAGCCTAATACCAATGATTGCCGCCAAACGAGTACCACGATGAAAAACAATCGAGCTACCCAAAAATAATTCCGACTTATTCCAATTAACCCTCTGGCCCGACAAAGAACCATACATATTACAAACATCCCTAATAACCTCCAAATTAGCAGACGAAGCTTTACAAAAAAGCAAGATATCATCCGCATAAAGTAAATGAGTAGGAAATACCTCCAAACCCGTGTACTGAATCGGAGCTAACCTCCCCGAATCTCTGAGACAAAGCAACCAACGACTAAGAAAGTCTTCAACAATCCCAAACAAAACAGGAGAAAGAGGATCCCCCTGTCTAACCCCTCTCGAACATTTAAAATAGCCACTAATTATCCCATCATTTAGAATAGAAATTCTAGAAGCCGACAAAATATTCAAAATCCAATCCCGAAGTTGCAAGGAGAAACCAAAAGCATCTAAAACCGCTAAAAGAAAATTCCATTCCAAAGTATCAAACGCCTTCTTAATATCCACCTTTAAAGCCATATTACCACCAAAACACTTTTTCCGAAGCATATTAGTGCCCTCCAAATCCATAGCAATGCACTGATGAATACTTCGCTTAGGAATAAACCAAACTGGTTAGCAGAAACAATATTTGAAGTAACAGAAGCAAGCCTATCAGCCAAAATCTTGGAAATTAATTTATAACAAAAATTGCTCATAGCAATCGGTCTATACTGATCAAGTGTAATGGCACCATCAACTTTTGGAATTAAAGCCATCATACTAGAGCATAAACCAGGAAGAACCATCCCATTCAGAAAAAAGCTCCTCACAACCTCATAAACATCCTTACCAACAACGTCCCAAAAATGTTGAAAAAAGATCCATGTGAACCCATCAGGACCAGGAGAGCTAGAACCATCCATCTCAAAAACAGCCTTTCTGACTTCAAAGATATCCGGACAATGAATAAACAAATCATTCTCAGCATTAGTAACCAATCTTGACACGACCTCATAAACCAAATCAAAATTACCGGGGCTGCCCAAATCATTTTTAAACAAAGTTGAATAAAAATCCTCAATATGAGAGTTAATCAGCATAGTATTAGTAACCAACTGATCATCAATCCTAAGAGCCGAAATTCCAGGCATAGCAGCACGATTTGAAGCCATTCTAGAAAGAACGATGAATTCCTATCACCATCTTTTAACCATTTCACCCTGTTTTTTCCCGTAAAAAAACTTCTTTCCTACGAAGAGCCGCATCCAGATTAGAATGAGCCGCAATCTCCTCAAGATAAAGAGAATCAGAAAAATAAAACACCAAGATATCATGTTGCACTTTAGCTAAACTCTCCTCAGACTCAGAAATTGCAATGTCAACATTACCAAAAAAATTCTTATTCCAATTTCTAGGATGAGAACCATTCCAATATTGCACCAATATATCAAGGATCAGGCGAAGACGCCTAAGCTTGTCACACAAACTTTGCATAAGAGGTAATCTAGGATGAGAACCATTCCAATACTCCACAACCACATCCCTAAGGCCCGGATGAAGAACCCACATAGCTTGAAAATGAAAGCGAGAAAACTTCCGCGGCCCATTAGAAAAAGTAAAAAACAAAGGACAATGATCAGAATGATGCCGCAACAAAGCCGTGCAACTAACAGTATTCCAGAAATCTGAAAAATTATATGAAACTAAAACCCTATCCAAGCGAGACTCCACTCTAGCAGAACCAACCCTACCATTAGACCAAGTAAAAAAATTACCCCGAGAGGGACAATCCATCAACAAACCATTATCAATAAAATTACGAAAATCATTGCAAGGCTTAGCAGCAGGAACTCTGCCAAGCTTCTCATGAGCACCTAAAACCGCATTAAAATCCCCCATAATAATCCACTGCCCACCCATCCTACTTTTCTGATCCAGAATACTATCAAACATAGAAGTTCTTCGATTAGCCCAAACACTACCATACACCACACAAACATAAGTATTAATTGATCTTAAATGCAACAAAACAAACTGCTCATGACGGAAACACACAGAAACAGAAGAAAAACGAACAGAAGAAAAAACCCAAAGAGTCGGCAAAGACCTATCATTAACAGCAATCAAAGAAAAACCCAAACTTCTCCAAAAAAAAGAAAACCTAACTGAATCAAAACTACCCATTGGCTCAGCAAGGCATAACAAATCAGGTTTATGAACCGAACACAAACGAAACAAATCATTCTGGGTATCTCTATTGAGAATACCCCTGCAATTCCAATATAAAACACTCATTTAAAACGAACCGGAGGCTTACTGGCCCGTTTCACACGAGATGAAATGTTCTCAGTAGTAGTCATAATCCTTTCACGTTGCTTCACTTTTTTACTATTCATAGTACTCCAACCAATATCATCCTCCTCAACTAAATCTGCCCAAGATTTTGAACCCTGAGATACAGGATCAGAAGCTGAAGAATTACCCGTTTCCAAAGCCCCAAAAATATTTGCCATCCCCGGAGAAGGAGGACGAGAAACATCAGAACCATCCTCCTGATACCCAAGCGGGCTGCCAGACAAAAACACAACCAAGTCACCCTCATGCTGATCCTCAATAAAACCCGGAGGCCCATCATGAACCCCAAGATCATTAAGCAACCTTGCATTAACCTGTTGAACCTGCACAACCTATGATTCCTTATGCACTTTGACCAAATTAAGATTTTGTTTAGCATTAACAACCACTTCTAGAGGTTTCTCAATCTTTTTCCCTTCAGTCGGTCTCTTATTTTTCCTACAATCATAAGCCATGTGACTAATATTAGAACACACTTTACAAAAGCTTGGCAATCTCTCATAAACAAGATCAATCCATATCTGTTTCCCTGCTCTTTCAATTCCAAGTTTAATTGGAAGATCGGAACTCAAATCAACATCAACCAACATTCGAGCATAATGCCCATAATCACCTTCAATAGTAGCCTTATCAAGCCTAATCAGAACTCCAACACCAGTTGCAATGTCTGACAAAATTTATGGATCCCAATATTCCCACGGATGCGAATATAGTCTAACCCAAACTTGTGCATTAGTAGACTTCTCAGCATACGGATCAAATCAGGAACCCATGATTGTAAACGAAACGTACCTGGCTTAACATTCACAATTCCCTTTGAGAAAAAATAATTTCTAGCCTTCTGAGAGTTAAGCACCACATGAAAGAACCCGCACCCAATAGATATAAGTCTCCAATTATCCTGAAACCCCCAAATTTTTGACAAAGCATCCTTAAGAGCTGCAACTTTCCAAGGGGAATCCCCTTTACTGAGAGTCAAATGCCTAATTAGAGAATATGAACAAAGTTCAACCCTTTTATCATATGCATGTTGAGAATTCTAATTGATTTCAACCCTCCAATTTCAGTAACCACAGCCATAGAACTCGGAACCGTATCAGCCTTGGCCGAAATAACCTTCGCATAAGAAAATTTATGACCAGCAGAAGGAGCAACATAAGCCTTACCCACCGAAATCTCAGGAATCGACGAAGAACACGCAATCTGGCCAGAATGATTAACGCCACCATAATTCTTTTGGATCAAACATATCATACAAAGTAATTTAATATTATGTTTATAACAAAATCTCATATGATTAACGCCACCATAATTCTTTTGGATCAAACATATCATACAAAGTAATTTAATATTATGTTTATAACGAAATCTCATGTGATTAACACTACCATAATTTTTTTCATTCTAATATTTTATATACAAATTAAGTGCAAATTATTTGAATTGGTTTCAAAGTATTTTTTTTTGAAAGGGGTTTCAAAGTATTCCTAATCATTAATTTTATTCAAATTACATTTGAAATTGATTTGATTCAAATTTATAGTAGATTTTTTAAAGGGTGCATATTGTTTTGTGTTAGAGAGTTCAAATTGAACTCGTGATTTGAACATTAAAAAATGTGAAGGTGAGATAAATAATTTGAAAAAATGAGAGTGAGATAGAACCACGGCAGAATGAGAATGGCAAGGCCGCAACCTAAAAACTCTTTAAAGGATAAGGACGGAAAAGTAGTAATTGATTTAATAACGGCAAAAGACAAGTCAAGAGTTATAAAATAAACTCCTTCAGAAATACATTAAAAGGGATTAATTCACCAAGCTTTTTAAAATATTATTCATCCAGCAAAAAAAAAAAAAATGAGAAACTATTGATTCCATTAAAATTTGTATAATTTTCAGAAATAATACCAATCTAGCTTTTTTTTAGTTGAACCCGCATATCACATGTTAGAAAAGAAGGGTTAAAGTAAAAGATACTCATATCGTTTTGGGTGAGGAGAAAATTTATCCGGAACATTTAAAATGGTACAATTTCACCCTTGACGTTAATAATTTGGGTCAATTTCAGAAATTATTATAAAATACAGGCATTTTTGTTCTTTATTTTACACTAATTGTATATCAATTCATTCTAAAAATAGATTTCATGTTTTTTATAATTTAATAATAGAATTGGAAATTAATATTTATAAATACAATGAATTTTTTGATTTTTTTTGTCTAATTCGTACAAAAGATAGTATATATTTTTTTTATTTTTTTCACATCCCAACATATGTTTGTGATTGTTACTGATAAAATGACGTACATGTGAAGTGTAGATAACAAGATTCATGACCGAGAAGACAGTTTGATGAATTATTTCTCAAATTGGCCCAATTTATCAACGTTAGGGGTAAAATTGCCCTTGGCTTCTAACGTTATGGGTAAAATTGCACCATTTTATGACCTAAAATTTTAGGAGTATTTTTGCATCTTAACCCAAAAGAGAATAAGTAGAATCTCAGTTATGTAACAGTCCACCACAAGTTTATATTCTTATTATTTTTAACACTCATGAAATTAGTAAAATATGTCTTCAGCGTATGACTACATTAAAGAAATTAGTGCTAAACGTAACTCAAAAATTACAATAAAAATTATTCGATTATGGAAATTTCCTCACAAGCCCAAGAAGAACACAATAGATGGCATCTGTATATTTATAACTTGGGATAATATTTGTCTAATAAAGACATACAATCCGTACATTGCACGTCTACTTATGTGGAAGTGAGGAATGCGCTCCTTTATATTTTCATAGTGGGAATCCATAGAGACAATCCACTATGTCCTAAAAACTTCTTTGTTTAAAAGGAATATAATGCATTGTAGTCTATTGATCATATATATTTTCCATTGTTCTGGGTACAAGATCTATGTGGTTGCGGGCATAGGAGATAGATGTTTGCCTGCAGTTAGGGAGATGCATTTGAGACTCATTGTGAGTTGGCTATGCAGGAAAACAACTGGTTACCGTTTATCATATTTGGATAGTTAGGAACAAGCCTTGTATGCAGAGTATCACTTTTAATTGTACAGATGTTATCTGCAACATTTCTTTCTATGTTAGAATGAAAAGTTCCTTGTATAATAGGTGGGAACTATGATTGGAGAAGTTGGATTATAGTGTTTGATTTTTGGGGCTTTTGGTTGGGTGTAAACCATTATCAATTCCCACATTGGAAAGGAATTAAAATAGAGGCCTTCAGGCAGCTTATAAAAGCAGATTAGAAGAAGTGAAGTAGTATCTTTGCGCTTGGGGCAATGACGCAGCTAGTGAGTTTCTAACCGAGGCGCGTCAATTGCTGGTTGAAAACTATTTCCAAACCCCCTCCTTGGCCTAGGTTCACCTTAGGCCTCGGAGAATTTTTGGAAGGGCTGCCTTTGGGGTAAAGCCCTACAATCTCAGTATAAACTTGAAATATTAGAAGGGTAATGGATATGTACACAGTTCTTTCCATTGACAACTCCTATATTTGGTTAGTTGTTTATTGTAAAATGACAATTAGTATAGGTTAGAATAATGCCAAGGTTCTGTTATTCCTGCATCTTTAATTTATCAATTAGACATGTTTTATTCGATCAATTGAGGTATTTCTACATATATTTTCTACTCCAGATATATGCCTTAAATTCATCTCATTCTGATATATTCCTTTTCTTATTGATGTGATTTCTATGGATCTTTCTTCTATTATGTTCTAATGAACATTGCAACAACTCAAAAATTGAGAGAAAATCTGTTGTATCCATTTTTTGTTTCTTTAGTTAACTTGTCAGAAACTTAATTTCACACTTGACTTAACTATCTTACTTTAATTCTATTAATTTTGGTCAACTTGGGTTAACTTTGGTCAACTTTGGTCGAAGTAGTATAATGAGTCTAAATGTTAGAAATTGAGTGAAAGACATGTAAGAGGACATCATATTTTCTACCCAAAAATTGGGAATAATGCATTATTAAGTTTTGATACTAGAGTAGTGCTAAAATGGACAAGGTTAAAAAATGCTACGTGCAGTTAAGAGTAAAGTCATAGATGGTGCGGTTTCACCCATAAAATTGGCAAATTGTGCCAATTTGAGACATTTTAAAAAAAATACTAATATAATTGTTCTCGTGTACTACACCAGTTATATATCAGTTTGTTCTGTAAAATTGATTTGCGCTTTTTCTAATTTAAGAATACATGTAAGCTGCATAAAATATCTGTTTTTTTTGTCCAACATATGAATACACGTGAAAAAAATTAAAAACTATCTCGTACTATTCACATGTTATAAAAAAATTAAAATTAAAATATTTCGTGGAGCTTAAAAATATTCAATATCCAAATATATTCTGAAGTTACACAATGAAAGAAACGTATATACAAGTATATACAAATATGAGCAATTAAGGTTGTCTTGAGTGGTAAGGATCTCTAGTGGCTTAAGTTACATCTCGAATAGTATAAGTAAAAAAAAAACCTTAATTGAGAGAGGACCCACCTGAAAGAGATTACAGGTGCATAATATTCGTATGATTTGCCCTAGGATTGTACACATAATATTAAAGGTGCTCCTCATAACACAAGGTGTTTATCCAACTGATACAAGCTACAAAAAGGTCATCCCAGCTGATCAGAAATTACAAGGTGGTCATCTAGCTGATCCCATAAGCAAATAAATTAAAATAGAATGTTGGTTAATAAAAGCCAAAACACTAGAGGCAGAATTGGGTATGTTTGAGAATGAACAATTAACCATCTGGAGGTAGAATGGATTTGTTTGAGAATGAATAGATGACCACGCCTGATAACAAGAAGCACCAACCCGTAGATGAGTTAAAAATACATCAAATGAACAAAGTTCATGACAAGAGAGAGTCATACACCTGAAGATTCCTTTGAAAATAACAAAGAGAGCTCAAAGCAGCTTCAATCAAACTCACACTAGTGTAGCTTAAAGAATCAGTCAAGAATGACAGACATGGTTAGAGTTGAATTCATGGATCTGGTCAACCAAGATTGCCCGAAACATCTTATTTCCTGAAAACGGAAGCCCTACACACACAAAAAAATGATGGGAGAAAATAAGGTCTGTTAGGATGTAAACCCACAAAAGGCTGAAAAACAATGACCAAAAAGAGTCGAGTCGCCTGCTAGGTTGAAAATCCGAAAGGACATCCTAGGCAATAGTAAGGCAATGAGAGAAAATGTCCAGTTAGAAAATCCGAAAGGAATATATTCTTTTTCAACGGTCGTCAGTGATTAATTGCTTGTCTCAGTAAAAATAGCTTTGTTTAAAATGAATATAATGCATTGTTCTGGGTACAAGATCAATGTGGTTGCGGGCATAGGAGATATATGTTTGCTTGCAATTAGGGAGATGCATTTGAGACGCATTGTGAATTGGCTATGCAGGAAAACAACTGGTTACCGTTTATCGTATTTGGATGGTTAGGAACAAGCCTTGTATGCAGAGTATCACTTTTAATTATACATGTGTTATCTGTAACATTTCTTTCTATGTTAGAATGAAAAATTCCTTGTATAAGAGGTGTGAATTATGATTGGAGAAGTTGGATTATAGTGTTTGATTTTTGGGGCTTTTGGTTGGGTGTAAACCATTATCAATTCCCACATTGGAAAGGAATTAAAATAGAGGCCTTCAGGCAGCTTATAAAAGCAGATTAGAAGAAGTGAAATAGTATCTTTGCGCTTGGGGCAATGACGCAGCTAGTGAGGTTCTAACCGAGGTGCGTCAATTGCTGGTTGAAAACTATTTCCAAACCCCCTCCTTGGCCTAGGTTCACCTTAGGCCTCGGAGAATTTCTGGAAGGGCTCCCTTTGGGGTAAAGCCCTACAATCTCAGTATAAACTTGAAATATTGGAAGGGTAGTGGATCTGTACACAGTTCTTTCCATTGACAACTCCTAGATTTGGTTAATTGTTTATTGTAAAATGACAATTAGTATAAGTTACAATAATGCCAAGGTTCTGTTATTCCTGCATCTTTAATTTATCAATTAGACATGTTTTATTCGATCAATTGAGGTATTTCTACATATATTTCCTACTCTAGATATATGCCTTAAATTCATCTCATTCTGATATATTCCTTCTCTTATTGATGTGATTTCTATGGATCTTTCTTCTATTATGTTCTAATGAACCTTGCAACAACTCAAAAATTGAGAGAAAATCTGTTGTATCCATTTTTTGTTTCTATACTTTACTTGTCAGCAACTCAATTTCACACTTGACTTAACTATCTTACTTTAATTCTATTAATTTTGGTTAATTTGGGTTAACTTTAGTCAACTTTGGTCGAAGTAGTATAATGAGTCTAAATGTTAGAAATTGAGTGAAAGACATGTAAGAGGATATCATATTTTCTACCCAAAAATTGGGAATAATGCATTGTTAATTTTTGATACTAGAGTAATGCTAAAATGGATAAGATTGAAAAATGACACGTGCAGTTAAGAGTAAAGTCATAAATGGTGCGATTTCACCAATAAAATTGGCAAATTGTGTCAATTTCATGATTGAGAACACAGTTTGATAAATTATTTCTCAAATTGACCCAATTTATCAATGTTAGGGGTAAAATTGCTCGTGACTTAAAATTTTAGGAGTATTTTTGCATCTTAACCTAAAAGAGAATAAGTAGAATCTCATTTATGTAACAGTCCACCACAAGTTTATATTCTTATTATTTTTAACACTCATAAAATTAGTAAAATATGTTTTCAGCGTATGACTACATTAAAGAAATTAGTGCTAAACGTAACTCAAAAATTACAATAAAAATTATTCGATTATGGAAAATTCCTCACAAGCCCAAGAAGAACACAATCAATGGCATCTGTATATTTATAACTTGGGTTAATATTTTTCTAATAAAGACATACAATCTGTACATTGCACGTCTAGTTATGTGGAAGTGAGGAATGCGCTACTTTATATTTTGATAGTGGGAATCCATAGAGACAATCCGCTATGTCATATTGCTTGATAAAACTTCTTTGTTTAAAAGGAATATAATGCATTGTAGTCTATTGATCATATATATTTTCCATTGTTCTGGGTACAAGATTTATGTGGTTGCGGGCATTGGAGATAGATGTTTGCCTGCAGTTAGGGAGATGCATTTCAGACGCATTGTGAGTTGGCTATGCAGGAAAACAACTGGTTACCGTAAATCATATTTGGATGGTTAGGAACAAGCCTTGTATGCAGAGTACCACTTTTAATTGTACAGATGTTATCTGTAACATTTCTTTCTATGTTAGAATGAAAAGTTCCTTGTATAAGAGGTGGGAACTATGACTGGAGAAGTTGGATTATAGTGTTTGATTTTTGGGGCTTTTGGTTGGGTGTAAACCATTATCAATTCCCACATTGGAAAGGAATTAAAATAGAGGCCTTCAGGCAGCTTATAAAAGCAGATTAGAAGAAGTGAAGTAGTATCTTTGCGCTTGGGGCAATGACGCAGCTAGTGAGGTTCTAACCGAGGCGCGTCAATTGCTGGTTGAAAACTATTTCCAAACCCCCTCCTTGGCCTAGGTTCACCTTAGGCCTCGGAGAATTTTTGGAAGGGCTGCCTTTGGGGTAAAGCCCTACAATCTCAGTATAAACTTGAAATATTAGAAGGGTAATGGATATGTACACAGTTCTTTCCATTGACAACTCCTATATTTGGTTAGTTGTTTATTGTAAAATGACAATTAGTATAGGTTAGAATAATGCCAAGGTTATGTTATTCCTGCATCTTTAATTTATCAATTAGACATGTTTTATTCGATCAATTGAGGTATTTCTACATATATTTTCTACTCCAGATATATGCCTTAAATTCATCTCATTCTGATATATTCCTTTTCTTATTGATGTGATTTCTATGGATCTTTCTTCTATTATGTTCTAATGAACATTACAACAACTCAAAAATTGAGAGAAAATCTGTTGTATCCATTTTTTGTTTGTTTACTTTACTTGCTAGCAACTCAATTTCACACTTGACTTAACTATCTTACTTTAATTCTATTAATTTTGGTTAACTTGGGTTAACTTTGGTCAACTTTGGTCGAAGCAGTATAATGAGTATAAATGTTAGAAATGGAGTGAAAGACATGTAAGAGGACATCATATTTTATACACAAAAATTGGGAATAATGCATTGTTAATTTTTGATACTAGAGTAGTGCTAAAATGGATAAGGTTAAAAAATGACACGTGCAGTTAAGAGTAAAGTCATAAATGGTGCGATTTCACCCATAAAATTGGCAAATTGTGTCAATTTCATGATTGAGAAGACAGTTTGATGAATTATTTCTCAAATTGACCCAATTTATCAATGTTAGGGGTAAAATTGCTCTTAGCTTCTAACGTTATGGGTAAAATTGCTCGTGACTTAAAATTTTAGGAGTATTTTTGCATCTTAACCTAAAAGAGAATAAGTAGAATCTCATTTATGTAACAATCCACCACAAGTTTATATTCTTATTATTTTTAACACTCATAAAATTAGTAAAATATGTCTTCAGCGTATGGCTACATTGAAGAAATTAGTGCTAAACGTAACTCAAAAATTACAATAAAAATTATTCGATTATGGAAAATTCCTCACAAGCCGAAGAAGAACACAATCAATGGCATCTGTATATTTATAACTTGGGTTAATATTTGTCTAATAAAGACATACAATCCGTACATTGCACGTCTAGTATGTGGAAGTGAGGAATGCGCAACTTTATATTTTGATAGTGGAAATCCATAGAGACAGTCCGCTATGTCCTATTGCTTGATAAAACTTCTTTGTTTAAAAGGAATATAATGCATTATAGTCTATTGATTATATATATTTTCCATTGTTCTGGGTACAAGATCTATGTGGTTGCGGGCATAGGAGATAGATGTTTGCCTGCAGTTAGGGAGATGCATTTGAGACTCATTGTGAGTTGGCTATGCAGGAAACAACTGGTTACCGTAAATCATATTTGGATGGTTAGGAACAAGCCTTGTATGCAGAGTATCACTTTTAATTGTACAAATGTTATCTGTAACATTTCTTTCTATGTTAGAATGAAAAGTTCCTTGTATAAGAGGTGGGAATTATGACTGGAGAAGTTGGATGATAGTGTTTGATTTTTGGGGCTTTTGGTTGGGTGTAAACCATTATCAATTCCCACATTGGAAAGGAATTAAAATAGAGGCCTTCAGGCAGCTTATAAAAGCAGATTAGAAGAAGTGAAGTAGTATCTTTGCGCTTGGGGTAATGACGCAGCTAGTGAGGTTCTAACCGAGGCGCGTCAATTGCTGGTTGAAAACTATTTCCAAACCCCCTCCTTGGCCTAGGTTCACCTTAGGCCTCGGAGAATTTCTGGAAGGGCTCCCTTTGGGGTAAAGCCCTACAAAATCAGTATAAACTTGAAATATTGGAAGGGTAATGGATCTGTCAACTCCTAGATTTGGTTAATTGTTTATTGTAAAATGACAATTAGTATAAGTTACAATAATGCCAAGGTTCTGTTATTCCTGCATCTTTAATTTATCAATTAGACATGTTTTATTCGATCAATTGAGGTATTTCTACATATATTTTCTACTCTAGATATATGACTTAAATTCATCTCATTCTGATATATTCCTTTTCTTATTGATGTGATTTCTATGGATCTTTCTTCTATTGTGTTCTAATGCACATTGCAACAACTTAAAAATTGAGAGAAAATCTGTTGTATCCATTTTTTGTTTCTTTACTTTACTTGTCAGCAACTCAATTTCACACTTGACTTAACTATCTTACTTTAATTCTATTAATTTTGGTTAACTTGGGTTAACTTTGGTCAACTTTGGTCGAAGTAGTATAATGAGTCTAAATGTTAGAAATTGAGTGAAAGACATGTAAGAGGACATCATATTTTCTACCCAAAAATTGGGAATAATGCATTGTTAATTTTTGATACTAGAGTAGTGCTAAAATGGATAAGGTTAAAAAATGACACGTGCAGTTAAGAGTAAAGTCATAAATGGTGCGATTTCACCCATAAAATTGGCAAATTGTGTCAATTTCATGATTGAGAAGACAGTTTGATGAATTATTTCTCAAATTGACCCAATTTATCAATGTTAGGGGTAAAATTGCTCTTGACTTCTAACGTTATGGGTAAAATTGCTCGTGACCTAATATTTTAGGAGTATTTTTGCATCTTAACCCAAAAGAGAATAAGTAGAATCTCATTTATGTAACAATCCGCCACAAGTTTATATTCTTATTATTTTTAACACTCATAAAATTAGTAAAATATGTCTTCAGCGTATGACTACATTGAAGAAATTAGTGCTAAACGTAACTCAAAAATTACAATAAAAAGTATTCGATTATGGAAAATTTCTCACAAGCCCAAGAAGAACACAATCAATGGCATCTGTATATTTATAACTTGGGTTAATATTTGTCTAATAAAGACATACAATCCGTACATTTCACGTCTAGTTATGTGGAAGTGAGGAATGCGCTACTTTATATTTTGATAGTGGGAATCCATAGAGACAGTCCGCTATGTCCTATTGCTTGATAAAACTTCTTTGCTTAAAAGGAATACAATGCATTGTAGTCTATTTGATCATATATATTTTCCATTGTTATAGGTACAAGATCTATGTGGTTGCGGGCATTGGAGATAGATGTTTGCCTGCAGTTAGGGAGATGCATTTCAGACGCATTGTGAGTTGGCTATGCAGGAAAACAACTGGTTACCGTAAATCATATTTGGATGGTTAGGAACAAGCCTTGTATGCAGAGTATCACTTTTAATTGTACAGATGTTATCTGTAACATTTCTTTCTATGTTAGAATGAAAAGTTCCTTGTATAAGAGGTGGGAACTATGACTGGAGAAGTTGGATTATAGTGTTTGATTTTTGGGGCTTTTGGTTGGGTGTAAACCATTATCAATTCCCACATTGGAAATGAATTAAAATAGAGATTTTCAGGCAGCTTATAAAAGCAGATTAGAAGAAGTGAAGTAGTATCTTTGCGCTTGGGGCAATGACGCAGCTAGTGAGGTTCTAACCGAGGCGCGTCAATTGTTGGTTGAAAACTATTTCCAAACCCCCTCCTTGGCCTAGGTTCACCTTAGGCCTCAGAGAATTTCTGGAAGGGCTCCCTTTGGGGTAAAGCCCTACAATCTCAGTATAAACTTGAAATATTGGAAGGGTAATGGATCTGTCAACTCCTAGATTTGGTTAATTGTTTATTGTAAAATGACAATTACTATAAGTTACAATAATGCCAAGGTTCTGTTATTCCTGCATCTTTAATTTATCAATTAGACATGTTTTATTCGATCAATTGAGGTATTTCTACATATATTTTCTACTCTAGATATATGCCTTAAATTCATCTCATTCTGATATATTCCTTTTCTTATTGATATGATTTCTATGGATCTTTCTTCTATTATGTTCTAATGCACATTGTAACAACTTAAAAATTGAGAGAAAATCTGTTGTATCCATTTTTTGTTTCTATACTCAATTTCACACTTGACTTAACTATCTTACTTTAATTCTATTAATTTTGGTTAATTTGGGTTAACTTTAGTCAACTTTGGTCGAAGTAGTATAATGAGTCTAAATGTTAGAAATTGAGTGAAAGACATGTAAGAGGATATCATATTTTCTACCCAAAAATTGGGAATAATGCATTGTTAATTTTTGATACTAGAGTAGTGCTAAAATGGATAAGTTTAAAAAATGACACGTGCAGTTAAGAGTAAAGTCATAAATGGTGCGATTTCACCCATAAAATTGGCAAATTGTGTCAGTTTCATGATTGAGAAGACAGTTTGATGAATTATTTTTCAAATTGACCCAATTTATCAATGTTAGGGGTAAAATTGCTTTTGGCTTCTAACGTTATGGGTAAAATTGCTCGTGACCTAAAATTTTAGGAGTATTTTTGCATCTTAACCCAAAAGAGAATAAGTAGAATCTCATTTATGTAACAGTCCACCACAAGTTTATATTCTTATTATTTTTAACACTCATAAAATTAGTAAAAATATGTCTTCAGCGTATGACTACATTGAAGAAATTAGTGCTAAACGTAACTCAAAAAGTACAATAAAAAATTTTCGATTATGGAAAATTCCTCACAAGCTCAAGAAGAACACAATCAACGGCATCTGTATATTTATAACTTGGGTTAATATTTGTCTAATAAAGACATACAATCCGTACATTGCACGTCTAGTTATGTGGAAGTGAGGAATGCGCCACTTTATATTTTGATAGTGGGAATCCATAGAGACAGTCCGCTATGTCCTATTGCTTGATAAAACTTCTTTGTTTAAAAGGAATATAATGCATTGTAGTCTATTGATCATATATATTTTCCATTGTTCTGGGTACAAGATCTATGTGGTTGCGGGCATAGGAGATAGATGTTTGCCTGCAGTTAGGCAGATGCATTTGAGACTCATTGTGAGTTGGCTATGCAGGAAAACAACTGGTTACCGTTTATCATATTTGGATGGTTAGGAACAAGCCTTGTATGCAGAGTATCACTTTTAATTGTACAGATGTTATCTGTAACATTTCTTTCTATGTTAGAATTAAAAGTATAAGAGGTGAAAATTATGATTGGAGAAGTTGGATTATAGTGTTTGATTTTTGGGGCTTTTGTTTGGGTGTAAACCATTATCAATTCCCACATTGGAAAGGAATTAAAATAGAGGCCTTCAGGCAGCTTATAAAAGCAGATTAGAAGAAGTGAAGTAGTATCTTTGCTCTTGGGGCAATGACGCAGCTAGTGAGGTTCTAACCGAGGTTTGTCAATTGTTGGTTGAAAACTATTTCCAAACCCCCTCCTTGGCCTAGGTTCACCTTAGGCCTCGGAGAATTTCTGGAAGGGCTCTCTTTGGGGTAAAGCCCTACAATCTCAGTATAAACTTGAAATATTGTAAGGGTAGTGGATCTGTGCACAGTTCTTTCCATTGACAACTCCTAGATTTGGTTAATTGTTTATTGTAAAATAACAATTAGTATAAGTTATAATAATGTCAAGGTTCTGTTATACCTGCATCTTTAATTTATCAATTAGACATGTTTTATTCGATCAATTGAGGTATTTATACATATATTTTTTATATTCTTTTTCTTATTGATGTGATTTCTATGGATCTTTCTTCTATTATGTTCTAATGAAAATTGCAACAATTCAAAAATTGAGAGAAAATCTGTTGTATCCATTTTTTGTTTCTTTACTTTACTTGTCAGCAACTCGTTACAATAATCCCAAGGTTCAAATATGTGAGTTTGTCATGCTTTAATGTAGGCATTTGGAACATCATTGCAATTTAGGCCTTTGCGGGAATGATTGATCTGTCTCTTTGGCTTGTGATGGATTAGAGAGTGTTTGTCTACCAATAGAAGGAGAAATCCTCCAATTTCTGTTTATCCAAGAAGGAAGACAATGTTGGCATTTTATTTGAATTTTATTGCCTATTTCCTGTGTTCATATCAGTTGTTGAACTGTTTAAGTAGACGATCTTTCTTTTCATTATTACATAGAATTACAAGAAAAGAGTCCTATAGTCTGAGTCTCAATATTGAATATCATCTACTATGGTCATGTGATCTCTCTAAGAATTCATTCACATCATCTTTAAAAAATACTAATATATTGTTCTCGTGTACTACACCGTACTACACCGGTTACATATCAATTTGTTCTATGAAATTGATTTGGGCTTTTTCTGATTTAAGAATACCTGTAAAATTGACAAAATATTTGTATTTTTTTTTTTGCCCAACATATGAAGACACGTGAAAAAAAATTAAAAAAAGTATATACAAATATGAGCCATTAAGGTTGTCTTGAGTGGTAAGAACCTCTAATGTCTTAAGTTAGATATCCGATAATGTAAAAAAAAAACCTTAATTGATGGAGGAGCCACCTCGAAGAGATTAAAAGTGCATAATATTTGATTGATTAGAACTTTTTCCAATTGAAACATTTTTATACCAATAATTAATGAATGAAATATAGCAGAGTTGGAGTATATACTAAAAAGGAAAAGGAGAAGAATCAATATCTATAGCAGTATTCTGATCAGAGAACAGATGCAGCAAGTATACATATATATATCCCACACCGCTTAAGGGGAAGCAGCTCTTGATTTTAGCTTGCATATATAACTGGAAAGCCAATTTGAAGTTAAAATTCACGGAGCCATGCGGTAAGCACAAAGCGAACTATTCTTTCGCCTTTTACTAAAGAATACCGTGTGCTTGCCGCTATTTAGTGGCATACCCTTATTTTTGGAAGTTTCGCTCTTATTGAGTGTGACTTTGTCAATTGTAGTGTTGAATCTTATGTTAGCTCTTGAAAACATTAAGCCAATTTCTCCGTAATGAAGAAGAGAAGTTTGCAGATTTATAAATATATAAGGAAGAAGTGAATAGCTGCGTTTTCTTTCTGAAAAAATGAAGTATCAATAGAGAATAATAGAATACAGCTGAAATAAGTTCATTACAGATCATACTACTAAATTAAATCTGTAGATGCTGTAATTGTAATTTAAAATTGAATCTTTCTTCAAACATGAGATGACTTATGAATGGCTAATTTTGGATAAATGAGATTGACTTTAATCTGAATTATTAGACTCAAAATCCACAATCTACTCTTATTTTTCAGTTCGCCATTACCAGGATTGGAGCAGTCCCAGCATTGCAATCCTCATTTTTCTGATTGATTAGGATGTGAGATATATAAACAAACATCTTTTATCTTTAGTATCTCCTTGAGTTGGTTTGGCTCTTAAATTTAAGTTTATTCTTTTTGTCCAATCCCACATTGGCAACATCATAGAGAGGAGAAGGAGGGGTGCAATATAAATAAGCAAATTAGTTGTTATACAAGCCATACCTTTCTCGGCTTTTGGATAAATGTTCTCATATCATATGAGTTCGATTGACTTTTAAAATGGATAATTTTTAAAATAATCTCCCATTTTCAGTTGGAGCAATTAGTCAGCATGGGAATCCTCATTTTTCTGTTTGAAGGTAGATATATGAACAAACATCTTCACCATCTCCTTGAGTTGGCTTGGCTCTAAGTTTATATTTTGGCTTTTACAATCCCACATCCGCTAACATCATAAAGAGGAAGAGGAGGGTTGCAATATACATAAAGAAATTAGATGTTATAGAAGGTATATCTTTCTCTGCCCTTTTGGCTAAGATAAGTGTAGTATTTGTTTTTATCAGTTTAATATTTGATACATAGGATAGAGAGAAATGAGGTATACTAATTGTATTGTTACTAATAATAGGGACTATAAATACATAGTTGTTATACAAGATTAAAAAAAAATCTAATTTTGAAGTTTAAACTTAGCTGATTTGACCAGATTGAATTGATCTAGTTACAACTAATTATAAGTAAACATAATTATCATTAACATTTTGAAGCTGGTCTTTGGGGTGTCCACTCTTGCGCTATGATGGCTATAAAGATTTTGGTATTACTCACTTCTTAGAGCACCCTAGATGCACCAGTGGGTGTATCACTTTGCTAAAAGTGATACAATTTATTGTATCTTTGGATTGTAGGGGTTTGCATCATTGGAGGAGAGATGGTTTTTATATCACAATTGTAATATAAACGGTCAAAAAAAAGGGTAAAATGCATATGTGGTCCATGCAACATCCTGCGGCTGAGATCGAGGCTCAGCTGGCACGTGTGTTACACGCGCGCTTGAGGCGCGTCCAGCTGCAAAAGTGGACTGTGACCTTTTATTATTATTTTCTTTTAAATTCGAAAAAGCAGGCGGTGGAAGCAGGCGATATATATTAAATATAAAACTAAAAACATGTATCCGATGAACCCATCCATCTATCCTTTTAATTTTGTTTGAAATTATACAGCTTTTGAATTAAAATATAACCGTTTTCTATCCGTTTATATCCGTTGCACATTTTTTTAAAAATTTCATTATAAATACCCAATCCATTTACATTTTGCATATGATGCCAAATATTTACACAACCAAAAAATACATCTAAATACTACATGTTGCATTTTTAGAGGTATGGATAAACGTCTAAGGCAAGAAAAATTCCTCGGAGAAAAATCGATATTCTGATTCGCAACACCCTAATCCTTTCCAAATGCCAAACCGAAATACTTCGAATATGCAAATATCTCCCATGAGGAGATCTCCGCAACCCGAATTTCCTCAAAATTACGGTAATTTTGTACCAAACCCTCAAAACTTCTACCATCCCGATGTTCAGTACGCCAATATGACCCAATATAACGATAGTCAACCGATGAACAATCACCTCCAAAATTCGGATTATACTGATCCGTATCTTTCATTCAATAGTTCAAGAAGTTCATTTTTCGGATCACAGTCGCCAAATCTTGACCCGCCAAATCGGGGTGCTGTCGATCTTGATGATGAAGACGAAGAAGAAGAACAAGAAGAGATTGACGAATCACTTCTCGGTGAACCTGTTGCCGAGCCAAAAAAGAAGCAAAAACAGTATAAATAGACGTATGAACTAGAAGACGTATTATGTAAATGTTTTTTATCAATAACTACAGATAATGTTGTTGGTACGGCTCAGAAGGAAAGACAATTCTGGACTCGAATAAGCAATATGTTCAATGAAGGGAGGCCCAGAAATTCGGAAGCACTCACAGGCGTTAAGGGTAAGAATAAATTTTTACGAATCCGTAGAGAAACCAATAGATTTGTTGGTTCATTTATGAAAGTGCAGAATTTAGAATTAAGTGGAAAAGGGGATAATGAACGCGTTGAACATGCTCGAACTCTATACCGAGCAAAGTGGAACACGACATTCAACTATATCCATTGTTGGTGGATTTTATGCAACGAACCTAAATGGCGAAACTATATTCTGTCAAATCGTGGAACCGTTGGAGGTGAAGAGGTTGCCGAAACAGAAGAGAGACGTGAACGACCACCAGGAATCAAGGCGGCGAAGGCGGCGGCTAAAGACAAAGGCAAACAGAAGCCAACATCGTCCGCCATCAGTGATGATCTATCTCGTGTTGAAAAAATGCATGAAGAAAAAATGCTAGCGGCGAAGGAAGTGGCACGGCAAAATTACTATGTTATGATGCAACGAGATTTTGATTTTATCAATAAGGGTTCAGTCGGAATGGATGAAGAGCAGAAAAAATATATGATATTATGTGCTCTTACCTCATGAAGAAATACCCAGATGTATTCCCTTAATCTTGTTAGTTTGCATTGTATTTTTTTTAATTGTGTTTTTTTAATTATTAGTGGACTAATTGTACTTTTAGTTTTTAATGGTAACATCTCTTTACATTGTATTATTAGTTTTTAGTGGTAACATCTCTTTTAATTGTATTTTTTTTAAAATTGTATTTTAGTATTATTTCAATACAACAACACATAAATTAAAAAACATATTATTTCAATACAACAACACATAAACTAAAAACTATATTAATCCCTCATATTAATCCCAACGGACTGCTCGGTCTCAAAAATCTCTACAGCTTCATGGATTGTGTCGATATAATCAGATGGAAGACTTGCCCATGGTGATTCAGCACGTCCCCATACTTCACTGCAATTGTTTTTCTACGCACTTGCTCGTTGGAGAGAAATAGATGCACCACGAAGAGATTGCCAATTTTCACATAAAGAAGTTGGATAAGTATTATGAAGCTCATGAAATGCAGTAGACGTTAGAAAAAATATTACAGAAATATTTTTCCTTTGTGTATAGTTTGCTCTAAAACCCCTCGTATTTTCAAACAACAATCAAGAAAAATACGCATTCCATGCATCAAATGGCATAAACCATTTCATAAATGTTTGTACGTTTGCAGGAATAGTATGTTGGTCCCTTATAACGTTACAAGTATAGTTCCAAGGGGGGTTAGGAACTATTTAAAATTTTTTAAGCTAGGGCAGACTTCTTTTTCATGAGAAAAAGGTTTGGACAACGGCGCTGAGTTAATAGCAAGATACTGGCTTAGTCAACTAGTGACTAGGTCAGTTTCTTTACTTGAGTCAGGAGATAGCACTTAGAGTCTATTCCTGAGCTCAGATATTCAATGCGCACAACTCAGCTTGACCTCTTTACTTGGTCAGTTTTTGTTTAAGTAAGCAATACATATATAAAGGAGTTTAAGGTTAGAAATATGTTACTCAGCAGATTTATCCAGGTTCGGCCTCCAAGCCTACGTCCTGTCCCCGGAACACATTCCGAGATTTCGAATTCTCTACTGAGCTCTTTAACGGTAGAGCATCAAACCTTTTACAATCTTAGCAACTGAGTATAACAAGAGTACCTTCCTCTATACCTCTACTCAATCCTAATCTCTCGCTGAGTACTATAACCGAGTACTCAGCATCTCCTTTCTAATCTCTAGAAATGATAAGTGTTTGTCCTAAACAATGATTGCTAAGACACCTTAGATGATTGAATAATCACTCTAGACTTTTACATAAAAGATATGAAATTTAGTGTAAGATTGCTTTGCTTTTTCTTGCAGAAATTTGCGTAGAGATTTGGTCAGCGTAATGGCTTGATCAAGTTCTGTGTAGAATGAAGCAACTGAAGGGCTCTATTTATAGAGACGTCTGAGGCATCGGTCATTTCGAATTTCGAAATAACCGTTGGAGGGAAACGGCTTCCTGTCGTTGTCATCCTGTCTTGCTCAGAGCTCTCGGCCAATCAGATTAGAGTATCTTCTGTCCTCGGTCAGCTTTTGGTCAGCTCGGCAGAATGTCTCTCCATTTATGGTAATGTCAACTAGACATCATACTGTGTCGTCTGAACTTTACCCAAAGTGGAAACACTTTGTCTGGAAGTTGTTCTTAGACAGCTCCTGTCTTGTACTATTTGTCGAATAAACTCAGCAGCTTCGTCCCGAAGTTGTTCCACGAAGGTCTTCTAGATCCTTCTTCCGCTGAGCTGCGTTTTGTCCATAACGACAGCATTTTGACATACGCGGGTCGAGTTGCCATAAACTGTTTGACTTGGGCTTTGACTTCCGTATTGGGCTTTGGGCCTTTTAAACTTTTTATCTTATAAACAATTTAACTCAACATTGAACAAACACATTAGTAGAATAAATCAAAGCATTTAAACTTAGTGTGTTTAGAATATGTTTTTAATTATACTTAAACAATTTTGTCAAATCAAAATTATGTGGAAAGGTGTTTCAACAAACTCCCCCATTTTGATGTTGGCAAAACTATTCAGCGAAGAACTCAGTATTGAGCTCCCCCATGATAGTTGACCTAATATAACTTAGCAAACTCCCCCGTCAGGGTTGAGCCACTGACTTAGTTTTACTCTAAACATTTGAAGGTTTAATCGAGTAAGTCTAAGGTCAGTTTTCAGATATAGGTCAGCTCATGGAACATATTCTATTTTACTCAGTGTTTAAGCGGAAGTTATAGCATTCAGAGAGCGCTGAGTAATTTGTTGTTCAATGAGTCTTATAAGACAATGTTTTATAAACATACAAGTCAATGTCAAACATGTTATGAGCATTGGGTACGATCAACAAGTTTTATAAGCATTAAACATAGTTGATGTAATTGAAGATACATAATAACTTAATACTCAGCATCGTATAAAATAACTCATAACTCAGTTTTAGGATAAAAAGATGCAAGTATTGATATTACTAGAAATGGTCAGCATGTACAACAAAAGATAAGCATAAACATATAGACTACAAACTTAGCATAACTAAGCTAGCCTAATTTCTATTTCTTTTTCTTTTGCTTGGACTGACTATGCTCATGCTGTGTTCTAGCTTGTTCTTTCTCCCCCGTTTTGTCATCATCGGGAGGAGGAATTCTAAAGGCGTCGGTTAAGACGGCTCTGGTCAGTTCCGTGGACAGCGCCTTAAGTCTATCAGCGCTTTCATTGACACCATCAAAAATAGCAACTCCATCATCTGAGACCTCGGCGGGTATATTAAGTTCAGCAGCGCTGATCATGCTGACTATGAAAGCTTGAGATTTACCTATCCATGTAAGTGCTTCGGATAGGCCAGCAACGACTTGATGGAATGTCTTTAGTAAGGATGTGTCGTAGTATTGACGCTGAATATTACTGTGATGTATGTGGTTGAACGTTTGTCTGGTGATAGATAGCATTTCATTTTGCTTCATAGCGTCAGTGTCCATCTCTTGCTTGTTCAAGTTCAGCAAACGAACGGCCTCACCAATTTGCTCTACTGAGCACTGAGAATAGGAGACCATTTGCTCGTTGGTTTTGATTTGCTCAGTGTGAAGCTGAGCAAAAAGCATTTTGACTTCATTAGAAGTTGCATAGCGCGTGTTCACAACTGACAAAGTCTAAACTTGTTCTTGAAGAGTGTTGAGATGTTGAACTATTGTCAGCTGGATCTCAGCCAGCTTTGCGATGGAATCCTGCTTAGCTTGTTGTGCTTGAAAGGTAACGATGACACTCAGCAAGTCCTTGAATCCCTTAACTTCATTGAGAAGCTAAGTTACATGGGAGAGCTGAGTTGTCTCAGCAGTAGAAGACCCAACAGCAGGTTGAGTGGTTTGATGAAGGTCTTTGATTAGTGTTTGCACCGAGTCGATGATTCTTTTTCCAGACTCGGTGGCATGCAAGTAGTTGAGAGAGCCTTCATGAACTTGTCTTGTTTCCTCAGTATGACCGGTTGGAGGAGGAGTCAGAGGAATAACACGGTCAGTGACTGGAAGTGTGTTTCCAATCTGCACTTGAGTCTCAGGTAAAGCTGATTGATCGGCAGAAGTGTTGATTGGAGAAGAAGTAATTCGAATGCTGTCTGTGCTGACTGGAGCGGGAATATCCTTAGTCAGCATAATGCTTGTAGTAACAGCATTGACAGGAATTGGCTCAACTTGACTTGTTGAGTTGGCGGAAGCATTCAAGTCGGCGTGTTCCTTTGGTGAAGAAATAGAGGCTTGCTTTTCAAGGGAAGCCGATGGATTAGAAGTTGGTTGTTTTCTGAAAAATTTCAGCTTGAGTTTAGAAGGGTCTTGGGTCAGCTTCTGGATAACAAAGTCAGGGACAGTTGGTTGTTGAACAGGAATGTCAATGACTGACTTCTGACTTGCCTTAACTAATCTTCTTCTGCGAGGAGGAGTGTCAGCTTGAATAGACTCTCTTGAGTGAGATGGAGAAGTTTCTTCTTGATCAACATTAAGCTGGTCAGCTTGTTCTTGATCAACATTGTGTTGGTCAGGTTCTTGTTCATCTCCAGCAGCCAACCCAGTATTGATTGGCTCAGCTCCAATCTCACTAACTGTCTCCTCAGTGTCCTCAGCGTCATCCTGACCGCTTGCTTCTTCTTGTTCTTCATCTTCTTCACTATCACCATCTAACTCTTCCTCAACTTGTGCAATGAACTGATCGTCCAGATGCACATCATCTTCTTGATGCTCAGCTATAGTTCCTAGACACTGTGTGTAGTGAGAATCACCAGGAACAACGACGTCAGTAGGAATAGCATCAATAGGAGTCAGTGTAGAAGACTTCTGCTTCTTTTGAGGTTGCTCATCAGCATTTATTCTTTCCTCAATTTCAGGCTCTTTTTGCCTGCTCCTTTTCTCAGCTGACTTAGGTCTCTCCTGACCTGGTTCAGCAACGGACTTCGACTTCTTGGCCTGAGGCTCAGCCTTCTTTGAAGGAGTCCCAACAGCTTTCCTCTTGCGGGCAGCTAGAGCCTTTGTCCTTTAGCTTTGCTTTGGAGCTGTTTCCTCAGCTTGTTGTTCAGCAGCAGCTTTTCCTTTCTTTAGTGGCTGATTGAACTTCAAAACCCTCAGCGAAGCAGCTATTATTTCAGATCCTCTAGCTTTAACTTCATCAGTTAGGTCTATTTGATGATCAATGAGGATCCTGGTGATGAGCGAGCCCAGCCTGAGAGTTCCAGTGCTTCTTAGAAACCTAGCAATCAAGAATACTGGCATGTTGATAGGCGTGTATGTCAGCATATGCCATATAAAGCATTGCTCGAAATTTGTCACTGAGCTGGTGCAGTTTATCTTTGGGTAAATAAAGTAGGTCAGCAGGTAATGAGCCATCTTTTGGTGCTGACCCATGGATGAACTTGAGATTTCTCCAGAATGACCAGGGGGCTTGCAAAATTTGACTTCGTAGTTAGTGTCATCCTGATCTCCAGTTCTTCTCAGTTTTGCTCCCTCATTTTTCAACTTTAGCAAATTCGCCAAATAGGTGGGATTGATGAAAATCGTTTTCTCCCTTACCACTGTTGTTAAGTAGTCCTGGTTATTGTCAGCGACTAAGAGATTGTGGTAGAACTCCCTTACTAGGTCAGGATAGGTGTGGTCTCTAATGGAGAATAGCTCTGTCCAGCCATTCTTCGATATCCATTCGCAGAAGGGTTGTTCGGATGTCACGAAGGCCTCAGAAACCCATCGTGAGAAGTCTACTTTTCATTCGCTAATGTTATCAAATACCTTGGTATAGGTTCTGATTTTGGTCGGTTTTCCTTTGGAGGAGGTAGCTTGCCCAGTTTTGCCTTTGCTCGGCGTAGTGACCTTGGTGGTTTCAGGCACAGTAGTTTGCCTGGAGGGTTCATCGGAGCTGGTCTTAGGGTGACCGGCACCGGAGATGTTGACGGAAACTCTAGTCAGAGTTTCAGAAACAGATTTGGAAGCTTTGAGAGTTTTGAGAGAGAGAGAGTGCTTTGCCAGAGAATTCGGTAAGTGTAAAGAAAATAAAAATGGAGATTTACCCATTATTTATAGCGGTGAAGAGTGGATCTTATCGAATCCATGTGTCAGTTTTGCCTTGGGATTGTCAACCGACAAAGATCCTGGCTTTAATGACACATTCGGCTCATACGTCATCCTAGGTGGCTATTCGCGTGCTTTTGCATTTAATGCAACGGATCTGACACACAGCGTTTAGAATAATAAGCGTTTTATATTCTGAGTGGTCAGTAGTATATGAAAGGATGATTTCTCAGTTTGAGATTACTACTCGGTGTGCATATTAACTCAGTATTGATATTTATTTTGCGTTAAGTACTCAGCATAACAATCACTCAGCATGCATTTGCATAAATCATTCAGCATAGTAATTCACTCAGCATAAATTTTCATTTTAGAACAGGAATTTACTAAAGAGGATTAAACATACCAATGGCTTCTCTCAGTATGCTGAACTGTTCACGAGCCAGTGGCTTTGTGAAGATATCCACAAGCTGCTCATCCGTTGGGACATAGGTCAGCTTTATCTCACCCTTGAGTACATGGTCTCTAATGAAGTGATGTCTTATGCTGACATGCTTCATCCTACTGTGTTGAATTGGGTTCTTTGATAGATCAATTGCACTTTTGTTGTCGCATTTGACCTCAATTGTCTTTGTTTGAACACCATAGTCTTCAAGTTGTTGCTTAATCCATAGGACTTGAGCAACACAGTGACCAGCAGCAATGTACTCAGCTTTAGTGGTAGACAGGGCTACTGAAGCCTGCTTCTTGCTGAACCAGGATACAAGACAGCTTCCTAAGAAATGACATCCTCTAGAGGTGCTTTTCCATTCTAGCTTGTCTCGACCATAGTCAGCGTCAGTGTATCCAACGAGTGTAAAGCCATGAGTGTTGGGATACCATAAACCTGCGTTCACTGAGCTTTGCAAATATCTAAGGATTCTTTTTACAGCTATGTAATGAGATTCCTTAGGGTTAGATTGATATCTAGCACAGTAGCATACTGAGAACTGAATGTCCAGTCTACTGGCTGTTAAGTAAAGTAGAGAGCCTATCATACCTCGATACAATTTGCTGTCTACCGACTTACCATTCTCATCAGTGCAGAGGACAGTGTCAGTGCCCATAGGAGTGGATATTGGCTTACAATTTTTAAGATCATATTTCTTCAATATCTCCTTGGCATATTTAGCTTGACTGATGAAGATTCCATTCTTTCCTTGTTTGATTTGAAGTCCAAGGAAGAAGTTGAGTTCTCCCATCATAGACATTTCAAACTCAGTCTGCATTTGCTTGCTAAATTCCTTGCACATTGACTCATTAGTAGCACCGAAAATAATATCATCAACATATATTTGAGCCAGCATGGTATCTTTACCCTTTCTCTTAATGAATAAGGTTGTATCAGCTTTGCCCCTGACATAGTTTCTAGTCAGCAGGAAACTAGCCAGCCTCTCATACAAAGCATGTGGTGCTTGCTTGAGGCCGTACAGAGCCTTTTTTAGTTTATAAACGTGGTTTGGGAATTTAGGATCCTCAAACCCTAGAGGTTGATTAACATAAACTTCCTCGTTTATAACTCCATTAAGGAATGCACTCTTAACATCCATTTGAAACAGTTTAAAGTTCATGTAAGATGCATATGCACATAAAATCCTAATAGCCTCTAGCCTTGCCACTGGGGCAAAGGTCTCACCGTAGTCAATACCTTCTTGTTGACTGTAGCCCTGAGCTACAAGCCTTGCTTTGTTCCTGACTACGTTTCCTTGCTCATCCAGCTTGTTGCGGAAGACCCATCTTGTTCCAATGGTCTTCTGACTCCTTGGATATGGCACTAGCTCCCATACATCGTTTCTTCTGAATTGGTCAAGTTCCTCTTGCATTGCACTCATCCAGAATTCATCTTCCTCAGCATCAGCGAAGTTCTTAGGTTCCTGAACTGATACGAAGGCTACATTGCTGAGGTACCTCCTGAGTTGGTTTCTCGTCATTAGGGTATTCTCAGCGGCATCAAGGATTGCACTCTTTGAGTGCCCTCTTGGAATCCTTATCTCTTTGGGTAGATTGATGTCTTGTGCTGTCTGTGTTTCAACAATCTCTGCAGGCGAAGACTGGTCAGTGAAAACAATATTTGGTTCACTTTTACCTTTGGTCAGCCCTTGAGGGAATGACTCAGCGGCTGTATCTTGATCAGCGGGTGCTGAGTGTGGATCATCCTCGGTCAGCGGGAGATATCTTCCTGCAGCGTTAGTTTCGTCGAACTCAACATGTACTGACTCTTCTAAAACTTGAGTTCGTTTATTGAAAACTATGTATGCTTTGCTGTTTGTTGAGTAGCCTAAAAAGATAGCTTCATCAGCTTTTGAGTCAAATTTAGCTAGGCTATCTTTAGTGTTTAAAATAAAACATTTACAGCCAAAGGCATGAAAGTATCCAATGTTAGGCTTTCGTCCTTTCCAAAGTTCGTAGGGGGTTTTCTTTAGTATAGGTCTAACAAGAGCCATATTAAGAATATAGCACGCTGTGTTAATAGCCTCTCCCCAAAAATACTTTGGAAGCCTATGCTCACACAACATTGTCCTGGCTATTTCAACCAAGGTTCTGTTCTTCCTTTCAACAACCCCATTTTGTTGAGGCATTCTAGGAGCAGAAAAATTATGGTCAATGTCGCTGGCTTCACAGAATTCAATAAACTGTTGGTTTTTGAATTCTCCACCATTATCACTTCGGATGTGAGCCAATTTTAGGTCTTTGTCATTTTCAAGTTTCTTAACCAAATTTGAAAATGTCTCAAAGGTCTCATCCTTGCTACTCAGCAAGATGACCCAAGTGTACCGAGAGAAGTCATCTACAATGACCAAGGAAAATCTTCTTCCACCCAGACTCAGCGGCTGGACTGGACCGAAGAGATCCAAGTGTAGTAATTCTAACGGTCGCTTAGTTGAGACAATGTTTTTGCTATGAAAAGATTGTTTGGTATGTTTTCCAGCTTGGCAAGTGTGGCATAATTGATCTTTTTCAAATCTAAGTTCAGGCAGTCCCTCAACCAATTGCTTTCTTGCTAATTTGGCCAGGAGGTCCATGCTTACATGACCAAGTCTCCTGTGCCATAGCCAGGAATTTTCTTCCTTTGAAACTAAGCATACTGTTTTTGAAAACTTTTTCTCTAAGTCTAGCATAAAGACATTATCAATCATAGGGGCAGTTAAAATTAACTCATTTGTTTTTCCCTCATATATTTTACATCCAGCAGCATCAAATATAACTTTTCTCCCATTGTCACATAGCTGAGCTACGCTGAGTAAGTTATATTTAAGTCCGCTGACTAGGGAGACTGACTCAATAGTAGGATTACCTCCGATGGTTCCTGGCCCTACTATCTTACCCTTTTTGTTGTCTCCAAAACTTACGCTTCCTCCTCGTTTACGCTCAAACGTGATGAACTGAGTTTCATCACCAGTCATGTGCCTCGAGCATGCGCTGTCAATATACCACATCTTTGACTTCTCAGCACACCTCAGGCTTACCTGCATTGTAACTAGTTACTTTTAGGTACCCAATTCTTTTTGGGTCCTTGCTTGTTAGGTTCAACAGGTAAAGCATCATATTTTATTTTATGGCGGATACTTGGACAGTATGGCCATTCTTTCCACAGAAGTCACAACTGACCTTCCGTTTAGGATTTTTCACTGACTGGTCAGCACCCCAGTGCTGAGCGTGCCAGCACACCTTAGTGGTGTGTCTTTTCTTCCCACAGAAGTCACACTGGACATTCCGCTGGGGATTCCATCTCTGCTGAGCAGTACTTCGGTACTGAGCATTCAGAGGAATATTCCTTTTGTTTTGAACCTTTAGTTGGTTCTGGATATTTGTGACGTCCTTTCTCAGTTTCTTTGAATCTGATTGGACTTCAGAGACAGACTTGTGTATGATTTCCATGTTATCATGCAAAGTTGAGTTGTCCTGAAGAAGGTATCTGAGGTCACTTAGCTTGACCTCTTCAACCTCGTCACAGCGCCTGCTGAGTGCTCTAATTTTCTTATTACACTTTTTGACAAGTGTATAGAGGTCACTCAGGGCATTACCCATTTCGTTTCTGAGCTGAGAAAGTGATATTACCTCATTTGATTGCTCCTCATCATCAGATGCAATGGAGGGGTCAGCATGCTCAGAGACGCACGGCTCAGCAAGTTCGTCAGCCATAAAGCATATCTTTGCTGACTCGGTGGCCTCAGCTTCTGTTGATGAAGACTCATCACTATCGCTCCATATTGCCACCATTGCCTTTTTGTCGTTCTTCTTATCTTTCCTCAGCATGGGGCAGCTTGACTTGATATGGCCAGTTTGATGACATTCAAAGCATGTAATGGGCTTTGAGTTGTCTTTCTTGTATTTGCTGTCGCTGGACTCAGCTTTATACTTGTCAAACTTTCTGTAAGGTTTCTTAGAATATTTGTCATTCTTCCTGAACAGCCTTTTCATCTTCCTTGTGAACATAGCCATCTCTTCATCATCTGTTGAGCTCCCATCAGTGGAGTCAGCTTTCATGACAAGAGACTTCTGCTTCTTGTCTTCAGACTTTTCCTTCACCTCGAAGTTTTTCATTGATATCTCATGGGTCAGTAGCGAGCCGATGAGTTCGTCATATTTGTAGGTGCTTAAGTCCTGAGCTTCCTCAACAGCGGTCTTCTTTGCTTGCCAGTCTTTAGGAAGACTCCTGAGTATCTTTTTGACTTGTTCTTCCTCAGTGAAGATCTTCCCAAGTCTCTTGAGCTCATTGATGATGTTGGTAAACCTTGCATTCATGTCAGATATTCCCTCATCATTGTTCATTTCGAACAGCTCGTACAGTCTCATCTGCTGGTTCACCTTGGACTCCTTTACTTTATTGGTTCCTTCGTAGGTGACTTCCAGCTTCTTCCAGATCTCTTGCGCCGACTCACAACCTGAGATTTTATTATATTCTGCAGCATCGAGCACACAGTGAAGCATATTGATAGCCGAAGCATGATTTTGTAGCTTCTTGAGATCATCCTCTGTCCATTTGGCCTCAGTTTTAACAACTGTTTGGCCAGCCACAACTTCGACAGGTACAAATGGGCCTTGGACTATGGATAGCCATGCACTCATATTTGTAGCCTGAATGAAATTTTTCATCCTATTCTTCCAGAAGGTATAGTTAGACCCGAAGAATAGGGGAGGCCGAGTAATGGACATCCCCTCAGGTAAGATCTGAGTTGTTTGGTTTCTTGGGAGAAATCGAGTGCTGTTTTCGCCCATAGTGGGGATCAGCTCAAGGTGGTTAAACCTTTTACAGTGAGCTTTTAAGCTCTGATACCACTTATTGGTCCCTTATAACGTTACAAGTATAGTTCCAAGGGGGGTTAGGAACTATTTAAAAAAAATTAAGCTAGGGCAGACTTCTTTTTCATGAGAAAAAGGTTTGGACAGTGGCGCTGAGTTAATAGTAAGATACTAGCTTAGTCAACTAGTGACTAGGTTAGTTTTTTTACTTGAGTCAGGAGATAGCACTTAAAGTCTATTCCTGAGCTCAGATATTCAATGCGCACAACTCAGCTTGACCTCTTTACTTGGTCAGTTTTTGTTTAAGCAAGCAATAAATATATAAAGGAGTTTAAGGTTAGAAATATATTACTCAGCAGATTTATCCAGGTTCGGCCTCCAAGCCTACGTCCTGTCCCCGGAACACGTTCCGAGATTTCGAATTCTCTACTGAGCTCTTTAACGGTAGAGCATCAAACCTTTTACAATCTTAGCAACTGAGTATAACAAGAGTACCTTCCTCTATACCTCTACTCAATCCTAATCTCTCGTTGAGTACTATAACCGAGTACTCAGTCTCTCCTTTCTAATCTCTAGAAATGATAAGTGTTTGTCCTAAACAATGATTGCTAAGACACCTTAGATGATTGAATAATCACTCTAGACTTTTACACAAAAGATATGAAATTTAGTGTAAGATTGCTTTGCTTTTTCTTGCAGAACTTTGCGTAGAGATTTGGTCATCGTAATGGCTTGATCAAGTTCTGTGTAGAATGAAGCATCTGAAGGGCTCTATTTATAGAGACGTCTGAGGCATCGGTCATTTCGAATTTCGAAATAACCGTTGGAGGGAAACGGCTTCCTGTCGTTGTCATCCTGTCTTGCTCAGAGCTCTCGGCCAATCAGATTAGAGTATCTTCTGTCCTCGGTCAGCTTTTGGTCAGCTCGGCAGAATGTCTCTCCATTTATGGTAATGTCAACTAGATAGCATACTATGTCGTCTGAACTTTACCCAAAGTGGAAACACTTTGTCTGGAAGTTGTTCTTAGCCAGCTGCTGTCTTATACTCTTTGTCGAATCAACTCAGCAGCTTCGTCCCGAAGTTGTTCCACGAAGGTCTTCTAGATCCTTCTTCCGCTGAGCTGCGTTTTATCCATAACGACAGCGTTTTGACATACGCGGGCCGAGTTGCCATAAATTGTTTGACTTGGGCTTTGGGCCTTTTAAACTTTTTATCTTATAAACAATTTAACTCAACATTGAACAAACACATTAGTAGAATAAATCAAAGCATTTAAACTTAGTGTGTTTAGAATATGTTTTTAATTATACTTAAACAATTTTGTCAAATCAAAATTATGTGGAAAGGTGTTTCAACATAGTACCCCCACATAGACCGTCACACCATTCAGATAAAGAAAATTCCATTGGTATGTAATGCATGTAGCATAAGAACCACCACATGTGCATTGAGCTCCTAGGGAACTCTCCCCTTATTAGAAGTTTGAAACAAGACATAAACGGGAAATCGGGATGAAACATTTCCGGTTGAATAAATATTTGTCCGTAAGAGCAAACAACATCATATTGATATTCAATCATCTTTTGAGTACACTCAGACTGATTGAGGGTTGTGATGATGCTATATTCCATGGGGAAGTTTGATGGATCCATTTTCACAAGTGGGTGATAATGGAGGCTGAGATGGGTGGGTCTTATAGAAAGAATAAATCCCACTATCACATGTGCTATCTACAGAATTATTACAGAACCCACTATCCCATGTGCTATCTACAGAATTATTACAGAACCCACTATCACATGTGCTATCCTTGGGAATCATTACAGAACCCACTATCCCATGTGATATTATAGAATTATTACAGAACCCACTATCTCATGTGCTATCCTTGGGAATCATTACATAACCCACTATCCCATGTGCTATCTACAGAATTATTACATCTATAAATTGCAACAAGTCATATGAACTTTCTCAATACAAAATACTCATCTATTTCTTAACAAACACCTTATAAAATGTCCAATTTCAATTACGATGACTTCTTTCAGAGCCAACAAGCAACTTTTGCAAATTTGTGGGATGAAGGAGATGATCTTATTGAGCAAGCTATCACACAAGAAATTGTCGAACCATTGGCACCAATTCGTCGTAGAAGACATATCAACCGTAATCGTGAAGAAGGAGCTGAACGTTTATATAAAGATTACTTTGTTGATGCACCAGTATACAACGACCAAATGTTTCGAAGAAGATTTCGGATGAGTAGAGCATTTTTCATGCGTATAGTCCAATCATTGGAGAACCACACAGTCTATTTTACACAAAGGGTTGATGCATTAGGGAGGATGAGATTCACACCCATTAAAAATGCACTGCAGCGTTACGTATGCTAGCTTATGGAGAGGTCGCTGATTGTGAAGATGAGTACATCAGGATTGTTGAAACCACAGCATTAGAATGTCTATCAAAATTCTGTCGGGCCATCATTGAGGTTTTCGGAGAAGTATATATGCGTAGGCCAAATGCTGATGACGTTAAACGCTTATTCTCTATGCACGAGGATATCCATGGGTTTCCAGGTATGCTTGGGAGTCTTGATTGCATGCACTGGCCTTGGAAGAATTGTCCTATTGGGTGGCAAGGAAAATACACCCGATGGGATCAAGGCGTGCCTACAATTATGCTTGAAGCTGTTGCTTCACAAGATCTTTGGATATGGCATGCATTCTTTGGTGTTGCTGGGTCGAACAACGACCTTACTGTCCTTAACAGATCACCTTTGTTTCAGGACAAGATAGAAGGAAAATCTCCACCAGAGGATTACATGGTTAATGGTAAGATGTACAAAATGGGGTACTACCTCATTGATGTCATATATCCAGAATGGGCTACATTTGTGAAAAACTTTCCACATGCTATTAATCCGAAACAAATTCTATTTACGACAATGCATAACTCTGCTAGGAAGGATGTGGAATGGGCTTTCGGTGTACTTCAAGCATGTTTTAACATTGTTCGTGGACCTGCCAGGCTGTGGGAAGAAAGAAAACTTCATGATATAATGGAAGCTTGCATTATACTACATAGTATGATTGTTGAAGACGAGCGAAACACGTATTGTAGGGACTATCCTCCTGAGATTTTTGAAGCAGAAGTCATTGAAGGCGCTGCACGAGAAAACCCTCCGATTGTTTTCGAAAACTTAGTTAGACAGGAGTTGGCAATTTGCTATAGAGCGACACATACCGTGCTAACTGATGATCTAGTTAAGCATATATGACGACGTCATGGAACGAGAGATCTCAACCAAAGACCTAGCGATTGAGTTGCTTAATATGTTGCGTGTTCTAATGTCATTGTTTTTTATCGTCCCTTGTTTTGTGCTTTTAATGTAATTTTTTCGTTTTTAAATCTTGTATTTTATTCCGTTTCGTATTCTCGTGTTTTATTTGAATAAAAAATATCGTTTGTGATATATGTTATTTTTGCAATTAATTATATTTTTTTAATTAACTATTTCGGTTCAAAATAATTATAGATATAATTGATATTTATTTTTTAACTTCTTACCAAAAAAAGATATTTATTTTTTAACTAATTTATAGATTAATGGAATTATTTAGATTGAATGATGAAATAATTAAATTAATTGTTTGGTGGAAAGAAATAATAATTTATTTGAAATTTATAAGAGTTTTATGATAAGTGGGTCCTACATAAAAAAACAAATGAGTGTAATAGAAAAGTGGTTGAGTGTATTAGATTTTTTTTTTTAAAAAATGGGTTTTTTGAGATATAATTCGCATTCGTCCACTGCTCGTGGTCTTAGTAGAATTTAACGATGTGAAAGTGGTGAAGAGCTTGTTTAGAACTAAGGAGGTCCATCCCATCCCATCCCTTTTTCTTCTTGAGAGTACCAAGAGTATCCTTTCTGTGTTTCTCACTGTCAAGATTGAGCAGTTACTGATGGCTTCCTAAACATATAGTAACTTTTTTTTTATTATAAATATAGTTATAATATCAATATATTTTAAGAAGAAAATTACATATAAAATCAAGTTTTAAATAAATATTACAGTTAAATATTATTTCTTTGAGTCTTGTCAATAACTCATATTTTATTCTAGATTTATCAAATTACACAGTTAATTGTTTTTTCCCTATATTCACGATTTTCCAGTTTTTTGGTTTTTGAATACCTATAGTGTTCTTCTTTAATTCTTTTTTTTAGTTTGGATTTTTAAAATTTTTTTGTCTTCAAATTCATCTTAAATCTCTCTATTCTACTGGATTATAACATGTTATTCTATTCTCTGTTTTTCTTTTCTTGTTTTTCTTTCTTTTGTTGCTGCTGTTTCTTTTCTTATTTGCTGTTTTTCTCCTGCGTTTGTTAACTCCAAAAAAAAAAAAAATCTCACTGATTTATACGATGGTTCATGTTAGCCGACCCCGAATAATTTCAGGACTAAGACTTTGTTATTGTTACTTCTTCCAGATTCATCCTAAATCTCTCTATTGAATTTTAATATTTGTTTTTTTTACTATCCTTGTTTTAATCTGTTTTAAATTTAAAATGGGTTAAAAAATTTATTTTAAACTTTTAAGTTACTAAAACGTCCCGATTGCCTGATGATTGTGTCAGCCATTTTCCAAGAATGATTCTAAGCTGGTCTTTCTTTGTTTTGTTTCTTTGCTTTCTTATAAGCACCAAGAAAAATTAATCAAATTCTAAATTCAAATTCTGGCCAAAATAATATTACTTATACTAATAAAACAATTAATTCAATACTCATTAATTTCATGAAAAATATTTTTTCAACAAAATAATTAAACAAGAAACATGCAGTCACTACATCTTTTTCCCATATGGATTGTAATTTCAATTTGACTCAATTTTAAGCAAGCAGCTTGTAATCACTTCCTTCATGCTTGTTCGCCAACAGTTCCACATATTGATTTTCAATTAATAGGACAAACAACAAAATAATTATAAAGAACCAAAACATTATTTAATCAAGTAATAACATTTATTAGTAACGTCGAGCTGAAAACCCAGTACAAAAGATACATGATATATGGAAAATCATGCACAATATAAATATATATACATAACCAGCTAATCTAAATAGTAAAAATAATGTCAAGCTGAAAACCCAGTACATGACTTATGGCTGATCTTGCACAATATATACAATGTAGGTATATAACCAACTAATCAAAATAGTAAAAATTGTAATGTCAAGCTGAAAACCAAAGTTGAAGTTTTTGCCCAAACAGAGAATCCAAAATACAAATTTAGTAAAAAGAAAAACCAAATTGAATTGATTTTTCCATTTAATCAATGTGTATTTTGGATTCTCTGTATTAGCCAAAAACTTTCAAGCTTGGTTTTCAGCTTGAAACCACAATGTTTACTAGTTTGATTGATGAGTTATATAGAGAAGGTAAAGTTGCCAAAATAGTAAATTTGCTTGATTAGATAGCAGCCATGAACTATAAACTTTATATGTACAAATATAATCTAATTGTCAATGGCCTAACTCCTCCTGCCTTGGAAAGAATCTGCTCGCCGTCTTCATCGTCTTGAGTAAGATGACCATTGGACAATCACATTATAAATGTATAAGCATGGTTTATAACCATAGACAACTATTTTTCGTCGAACAAATCTACAAGTTCAACAATTTCACGCTCTCTGCATAACCTAATTAATCAAATTAATAAACACTATATCTTAAGTTAGAGAATAGTTTGACAGTCTCAGTGGTCCAAAAACTTCCACCTTGACGTCATTAATATCAGTCTGACATTGTGATTTTAGGTACACCTCTCTGGTCATCCCACGTGATGAAAATGGCCTACTTTGTCAAGGTTGCAATAAAGCACATCAAGTACCCACCAAATTTCATCAGTTTTACCTGTCAAAATTGAACACGAATAATAGATGACAAAATAGGCTACATATGCCAATTATTGACACAATTTATACAAACAAATTGAGTGACATAACATAATCGGCACTATTAATATTTCCCTTACATTTATAATCACATATAATCGTAAATAGCACTATCTTAACCCCGATTATAAAAAATTGTAACTCCTGAAAATAGGCTCATCTAATGAGTACACTGTTTTTAGTTAATAGAGTATCCAGATTATATGTTAACGTCAATACTAATGCTTTTTTCAAAGCACGAAATCAGATGACTGTGTTGTGTGCAGTGCAGTTCCTTACCCAAACAGCCCAAATCACTTTGTTCTTAAACTTTCAACTTTGTCTAATGATATTCAAAGGTAAAACAATTCTACGACATACATGAACAAGCACAGAATAAAGAGAAAAAAGGCACAAATTCCTTCTACAACTTCTGTCGAATGATATGATATGACTAGAACAAAATTGGTCGAACAATCACTTGAGCTATGAAAGATTCGATTGATATGTAGATCCATACAGAAACTGTAACAATTTCAAAGTTGAAATCTAAAAATAGAAACTAATTAGATCGAAAAGAAAAACGTACCAGTGAGTAGAAAGGAGGCGATGATCTGAAGAGATGGGCACTGCATATACTAAAAAACAAACGCACAGAGGAATTTAAATAAAGAAGGAGAGTAAGAGGGCTGCGGCGGAGATATTGTAATGGTATGGTAGTAGGGCTGACGTGTAAGGGGAAAGCAGCGGAAAATAAGGTTATTTTTGTAATTGGAAGATGGTGGCACGTGACTTTAGATTTGGATTCTCTTGCAGTTTGTCCGGTTTTAGTGAAACACGTGAAGCATAGATAATCACGGGACTTTCGATTTGTGTGCCGAAGAAGACTACTAATCACCGTACTATCTTTTGAATTTGCATCTTTTTCTTGAGCTTCAAGTTTTTTTTCTTTAATTCACAACTTGGGCACCACGTATTTTGGGATCAAGTTTCAAATTAAGTTGACCAATTTGTTTTAGGGAAAGGGTGAAAAGGAAAGTACGTGGTTTTGTCCTATTGACAGCTACCATCCCATAAACCAAATAAATTAAAAGTTTTCTAGAAAAAAGTTTGATTGGCTCTAAATTTATAAATTGTTTTTTTAAAATCTCGATAATTTTTTTTAAAATAACTTATTTACCATATAAATTTATTTAAAATAGTCTATTTTCTTTTAAGAATTTAAAATAGCCTATTAATTTCATAAACTTACAATCATCTATTTATTTATTGAAATTGTTTAAATTGATATACATTTCAATTTAACTAAATTTATAAAAAAATCCAAACATAAAAAATAAAGGTCTAATTAATAATCTTTTCAAGAAAAAAAAGGTCTAATTAATAATTTTAAATTTGTAAAACAAATTAACTTTATATTTTTTACATATTTACAACGTTTTTATATATTTAAAGACTTAGACCATGTTTGATAATAACTTTTAACACTTAAAATTAGGAATAAAGTATAAAAATACCCCTAACGTAGACAATCAAAAACAATAATATCTCTAACATTAAAAATTATACAATTAACAGCCCAACATTAACAGTTTGGTCCAAGTTTAAACAAACTAACAGAACTTCGTTGACACTAATAATTGTTTTTCAGTTTAAAAAATTCAATGTAATTAAAAAAAACTAATTGTCCTTTATATAATCATCTTCTGTTCACACGTAAAGCATCCCAAATCCAATGTGTAAATTTTTTTTTCCCAAATCTCTTATTCATTCTTTCATCCCATCTCATCATTTGTCGATTTCACTCCATTTATTTTATGACTTTGATTCCTTTTCTTTCCATGAAATTCACTTTGATTTCGTCCATATTTGTATAATTGTTGGTCTTTAGGCAATGGCTATGGCGAAATATTTATCGGAAGTAGTAACAGAGATATCGTGGAGGCTGCAATGAAGTGCATCCAGTGCATGTGCTTCAGAAAGTTATGGTATTCTCTGATATCATGAGTGCTGATTTAGTTTCAACTAGACCTCGCCATGGGCGATGAGCCCGGCCGGCCGGCCCGAGCCCATACCCATTTAGCCGGACCTGGACACATAAAATTAGTGTCTGGCCCGGCCCAAGCCTGATTAAGCCCGTCTAGTAAATGGGCGGGCCTGGGCTATATAAATACCTGGTGGGCCTGGCCCGTTATATATATATGGAAGAGTTCTCAATGGTAACTCTCCATGGATGGAGACTAATAAAATCTGATTAAATGACCTGCTATAGAAGGTTACTAAAAGGTTATCAGGTTACTAAAAACATATTTCTCTCTCCTTAATAAATTTATTTTCTTTTTTTTAAGAAAGTTTATCTCTCTATAATAAATGATTGATCACATTTTTCAAAAATACTTACTCTCTCCATAATAAATTCATCATAAAAATAATTGATACATAAAATTGTCAATAAATCTATTTGGATATCCGACCAAAAATATAATGTTGTTTTTTTTTTATTAATCTATTCAAATACTTAAGCTTTGTATTTGCAAGTAATTAGTACTATACACACGAATTTGAGTGCTGAGAAAGAATTCAATTGAAAAAATTAAGAAAAATTATTATATATTCCATTAACTGTATTGATTACTATTATTTATAGTATTATGCACTGTTTCGTTAGTTTTGATTTTATTTTAGTTTTAATTTGGTTTTGTATATTTTTCTTTTTCATTGTTTGACAACGATACTAGAAAATATTTTACGATGTTTGTTTGTCATATAAAATACTTTTCTATCACTAACTTAAAGTATATAATGCTATATTTTGTTTTTCATGTTTTCGCATTTTTTGCACTTAACATTTTTCTCGTTTTTACTTTTTTATTTTTGTTCCGTGTTTGCTTCTGTCAGGGCCGGTCCTGGGCTTAGGCCGGGGGTGCGCCGACCTAGGGCCCAGGGCTGGAGGGGGCCCAAATTTTTTTTTTAGCTTTATATGTATATATGAAATTTAATTTTTTTTTAGTATAAATAGTGATAAAATTATATAGTATGGCCTATATGTATATATGAAATAAATTTTTTTTATGTTATGTCACGTTACGTTACATTATATCACGTCACGTTACGTTACGTCACGTTACGTTATGTTACGTTACCTTAAGTTACGTTACGTGAAGTTACGTCATGTTGCGTGAAGTTACGTTACGTTGCATGAAGTTACGTTATGTTAGGTTAGGTTACGTTACGTTACCTTAAGTTACGTTACGTTACGTGAAGTTACATCACGTTGCGTGAAGTTACGTTATGTTGCATGAAGTTACATTATGTTAGGTTACGTTACGTTATGTTACGTTATGTTACGTTACATTATGTTACACTACGTTACGTTATGTTACGTTACGTTACGTTACGTTACGCTATGCTACGTTACGTTACGTTATATTGTGTTACGTTACTTTACGTTACGTTATGTTACGTTACGTTACGTTACGTTACATTACGTTACTTTACGTTACGTTACATTACGTTACGTTACGTTATATTAAACTACGTTACATTATGCTACGTTACATTATGGTACACTACGTTACGTTACGTTACTCTATGTCACGTTACTTTATGTTAATATTTCAGCTCATAATGTTTAAGTGGAGTAATATTTGAGTTGAGTAATATTTCAATTTTGTGATGTTTCAGTTCAGTGATGTTTCGGTTGAGTGATATTCAGTTTAATAATATTTCAATTAGTGATGTTTCAGTTCAGTGATGTTTCAGTTTAGTAATGTTTCAGTTCAGTAATATTTCATTTGAGTGATGTTTCAGTTTAGTGATGTTTCATTTTAGTGTGCTTCAGTTCAGTAATATTTCAGTTCAATTATGTTTTAGTTCAGTAATATTTCAGTTGAGTGATGTTTCATTTCAGTAATGATTCAGTTTAGTAATGTTTCAGTTTAGTGATGTTTCAGTTCAGTAATTTTTCCGTTCAGTGGTGTAGGAGTTCAGTAATGTTTCAGTTCAGTAATATTTCAGTTGAGTGATGTTTCAGTTGAGTGAGGTTTCAGTTCAGTAATATTTTTGTTCAGTAATATTTCAATTCAGTAATGTTTGAGTTCAGTGATGTTTGAGTTCAGTAATGTTTGAGTTCATTAATGTTTTAGTTCGGTAATGTTTTAGTTCAGTAATATTTCAGTTGAGTGATGTTTCAGTTTAGTAATGTTTCAGTTGACTGATGATTCAATTTAGTAATGTTTCAGCTTAGTAATATTTCAATTCAGTAATGTTTGAGTTCAGCAATGTTTCAGTTCAGTGGTGTTTCAGTTCAATAATGTTTTAGTTTAGTAATGTTCAATTTCAGTAATGTTTCAATTCAATGATGTTTCAGTTTAGTAATATTTCATTTTAGTGATGTTTCAGTTCAGTTATGTTTTAGTTGACTAATCTTGCAGTTTAGTTATATTTTAGTTTAGTGATGTTTCAGTTTAGTAATATTTCAGTTCAGTAATGTTTCAATTTAGTGATGTTTCAGTTAAGTGATGTTTCAGTTCAATGATGTTTCAGTTCAGTGATGTTTCAGTTTCGTGATGTTTCACTTCAGTAATATTTCAGCTTAGTAATATTTCAATTCAGTGGTGTTTTAGTTCAGCGGAGTTTCAGTTCAGTAATATTTCAGTTCAGTAATATTTCAGTTAAGTGATGTTTCAGTTTAGTAGTATTTCAGTTCAGTGATGTTCTAGTTCATTAATGTTTCAGTTTAGTAATATTTCAGTTCAGTGATGTTTCAGTTCAGTAACGTTCATTTCAGTAATGTTTCAGTTCATTAATGTTTTAGTTGAATGATGTTTCACTTTAGTAATGTTTCAGTTCAGTAATATTTCAGTTGAGTGATGTTTGAGTTCAGTTATGTTTGAGTTCAGTAATATTTCAGCTCAGTAATATTTGAGTTTAGTAATGTTTCAGTTTAGTAATCTTTGAGTTCAGTAATGTTTCAGTTCAGTGATGTTTCAGTTCAGTGATGTTTTAGTTCAGTAATATTTCAGTTCTGTGATGTTTTAGTTCAGTAATATTTCAGTAATGTTTCAATTTAGTGATGTTTTAGTTCAGTTATGTTTGAAGTCAGTAATATTTCAGTTCAGTAATATTTGAGTTTAGTAATGTTTTAGTTCAATAATGTTTCAGTTTAGTAATCTTTGAGTTCAGTAATGTTTCAGTTGAGTGATGTTTCAGTTTAGTACTATTTCAGTTCAGTGATGTTTCAGTTCAGTAATATTTTAGTTCAGTGATGTTTCAGTTGAGTGATGTTTCAGTTCAATAATATTTTAGTTCAGTGATGTTTTAGTTCAATAATATTTCGGTTCAATAAAGTTTCAGTTCAGTGATGTTTCAGCTCAGTAATATTTCGGTTTAGTAATCTTTTAGTTCAGTAATGTTTCAATTTAGTGATGTTTCGGTTTTGTAATATTTCAGTTCAGTGATGTTTCAGTTTAGTGATGTTTCAATTCGGTAATATTTTAGTTCGGTGATTTTTAGTTCAGTAATATTTTAGTTTATTAATATTTCAGTTTAGTAATGTTTCAATTCGGTAATATTTCAGTTCAATGATGTTTCAGTTCAGTAATGTTTTAGTTGAGTAAGGTTTCAGTTTAGTAATATTTTAGTTTAGTGATTTTTAGTTCAGTGATGTTTCGGTTCAGTGATGTTTTGGTTCAGTGATATTCAGTTTAGTAATATTTCAGTTCAGTGATGTTTTAGTGCAGTGATGTTTCAGTGCAGTGATGTTTCAGTTTAGTGATGTTTCAGTTCAGTAATATTTCAGTTCAATGATGTTTTAGTTCAGTAATATTTCAGTTCAGTAGTGTTTCAGTTTAGTAATGTTTTCTGTTTAGTAATGTTTCAATTCGATAATGTTTTAGTTTAGTGAGGTTTCAGTTCAGTAATATTTCAGTTTAGTAGTATTTCAGTTCAATGATGTTTCAGTTCAGTAATGTTTCGGTTCAGTAATATTCTTGTTCATTAATGTTTCAGTTGAGTGATGTTTCGGTTCAGTGATATTCAATTTAGTAATATTTCATTTTAGTGACATTTCAGTTCAGTAATATTTCAGTTTTGTAATATTTCAGTTCAGTGGTGCTTCAGTTCAGTGGCGTTTCAGTTCAGTAATATTTCAGTTCAGTAATATTTCAGTTAAATGATGTTTTAGTTTAGTAATGTTTATTTTAATAATATTTCAGTTCAGTAATGTTTCAGTTGAGTGATATTTCAGTTCAGTAATATTTCAGTTGAGTGATGTTTCAGTTCAGTAATGTTTTAGTTTAGTAACGTTTCAATTCAGTAATGTTGGAGTTCAGTAATCTTTCAGATCAGTGATGTTTCAGTTTCGTGATGTTTCAGCTCAGTAATATTTGAGTTCAGTAATATTTCTGTTTAGTGATGTTTCAGTTCAGTAATGTTTAAGTTCAATGATATTTTAGTTCAGTAATGTTTCAGTTCAGTAATGTTTCAGTTGAGTGATGTTTTAGTTGAGTGATATTTCAATTCAAAATATTTCAGTTCAGTGATGTTTCATTTTACTAATGTTTCAATTTAGTAATGTTTTTGTGTAGTAATGTTTGAGTTCCGTAAAGTTTTCTGTTCAGTGATATTTACGTTACGTTACATTACGTTTGTGTGAGGATATAAATCAATTGCATGAAGGGGGTAGTATTTAATACGACATCTAAATGGATGACATTAGACATTTATTGTTGTCATTAGTGTGGCATTAGAATATATGACCTATAGAGATTGTAAGTTTAATGATTATTTATAAATAAATGAATGTTTAAAGAAATAAAAAAAATTAAGGATTTACAAATTGATATTGGAATCCTAAGGATTTACAAATTGAGCTTACAATCTTAGAAATTTATAAATTGAGCTTACAATTCTAAGGTAATAAATAGGGGGACAACACAATTAATTAGAACATCATTAATGTTGTATTTGGTTATCATAAATAATGTTGTATATTCTCAATGTCAAGCTTTTCGTGTTTCCAATGAATAATCATTTATTAAGATTTAATGCATATAACATTGATTAGACGGATACAAAATTACTTAAAAGAAGACGTCTTCTTATGTAAAATAAAAACATATGGAAAAAAAATTATTTCTTGGAAGTTGGTTATTAATTGATGAAAGAGAATTCGTTTTTTAAAATGCACAAAGTTTTAAATTACAACCTACATGTCAGCAGGTAAAAGTCTTTTTAATATTAAATTCCAACTTAAATTATGGATCTTTAGATCTTGATCAAATGGATACTAAACACTCACCACCCATGAAGATAATTTAGTGATCACCATTGAAAACAACCCCATATATATATATATATATAATTATATAAATTAAATGAGTCCATAAAAATCCTACATATATAAATTTATAGATAATTAATAAGTAATCAGTATTTACAATTTACAATTAATTTGCCTAAAAACCCTCCAACAACGCCTCCCTTTTATTTTATTTTAATTGATTTTTTTTTTAATTTAGATATGGGCTTGGATGGGCGGGCTTGACATTCCTTTTTTAGGCCTGAGCCCGACTATATTAGTGTAGGCTTGGATTGAGCTGGGCTTGGCCTTATCAGATTTGACCAAAAGCCCGACAGGCCCGGCCCATGCCGAGGTCTAGTTTCAACCCAAGAAAATTATTTACATCAATGTTCTTGATAAAAATGAAAGATCCTTATTGCTTTTTTTACAATCAAGATTTCCTTTTATGTATGAGCCTTCAATTGGACACTTTTTGTCAATTACCATGCCCATTTTGTATTGAACCCTTGTGGTTGAAGATCATCACTAACCATAACGTAAAGACCTGTAATCAGGTAGCTGAAGGTCGAATTAGCAGATTGGAAAAAAGGGAACTGTATGAAAAGGAAATGAATCAAATTGGAAAAATATTAAGTTAAATCGACAAGAGGATGGGATGAATTAACATATTTGAAAAATATCATGGACACAATTAGATTTTGGATTTTTGTACGCTTTCATAGATGGATGAAAAGGATGAAGCTATAAAGAACAATTATTACAGGTAAACATAAATTTTAACAGAATCAAAGGATGAAGCTATAAAGAACAATTATTACAGGTAAACATAAATTTTAACAGTGTCAAAGAAGATTTGTTAGTTTGGTTAAAATTGGACCAAGTTGTTAACGTTGGGTCCTTAATTATACCATTTTTAACTTTTGGGGTATTATTGCTTTTGATTGTCTACATTAGAGGCATTTTTGCACGTTATCCCTTAAAATTGATATGTTGAGTGTTTATTGGTTGTAAGCTTATTTGATAACACAACTTAAATAATTCAATTAAGGCACAAAATCATTTATTCTTATAAGTCAAACGATTTAACTTAAAAATTTTAAGTTGAACATTATCAATTAATATTTTTAAATTCAGTACTTATTTTTAATATTTATTAAACAGATATATCATTTAACACTTTCAGTATTTATAATATTCAGCACTTAAAATTCAGTACTTGCACTTAATTTTAAGTTTTATCAAACAATATCTTAATCATGATATTTTAAGCAAGTTTAGGGGGCTAATGAGACATGTAACAGACAAGTTCAAGGGCAACTGATAAAACTTATTGTAAGTTCTCAGTCGATAATTTTTCAGTAAAATTGACGTCTTGAAATGATTTGGATTATTTGTAGAAATAATGAAATAGAATATACTTTGTAGAAGAGTCATTGAAGAAAAATATGGCCCAACTTTATAATATTTCTAAAAAAGAAATTATTGATGTCGGAAACCACAAGTACTCTCTGTTTCATATTACATGTCTTTTTAGATACTTGCATTGAAATTAAGAATATTAGGAAAAAGATTTTATTGTCCCTTATTTATTTATTCCACTATTTATTTATTTTATAATAAGTCCATTATTTTAATTAATCTCCATAAACTCATGTTTTATAGCACACAGAATGTGACTTAATATATATTGATCATATAATATGATATATAATATAAAAAAAACATGACATATAATATTGACTCTGATACCAACTGATACAGATTAATAACGAACGAATTGATTTTAATTGTAAATCAACAAAGAAGTTTCTTCTCTAACTAAACTAGAAGGAATTAATCCCAATATTTCACGAGCTAAACCTATAGAAATTGTAAAATCCTCATTGTTAAAAAGATGACCCTGAACAAGCTCTCAAAGAGAAATATAATATAAAAAGTTAAACATTACAAATGAAATAGATGAATTTATATCATCTCAAATCCTAGAGAACAATTTGTTGGATCAAATAAATAAACTTTAAGGTAATAGAGGAAGAGTAAAATTATTGGAAGAAAATTCCATTGCCTTACTACTTTAATTCATATGTATTTATACATTACAGACATGACTATTGGTAAACACAATAATTTTCTGTAAATACAGATGACTCTTTGTGAAACAATACAACTCTTGATAAATACAGAAATGACTCTTGAACAATACAATGAACCAAATTAAAAACTATTAATTATAAGTTTATTATTTCAACACAATTACATAAATAATTAAAGGAGCAAGGCTTTTTAAGGAGTTTTCACAGCATGTGCGATTCATTTCGAAAGTCCACACGGCATGTTGGATTCCCACATGGCGTGTAGGTTTGGTGTTAAGTCTCTGATGTCGAATTTTAGATCCGCACGTCATGTGGACCTGTTTTTCTATAAAAAGGTATTTTTTTTACTTTGATATGTTGCCTCTTTAATCCAACTTCGACTAAGTTCATGTATTAGAATCATATTCATTTTGTTGTATTCATATATACTAATTAAAATCATCAGCTAAACCAAACATTAGTTTCGCAGATTTCGCATATGTTAACTTCTGCGAAGTAGAGGAAGACAGCCACGCGTAAATATTAAGGGTATTATTTTAAAGAGGTTATTAAGTTATCGAGTATTAATTTATGAAGGACCAGATCACTAATTTTATATTCGATAAATTAATCTCTATAAATTAATAAAATTTTATGGTCCAACATTATTAATTTATAGAGGTTTAGCTGAAATATCAAATTTACCCTAAAAACAATTCCCCCCTTCTCATAGACGACCCCCTGAATGGCCAAAACCCTTCTCCTTTTGTCCATTCAGTATACTACTCAAAATTATATGTTAGTATATTAATAGGTTTTATTTTATCTCATAGATTTGATAATTTAGTTTTTTCTGTTAATAGTTTCATTTCACTTTTTTTTTTTTTTTTTTGTTGCAGAGTCTCCTCAAAACATATTGCAAATATTCTATGGAGAATTAATCTTAACTACATAACTACATGATTTTTCTTTACAATAGAATTAATATTAAATGTTTTATTTTGTTAATAATAAGAAATTCAGATTAAATATAATAAGAAATATATCAAATTTACCTAAAATAAGAAAGCTAGCTATGCAATGATACTATATATATTTAATTAGTTTTCTACGTGATATATAATTTATTTTAGTATAATTAATTTAATTTGTTAAATTTAGTTAAATGTCCATTAAAATTTTAAATGTTTTTATAATTTTTACGAATTTTTCTTAAAATGGAAAAAAGAATAGAATAGAAATTTTTATACATCCTATGCATTCCACACTAGTGATTATTAAAATGAGATCTAAGAAACAAACTGCAACGAAATTGTGGCAAAACATTTATAGCATAAAGCGGCTTTCCATTGCGACACACTTGGTCTTATTCATAATATAGAATGAGAACCAAAATTTAATTCAGTATATAAACTTACTATGGTTACAAATGATACATGATTTACGAGACTATCTTATTACATGATTTACAAAACTTGCGACTATTTATACAATATGTATATATAACCAACTAATCAAAGTAGCAAAAATTGTAATGTCAAGGTGAAAACCAAGTTTGAAATTTTTTGGCGAAACAGAAAATCCAAAATACACATTACTACATGGGAAAATCAATAATAGATGTGTATTTTGGATTTTCTGTTCTCGCCAAAAAATTTTCAAAATTGGTTTTCAGCTTGAAATTATAATGTTCACTACTTTAATTAATAAGTTATATAGAGAAGGTAAGATTGCCAAAATAGTAAAATTGCTTGATTAGATAGCAGCCATGAATTGTAAACTCAATCTGTAAAAATATAATGTAATTGTCAATGGCCCAACAACTCCTTGTGCTTGAAAATTAGCCATCATCCTCTGCGTCTTCAGTAAGATGACCATTGGACAATCACATTATAAATATACAGTTATGGTTTACATCCATAGACCACCATTTTGCTCAAACAAGTCTACAAGTTCAACAATTTCACTCTCTCTATATAACCTCATTAATCAAATTAACAAAACACTATATCTCAAATAAGAGAGAATTTCCAAGTTCCTCTGCTGTATAAAAACTTCAACCTTCACATGGCGTTGTGCTTTTAGGCATACATAGTGATCCATATACATTATGTACCTTGAAATTCCATCTGTATTACCTGTGGCAGAAGACAAAAATTAGATGACAAAAGTAAGAAATAAAGTTATTCAAACAAAAAACACAAGCAAAATCAGCTCATTTAAATCTGGTGTAGCAATGCATAAACTAATTTTAAATAAGAGAATCCAGATTATATGCTAAACTCAATATTTAATGCTTTTCCCAAAGCAAATAAACATATATTTACATCGTAATAGTGATATGTCTCAGACTATATATGCATAATAAGATGGCTACAGTTCCTTATCCAAACAGATCCCCAACTTTTTATTTGGAGACTCTGCATTCTCTATTTATATTTTGCAAGTAAAATAAAACAATTCTCCAATACAGATCGGAAGTGCAGAAGAATGCAAAATTTCCTTCTACAACTTCCATGGATCCAATGATAATACATATTAATAAAATTTCAAAATGAGCAACCAAAGAAACAATTGGTAGCTTACAGATCTCATAGTTTCTATAGCTATAAGCAGCAAACTTGCAGATCTAGCAGAGAAAGCGTACCGATTTGAAACTTCAAATTCAAAAAAGAAAACAAACAAGGATCTAAACAAAACTTAAAAAGATAAGAAGAAAAGCTTACAATTGAAGAGAAAGCGGCCGATCTGAAGAGAAGGGCAAAAGGATTAGGAAGGGGGAGAATATTGATAAGATCCAAGGCAAATACGAGTATAAATAGTGAAGAAGAGTAAGGGGGCAAGCGGCGGCGATAGTTTGGTAATAGTAGTAGGGCTGACGTGTAAGGAAAAAGCTGTAATTCTACAAAAGTTAGCAATTTAGTGAATTACCAAATTACCCAGTTACAATATGTAACGTTGGTTGCATATCCAAAGTGGAGTTCCTGATTAGGGTATTTCTGTCATATTGAAAGACTTTGGCTCACAGAGTACAGACAGAAAGTGTGTGTAAAAAAAAATGTAAAGTAACACGTGGTAACTGCGCATGACCGCGTAGTTTACATTGTGGTTGGAGTGGACACGTGTCTTTTGTTTTGCCATTTTAGGCAAAACATATGAATTTGAGTCCTATTAGACTATGCCACCGGAGAGATAAGCACCACACTATTTTTTCTGAATTAGCTGTCAAATCGGGTCCAACTTACGGTTTCATGCTTCAAACTTGATGACGTCGTTTGGGGATTTTTATGCACGTTCTAAATTTACGTTATTTATCTGTTAATGGAGTATTAATTTTTAGAAGAAAAAATAGAGGCTGTTTGGTAAATTTTTTTTTTTTTAATAAAAGATGAGATTTGAAACAATTTAATGGATTTAACTAGTTAAATTTTTAAGGGTAAATAATTATAAAGTCCTTAAGTTTTTACTTAACATATTAGTTAGCTCTTTATTTTTAGAAATAATTATATAGTCTCTTAGTTTTTAGTTTCATCAACTCCTTAGTCCTTATGTTTGAGTCAATGGTCAAACTATACCAAATAAATTTTAAAATACCAAATTTACCCTTTATTCTATATTTTAATGAGGGAAAAGTACAAAAATAAACCTTGTGGTTACACCTGTTTTCGATTGCAGCCTTGTGGTTTAAAAATTTACAAAATGCTACCTTGAGTTCATTCCGTTAGCAAACACATACCAAATTGACTAACGGTGTTAAAAGTCAAAGGAAAAAGAGTTAATTTGGTCCTTATATTTATTTATTTTTATAAATTAACCCTCTTTATTATCTAATTATCACAAAACAAACTCAAAATTAAAAATAAAAAACAAATACACTTTCTTCTCCATCTTTCTCCAATTTCTTATTTTTCTTCTTCTTTCTCTCTCTTCTCTCTCTCCTCTTTATTAACTTATCTCTCTAAAATCAATTGAATTTTCATCTCTTTCAACAACTAAACGATAGAGAAAATTTAGGTAATACGAATGGATTTCAACTGTAAAATATTTTAAAGATTATCAAAACATAAATATATTTATATATATGATGGAACGTAAAAACACATCCATCTTGTAAATGTTTACCCAATATATTTTGATTTTGATGCCAATTTTTTAATATCTTCATATGACAAGGTTGATAAGAAATTAAACTACCCAAATAAATTGTAACATAAAATATGTCAAAACTTAAATTGGTGACCTAAGCACCGACAATTCATTGTCAATTTCTTCAATTTCATCTGCATTTATATGAGTTTCTTCATCTTCTTCTTCTTTACTCGTATGCTGAAGTTCAATCTCTTTCTCCTCCAAAACTGAATTAGGCAGAGGGGCATCATAGTAATTATAATTATATTGCTTCACAGATTCATCAATGCTGCTAGAATTACTATTTGGTGAAGAAGAGGAGGTAACTGAACCAGAAAATTTAGCGAAGAAAACAAGGAGACCGTTACATAGGAGGAAGATGCAGTTCTTATCTAGAGAATGGGTGAAAAGTTGGAAAGGAATAGTGGAAAAGCTCAAGGAATGGAGAAAAGGAAGAAAAGATAAGATTAAAGAGAAGGCAGAAAAATTTCATCTCTTTCTTATTTTTCTGGTTTTGAAATTGAATAGGTAATATGAATGGATTTCAACAACTAAACTCTAGAGAAAATTTAGGGTTTGAGATGAACGGGATAAAGTCGAAAAGGGTATGTCTCCGTTGCTTGAAGAAGAAAGGAAAAATAGAGGAATTTTTAGAGAGAGAAAGTGATCAAAAGAGAAAGCAGAGGAATTTTTAGAGAGAGAAAGTGAAGGGTTGGATCAAAGGAGAAAGCTGATTGTTCATCTTTGTTAATTTAATCAATTAGATAGTAAGCTAATTAAATATTAGATTTAGAAAGAGATGAAAATTCAATTGATTTGAGAGAGATAAATTAACAAAGAGGAGAGATAGAAGAGAGAGAAAGGAGAAGAAAAATAAGAAATTAGAGAGAGATAGAAGAAGGTGTATTTGATTTTTATTTTTAATTTTGGAATTTGTTTGTGATAATTAGATAATAAGGGGAGTTAATTTATAAAATAAATAAATATAAGGACCAAATTAACTCTTTTCCGTTTGACTTTTAACACCATTAGTCAATTTTGTATGTGTTTGCTAACAGAATAAAACTCAAGATACCATTTTGTAAATTTTTAAACCACAAGACTGCAATCGAAATCAGGCGTAACCACAAGGTTTATTTTTGTACTTTTCCCTTCTAATAATAAAACATCTATTTTTCTTATTTTATGTTTTTTTCTCCTTTTTTCCTACATAGTCTTTACAATATTTTTTTTCCTACATAATCTCTACAATATTGAGTAATTAATTTATTAAATTTTATATAATTATAAAAATTTAATTTAGTAGCCTAAATTTTATTGACTAAAAAAATGAATGAAAAATATTTCAAAAATTATCAAAATAAAAGCAAAACTATATAAATTGTAAAAAATAATCTTTATTTATCTCTAATAAATTTTATAAATGAAAAAAAAATATGATTTTTTAAAAAATTTATTAATATTTAATGCTAGTTTAAAGACATTCTATTAAAAAAAATAAAAATTTAAGAGAATAAAAATACATCTTTAATGATTAGTATATACAATTACATAAATTTCGGTATATATATACTTCATAAACTTTATTAAAACTATTTCGATTAAATTTGAAATTAAAAGTAAGTTTTTTTTATGTAAATAACTAGGGACAATTTGGACTTTCATATACAAAAACACATGGAAGGACTAAAAAGTTGATTAAAATAAAACTTAAGGACCTTATAATAATAGGATGGATATGTTAAGCAAAAACATAAGGATTTTATAATTATTTACCCAATTTTTAATAACGGTGTCTGATAAATAGATGTTTAAAAAAGATTATTAAATCTAAAAAATTAATTTTGAAAAACTGATTTTATGAGGTTTTTTAAATTAGTCTATTACTTCATCTTTTTTTAAGAATATTTTTACCCATAATTACTACAATTTAAACTTAAATAAATGTTTCACCATTTTCTTATTTATGGTTTTATATAGACAATTATTAAAAATCAGCTAAATTTTATCAAAAAAACTTATAAAATTAATTAGTCAAATCAGTTAATCAAAAAGACAATCCGTTAACAAATAATATAATAAATTAATTACTAACAAATAATAGTTATTTGCCAAATTCAACCATAGTATTACTTTAGGATAAAATCCTCAACCTTTTACGTTTTAGTTTTCTTATATTGTAAGGTTTTTATCTTTTGTTAACTTTTTGTCATTTTGTTTATTTTTTAGATTTTATGCCAAGCATATCTTAGCTTTCAGGACATTAATAGTGCGATACAAATTATCATGTTACTCTATTATTTTATATTTGTATATTTATATCGAATGATGTCTGTAAATCTACAGAATGCAACGATCGGGTTGAACTTGAAGTACCCGAACAGAATGAACAAAAGGTCAGAGAGCGACCGGAGTACGACGTCTCTTCTCTAATGCTTAAGTTAATATGTTACTTAAAGAAAGTAAATAGACTTGAAAGTAGAATTTAGTTATATGTGGCTACGTAGCTTGTGGTATCTCAAGAGTGAATGTCCCTATCATTGAGTAGCCTTCCACGTGTATATGGCTTATGCTTCATGTGTCTTCCCCTTTTATGCGTTTTACGCCGTGACATCGGGATTAGGTTTGGAATCCGACTTTATTATTAGTACACGTGTATAAGTAATTATGCTTTAAGTCTAAAGTTCCTTATTAGTACACTTGTCTAGGCTTTAATTCCATATGATATCAGATGTCCCCCTGGCTTGTGTCAAAGCTCTTTAGGGCTTTAATTATTGATTTCCTTCAATGATGGGCTCAATTGTTTCCTCCTGAAAGCCTATCCTTTATAATGAAGTTTTTGTCTGACTGCTGTCATTTTAATAGGTAGATTTCGGTCCTCGAGAAGACCTACGAAGTAGGCCATAATTACAAAACCTCTCGTTTTTTGATATCCCTCTAACTTACCTTTATAAATTTGAAAATGTGTGAAGATTTCTACTAGCACCTTCTTCTCTGCAACTCATGTAAGTTCTTTTGGTTTTTCTTTATTTCTACATAATTTTTTCGAGAAATTTGTAGAAGATTTTTTCTATTTCCTATTATGGCTCTTAAACCGCGAAAAGCTAACTCTTCTAAACCATAAAAGGTTTCTTTATCTGCTCTTGTAAAAAAACCTAAAAAGGCTCCTACCAAACCAAGAAAGGTGAACCTAAACGTGTTTTCCCAACCTTCTACCTTAACCCAAAAAAACATGGCTGAGACTATTGCTTTGTACCCTTAGTTAGAACAGATGTCCGTAAGTTTCCCTTTTGAAAATGAAAGAGCTTCTCACCCGCTATTTTCAATATATATGTCGTTTCCCTTTCACTGAGGAGTCATTGTTGCCTTAAATGAATTCTACCTAAGTCCTTACGAATTTACTCTAAATGTTTAGCTTGAATTGCTCCCTTTATAAAAGGTGTGCTTGGATTTGGGTGTGCTTGAACAAGAATGTCACAAAGACATGGTTTATTAGTTAGTTAATCCGCAACCCTGCCTTTTCTTAAATAATAAAGTACAAATCGTAAAGAATTTTAAACTGGAATGGTTTTGGATAAAATCAAACACCTCAAATGCAGAAATTCCATACACCCATGGATTTCACTTTGCCACTATATGGAACAAAACCCCTTGTAATTCTGACTTATGGAAATGTGCCAGCGCATTGAACTCTAGGGAAAAAGGAGCTCCTCTAATTCAATCTTATAGCAAGAAGTGGTCTTACAATGAAATGCTTGGCCTGATCCAAAGTAACATGCCTTTGGTCTTTGTAACAAAAAAAAAAAGGAAAATTGTCTATAAAGACTCGAAATATTTAAAAAAAAGTGACCTTACTTCATCTCTTTCTTATTTGTTTTATGATTTTGTTGCATGCAAGTGATTCAGATGATATATCTCTTCGTTCTCAAATCATAGCCGAAAGTTGACTGAAGCAAAGAAGACTTTAGTGCCTCAAGAAGTTATTGCTTCCTCTTTGCCTACTTAAGGACCGAGCATGGAACCATCAACCGAAGGTCCCTTAGGCCTTGAAGTTGAAGTTGCTCAGACCAAGCATATTTCTTCGGCGTCCAAGGTTTCACATTTTCGCAGATCAGTATTTATGATTTTTTTCTCTAAAAATTTGCACCACATTTGCAAAATTAAAGACTTTTTTGCCTATTCATAACAAATAAACAGTTCATTTAAGATTTTCTCAGATTTTGATTCAATTCATTCGTCTTATTTTTTAGTTTTTGTTGATAATTTCATAAACGTTTAGAATTCAACTTACACTTTTGTTGTATCATCAAAGACTATATATTGTAGCACAATCTATATTAAGGGCACTGGTCTCAATATGCCTCAAATTATTATATCAAGTTTCTTATAATTTTATTATTTTTATTCTTCAAATTAATAAAATTATCGTTCTGTTCTTCAATTAATAGTGAATTTAAAGGTAAATTTAAAAAAATAGATTATAAAATTATCATGAAAATATTTACTCACATAATCAAAATTGAAATTCAATAATATTGATAATTATATTATATAAAAAATAAATGTGAAATAATACATGATTAAATGTTTATCTATTTATGAATACTATAAACTAAAAGCTTAATATATATTTACATTATTAAATCAGATAAGTTTTATCTATTAAGAATCTTGAATTTTTAAAATAACTTATCACACACTTATTATTGGGTTTAAGAACTTATCACACATCTGTAGTTAACTCATTCGGACCTCATATACATAAATCGTTAGCTCATCCAAACTTCTACATGTTATAGAAAAAAAAACGTGAATTTATTCTGTATGCCTTATAGTATGATAACATCCAGATATAATTTACGGGACCAAAAGGGTAATTAACCGAACGACCGCGTATAAAGATGATCGTGAAAGCTATGGCGTATCAAGTAAGCCACCAGGATGGCGGATTACATATATTCCTCAATACGCCATCAATAGTCAAACACTTGGGAGACCCGCCATTTCGCCTCGATACGCCCCCTGAGCGCCTGAGCCGATTCCCCATAAAGGCAACTAATAACTCATTAATGAGCTAACGGTCATACTTGAATAAGATCAGTAACTGCCATTAATGAGACATTAATGGAGACTTTCTAGTTACCATAAGTTACAACTTGATAACATCAAGATATTATTTACGGGATCAAAGAGGATATTTACCAAAACGACCGCGTATACGGACGATCCGGAAAGCAATGGCGTATCAAGCAAGCCATCCGAGTGGCAGATCACCTAGATTCCACCACACGCTATCCGTAGTTAAACCTACGGGAGACCCGCCATCATGCCTCGATCCGCCCGTCGAACGGTTGAGCCGATTCCCAATAAAGGCAAATAATGATCCATTAATGGGCTAACGGTCATACTTGAATGAGATCAGTAACCGCCATTAATGGAGACTTTCTGGTTACTGAGAGTTACAATTACATAACTATAAATAGCTTGCATCCCAAGCTATTGAGGTACACATTCTCGCTCTCCTAAACCCTCATTTGTCATTACAGTTTATTCTCTACACTTATACTGACTTTGGGATCGGAGCTTCCCCCGTCGAACCCAACGACGCCTCCCGCAGCGAAGGAATCCGATCGAAAGTTCATCGCCAGTTATCACAACTATATGGGTATAAATAGCTTGCATCTCAAGCTATTGAGGTACACATCCACGCCCCTACTTCGTGCTTATAGTTTATTCTTCTATATTTTACTAACTTTAACATTGGAGCTTCCCCCGCCGATCCCAACGACGCCCCACAAGAAAGAACGCCGATCAAGAATTCACTACCAATCATCATAGTAAAATCAGATCTTTACAAAAGAGAAAACAATAAGGCGCCAAATATCACATACTTTTCTTTTTCTATAGAACGCAAAAAAAAAAAAAAAAAACAATAAACCGATAACAATTTTATGTACATGAAATCCAAATAAGCTAAAATATAAATGTGTAATAAATTTTTAAAACGAACTATAGATATATAATAAGTTATTTCAACAAAACTTAATAAATTTAAGAATGTAAATATGTATTAAACCTAAAAAAAATACGTAATTTGTATACAAATCAAAACAAATGGATATGACATGCCATGAATTCATTGGTTACAAAATTTATTGGAAGTTAAATGTGGAAGATGTATTGCATGAATCTTAAAAACAAAAAAAGTAAAACAACCAAAATCGGGGTATACGGTTCTAATATTAGAGAAAAAAAGTTTTATAATTGAATAAGTAATAACTTTATTTTTAATCTATTTTTAAATTATACAATAACATTCTCAGATACGTGAAATACATCATGCACATTTAATTTACTTTTTTAAAACCGAATGATCAATTAATTACCATTTTTTACAAATTTAGGAACTAACTGAACATTTTATACAAATTAAAAGCCTTTGTTAAATAACTAAATTTCAAAATGATTATTAAATTTAAATCTAAATGACAAACTGCCAGGAAATTGTGGCAACACCTTCTTGCATAAAGCGGCTTTGCATTGCGTATCAAGTTGTTCACATACACACTTGATTTTGCATGAGTAAGGACGAACAAGAAAATAATTAACAATACAAATTGAAAACCAAAACTTAATTCAGTATATAAACTTTACTAGAGTATTGGATACAAATGATTCATGATTTAAGGAACATCTTTTTACAAAATGTGACTAGATATACAAGAATCTATATACAATATCTATATATATATAACCAACTAATCAAAGTAACAAAAATTGTAATGTCAAGGTGAAAACCAAGTTTAACAGTTTTTGGCGAGATAGAAAATCCATAATACACATCTATTATTGATTTTCCCATTTGATAGCTGTGTATTTTGGATTTTCTATTCTCGCCAAAAACTTTCAAAATTGGGTTTCAGCTTGAAATTATAATATTCACTACTTTAATTAATGAGTTATATAGAGAAGGTAAGATTGCCAAAATAGTAAATTTGCATGATTAAATAGCAGCTATGAATTATAAACTCTATATGTACAGATATAATGTAATTGCCAATGGCCTAACTCCTTTTCCTTGAAAGAATTGGCCGTTGTCCTCTTCCGCCTTCATTATGATGACCATTGGACAATCACATTATAAATGTACAAGCATGGTTTATAACCATAGACCGCCATATTCCTAAACAAACCTACAAGTTCAACAATTTAACTCTCTCTATATAACCCAATTTAATCAAATTAGTAAACACTATATCTCATATCTCAACTCAGAGAATATTTTGACAGTTCTTTGTAGTTTATCACCCTCTGGAATTGTGCTTTAGGGACAGATAATGGTCAGGTTGCAGCAGATCACATCAAATACCATTAATATCCACCATTTTCACCTGTTAAAATTGAAGATCCATATTAGATGAATATTTCTATCAACAGAAGTTATTCACTCATCAAAATCTGTTATAGCAAAATGCAGACACAATTTCAATTGAGCATCCAGATTATATCTAATGCCTATACTAATGTTATTTTCAAAGCACACAAAAGAGTAAAATATAAGTTTATGGTAGTTAATCAAATATTTACCATTTTGGTGTATTTTGTAAATTATTTATAGATTTGAGGTAGTCAAAAGGTGTGTCCACGAGTGAAAGTAGCGGACAGATCCCATCTGCTACTCTGACTCCTGGACAGATCCTTGATTACCTCAAGGCTGTAAATCGTATAGGAACTGCCCTAAACCTGTAAATATCCGTCCAAAACTGGTAATCTTCTCCAAAATTGAACATTTACACGCTAGCATCAATATATATGCTTAATCAGATGGCAAATTATGTATTGTCTACTTGTATTCCAAAGTAAAATAAATCAATTCTTTGAAATATATGAACAAACACAGAAAATAAAATAATTAACTTCCTGATATGATATGACAATCAATTCAACTATGAAAGATTCGACTTATGTGTTGCAGATAGCAGAGTTTCTACGACTACCAACAGAATAATTGAATAGACATTTTAGATCAAAGAATTTACAGATCCATACAGAACTATATCAATTTCAAAGTTGAAATCCAAAGTAGAAAAGAAGCTAAGCGGATCGAATAGAAAAACATACCAGTGAATAGAAAGAGGGGGGCGATCTGAAGAGATGGTCACAGTGAAAAACAAACTCAAAGATGAGTTTAAATAGCGAAGCAGAACAAGAGGGCAGACGGCGGAGATTTTGAAATGGTAGTAGGGCTGACGTGTAAGTGGAAAGCTGTGGAAAATAAGGTTATTTTTGTAATTGGAAAATGGTGACACGTGGCCTACTGATAGATTAGAGGCTGCGAATGACCGCGCCTATAGATTTGGATAAGTCTACAAGCCCTCCGCTTTTAGCCAAACACGTGAAGCTAGGCTGCCGGACACTTCTTCTAATCCTAGATAATCACCGTACTATTATGCTCTCTTTTCTTTTCTTTTTCTTTTTTGTTTCTTCAGCTTCAAAGTTTTTTAATTTCGTATTGACAAGTGATCTTTTGCATTAAAATTAGAGATGCAAATGGTCGGTCAATTAGTCTATTAAGATTAATTTGATCAGTTAATCATTTAATTAGTTTTTTAAAAACATTAACCATATCTTAATCCATTAAATTCGGTTAACCACTAATCTGTTAATCAATTATTTCGGTCGGTTAACCTTTTATTTCGTTTTCTAACCATTAGTAAATTAAAATAAAAATAATAAAAGAATTCTAATTTTTATTGTGAGGGAGACGGCGGGTTAGTGGCGAGTTGAAGAGATCAACTGCGGAGAGGAGATGTATGTATATTATGATCCTTCGGTTTTAATTCTTTTAAATTGTTTAGTCTCTATATCAAATCTTCGTCTAAAAATGTGTTAAAGAACAATTAAACAGATTAAAAAAACACAAAATACACCCCTAATAAAACTTCAGGCTTTAAAGTTTTGAAAAACAATACTAAAATTTTATCCTTGTTTCTACATCCAGAAACATAAAAGAAAAAAAAAACCGCAAAAAACTGAGATTAGAGAGATAGTAACAAATTAACTGAGAGTTATTTACATACTGTATTTTGATGTCAATATTTGATAGAAGGACTAAACCATTAAAAGCGAAAAAATTTAGAGACCTTATAATTAAATAGTGGATTGATTAATGAGTTATGAAAAACTATAGAGACTAAATAATTGTTTATCCATATAAATAAATTTATTTTTATATTTAATTAAGATTCGGTCGGTTTCGGTTAACCGCGGTTTTTAGAATAAAGAAACCGTAACCATTAACCATTATTTTGAAAATTAAAAACCGTAGACCAGTCCATCGGTTTCGGTTAATCTTAGTTTAGATTTGATTTCGGTTTGGTTTTTCGGTTTGGTTTTTCGATTTTGGTTTGGTTAATCTTATTTTCGATTTGATTCAATTGTGGTTAAAAAATTACAAAATGGTACCTTGAGGTTTATGCCGTTAGCAAACACATACCAAATTGACTAACGGTGTTAAAAATCAAAGGAAAAAGAGTTAAGTTGGTCCCAATGGCGAATATAAGACTATTCGGTTGGGAGGGCCGATTTTACAGGTATGTTCGGAAATTATTTTTTTGCTAAATCGAACTTGCTCAATTTTTTTTGGTGTATATGCATGTTATAATTTGAGTGGTTAAGAACCAATTTTTAAGTATTAATATACCATTTCTCAAAATTAAGCTAGATTTTGTTTAAGATTTCTAACATGTTAAAAAAATTGGATTTAGAAGGGCCAAACAAGTAAAAAAATTAATAATTCAGATTTAATGAGAGTCTAACAGGCCAAACAAAATTAGAAATTTGGATTTAAGAAAACCAAACAGACAAAAAAAAATTAGAAATTTAGATTTAGAGCGGCCACAAAAAAAATGGACCAAATAAGTGTTTATGCCAATAAACAATTATATTGTATTGTTCTAACTCAAAAAAAAAAAAAAACAATTACAAAAAGTAACCTACCTATAGGAAAAACAATTAGGGTAGCAGAAAAACAAATCGCAAATTGAACAGGAAACGAACTGTGTCGTGGCGGAGGCCACTGCCTTGAAAGCGATTTCGGCAGACCGAGGTGCAATCTGAAATTTCGATCGCTCCCCAAGGTTAACACAGAGACTTCAAACTTGTGCACTCAAAGTCGAAGATGATGGAACATCAAGGGAGTTTTAATTGCCCAGAAAGTTTGATTAGGAAAGATTAAAAAGAAAACTGTGTTTTCAAAGTTGGAAAACTTCTGTATTTATAAGCTTCAGAAATAAGAACGTTAGAACGTTCATATACACGTTAGAACGTGGAGCTAGAACATGAGAAAAATAAGGTTCCGTTTTTTGACTAAATAAACTGTTGAAGAAAAATTCAAAGGAGCAAAACGGATAAAAATAAAAATAAAATTCAGGCCTAGTCCAGTCGGGACGGACGAACGTCGCGCGAACGAACGAGCGCGCGCGTGTGGTATATTTGTTAAAAACCACTTAACACAATTTAAAGGCTTTTAAAGCCCAACTCTATATATACCCACTCAAATGTTTGTAAGTTTCCCATGTGGGATTGTAAAAGTGCTCTTGAGAGCAAAGTCTCTAAAGATAAATATACCCCCACATTTCAAAGCCATTTTCTTCAACAACAAAGCCATTTTTCTAACAATCCCCCACAAGTGGCTTTATAAAAAAAAATATTTTTTAAAATAGTACAAAGAAGATAATTTTCTAGGCAAATAAAAGGAATATGATAAGGTTATGAAAAACTTAAGTATCAATGTCTTTCGATTGAATTGATACGTAGTGAGATGAGGCAACAGAGTGACGTTTTAGAAGTGAATTGCTCTTGAACTTCTAAAACTTCATCCGAGACACCCACAACACGTAAATAACCTTAAAAACTTTTGTTGTTTCGCGATAAAAGATTACAACGCTTTTAAAGGTCATGCGTACACCTTGGGTCTCATGAGTGCTCTAGAAAGACTGTCCAAGTCTTTCATAGAAGGCGGCCCACCTCCACACTCAAGTAGGTGATCTCAAAATGAGATCATTAAGAATTTCTCGTAACTCAACCTTAAAAACCATCCATCAAGTCCATGATCATCAACCACCACTTAACGGGCTATGGATTACACACGCACTATTATTTGCTATAGGAATGGGAGAGGTATAGTGCATACCGAGGACAATATGGCTTCGTTTGACCACGAGTGGTGTCCACCATATTTCCTTTACTCAACGGGCTTTAGACCAATTCCCCTCGACGACTCAAGTACAACTTTTCTAAGTAACCTTTGGTAAAAGGATCTGCTAGATTCTTTTCTGACCTCACATAGTCTAAGGTAATTACCCCATTCTTCAAGAGTTGTTTCAAAATTCCATGTCTAACACGAATAGGTCTTCTCTTTCCATTGTAGACACTATTCTTTGTAGTACCGATAGCTGCCTGTGAATCACAATGCATTGAAATAGGTGCAGAAGAATTATCCCACAACGGAACATCTGCTATTAGAGCCCTCAACCATTCTGCTTCTTAACTAGCTAGCTCAAGAGCTATAAATTCTTATTCCATGGTTGATCGAGCAATACAAGTTTGCTTGGATGATTTCCAAGACACTGTACCACCACCTAGAACAAACACATAGCCACTGGTGGAACTCACATTATCATTGTTAGATACTTAATTTGCATCAGTATATCCTTCTAAAACAGCAGGAAATTTAGTAAAGTGCAAACAATAATTCATGTACCTCTTAAGTATTTCAGTAAGTGATAAAGTGCACTCCAGTGTTCATTATTTGGACAATGAGTATATCTACTCAATCTACTAACAGCATAGGCTATGCTAGGTCTAGTATGGTTCATTAGGAACATTACACTACCTATGCTCTTAGCGTATTCCTCTTGGGAGACACCATTTCCTCCCTTATTACTTGTTAAATTTACACTAGGATCATAAGGAGTTCTAGCTGGAACTACATCAAAACTGTTAAACTTTTTCAACAGGTTTTCAACATAATGTGACTGTCCTAATGAGAACCCATTTTCTGTATTAGTAATTTTGATGCCAAGAATTACATCCGCTTCTCCCATGTCTTTCATGTCAAAGTGAGAAGATAGAAAGGATTTTGTGTCATTAACCATATCTAAGCTTGTCCCTAGGATAAGCATGTCATCTACATATAGGCATATAATCACATAATTCGAATCACAAGACTTAGAATAGACACATGTATCCGATCCATTAACCACATACCCATTGGAAAGTAAAACACTGTTAAATTTTTCATACCATTGCTTGGGTGCTTGTTTCAACCCATAGAGTGACTTTCTCAATTTGGACACTTTGTCCTCGTGTCCAGGTATGATGTGTCCTTCTGGTTGGTGTACATAGATCTCCTCTTCTAAATCCCCATTTAGAAATGACGTCTTTACATCCATTTGATGTATCACAAGGTTATGAATTGCTGCAATTGCAATCAGAACTCTAATAGTAGAGATTTTAGTAACAGTAGAATAAGTATCAAAATAGTCAATTCCTTTCTTTTGACTATAACCCACTACAACTAATCTAGCCTTAAATTTTTCAATGGATCCGTCAGGCCTCAATTTTCATTTAAATATCCATTTACACCTTATAGGTCTAGATCCTTTTGGCAGATCAACTAGTTCCCATGTATGGTTGGCCATAATGGAATCTATTTCACTCTTAATAGCTTCTTTCCAAAAGTCAACATCTATAGAAGTAACAACTTCTTTATACGTTTTTGGATCTTCTTCTATTAGATAGGCAGACATAATCTCATCAGTAATGATATCTGGATTTTCTAATAGAAAGGCTGAAATAAAATCTGGTCCAAAGCTATTTTCTATTCTTCTTCTTCTTTTGCTTCTCCTAGGTTGAAAAGCATTATCATTTTCATTCTCATCCTGAGGTGGAGATGAAACAGGCACAATTGGAGTAGGAATAGGTAATGAAGTAGAAGCACTAGTTGCGTCACACTGTTTGTCTTTCTTTAGGGGAAAGACGTTTTCAAAAAGCACTACATCTCTAGATTCATATATGCTGTAGTCATTCAGATTCATAAACCTATAGGCGGCATTATTTGAGGCATAACCAATGAAAACACAATCAAAGGTCTTGGGTCCTATGTTTGACTTTCTAAAGGATGGAAATGCAACTTTAGCAAGACAACCCCAAACTCTCAAAAAATTCAAATTGGGTGCAAACCCCTTCCAAAGTCCATAAGGAGTCTTGTCTAACTTTTTGTGAGGAACTCTATTCAAAATATAACATGCAGATAAGACAGCTTCCCCCCACATATTATCAGATAACCCAGAACTAATTAACATGGCATCCATCATCTCTTTGAGAGTTCTATTTTTTCTTTCAGCTATACCGTTTTGTTGAGGTGTATACGGTGCACTAGTCTCATGTACACTGCCATTATTCTCACAAAAGGACTTAAGGAAAAAAGTTCCATACTCTCCTCCCCTATCGGACCTAAGTCTTTTTATTTTCCTATCTAATTGATTTTCTACCTCTGATTTAAACTTAATAAACATTTGCTCAGCCTCATCTTTTGATTTCAATAAATACACTTTGGTATATCTAGAAAAGTCATCAACAAAAGTAATGTAATACCTTTTACCATCTTTGCTAACAGAATTTTTAAAATCAGCCAAATCATAGTGAATTAAACCAAGCAGTTCTGTACTTCTACTCTCAACAGGTAAGAAAGGTTTTCTTTGCAAATTTTGCTTCCACACATATAGAGCATTTGGAATTAATTTCAGAATTAGTAACATTAATAACATGCATATTTCCCAACTTTTTAGTGGAAGCAAAATTTACGTGTCCTAATCTACCATGCCACAGATCAATGGATTCATTCAAGTAAACAGAAGTAGGGGTACTTGCATTAATTCCAAAAAAAATCACATGGACAGTGTTCAAAATAAAAAGGCCATCAGCTAGGTACCCTTTTCCCACAAAAGTCTTATTCCTAGTGAGAATAACCTTATCAGCCTAAAAAATAATTCTCAAACTAGCCTTATTTAGCAAGCTACCAAAAATAAGATTCCTACGAAGAGCAGACACATACAGCACATTATTTAAAGACAAGCTTTTTCCAGAAGTTAACTTAATTAAAACTGTTCCTTTACCCACAGCACCAGCAGTAGTGGTGTTTCCCATGTAGACGCATTCCCTATCAACAGTGTCCTCAAAGTGATGAAACAGGTCCTTGTTTGAGCATTAGTGCCTTGTAGCTCCAGTGTCTAGTACCCAATCCATTTTGTTTTCCACCAGATTAGATTCAACAACAACAGCAGCAATAATTTCTTCATTTTCCACCAGATTGGATTGTGGAACAGCTCTGTTGTTTGGATTCTGATTGGTGTTCTGTTGGTTCTTCCTTTGGTAGCACTGAAATACCTTGTGGCCAGGTTTACCACACACAAAGCATTCCACCACCTTCCTCTTCTGAATTCTTCCATTCTTCTTGAAAGGCTTGTTTTGGTTTGAGCCTTTCTGGAATTTGCTGGATTGTCCTTTGGTCCTGTCTTTTGGCACCACAATAGATTCAACAATATTAGCATTAATTGAAACAGATTTTGAGGAAAGTTGCTTATCTTTCATTCTATTTGCTTCTTTAGTTCTCATGTGGCTGACAAGCTCTTAGAGACTGAAGTCTTTTTTCTTGTGCTTCAAGTGGTTTCTGAAATCACTCCAGGAAGGCGGAAATTTTTCCAGGAGGACATTGGCTTGTAGTAGGTCAAACATAGTCATGCCTTCACCCAGAACTTCAGCAACAAGATTCCCATATTCATGAATCTCGTCAATGATGGGTTTTTCATCAACCATATAATAATTGAACCATCTTCCAACCACATACTTACGTTTACCAGCATCATCAGACCCGTATTTTCTTTCAAGGTATCTCATATTTCTTTGGCAGATTTTTTATTGACAAAAATATCAAATAGTGGGTTCGACATATGATTCAGCAGATGACCCCTAACCGTTTTGTTGTCTTTTTTGTATTTTGCAGATTGGGTGTCGTATTGCTGAACAATCAAAGACATGGCAGGACCATTTGGGCCAGATAGTGAACCGTGTACAACAATATAGTCCAGTTCGAGTTGTTCAAAGAATATAAGAATTTTCTGCGACCATCTTTTGTAATTAAAATCGTCCAGAGGCTCAAGTTTGGAGAGGTCAGGAAGGGATTTCGCAATCAGAGAAGACATGATTACGAAACAGAGAAATTTGCTTTCAAACTGTAGGAAAACAATTAGGGTAGCAGAAAAACAAATCGCAAATTGAACAGGAAACGAACTGTGCCGTGGTGGAGGCCACTGCCTTGAAAGTGATTTCGGCAGACCGAGGTGCAATTTGAAATTCCGGTCGCTCCCCAAGGTTAACACAGAGACTTCAAACTTGTGCACTCAAAGTCGAAGATGATGGAACAGCAAGAGAGTTTTAATTGCCCAGAAAGCTTGATTAGGAAAGATTAAAAAGAAAATTGTGTTTTCAAAGTTGGAAAACTTCTGTATTTATAAGCTTCAGAAATAAGAATGTTAGACCGTTCATAGACACGTTAGAACGTGGAGATAGAATAGGAGAAAAATAAGGTTCCGTTTTTTTTACTAAATAAACTGTTGAAGAAAAATTCAAAGGAGCAAAATGGATAAAAATAAAAATAAAATTTGGGCCCAGTCTAGTCGGGAGTCGCACGAACGAGCGAGCGAGCGCGTGTGGTATATTTGCTAAAAACCACTTAACACAATTTAAAAGCTTCTAAAGCCCAACCACTACAAGAAAAAACGCTATCACCGACGTAATGGACCGACCAAAATTTTTGTGTCGGTATCACCGACGGAACACCGACACAATTTGTGTGTCGGAAGTCTCCTACACATTGACCTACACATTCTGAGAATGTGTAGGTGATTTTTGGCGGAACTATTCCCGCCTCCATTACCGACATTTTTAGTAGGTGATTTTCAATGTCGGTGATGTCACCAACAATCGATTTTTATGACCGACAAATTTTGTGTAGGAACCAATATATTATAAAAAATATATAATATAAAATATTATTTAAATAAATAATAATAATAATATATTATATACGGTCCACTTATTTCTTTTCTCTTGGGTCTTAATGTAAACCCTAAAATTTCCCCCAACTCTTCCTGATGATAAACACATGCCCACCTTCTTGATGTTACTCCTTCTAGCAACAACACCCGCACCATTTTCCACCAACATCGGCACCACCGTCCTTGTTCCTCCGCTCCCCTAGCCTCCGATTCACATCATCTGGCAATTTCCTTTCCTCTCGGTCTGAGCTCCAAGATTTCTATGTTGCATTTATTATGCTCGATCTATATACCTTTTCCTCCTTTCTGTTTTTGTTTAGTTTGAGGTTTGTTTAATTCCCAACCTCTAATTCCAACTGTCTGGCTATTTCCCCTCTTCTAGGTCTTAGCTCCAAGATTTCTTTGTTGCCGTCCATCTACTGATTTCCAGGTATATACCTTTTCCTCCTTTGTGTTTTGTTTTAGTTTGAGATTTGTTTAATTCCCAACCTCTAATTCCAACTGTCTGGCTATTTCCCCTCTTCTAGGTCTTAGCTCCAAAATTCCTTTGTTGCCGTCGATCTATTGATTTCCAGGTATATATCCCCTCTTTTGTGTTTTTGTTTTAATTTGAGGTTTGTTGATGTTGCTCTACGATTACATTAAAACAAAGCACATATTATATTGAAGATTTTGAAAAGGTTGAAACGGGTTATTGTTTCTTAATCGTGTGTTATGTGATCTATATATTCTACATGATTATATACATAAAAATGATAATCGTGTGAAGCGGGCTATCCTTGTAAATTGTGTTGTCATACTAGCTCTATTGCAAACTGGGAAGAACATTGCACAGAACTACTTGACTTGAGAGTCATGCTTATTCTATGAAAAAATGAATCTATTTTTAAATTATACATGTTTCTGATGATATATCATTTTGCTAGGTGAAGCAGTTCAGATGCATGATGAATTGGAATTATAAGCACTTACAACAGAATGCATGTCATTATTTGTATTTACTGTTTATGTTGTAATAAAGACCTGCCTACTTTCAATCTCAGAAAATACTATCTGTAAGTATCAATTTAGGTTCTACTTACAAAATAGTATCAATATAGGCTTAACCTTTAAAAAAGTATCAATTTAGACCTTGATAACGAAATGTGACAAATCATTTATATTACTCTGTTAAGTTGTGTCTATTGTATGTGGAGAGAAAAATCAAAACTTAACGGAGTAATATGAATGTCATGTCAGGTTCCGTTATTGAGGCCTAAATTGGTACCATTTTTAAAAGTTAAGCCTATATTGGTGTTATTTTGTACGTGGGCCCTAAATTGATACTTCCCCAAAAACCATAGATCTATTTTGTTACCTTATCCCATTTAAATAAAATAAAAAGTGTTAGTTTCGTATTTAAACAAATAATCACATGTCTTTCTCTCTTTTATGTCATGTTCAAGGAGCTTAACCCTATTTAAGACTAAACTATTAAATTAATTAGTCCTATTTTCACACTTCCAACTTCATTATTATCATGTGCTACTTCTGTTTTGTCCCCTTAATCCACCTCTTATTCGTTAATTGGAGTAATAGTATGTGTGAAGCTTATTTTCAAATTTCATGAATTACAAGATTTCTTATATTTTCAAATGTTCATCCTTTTGGGCAAAGGAAATAGCCTTATGTGCTTCAGCTTCAGTGTTACAACTTTTATGCTAATGTTTAATTTATGATAGTACTTCCTAAAGCATGGAAATTGTTATTATGATTTATACATCAATTGCAGATATTTTAAAGGCATCCTAGAGGTTGTTTTAGAGTGTGAGGAAAGAGGTGGGTGTGCATGTTAAACCACAAGTATTTTGTTCTATATTTGTTCTAGTTCTACCTTTACTTACTATTAACATATCTCATGACAGGATTTGCTGCAAAAATCTCCTAACTGTGATTCTGAAAACTCTGAGGATTTGGACTCTTCAATTTGTACAAGGTAATTTCTTTAGGACTATTAGAAATTTAAATGGCAAGGGTATCTTAGTGTTTTGATTGCACTCTGCCCGCCAGATATATTCCACTTTGTTCTAGCTTCATGATGGTAGACTTTCATATATATTTATAAATATACTAAAATGCGTCTTGGACTCTTCGATCTCCAAGTTCAAGGTTAATAAATAGATCTATTGTGAAGACCCTAGATAATGACCTCTGCTTCCTTATCATTTGTGAAATTGTTAGCTGTGAACTGATTAACATCTGCAGTAATTTTAAAGGACGTTTCAATTTAACTAAATGTTGTAAAAGAAAGTAAATGAACATTTGAAAACAGTCATATGTTGTGCATATCCTTTTCTAATTGTGAATAACTAATTATGCATATCCTATTAATCCTAAGGTATCTGTTTCGTGTTGTAATTCCTGATCAGATAATGCTAGAGAAATAATTATCTTTTTTTTTTCAATTGTGATTTGAGGTAGATTCATTACCAAACAACCGGACCAGAAATATGGAAGGCTCGGGAGGGAAAGTTAATGTACCCGTTGCTGGGATAGGAACTGGTGGAACCGTCACTAGAGCTGGCAAATTTCTCAAGCAGAACAATTCAGATATTAAGGTAAGTGTATACTAGGATATGCTTGTCAATTTTGAAAGGTTATATCTCTTTTTTCATGCTTTTGTCTTGTTCTCTTTTTTGTTAACTGGCTTTTGGCTGAATTTTGTGAAACAATTTATAACCTTATTTGAATTTGTTTGGGAAGGTAGAATTTTGGAAATACAGAGTATGTTTATGTAATATCCCCTATTACTTGTGTTGCAAACTTATATGCCATGGAATTATAACATTAGGCCTAACAAGTATGTGGTTTTCTTGTTACGAATTGATATAGAGCTGAGGTGATTCTGGCATCAATAAACAGACAGACATAATCCACACACTCTTCTTGAGTTTTACAATAGTTTCTTTTATAAATTTCAATTGCTAGTACTATGATTTTAGCAAATGGGTACCTATTATTTCAAATTTGATTTCTAACTTTTGATTCTTGTGTTCAATAGGACTAAGGCTGGCCAGAGAGGAAATTTAGAGGCAGTTGGAGTTCCAAATTCTGTGCATTAAAGGTGGCTCATGAACTTTTGCTGGTCGCCTATTTTTGGTTGTTAGGTATGAATTTCTAATGATGTTGAGGTTGCTTTGATAATGTTTCTGCAACAGGAAATCTTTATTAGTATATTTTAGCTCAAGGATCATCCCCCTTCTCTCTCTGTACATATATTTTTTTGTGAGAAGCTCACCTTTATCCAAGAATAATGCAGATGAATTTCTAATAAGAAGGCAGGGCACAGACCTTGTGTAGTACAATCCGAGAAAGAAGACTAACAAAGTTATGGAGATGCCCTATGTGGTAACTCTAATATTTATAGCTAATTTTTTTTCATGAAAGTCTTGTTTCTCTCAGACAAACGAATACTAAGAAAGCTAGTAGAAAGCGAAAAAAAAATAAGATGAATAGGTACTTTTGCTTATAATGTGCATATCTACACATAGGGCACAGACCTTGTGTAGTACAATCCGAGAAAGAAGACTAACAAAGTTATGGAGATGCCCTATGTGGTAACTCTAATATTTATAGCTAATTTTTTTCATGAAAGTCTTGTTTCTCTCAGACAAACGAATACTAAGAAAGCTAGTAGCAAGCGAAACAAAAATAAGATGAATAGGTACTTTTGCTTACAATGTGCATATCTATAAATGTTCTAATGAAGCTCTTCTCAAAGAATATGCATATATCACAAAATATGTTTGTTTAGCAATAATTTTTATTGATTGCTATTGGTTTTTTTTTCTCAAGAATGAATTCCTATGGAAGGGCTTCAAGTTGAAGCTGTGACTTGAGCAGTTTGAGACTGGGATTAACAATCGCAAAAGGTAGTAGTCTTTCCTATGATGGATGATGAAATTAAATTATAGCCTATAGTTTCTGTTTTAGGCATTTGATTGGTTTTGACACAATGTTAGTGAGTCATATTTAACAAATGACGAGCTCTTATTTATTAATGGTATTTTAACTAGTAAGTTGAAGGTAATGGTGGAAAATTTTGGAGGTTTAGGTATAAAAAACAAGAAGTTGGGACATGTAATTTTCCAAGAGCCCTCAGTTGCTGCTAAGAAAACCTCAAGAATTCTTCCAGGTGTGTAATGTAGCATATTTTGATAAGATTTTTTTTTTCATTAATGGCAACTCAAATCTCTTTGCTCTCTTAAAGTGTTTTTTATGCATAGCCATAGTTGTCAAAAAAGAATGCGTGCAAGCTATGATGTCTATGCATGAAGAAGCAATTGCTCTTACTCTGCAAGTGATATTTAATTCTTTTAGCTTTTGAATTACATTTTGGTTTCTTGCCTCTTCACGATATAGATGACCAAAAAGCTAAATAAAAAAAATTACCTCCCTAATAATAGAGAAAACATTTAATTCTTTGTCTTCAATTTTTCTGTTTGCATGTTCTGTGAAATTCATATATTTCATTGTGGTGTGTGTATTAGAGATCAAAGTGCACATGATTAATTGCAGCTTAAAGTGAACATAAGAAATCAAATTGGTGCTTTATTGTCATTATTGTCAGTATGCAGCTATATCATGTTGACAAGTTGCAAAGTCCTATAGATGCAAATGATAAAGATAATCAAGATTTATATTAATATGATGCTAATTAGTATAATATCTATTTATTATCTTTACTTTGTATTTTTTTGTGGGATGGGGTTTGGATATAGTTTTTTTTTAATGGGGCTAGATAGATTTTTCTGTTTATTATAACACATTATAAATTCTAGTTTTTTTTTTGTTGAATGGGGCTAGATAGATCTCATTATATATATATATGAGTTCCCTTCAACCCAAATAAATTTACGAAAAATAAAATACAAAAATAATCCTGAAAATAATTCATAATTACCGATGCAATTTCCGACACAATTTATGTCGGTACATTATTTAAATATATATTCTAAAATTTTTATCACCGAGACATATGAGTCGGTGATGTTGTCGGAACTGTCCGACGGAAGTCTCCAACCAAAAGGAGTCGGAGTTTCCGACACATGTCACCGACTAGATATTGTGTTGGTAATTTCTTGTGTCGGTAACTAATTGTCGCAACTGCTTACCTACGAGGCTAACGCCGACACACCCAATTCTGTCGAATTCTGTCGGTGATGGCTATCACCGACGGAATTTAGGTTATCACCGACAAAATATTGGGTCAATGATACTGATTTTCTTGTAGTGAACTCTATATATACCCACTCAAATGTTTGTATGTTTCCCATGTGGGGTTGTAAAAGTGCTCTTGAGAGCAAAGTTCCTAAAGACAAATATACCCCCACACTTCAAAGCCATTTTCTTCAACAACAAAGCCATTTTTCTAACACTACCTATTATGCAAATTACAGTAAAAAATACACTTCCTATGTTTCCTGACGGTTGTCGAATCCACCAAAAATAAAATATAACTTCACAGCCCTCAGGCTTGCACAAGGGTAAGCAAAGGTCGTACCCAAAGGACTAATACTGATCTAATTTGTAAATATAACCAAGCAAATAAATAAAAAGTAAAAAGGGGGATTGGAATAGATGTTTGCTAAATTAACAAAAGTAATGAAGTTGAGTTGTAATTGAATAAAATGATTAATTAGAATTTCAGCTAAGGGATTCTCAGGCAAGGAATTTAGTTAGTCTTGATCATTGACAGAAATGATGTTTCTTCTAAATTACATATCAGACTAGTTTGGTGTATTCCTCCTAAATAATGAATTAACCAAGTAAGACTGTAGTTAACTCCTAATTAACGAATAACCTTACCTCAGCGGCTAAGATTCAACCCGTTAACAGCGTTATGAATTAATAGAACCTAATCTAAGCCAACCGATTCTCAGCGATATCGATTCAGAAACTTAATTACTCATTCACTTGATGTGATAAAGTCGAAAATAGATGTATTAATGTCACATGGAGAGTTCTCAATTTGTCAATCTGATTATCCCCAAATACAATCTAGATTTCAACTTTATAGCATCAATTGCTACTAACTCAGATTTAACTAAATAATGACTCGTTGATTATCTAGTTTAATCAGACAGCTATATGCCAGTTTAATCAAATGAACAATCGGCCGTATCATTCAAAAGCAAACTAACAATTGAGGTAAAATCCCTAAACACAGTGAATAAACAAATGATATGAATAAAGAGAAAATACTAGAAGAGAAACGATCTCACAATACTTGAAGATTCCTGCCTTTGAATTATCCCTTAACCGAAATAAAGAGTTTAGCTATGAATAGCCATAAAGAACAAAATAAGTGTTTTTCGTTTTCCCAGGATGAAGAACGATAGAAAAATGTACGTCCAGTCTAGGCAAGAAGAGAGAAGATCATCTAATCTAAAACCTAATGTTTTTGTAGAGAAAATATATCCCTAAAAATTAGCTAACAAAATAATATCTTTCCCCATCACAAATCTTTTCTAATCTTCTCATATCCCTTATTTTATGCCTTCTTCTTTGAGTAGGAAAGAGTCCTGATCAATCTAAACATCATCAGTTCGGAAGTCTTAGTCTTGGGCAAGACTAACTCCAGTTCGTTTCAGCTCCTTTGATTCAGTTCATCTTGGGCAAGACTAACTCCATTTCGTTTCAGCTCCAAAGTTTCTTCAAATTAAGTCCAATTCTGCTCCTTTTAATCATTTGAGTCCTGTGGAGACAAATCATACCAAAACAAGCAATAATATCCGAAATAACACTAAATTAATTAAGTAATCTAGCACCAAAGTGGACATTTGAACGTTGAATTTGACACTTATCAAACACCCCACACTTACCCAATGCTTGTCCCTAAGCATATCAGATCATGTCAATAGTTTTTTACTCTTATGATTTCGTGTTTACCAACCTTTCCCGACCCCCCTCATAATGTAAAGATTATCAGCCATCAACTCTTAAAGCCAAGACATTATTCATGTTTAAACATACAATGTAACCACTTGAAAAATCTCAGCAAACAAGCTTTTGACCATGTACATAAGGTATGAATTAAAATCAACAACACCCTCACGGAAATCGCTCATTGCACTCAAGTGTTTAGGCTATAATTAATTTCAAGAAATCACTCAAGTCGCAACCTAGAATGAAATTACCATAAGCTTGCCAATATATCAAATCTCCACCACTTAGTATGAATTCAAGACACTAAATCAAAGGGACTTAAAATAGGGTGTAGCGTAGGCTGGGGTTAAGGTTTGGAAAGGAAATGAGGGAGAAAGGGAAATCGAGAGTAATAAAAATGTACATTTACTCTGAAAATGGCCAAAATGGAATCAAGACACGATTATTTACAAATGACTCACAATTCTTAAACTTCAGAATGAATGAATGTTTAAGACAAACTTAAACAACTATAGACATACTGAAATGAATAAGTTAACGAAACATTTTTTTTTTCTTTTTTTTTCTTTTTGCTTTTGTTTTTTTCTTTTTTTTTTGTGCCTCTGATTTTTTCTTTTTTCTCTTTTTTTTCTTTGAGGCTTTTTTTTGTTTCTTTTTTTTTCTAAAGATAATATTTCAAACTAGAATAAGGAAGCTACTACTTTCCAAGCTAATGTCCATTTAGACACCTTTTGAAGCACAACCACATATAAGCAACAGGCTTGTGCTAAATCCTCATACTTTGATGAGCTTGTGGTTAATTCGAATACGGAGATTGCTTGAAGCAACAACTAAACACATAAATAAGCAAGAGAATGTACAGACTCTGATGGCTAGAACATCCCTGGCCAAGGGATTTGAATAGGGGTATGTCAAGAATGGGGAAAGGCTCAAATGTGGCTAACTAAGGGCTAGTACTGTTATTTTTTATTAGTCCTGGACAAGACTAAGGGTGCAAAGTTTATTTTGAAATGGCTAACA